>NC_136057.1:1368381887-1369017751 GCF_964261635.1 Lissotriton helveticus
AAAGGTTTACTGTTAAGTAAACATAAATAAATGAAAGTTTTTTCATTGCGAGTACTGCATTGCATTGGCAGACGCAGACCGCGCATCGAAATTCATTTAATTTATTTATATGTTTTTTTTAACTTCAAAACAACTGTAATCCAGAGTTACTCCCCCCACCCGCTCCCCTACATTACCACTGGGCAGTTACTCTCATCACTGACCGCAACAAGCTGGGGCATAGTAATTAATTTTATATACTGGAGATTATATATGTTCTTTTTTTCCAATGCATGCTGTTATATGCTAGTTTTTCCAAACTGACTTTTTGACTGTACCACTTTACCATTCGAAAGTACTTGTACACAGTTATGTGCATTACATGGGAGATTAAACATAACAGTGTACAATAAACATTAATGCACCTGTGATTTAATAGTGCTGGGGCACCTAATTTCGTAGTATTTAGAAAGAGCATATTTTTACAGTGTCATACAATAGGACAAACTAGCGTATATAGCACCAACCTTTTCTTCAAAGCTATAACAAGGTGTTTATTACACATATTTTGCCACTTTTTTGTAAACGTAAAGACAAATTACATTATGCCGTAATAACAGTGCAAGGCAGAAAACAATTGACGACTATTTATAGCATTGTTATTAATGTCGAAGTTTTGTTTAACCATTTTTTTGAGTAAATTATATATGTTTGTTTCATAATGTACTTACCACAGCTGTGATCTCGTTGCTAATATGGTGCTTTAAAATGTTATTTGGAGCAACTCTGTAGCGTTGTCTGGCGATAGTTTTTTGGTGCTGGGGGTTTAAAAAAAGAAGGCAGTGTTTAAATAGATAAAGGTAAAAGCAATTATAACAATGATTCTATTGTTGTATTCATTTAGAAGTATTAATCTTTATTTGCATGTATAAATACAAAACAAAATCTAATGAATTATTTGTTAGTTAATATTTATAAACTAAGAAAAGTAATAGAACAATTTAATAGGCATTAGAAGTTATGCTATGAAAGCGTAAATGTACTCACCAAAATTGTAAGTCAAGGAACTACCGAATCACATTGATATGCGTGTAGGGTCAGCTAAATATAGTGTTTGCAGCAGATGTTTTTCAGTGAGGTTAAATAAAGTGAAAGGCAATACAACTCTAGTAATTGGAGTTGACCAGTAACAAAGGGCCAATGGCAGTAAAAAGGAAAAAAAACAGATAAGATAAAGTCAGATGAGGCTCAAATGGGCATGCAGGGGAGAAGTTTTTACAACCGGACGTGAATTTCACTAGTTTCGCTTTCGTTTTAACAGTTTGATAATGCTCAGTGTTATGAAACTTAGTGGAGTATGTGTCTATCTCTGTGTGTTTGTTCTACCTTTTTTTTTGCATTTCATCTTTGTGTGTACATCTTTTTCTTTCTATTTGCGTGTATGTCTTGGTTTGTGCATCTCTGTATATTTGCTTTCGTGTATTTATTATTGTAGGTTTGTGTATGTGTGTACCTCTTTATGTATCTCTGGCTATATGTCTTTCTGTGAGTGTGTCTGTCTTTGTGTGTGTCTGTTTCCCTCTATAAGTGTTTCTGTATGTGCATCTATGTGTCTCTTTCTCTCTGTGTATGTGTGTGTTTTTTCTCTGTGTGTTTTCTATCTTTTTTATTCTCTGTCTTTCTGAATCTTGGACTAAGGGTGCATGTGTGTGTCTGACAGTGCGTCTCTGTAAGTGCGTTCTGCCTTGTATGTGCATTTCTGTGTGTGTCTCTCACACAGTCTATGTGTCTATTTATTTGTGTGTGCATAACAGTCTCTGTATGTGCATCACTGTGGCTGTGTGTGCATTATTTTTCTGTACACCTCTCTCTCTGTGAGCACATTACTGTCTCTGTGTATGCATCATTATAACTGGGTGAATGTGTCCGCATTGCCTCTATGTGTGCATTATTGTCTCTATGTGTGCATCATTCTTTCTGTATATGCATCAGTTTCTGTGTGTGCATCACTGTCTATCTGTGCACAGCACTGTCTCTGTGTGTGCATCATTGTGTCTGTGTGTGCATCAATGTCTGTTTCTGTGCATCATTGTCTTTGTGGGTGCATCAGTTTCTCTGTGTGTGCATTATTGTCTCTGCATGTGCATCATGGTCTATGTGTGCACATCACTGTCTCTGTGTACTCATGTTTGTCTTTGCATTCGCGTCTCTGTATGTGTATTAGTCTTTGCTTTTCTATATCTGTAACTCTGTCTGTTTATGTCCGTGTATGTCTGTGCGTCTGTGTTCGTGCATCTGTCTGTGCATCTCTTTATGTGCATGTCTGTCAGTGTGTCTCTATCTGTGCATCTTTATAAGTGCATTTGTTAGTGCTTCTTTATCTGTGCATCTCTCCCTTGGCATCTCTGTTTAAACATCCCTATATGTACCTTTGTCTTTCTACCTCACTTTCTGTACATCTCTATCTGTACATCTGTAACTTTGCATTTCTTTTTCTGTGTCTCTGTTCTGTGTGTTAATTTCTGTCTCTGCCTTTCTGTGTGTGCGGATTTCTGTGCGAGTATATGTGTGTGTGTCTAAGTTTGTATATGTGTCTCTGTATCTGTGTATGTGTCTCTGTATCTGTAACTCTGTCTCTGTGTGTCTGTCTCTTTTATATAGCTTTTTATTGTGTTTGCATTTCTGTCTTGGTGTATGCATCTCTTTTCTGGTGTATGCATCTCTGTGTTAGTGTGTGCAACTTTGTCTTGGTATGTCCATCTCTTTTTCAGTATGTGTGTCTCTGTTTTTCTATGTGTCTCTATAAGTTCTCTTTATTTTGTCTATGCTTCTCTGTGTATTTTGTGTCTCAGGGTTCGGGTCTGTCTCTGTATCTGCATTTGTATTTGTATTTGCCTTTGTGTATGTGTCTATGTATATGTTTGTCTCTATGTGTGTATCTCTGTGTCAGTGTATTTGTCTCTCTGGGTGTTTCTGTCTACGTTTCTGTATCATTGTATATTCTGTCTTGTATATCACTGTTTCTCTGTTGACTTGCTCTATGTGTGGGTGTGTCTGTATTTGTTTGTATCTGTCTCTGTGTTTTATCTATATCTGTCTCTGTGTCTATGTGTATCTCTCTGTGTGCATGTCTTTCTCTGTTTTTTTGTCTCTCCTTGTGTGTGTGTGTTTATATCTTTGTGGAGCTTTGTGTCTCTATTTCTTTGACAATTAGTTTCTGTCTTTGTGTGTACCTTTCATGTGTATATCTGTCTATGTGTGTGGGTTTTTTTCAGGTGTAACTGCTTCTGTTTTGGTGTATACGTTTTAGTTTTTGCCTGCTCTCTATCTCTGCATCTATCCCTTTATGTGTCAGCTGGGTCTCTGTGTATCTATTTGTCTCTGCATGTGTGTCTGTGTGTATATCTCTATTTGTGCCTCTTTCTCTCTTTTCTTTTGGTTTCTCGGTTTCTCTTTTGTGTTTCTTTCTCTGTGTATCTCTACTTTAGTGTGTTTATTACTATATGTCTATGTATATGTGTAATTGTTTTTGTATTTCTGTTTGTGTATATCTCTGCCTATGTGTCTCTTAATGTATTAATTGTAGCTGTGTCTCTTTCTGTGTTTTTCTTTGTCTGTGTGTGTTTGTTTTCAGCCTCTGTGTTTCTCTAAATCTATGTGTCTTTGTGTGTGTCATAATGTATTAGTGTATGTCTATGTGTAATTAGGCATCTCTGTATGTAATTTGGGTCTTTGTGCGTTTCTGTATGTGTCTGTCAATGTGTATACATCTCTTTATTTGTGAAGAGAAGGACGGTGCACCAAAGCATAGAGTCCAAAAGAGCTTCCAATTTATCCAAGTGAATCCTTTATTCTTTTTCTCAATCTTTTAAAATCACAGCCAACACGTTTTGTTCCATTGGAACTTCACCAGGGCTTAATAGTCTCAGTTAGGTCCGAGGGGGTTGTGAACCAAGGAGTCCAAATATTATAAGGCCCGGTTCTCTATAACAACCTTGAAGTGTAGTGTTACAGCAATATTCCCATTCGACAAAGACGTTTCTTGTGGCCCAAGGTATCGGCCCACATTCCTCCGTAATTATTTTTTTTTACATATAGTTCTAAACCCTTTTTCTTTTTATGTTATTCCTCTACTTACAATACTTTTGCTTTTACTCTATCTTACCCCTCTGCAAATGCACTTTCTTATATTATATGTACCCATCACCATGTAAAACATTTTATACAACATATATATATGGCGCACATTTACTCCTCCATTTTTATATGCAACAGCGTTTTGATAGATTTTATAGTTTTGGGTATTGCACACTCAACAAGTGTTCAGAACACAAAGATACAAACTACTAAGGCTCCGAATTCATATATAATAGGCTTCAAAAGTGCAAAAACAATGCAAAAAAGCAACTAAAGTGAACAACATTAACACGTACAAGAGGCACCAGCTTGCACATTGTAAAACTACTTGAGCCATCTGTTTTGTTTTTCTCACTTCTTATCTGCGCTACAGACATCTCACAATCCCATCCCTTCACTCTGCCCTCCTATTTACCTTGTTATCTACATACTTCAAAGAAGGCCTGGTGTTTTGTTTTCACACTGGCAAGAACGGTTAATAAGAAACAGATGAGCGGCTCTTATAAACAATATACCAACATGTACACTGTGACCACCTGCCTTATAAGTTACAATATACACTGCAGGAGATGGATACTAATGAATATAAGACAAAATATGTAACTAAACACCTAAAGGTTTTGCTTATATTCACTGTTTTGTAGAAACAAAATACAAGGAGGGTCTACATTAGAAGGAAAAAGAACTTTACTCAGTGTATCTGTGTGTGGTCTCTGTCTCTGTGTGTGCGTCTCTATATGTGTCTCTTTATCTGTACATCTCTAGCTCTCTGTGCATATCTATCTCTGTGTATGTGTATGTGTTTGTCTCAGTGTGTATATCTGTTTATGGGTCTCATTTCTGTATGTGTAGCTGTCAATATATGTGCGTGTCTTTATTTGTATGTGCATCATATCTCTGTGTGTGCATCACTCAGTCTCTGCGTACATCATTGTCTCTGACTACACATCACTGTTTATGTGTGCATATCATGTGTGTGAAATTAATGTTGCTGTATGTGCATTATTGTTTATGTATCTGCAGCACTGTCTTGGGCTTTGCATCACTGTCTTTGTGTGTGCCTCACTATCTCTGTATGTTCCTCACTCACTCTGTATGTGCATCATTGGTTCTGTCTTTGTATCATTGTCTGTGGGTGTGCATCACTGCCCATATAGGTGCATCACTGTCTCTGTGTGTACAATACTTTCTTTGTATGTGCATTATTGTTCCTGTCTACATCAGTGCCTCTGTGCAGCATGTGTCATTGGCTCTGTGTGTGTTTCACTGTCTGGGTGTGCCTCAGTGGGTCTGTCTGTGCCTCATTCACTATATGTGTGCATCAGTGTCTCTGTGTGTGCATCACTGTCTCTGTGTGTCTCATTATTTCGATGTGTGCATCGTTGGCTCAGGGTGTGCATTACTGTCACTGTGTATAACTCACACTCTTTGTATACGCATGTCTGTCTGTGGGTGTGCGTGTTTGTTTCTGCATCTTCCTGCATCTCTGTCTCTTAATGGCTGTCTTTGTATATACGTCTGTGTCTGTGTGCCTTTGTATCTGTGTCTCTGATATGCGTCTCTGTCACTGCGTCTCTGTTGGTGCGTGTCTGTATCTAAATATTATCCCTCAGATTTGTAGCACACTTTCTAGTTTGCTACTTTTAGGGTTTAGCTTAGCCTCACCCACCATAAAGTTGTACACACAAAGAAGCACACTGTTACATGGCAAATTTATTGAAAATGACTCCTAAACACACTACACTGGCACTCTTTACAAGAAAGAATCAGCAATACGATTTACACAGCAACTGCTTACATGGCTGCAAGGCTCGCTTTCATTCAAACATATCTTTATTTACAGCATTGTTTTACATACAGTTCTAAAACACTCTTTCCTTTATGTCATTCCTTTACTTACAATACTTTAGCTTTTACTCCATCATACCACTTTGCAATTGCAATTTCTTATGTTATATGCACACACTACCATGTAAAACATCTTATACAACATATATGTTATGCGCACATACACTCGTACAGATTTATATGCAACAACCTTTAGATAGATTTTAGAGTTTTTGGGTTCGCTCCTTCCACAAGTGTTCAGAACACAAAGAGACGTACTACTAATGTTCCAAATACATACATAATAGGCCTCAAAAGTGCAAGGCAAAATGCAAGAAAGGGGCTGAAGTAAACAACAACAACACGTGGAAGAGGCTTTGGCTTGCTCTTTGTAAAACTACTTGAGCCATCTGTTTCGGTTTTCTCATTCCCCTTATCTCTTTTGCGCTCCAGACGTTGCCCATTAACATCCTCCCACCCTGCCCTTGTACCATTACTTCTTATCTACATACTTCAAACAAGGCCTGGTGTTTTTTTTTGCACTAGCAAGAACTGTTAACAAGAAAGACACGAGCGACTCCATAACAACAATATGCCAACACGTACACTGTTGCCACCTGCCTTACAAGTTACAATATACACTGCAGGAGATGGATATTAATGTATAGAATACAAAATATATAATTAAACGCATAAACGTTTTGCGTATATTCACAGTTTGGTCGTGAAAAAAATACAATGCAGGATCTACATTAGAAGGAAAAAGAACTTTACAAAGTGTATGTGTGTGTGATCTCTGTCTCTCTGTGTGTGTCTGTATATGTGTCTCCTTATTTTTACCTCTCTATCTCTGTGTACATATCTGGCTTTGTGTATGTGTCTCTGTATGTGTTTGGCTTACTGTCTATATCTGTGTATGTGTTTCTCTCTTTCTGACTCATTGTTTCTTTTTCTGTGTTTATCATGTATGTCTTTCTAGTATTGTACCTGTTTCTATATCTCTGTCTGTATGTGTCTCTGTGTGTGTGTCTGTCTCTCTATGCGGCTATCACTGTTTGTGTATGTGTCTCTAAGTGTGTTTGTATATCTGTCTCTCACTCTTTCTGTATGTGGGTGTATCTGTAAAAATGTGTCTTTTTTGTCTTTTTGTGTCTATGCTTTTCTGTGTCTTCATTTATAGCGCCTCTGTATGTGCATTTTCTCTCTTTATGTGCATTTACATTTACATCACTGTCACTGTGTATGTGTCGCTTTATTTGTATGTACATCACTGTCTCTGTGCATCACTGACTCTTACTGTGTATTTCTATCTTTGTGGAGGTATTACTGTTTCTGTGTGCGTATTTCTGTCTCTGTTTGTGTATCTCTGACTCTGTCTCTGAGTTTTTTCTAAGTGCTTGCCTCTCTATGTGTTTAGTCTCTGTCTGGGCGTCTGTGTCTGTACATCTCTATCTGTGCATCTCTGTTTGTCCCTTTCTGTCTCGGCATTTCTGTCAGTGCATTTCTGTTTAGGCGTATCTGTCTGTGCCTTTTTTTATGTGCCTCTTTCTATGTGTATGTCTTACTGTATCCAACTCACTGCCTCTGTGTACCACTTTATCTGTGTATGCTCTGTCTTTGCATTTCTGGCTCTGTGTATTTACTCTGTGTGTACAGCCCTGTCTTTCCTTGTACATCTCCGTTTTAGTGTATGCTTTTGTCTTTTGCTGTGGATGTATCTGTTTTGGTGTCTGTTTGTTCTTTCATAGTGTCTTCATCTTTGCCTTAGTATATGCGTTTCTCTCTCTCTCTCTCTGTCTATCTGTGTTGTCTCTGTCTCTGTATAAAGAAACAACGAATAACTGTGGGTCTAGTGATACATTCAGAACATGCTGTGTATAGCTGGCTATGTGTCTGCTGTTACTGATTAAGTAAAGGACAGACTGGACAATCAACCACTGTGAAAAATGTCCATCAGTTACTCATTTTCGGGCTCCCAGTACATCATTTGGTCTACTCCACAGTAGTATGTCCACCACTCTATCCCCGTAGATGTATATCGGAGAAGTATAGTGGTGGATGGATGTCTGGTAGGTTTTTTTTGTAAATAGACAGAGATGCACACACCAAGACATACACTCAAGGAGGAGTTTCGCGCGCATCTAAGATGGCCGCGTGAGCTAGGGGCTCCCGAGACCCTTGTACCCTCCCGCATAAATCCTGCCAGATATCCTGATTGCTGTTGATGTCTCTGAGTGTATGAACCACGAGAGAGATGAAAGCTGAAAACCGCGCCCCGATCGGACCCCGGAAGCCGAAGTTGTGAGGTGGAGAAATTTGCGGCCCTCATCTCCTGGATGCCCGGTGCTTGGGTTGGCAGAGTCCCCGAGGTGTAATTGAACAACATCGGCACGGGCTTACGGAGGAGGCCGGCACAGTCTCACTTTCACTTTAGTTTTTAACACTTGAACTGATCTTGGAATCGGAAGACACCTCATTGTGGTGGCGGCTCCTACCCCTCTTGGCGCTTAATCGTATTTAACAAATATACAAATTATTTGACTTTAGCCTAAGGGGATCGCCGTACTTCTTTTGGGCTAATTCGTGTGCAATGGCGAGCAAACCGGAGGGGGACAAACAGAAGTTGAGAACCAACAGAAGGGGTGGATATACCCAGTCCAATGTCATGGATAGATATACCCAAGTTAAAGGATTGCCCGGTAGCCCGGGCAAATCCCAAGATGCGACAAAGGATTCCTCTGCTTCGAGCCAACGTTGATGGGTGCAATCGAGGGAGTCAGGTCAACCCTCGGGCAACAGATTGAGGCCCTTGCACATAAATTGGACACTGCGGCTATAGATGTGAATTTGATTCGCACGGACGTTACAAAAACAAACGAAAAGGTCAAATCGCTAGATATTAAAACGTCGAGTTTAACAAATGACGTCGTGGAACTACAGACTGAAGTCCGAAATCTGAGGGCCGTGAATGACACAGTTGTCCGTCGCCTGGAGGATTTTGAAGGGAGGGCCCGAAGGAACAATGTCCGTATAATCGGAGTTCCAGAAAAGGCAGAATATCAAGCTGCCGACCTCTTTGTTGAAGACCTTATCGCTAACCATCTACGGCCCAAGGGACTCAGTAAATTTTTTTACCGTGGAGCGAGCTCATAGAGTCCCTGGTGGAAAACCGAAAGTGGGCGCCCAGCCGAGGCCTATTATTGCACGGATCTTTAACTTCAGAGACAGAGACGTTGTTCTTCAGGCCTCTCGTGCGAGTGGGCCCTTGCAGTTTGAGAACTCATCTATCAGCTTTTTTCCGGACTTCACTCAAGCGGTTCAAAGACAAAGACTCAGCTTCATGGGGGTGAAGAGACGACTTCGGGACATGGGACTTAAATACGCCATGCTTTTTCCATCCAAGCTGAGAATTGAACGTGATGAACGGACCTATTTCTTCGACAAGCCCGAAATGGTGGCCGACTGGTTGGACACGTTGCCGGCCCGGCAAGATCTGGGGGGACAATCTGGTGGGGCTGAGAGTGGACATATGGACCAGGAATAAGTCTCGCTCATCTGACTCCTGGGGTCGCCAGGGTATTTCCTATTGCTGTGGTTCTAATTGTTATATGCAGTTCCATGCAGCTGAAATGGGGAGGTTACTGAGCTACCGGAGGGTCTCTCTCCTCCTCAGCTTTACTTTTTGTAGTTTAGTTTAGATTTGGGGGCGACAGGCACACTGCGAGTTGGGGTGGCTCTATAGTCGAAAGTAGGTGTGCAGGGTGGGGGGTGTTATATCGAATTGTTTGGGAAGAGGTGGTGGGGGTGTTGGTTTTTTGTTTTCTTTTTCAGCAAGGCGCTATATTGCAAAAGGCTTACATTGAGGTGCGGGACTTGGAGGGGGGATGGGTTGTGGTTTCTGTTTCATGATGGGGGTAGGGGGTTGAGGTTGATAAGCTGGAATGTTAATGGGTTGGGGGACAGGATTAAGCGCGGGGTGGTGTTGCAACTACTGAAGCGACACTCCCCGGATGTGGTTTTGCTACAGGAAACACACTTGCTTGGTAATACATGTCACGCCATGAATAGAAAGGGATATCATTTGGTTGCTCATGCTGGGTTTACATCCGGTTCCCGTGGGGTTGGAATCCTCCTTAAGAACTCTCTTCCGTTCGAAGTGGATTCCATGATCCTTGATGAGAGAGGGCGCTATGTGGCTCTATCGGGGCGGTGGGAAGGCCGCACACTTTCTTTGGTGTCTGTTTATGTTCCTCCTGGCTTACAGTCTACTACCTTTGCCGACCTGGGTCGACTTCTACTGGATCTCCCTGGGGGGTTTCTGATTCTGGGGGGTGACTTTAATTCAGTGGTATCTGGTGTGTTGGATAGGTACCCACCTAGGGATCTAAGGGGAGCTCAGAGCTGGCTACCTGACTACATTGATACGATGGGCCTGGTAGACTGTTGGAGATTGCTTCATACTACTCAACGGCAATATACGTTTCTTTCCGGCGTCCACGGTAGTCTCTCCAGGATAGACTATGTACTGGTGCCGGCTGCACAGGCTTCCTATGTCGCGGAGGTCAGGCATTTGGCTCGGGGTATTTCCGACCACTCCCCGCTCTGGTTTCAATTTGAATTAGCGCCTGGTTCTGGGGGGAGGGTGGCTCCTATTAACCCTTGGTATCTTCGTAATCCCAAGACTCGTTGTGCACTGATTAAGGCATTGGAACTTTATTTCTCCGAAAATGAGGGTTCGGTTTATTCCTCTATATCGCTATGGGAAGCTTTCAAGACTGTCATTCGAGGTCAAGCTCTCTCTTTCGTTGCTGGTGTTAAAAAACAGAAGGAGGAGGATGTGGTGAGGATAGAGATGGAGATAGCTGATTTAGAATTGGAATTGGAACAGGAGGTTACCCGCTCTAGACTGCATGTCCTGCGCTTGAAGCAGTTGGATTATAGAACACTGGTGACAGACGGCGCGAAGGCCCTTAGTCGAGAACAACAGGGGCGTCTCTATGATGTTGGGGATAAGGCGAGAAAATTGATCACATGGCTGGACAGAAAAGACAGAGCCAATCGTGTAGTACCAGAGATCGAGGTAGAGGGCGGTGTTCTGGTCACCGACTCACATGAGATAGTGGCATGCTTCGCTGACCATTTTAGGTCTGTGTACTCTTCAGTGTCGGACAGACCGGAGGAGGACTTATGTTTGTTGTTACGAGACATTGCGCTCCCGTGCCTGTCTGTGGAGGATAGGGACCTTATGGACAGTAAGATCACTGCAGATGAGGTGGCGTTGGCAATGCGTTCTCTGAATTCTTGTAAGGTGATGGGTCCCAACGGTCTACCGATTGAGCTTTATAAGCTTCGCCCGGATAGGATTGCTCCGTATTTGAGGGATATGTTTTTGGAGTCCCGGGATCATGGTCTTCTTCCTCATGAACAGAGATTAGCTTTGATAGTTGTGATTCACAAGGTGGGAAAACCTAGGAATAGATGTGCCTCGTATAGATCGATATCATTGTTAAATGCTGAACCTAAGATTCTTGCTAAATTGTTAGCTAATAGACTGATAAAGGTTATTTGTGAGTTGGTTCACCCAGATCAATCGGGCTCTATCCCGCACAGAAATGCGGCGCTGAATCTTAGGCGCTTACATGGAGTACTCGCGAAGGCCTCGACATTACGTGAATTGGCCATTTTGGCGTCATTAGATGCCACGATGGCGTTTGATACTGTTGAATGGCCGTATTTGTGGGCGGTACTGGCTAAATTCGGTTTCGGTTCAGATTTCATTGGCTGGGTGCGTCTTCTTTATGCAGACCCGCTCGCCCAGATTGTAGTCAATGGTCGCATCTCGGAGCCTTTTTCGCTTGGGCGAGGTACTCGCCAGGGTTGCCCGCTGTCGCCTCTCTTATTTGCCTTAGCCCTCGAGCCTCTCGCGGCTTGGATCCGCTGGGAACCCTTGATGAAGGGTATTAACTGGTCTCCGCAGTTTGAGGACCGTATCTCATTATATGCAGACGACATCTTGCTGTATTTGACCTCCCCCAGGAAATCCTTAATAGTACTCTGTGATATTCTGGCCTCCTTCGGCAGAAACTCCGGCTTGGTCATTAACTGGGCGAAATCCTATTTATATGTTCTCAGTGGCGAAATACCGACCCCACCGCATAATTGTCCTATCCAGATTGCACGGGATGGATTCCGATATCTCGGAATCTATATTTCAATGGATTCGGTGGTCCGATATGAGAGAAACCTTCTCCCTCCCTTGACCCGGTTAAAGCAAGATGTTGTGAACTGGCGGAAACTTCCATTGTCAATGCTTAGGCGTGCGGCCCTTTTTAAAATGATGTCACTCCCTCGTTTTCTTTATGCCCTTCAAAATACCCTTGATGTCGTCCCAGCTAGTTATTTTCGTTCTGTGGAGGAGCTACAGCGTAAGCTGTTGTGGGATGGAAGACCGCGTATTGCGCTGACCAAACTAACAGTCCCGTGGTAGGACGGAGGCATTGCCCTCCCTGATATTAAGATATATTACTGGGCTTCACAGTTGAGTGCTATCAACCATGGTATGTACGGCCCTGAGTTAAACCCTGGTTTTGCCATGGATAGGTGGTCACTTCCTGGCGGCAATTATTATAGAGCTTTGTATTCTGGATTAGTGTTGAAGGCTTTGTCGGGACCAACTAAGACGGCTGGGCAGATCTGGCGCGACGCCACTAATTTGTTAGGGTGGAAAGACCGTCTGACTTTGGCTACCCCGCTTTTTGGCTCTGACAAATTCGGCAAGCTGTGGAACACTAAGGGGTGTGACAAATGGGATCTTATTGGCATTTCCAAAGTTGGAGACCTGTGGGTGAAGGGACGGGTGAAATCGTTTGTGGACCTCCAGGCCGAGTTTGAATTGGGACCTCCAGGCCGAGTTTGATTGGTATTTTCGGTACGTTCAGGTTCGGCATGCATTGACGTCTGTCTTCCCGGAAGGGGAGGTGATACCGGAGTCTACCCCTTTAGAGGATCGTGTTTTGGATGGCCATATGCCTGACAGTGCCATTTCTCTAGTGTACAAGAAATTGATTAATCAAAGGGCGGACCTTCTGTTGCGTCTGCGTGACCAATGGACCCGTGACGGCCTTGAGCTTGATGATGAGCACTGGCAGTCAGTGGTTTCTTCACCAACAGAGGTGGCGATTCCGGCACGATTGAGATTAGTCCAGCTCAAAATACTGCATAGAATATATGCCACGGGTCCCCGTTTGGTCCGTATGGGCTTTTCGGAGGAGGGTCTGTGTCGTCGGGGCTGTGGTCAGCTGGGGACGTTCCTCCACATCATCTGGGAATGTCGGGAGGTATTGGATTATTGGAGAAGGGTCCATGAAACGATGCAGGAGGTCAAGGGTGTGGCACTCTTACCGGAACCCAGACGTTGCCTATTAAATGTTTGGGAGGCCACTGATCATAATGTGGCACAGACTCAGTGGGTGACTCTAGGTGCCATGGTAGCTAAAAGAAACATTGCACAACTATGGGGGTCCCCAAGGCCTCCTACACTTGATGTTTGGGTGGAAAACATGGATTGGTGCATGTTCAGAGAGAAAACAGTGTACTTGGCTCGGGGTTGCCCCCGAAAATGGCATAAGATTTGGGGCCCTTGGAACCGATATAGAGGAGATATATGTGATCCACCTGAGCCTGTGGTCCCTGATGTCTTGCTATCCCCCTGACCCTGTACTATTATTGATTCTGCTGCTCCCTTCCCCCCCCTTCCCCCATCACTGTAATGTTTATTGTAATGTTGGGTGATATGATACTCTACCCTCGTTGAGTCTATGCAATCTTGGATCCTGTATATGCCTTGCTTTGATTTTATTCAATAAAAAGAAATATATAAAAAAAAAAAAGACATACACTCAAACACAAAGAGAAAGACGTACCAGCAAAGATAACATGCATACACAAAGATAGAAGAGACACACCGAGATAGACACACAAAGACAACTATAAGACACAAAGGTACATACAAAATAAACCTATATTATACGCATATAATAAAGTCAATATTACAAAATTCTTACTGTCTCTACGAGCACTGCACTGTGTTCTTAACTACAGTGGGTGGGGTGGTCATCACAAAAAACGCATTATTTTGGACAGTTTCGAGACATGCAAAATAATAACCAATATACACAGACACAGACATACAAGAGACACAGACAGAGACAGACATACACATAGACATATACACAGAGGCAAACACACTTACAAATGCACATAGAGAAACAGACATGCACTACAGGAGTTAGCATACATACCAACAAATACACATAGAAAAGCGCATAAAAAACAAGAGACAATAGACAAAGACACAAACGCACACACATAAATAGACGCACACAGCAAGACACAGACGCACACACTGAGAGAGAGAGACACATACACCAAACACAGACACACACACTAGAAGATGCAACACAATAACAGAGCCACACACGCACAGACAGATACACAGTGACATAGATGCAGAGAAAAAGACACAAACACAAAAAAACACAGGTGACAGAAGCACACATAGAAAGACTCACATACAAAGCTACACATACAGAGATGTAGAGCATCAAATGCATATACAGAGACACAGATGCACACAAAAATAGATGTACAGTTGCAGATGTACAAAAAGAGACGTAGAAACAGTGAGGTACAGGTAGACACGCACATAAAAGATGCACATACAGAAACACACAGCTGATTGTAAGAAGGCAGGATAGACAAATCTAAATAGGAGACATCTGTAGCATCAAAAATATAACAGAATAAAACAACCAAACAGATCATACAACTACTTGTATAATGAGCAAACTGGGACCCCTTCCAGGTGTTCTTGTCGTTCACATTAACAGTTTTTTTGCATTTTTTTATCATCACTTTTGATGGCACTTATGTATGTATAAGGCCTAAGTATTATGTCTCTTTGTGTCCTGAACACTTATAGAGGGCATCAAACAAATAACTATATAATATATGTAAACACTGTTGCATAGAAATCTGTACAAATGTATGTACACAATATATACATGCAGTATGTGATGTTTTACATCATAGTGTGTGCATATGACATAAGGTATTACAAAAATGCAAAATTATTAATAAAAAACTAATTTAAGTATTGGAAATAAAGGAATGCCATAAAAGTGAAAAGTGTTTCAAACTGTAAGCAAAATAATATGCAGAATGCAATATGTTTAAGTGAAATTGAAATTTGAAGCTTAATTAAGTAGCTTGAATGTTTGAATGGTAGTATTGCTTATTTGTTTTAAAGAGAGCCACTGCAGTGTGTTATTTATATATGAAATGGAGATTTGCAGCATAGGGAGTGTGTCTCTTTCAAAGCACAACATTTTTTGCAGTATGAAACTAAGTATGAGGCTAAGCAAAAACTCTTTAAATGGACAACTGGAAAAGTGTACTACAAATACAAAGTATTATACTTTGGATATACATTTTGGAGGAGGTATGTTACAATACTATATCCAGTGTGCTCCTATTGTAACTTTTACCATCTACATTACTAACAATATTATATATTTTTCACAACAATTTTCCCTTAGCACTTTGCCTCTGGCTGCCAGTTGTGCTCGATAAGTTGGAGCTGCATGGAGGATCACAAGGTTGTGGCCATTGGCATTCAGCAAGCCTTGTCCCTTACCATAAATTGGTGAACACTTAGATTGCCTACTTATTCTCGTCTTTAACGCTTCAAACTCTAACTCCACACTTCTACGTTACATGCCTACGCAGTCTCGTCCGCCCTTTTGTAGATAATTGAACATGGCAATAATGATTAGCAAGTGAATAACATTGAGTGGGCCCAACAAAGTAATAATAACTGTGAACGTTACTTCTTTACCAGTCCTCTCGTTGTTCCCCACCAGTCTTTCCCTAAGTTGTCTGAAGCCACCACCCTTGGGTGTTCCATCCGCACATCTACTTCTTCCACAGTCTTTACTCCACTGTCTCTCCACACAGCGAAACAAGGCATGCTTTGTGGATAAGCTTAATGGCAATGCATGATTCTTAAATTATAGTACATCATATCAGAATTAAAGCCTTTAAACACAGTCATTTTGTGAAAAAAAATCTCACAACTTTAATATCTATATCAAATTATGATAAAATCATCTCTCATAGTTGCAGTAGGAAACAAGAGAACATTTATATTTTTCTTAGTAAAATCATGTTTATAAATGTGTGTGTGAAAATGTATTAAAAGCAACTCGATCTGCAAACACGTTAATATCCTAACAGCCCGTTTCTTTTTATGACATTACCTGAAGCAAAACAGAGAGAGATGATTCGTGCCTCTTCATCTGACCAGCATGTCAACGGCCCAATTTGTTGTCAAAATGCAAAGCGTGACAATGCAAAATATTTTCCAATGAGCATTCATTTCAAACACCTATTTCATCTTTAATGATTTTCTAATCTGCATCCAGTCACTCCTCTGTATATTTTTGTTGATCAAGTTCAAACCGCAAATTAAAGTTTTGAGTTATGCAGTAACATTTGAAAAGGCTACCCAAATGCACTTCATAATAGAATTAAACTTTCAACAGGATGTGAAATAATGTATGTAAGCTCACAAAGCTTTCCAGCCAGTGTTTTATGAAGCCGTGTTCACTCTATTTATGAGCAGGCGGCATTTTATATTAAGGGAATTGGGTGACGGAAAGAGAAAGGACTCTGTCCAAGATCACACGCTTTCAGTCAAGTGAGAAAGTAGGAGTTAGCGCCAAAGACTCCTTGTTTTAAAGTTAATCAGCTAAAGTTAATTAGCTACGTGCGCCTCTTCCCTACATTGGGGAGAGGAAAGTATAGTGCTGTAATGTGAACTGGGTGATCTCCAGCTACTAACTCCTGCATTATCAGGGGGGGGCGTGGGGCATTCCAAGGAGACGTGAGAGCGCCCTCTGTAAGCACCAGAACAAATACTGCTTTTTGTAATGTTTTCACTGTCTGCCTAGTAGCTTAGTGACACCGTATCAGCTGTCCTCACTTGTGCAGAGCTAGCAACTTGCCCTGTGACATAAGAGGTAGCTTGTAACCACCCAATTATTAGGCCCGCATTTTTTTTAGCTTGTAACCATGTAATTATTAGGCACACATTTTTTCCAATTGAGCAACAAAGTGTATTGGAGCCGCAAAATCGTGAAACCGAAAGCCATGGCTTTTGGAAGCAGAGAAAGCCGCGAATAGTGCGCGCGGCGCCACAGCCAGCCATATGGTTTCATTTATTGCGCCCGTGTCTGGGCACGATAATTGAAATCACATGGGCTTTGGTGCGCGTAACAGACACCAATAGGCCTTGGACCGAGCAATGCGCCCGCCTTTGGCCTATTACGTGCTCTGTTTAAAAAAAACACACACTCAAAGCCCAATTACAGAAGACAAAACAAAAAACACACGCACAAGCGTGTACAATTCCAGGGTCCATTTCTGAACCCCGGACAAAAGGGCCTTTGCTGCGCCTAAAAAGGGAATATTTTTCAGTTATAAATACAGCACAGCATCTACTGGTTAATCGGGTTAAAAGGCCTACTGCTTGTAAATGCAACACTATGAAAAGGGAGAAAATTAAACGAAGAGTTATTCATTAAGGTAACTTTTTGGTTTAATTTTCTCCCATTTAAAAGCATTCAATAACATCATTTTGTTTTCACCCTCCTATATTAAGTCCACAAGGACTTTTATTTAAGAGTTAAATACTTCAGTGCTTCAGTTCTTCACCTCTGTGACCCAACCTGGCCCATAAATCTGCCAGCATTGCTCATTCTCAGGCTCTGCTATCTGCAGCCTGATGATTATAACAGAAAATAAACACAGTCTTCCCTTAACCTTAAAAGAAAAATGTGACCATGTGCTTATTTAAAAATGAACTCAAGCTGCAAGCTACTTTGAAGGTGTCTGGGAGCTACTGGCAGATCAGTATCAACTGGTTGAAGACACGTGATTTATAGGTACCGCCGCCAGGGCGGTTCCTGCAAATGTATTGCAAATTTGAAGGAAAGCTCCATCAACAAACAAGCATTAGAAATGCAATTGGGCTCGGATATATTTGATTTTGAGCTAATGGCATTGTAAATGGCAATGTGTTTTCGCCATGTGTGATGGAGTGTGTGCATGTGGTGTGTAGTGGTATTATGTGAGTTGGATTGTAATTTTAACAATGGTGTCATGCTGTGCTTTAGATGAATATGTTTAAAAGTAAAGTGTGCCATACTGCGATTGCTACAAAAGTTAATTGTGGATGCGTTAATTGATGCGTGCACTGATGGCTGGTGGTGTGTGTTTGGTGGAAAAGTGCACTGGCGCCTGGAGGTGTGTGTGCCTAGTGGAAGAGTGCACTGACGGCTGGTGGATGGGTGCTTAGTAAAACAGTGCACAGATGGCTGATGGTGTGTGTGTTTGGTGAAAGAGTGCACTGACGGTTGCTGGTGAGTGCGCCTTGTAAAATAATGCACTGACGGCTGCCTGGTGTTGTACGCCTGATGGTGTTTGTGCTTGGTGAAAAAGTGCATTGATGGCTGGTGGTGTTTGGCCCTGGTGAAAGGGTGCACTGATGGCTGGTGTTATGTTGTTGTGTGTGTGTTTGTGTTTGTAGTGGTGAGTCTGTGGGGGTGAGTCTGTGGGGGTGAGTTTGTGGGGTGAGTCTGTGGGGGTGAGTCTGTGGTAGTGAGTGTGTTGTGGTGAGTGGGGATGAGTGTGTGGTTGTGAGAGAGTGGTGTGTGTGTGGCACTGAAGCCTGATCTGTGCTGATCTAATCTGCAGGGCTGCTCTGTGTCTTCATCCTTCTTGGGTCTGCAAGCAGCCGCTGCCTGGCACTGAAGCCTGATCTGTGCTGATCTAATCTGCAGGGCTGCTCTGTGTCTTCATCCTTCTTGGGTCTGCAAGCAGCCAATGCCTACCACTGAAGCCTGATCTGTGCTGATCTAATCTGCAGGGCTGCTCTGTGTCTTCATCCTTCTTGGGTCTGCAAGCAGCCGCTGCCTGGCACTGAAGCCTGATATGTGCTGATCTAATATGCAGGGCTGCTCTGTGTCTTCATCCTTCTTGGGTCTGCAAGCAGCCGCTGCCTGGCACTGAAGCCTGATCTGTGCTGATCTAATCTGCAGGGCTGCCCTGTGTCTTCATCCTTCTTGGGTCTGCAAGCAGCCGCTGCCTGGCACTGAAGCCTGATCTGTGCTAATCTAATCTGCAGGGCTGCTCTGTGTCTTCATCCTTCTTGGGTCTGCAAGCAGCCGCTGCCTGGCACTGAAGCCTGATCTGTGCTGATCTAATCTGCAGGGCTGCTCTGTGTCTTCATCCTTCTTGGGTCTGCAAGCAGCCGCTGCCTGGCACTGAAGCCTGATATGTGCTGATCTAATCTGCAGGGCTGCTCTTTATCTTCATCCTTCTTGGGTCTGCAAGCATCCGCTGCCTGGCACTGAAGCCTGATCTGTGCTGATCTAATCTGCAGGGCTGCTCTGTGTCTTCATCCTTCTTGGGTCTGCAAGCAGCCGCTGCCTACCACTGAAGCCTAGTTCCCTTCACAACAGCACGGCAGACACGCACATGCAGCACTGCCGATCTGTGCTGATCTAATGTGCAGGGCTGCTCTGTATCTTCATCCTTCTTGGGTCTGCAAGCAGCCGCTGCCTGGCACTGAAGCCTGATCTGTGCTGATCTAATCTGCAGGGCTGCTCTGTGTCTTCATCCTTCTTGGGTCTGCAAGCAGTCGCTGCCTGGCACTGAAGCCTGATCTGTGCTGATCTAATCTGCAGGGCTGCTCTGTGTCTTCATCCTTCTTGGGTCTGCAAGCAGCCGCTGCCTGGCACTGAAGCCTGATCTGTGCTAATCTAATCTGCAGGGCTGCTCTGTGTCTTCATCCTTCTTGGGTCTGCAAGCAGCCGCTGCCAGGCACTGAAGCCTGATCTGTGCTGATCTAATGTGCAGGGCTGCTCTGTGTCTTCATCCTTCTTGGGTCTGCAAGCAGCCGCTGCCTGGCACTGAAGCCTGATATGTGCTGATCTAATCTGCAGGGCTGCTCTGTATCTTCATCCTTCTTGGGTCTGCAAGCAGCCGCTGCCTGGCACTGAAGCCTGATCTGTGCTGATCTAATCTGCAGGGCTGCTCTGTGTCTTCATCCTTTTTGGGTCTGCAAGCAGCCGCTACCTGGCACTGAAGCCTGATCTGTGCTGATCTAATCTGCAGGGCTGCTCTGTGTCTTCATCCTTCTTGGGTCTGCAAGCAGACGCTGCCTGGCACTGAAGCCTGATCTGTGCTGATCTAATCTGCAGGGCTGCTCTGTGTCTTCATCCTTCTTGGGTCTGCAAGCAGTCGCTGCCTGGCACTGAAGCCTGATATGTGCTGATCTAATCTGCAGGGCTGCTCTGTAACTTCATCCTTCTTGGGTCTGCAAGCAGCCGCTGCCTGGCACTGAAGCCTGATCTGTGCTGATCTAATCTGCAGGGCTGTTCTGTGTCTTCATCCTTCTTGGGTCTGCAAGCAGCCGCTGCCAAGCAGCCAATGCCTACCACTGAAGCCTGATCTGTGCTGATCTAATCTGCAGGGCTGCTCTGTGTCTTCATCCTTCTTGGGTCTGCAAGCAGCCGCTGCCTGGCACTGAAGCCTGATCTGTGCTGATCTAATCAGCAGGGCTGCTCTGTGTCTTCATCCTTCTTGGGTCTGCAAGCAGCCGCTGCCAAGCAGCCAATGCCTACCACTGAAGCCTGATCTGTGCTGATCTAATCTGCAGGGCTGCTCTGTGTCTTCATCCTTCTTGGGTCTGCAAGCAGCCGCTGCCTGGCACTGAAGCCTGATCTGTGCTAATCTAATCTGCAGGGCTGCTCTGTGTCTTCATCCTTCTTGGGTCAGCAAGCAGCCGCTGCCTGGCACTGAAGCCTGATCTGTGCTGATCTAATGTGCAGGGCTGCTCTGTGTCTTCATCCTTCTTGGGTCTGCAAGCAGCCGCTGCCTGGCACTGAAGCCTGATATGTGCTGATCTAATCTGCAGGGCTGCTCTGTATCTTCATCCTTCTTGGGTCTGCAAGCAGCCGCTGCCTGGCACTGAAGCCTGATCTGTGCTGATCTAATGTGCAGGGCTGCTCTGTGTCTTCATCCTTCTTGGGTCTGCAAGCAGCCGCTGCCTGGCATTGAAGCCTGATCTGTGCTGATCTAATCTGCAGGGCTGCTCTGTGTCTTCATCCTTCTTGGGTCTGCAAGCAGCCGCTGCCTACCACTGAAGCCTAGTTCCCTTCACAACAGCACGGCAGACACGCACATGCCACACTGCTGATCTGTGCTGATCTAATCTGCAGGGCTGCTCTGTGTCTTCATCCTTCTTGGGTCTGCAAGCAGCCGCTGCCTGGCACTGAAGCCTGATCTGTGCTAATCTAATCTGCAGGGCTGCTCTGTGTCTTCATCCTTCTTGGGTCTGCAAGCAGCCGCTGCCTGGCACTGAAGCCTGATCTGTGCTGATCTAATGTGCAGGGCTGCTCTGTGTCTTCATCCTTCTTGGGTCTGCAAGTAGCCGCTGCCTACCACTGAAGCTTAGTTCCCTTCACAACAGCACGGCAGACACGCACATGCCGCACTGCCGATCTGTGCTGATCTAATGTGCAGGGCTGCTCTGTGTCTTCATCCTTCTTGGGTCTGCAAGCAGCCGCTGCCTGGCACTGAAGCCTGATCTGTGCTGATCTAATCTACAGGGCTGCTCTGTGTCTTCATCCTTCTTGGGTCTGCAAGCAGCCGCTGCCTGGCACTGAAGCCTGATCTGTGCTGATCTAATCAGCAGGGCTGCTCTGTGTCTTCATCCTTCTTGGGTCTGCAAGCAGCCGCTGCCAAGGAGCCAATGCCTACCACTGAAGCCTGATCTGTGCTGATCTAATCTGCCGGGCTGCTCTGTGTCTTCATCCTTCTTGGGTCTGCAAGCAGCCGCTGCCTGGCACTGAAGCCTGATCAGTGCTAATCTAATCTGCAGGGCTGCTCTGTATCTTCATCCTTCTTGGGTCTGCAAGCAGCCGCTGCCTGGCACTGAAGCCTGATCTGTGCTGATCTAATGTGCAGGGATGCTCTGTGTCTTCATCCTTCTTGGGTCTGCAAGCAGCCGCTGTCTGGCACTGAAGCCTGATCTGTGCTGATCTAATCTGCAGGGCTGCTCTGTGTCTTCATCCTTCTTGGGTCTGCAAGCAGCCGCTGCCTACCACTGAAACCTAGTTCCCTTCACAACAGCACGGCAGACACGCACATGCCGCACTGCCGATCTGTGCTGATCTAATCTGCAGGGCTGCTCTGTGTCTTCATCCTTCTTGGGTCTGCAAGCAGCCGCTGCCTGGCACTGAAGCCTGATCTGTGCTAATCTAATCTGCAGGGCTGCTCTGTGTCTTCATCCTTCTTGGGTCTGCAAGCAGCCGCTGCCTGGCACTGAAGCCTGATCTGTGCTGATCTAATGTGCAGGGCTGCTCTGTGTCTTCATCCTTCTTGGGTCTGCAAGCAGCCGCTGCCTGGCACTGAAGCCTGATATGTGCTGATCTAATCTGCAGGGCTGCTCTGTATCTTCATCCTTCTTGGGTCTGCAAGCAGCCGCTGCCTGGCACTGAAGCCTGATCTGTGCTGATCTAATCTGCAGGGCTGCTCTGTGTCTTCATCCTTCTTGGGTCTGCAAGCAGCCGCTGCCTGGCACTGAAGCCTGATCTGTGCTGATCTAATCTGCAGGGCTGCTCTGTGTCTTCATCCTTCTTGGGTCTGCAAGCAGCCGCTGCCTACCACTGAAGCCTAGTTCCCTTCACAACAGCACGGCAGACACGCACATGCCGCACTGCCGATCTGTGCTGATCTAATGTGCAGGGCTGCTCTGTGTCTTCATCCTTCTTGGGTCTGCAAGCAGGCGCTGCCTGGCACTGAAGCCTGATCTGTGCTGATCTAATCTGCAGGGCTGCTCTGTGTCTTCATCCTTCTTGGGTCTGCAAGCAGACGCTGCCTGGCACTGAAGCCTGATCTGTGCTGATCTAATCTGCAGGGCTTCTCTGTGTCTTCATCCTTCTTGGGTCTGCAAGCAGCCGCTGCCTGGCACTGAAGCCTGATATGTGCTGATCTAATCTGCAGGGCTGCTCTGTGTCTTCATCCTTCTTGGGTCTGCAAGCAGCCGCTGCCTGGCACTGAAGCCTGATATGTGCTGATCTAATCTGTAGGGCTGCTCTGTGTCTTCATCCTTCTTGGGTCTGTAAGCAGCCGCTGCCTACCACTGAAGCCTGATCTGTGCTGATCTATTCTGCAGGGCTGCTCTGTGTCTTCATCCTTCTTGGGTCTGCAAGCAGCCGCTGCCTACCACTGAAGCCTAGTTCCCTTCACAACAGCACGGCAGACACGCACATGCCGCACTGCCGATCTGTGCTGATCTAATGTGCAGGGCTGCTCTGTATCTTCATCCTTCTTGGGTCTGCAAGCAGCCGCTGCCTGGCACTGAAGCCTGATCTGTGCTGATCTAATCTGCATGGCTGCTCTGTGTCTATGCAGGGCTGCTCTGTGTTTTCATCCTTCTTGGGTCTGCAAGCAGCCGCTGCCTGGCACTGAAGCCTGATCTGTGCTGATCTAATCTGCAGGGCTGATCTGTCTCATCATCCTTCTTGGGTCTGTGCTGATCTAATATGCAGGGCTGCTCTGTGTCTTCATCCTTCTTGAGTCTGCAAGCAGCCGCTGCCTGGCACTGAAGCCTGATCTCTGCTGATCTAATCTGCAGGGCTGATCTGTCTCATCATCCTTCTTGGGTCTGCAAGCAGCCGCTGCCTGCCACTGAAGCCTACTCTCAAACACTCTTGGCCTCATAAAAGTGAAGAGGACATCTGTTTTCTGTTAATTACTTCTTATCTCATCTTGTCAGAGTAGTGTCACATTCCTGCCCTCTTCCCTGGCCTCATGCTTCATGGACACGGGGAAAACAGATTCGAAGCTTTGTTTTCCCACTAAGGCAAGGATCCATTAAACAAAATCGGCAGCATATTGTCCCAAACATAAGTCCCTTCAAAGTTTTTGTTTAATAGCAAATGTAAGAGGACCTGCAACATATTCGCTATATTTATTTCTTCCAATTATGTAATATTCGTACCTTTTGTGCTGCTACCTTTGGTAATCTATATTTAAATACTGCCTCTTTTTCAGCCACAAAAAGGCTGCAGACGAACGCGCGCCCTATACATGCAATGCTGAATGGTGAACGCGCTCCCACCATCTGGATTGCATTAAAAGGGCACCCTGACAGCTCCTAATTAAAATTAATGGTCTGCCGTGCGTGAAACCGCACAGAAAATGCCAAAAATGGCGGACGAGCATTACACATGCCCTATCGCATCAAAACTTCTAAAAAAACACCACAGAGAGGACCAATCACCATTCAGATTACAAAATTAAGCACTGCAAATGCACGAGCAAAAAAGAATTTATCCAGCATGAGCAAGAAACTCGCAACAATACGGCTCGCAGCTCCTCCCCACTTCGTGGTGACGTCGCCGAGCCCGTAAAAAGGAGCCAAACTGAAACTTTCAACTGTTTTTTAATTAGAAAAAAAAATCCAAACGTAGGATTTTTTTTTTAATGAAAAAAAAGGTCCCCTTGCTAGTGGATATTTCTGCCATGGCTTGGGTGTTATTTTGCAGTTTAAATTGTTCATCATCACCAGGCATTACCTGGGGAAGACGGACAGTGAAAGCTGGCCATGTGTTCGCCCATTCTAAATAAGGTAAAAGAACACATGGCCAAACCTCTGACAGCCCTTACTCAATCAATCAATCAATCAAAACAAGCTATATTCGATTTTTGTGATAAAATCATAAAAGCATACATTTAAAACAAATAAATAAAACATGGGTTAAAAAGACACTTAGAGTGACATTTGTGAGCTATTTACAGAATAAAGCGAAAATCAGTTCATAAAGTAACTATAGTACTGTTTTGTTTAGAATCAACTATATCAAATGAGAGTAGTTTTCCTACATTTCCCTGTACACTTTGAAAAAGATGAAATTGACTTTATAAGATATTCATGTTCCAGTAATTGTAGCGCTAAAAATGCTGGTCTACATTGTTTCAAACTCAGTAGTCTTAAAATGGGTAAGATCCATCTCCTTATTTGCATTGCATAAAACTTACAAAATAAAACCACATGAATTGTCTATTGCTGGGACAATTCATCGCATGGGCATCTACTCATTACTGTGGCCCGATCATTTATTACAGGGAAGCTTACCAGGTAGTGAAAGATTCCGAATCTGAAACGTGTTACTACAAATCTGTCATAGCCGCTTAGCGTCAATTCTAAATACGGTTGTATACCATAAGTGGTCAGGATCAATTGGTTGGACTGTTATGTTATGTTATGTTATGTTATGTTATGTTACGTTGTTTTTGTATAGCGTACGGCTACTCGGACTGGAGTGTCCCGACGCTTTTTTTCCACCCACGGCTGATAAAAGGTAACACAACACAGTAAAAACAGAAACCACAGAAAAATAAAAGAACCATTTAATAAAGAAACAGACTAAGAGTTAAAAAGCCACGTCTTCAGGCTCCTCCTGAACTGAAGCAGATTGGGAACGCTACGTAAGGAAAGCGGAAGCGAATTCCACACCTGGGGAGCTCGACAGCTAAAGGATCTACCTCCAGCACGAGCCTTCCTTACTCGTGGCACCACAGCTTTAAAAAGGGATTCCGAGCGGAGAGAACGAACTGGATGATAAAAGTTCAACCTCCGCTGCAGGTATCCCGCCCCTGATCCATGCAGAGCTTTATGCATCAGGGTCAGGGACTTAAACAGAATCCGCTTCCTAATAGGGAGCCAATGAAGCTTCTGAAGCAACCCCGAGGCACGGGCTCGCCTACCAAGACCGAAGATTGCCCGGGCAGCAGAGTTCTGCACCACCTGGAGCCGCTGGACCAGGTAATCGGGGAGGCCAAGAAAGAGAGCGTTGACATAGTCCAGCCTCGAACCGATAAGAGCCTGAACGGTAATCCTCCTGTGCTCCTCCGATAATAGAGGCAAAAATTTGCGGAGCATCTTCAGGATTCCGTAACAGGTACCGGCCAGGCCAATAATGTGGGTTCGCAATGCCAACTGGTTGTCTAACTTGACGCCCAAATTTTTAGCAACCTGGGAGGACTGAGCGGGAGGATTCATGTCGGACGGCCACCAAAGCTGCCAATCCGGCTCGACGACGCAACCAAAAAATAAAATCTCAGACTTGCCCGAGTTGGCCCTCAAACTGTTCCGTTGGAACCAGTCGAAGACCAGCGCCAGGCAGTCCCGGATTCTCTCTCCATCAAACTCATGATCTTTTCTGCAGGTGAAGAGGAGTTGCGTATCGTCGGCATAGGAAACGATCTGGGCCCCATGCGCCTCCACCAAGTCCGCCAAAGGGGACATAAAGATGTTGAATAGCGTGGGGCTCAACACAGAGCCCTGTGGAACCCCAACTCCCAATGGCGGCATCTCGGCGGAGCTCTGAGAAACCCAGACCGTCTGGCGGCGGTCTTCAAGGAAGGAAGTAAACCACCTGAGCACCGTCCCCCTGAGGCCGATGTCATAAAGCCTCGCTAGAAGCGCCTTATGGGGGACGGTGTCGAAAGCCGCCGACAGATCCAGCATGACCAGCATGGCCCTTCCGCCGACATCCAAAGTCTCCCTAATAATCTCAGTTACCTCCAACAGGGCTGTTTCCGTGCTAAAGTTGGGACGGAAGCCCGATTGCGATGAATGGAGCAGATTGTTAGCTTCCAAAAAGCTCGACAGGACACCGTGGGCATGTTTTTCCGTGATCTTCGCCAGTGCAGGTAAAAGCGAGATGGGCCTGTAATTCGCCAAAACCTCGGTGTCAAGACCCGGTTTTTTTAGGAGGGGGATCACCATCGCTCTTTTCCAGGAGCTGGGGACCCTTCCCTCCCTCAAGGAGGTATTGAGGACAGAGTTGACCAGGGGATTCACCACCGCCGCCATCCCAGCCAAAAATTTGGCAGGGCATGGGTCAAGTGGCGAGCCAGATTTAAGATTGGCCAATAACATCTGAGAGACATCACAGGCAATAGTAGGGAAGTCGGACAGCGTCCCCGCAGACATCTGCGGAGGACTACAGTCCACCCTCTCACCAATGCCTGCCTCCGGTCCCTCCCCGAAGGTGGCCTGAATGGCCTTGATCTTACTTGTGAAGAAGCCAGCAAGATCGCGCGCCCAAACTGCTGTACTGAAGATTTCATTACCTCAACAGCAAATCTGTTAGCCTCCAGATGGGTCATACAGAGTCCTTTCTAGAGATGGAACTTATGGTACATGGGTCATTATAGTACTCAGGGTGACCAAGATCATTTGTAAAATCCTTTATATATTTTATCCATGGTATCTCCAGTACCCGGTCCAACTTGAGACTATCTTTTAAAATGTAGCGGTTCAAAGTAGTCCTTCTAGAAGTCCAGATCCTGTGCAACAAAAGAACAGGTTGGGTTTTTATTAGATCTGAGATGTTTTGTATCCCTAGTTCAGAGTGGCAAATATATGTTGAAGTACTGCCTGGGACCGACAAAAAAAAACTTTAAAAAGGTATTCTCAACCTGCTGTATAGATTGTGTATCTCGATAACACCACACTCCAGCACTGTATGTTGCCATACTGACACATTTCACCTGATAAATCTGCAGCAACTCGACTGGTGGCCTTCTTCCTAATTTCCTAGTGAAGTTGGCCAGCGCTGTTGTCAATTTCATAAAAAGTAATCTCCTATTTCTAACTGCTTGGGACCATGTCCCCTTTTGATCGAATAAGATGCCTAGGTAGGGAAATGTCTTGGTGAATTCAACCTTTCTGTTGCCCATAAACATATCCCTGCAATTAGCACTGCCTTTCCCACACTTCATTATTAAAGCTTTTGTCATATTTAATTTCAATCCCAAGTTGTCCATATAGTCAGTGTATACTGTAAGGGCCCTTTGAAGTCCCAACTGTGTTCTTGGCATCAACACTGCTACATCCGCATAGAGAAGGGCGGGTAGGGGGTGGTTGTTTATTTGTGGCACTTCTAGGCCCGTCGCCACCATTGTATGTTCTAGACCATTGGTGTAGAGTGTAAATAGAAATGGTGCCAGGACACAGCCCTGTCTAACCCCCCTCTCCAGGTTGAACGGTGCAGTGCATTCGCCCTTTACTCCATAATGAACACTTGGTTTCGCATTCCCAGAGAGTTGTCCCAAAAATGGATCAGTGGATCATCCACCCCATCTCAGCTAGAATGTTCCATAACTTGTCATGAACCATGCAGTCAAAAGCTGCAGTGAGATTTACGAATGCGAGGTACAGCTGTCCTTGTTTAGACAGCGTGTACTTCCCCATAAAAATGCTTAGATTGAAACCTTGTTCAAGTGTACCCCATCCCTGCCGGAAACCAAATAGTACTTGTGAGATAATGTTCTTATCTTCGGCCCAATCTTGTAGCCGATTGAGCACAATCCAGCTCACCACCTTGGCCAAGGAATCTAACAAGGATATTGGGTGGTAACACGCTGGGTTCTGTTGATCGCCCTTTTTGAATATAGTGACCATTATTGACTCAGATCATGTCTCTATGCAACCGGAGGCACAACATGCTGCTAATACCTGTGTTAAAATAGGGGCCCGGAGGGCGTGGCCAAGATGGCGGCGGAGTAGGACGTGCTTCTGAGTCCCTCCAGCGCCAAGAGATACTTAGCCTTGTTTAGCACCCTCTTGGGGTCCCAGGTACCCGTGCTTTTTACCGCCTGTGATCCCGTGGCTGCCTAGGAGTGAAGGGTGGTCTCATTCTGCTCACCAGGACGGTGATCAACTGCGGCTAGCGGTGCGGTCTGTTTTTGCGGCGACTGGAGGTGCGGCCTGTACCGCGGCTGAGTCTGGGTGTTGGTGTGGGCCCTGGCGGCGGGAGTGCCTGAGCCGGAGAGTGCGGCGAACCTGTGCAGCTGCCCCGACGGAGGTTGGCGGAGTGGGCGCCTCTGGTTGCTGCGGGAGAACAGCCCGGGAGGTGCAGCGGCGGCGACCCTGACGCCTGAGAGTGACTGACGCGGTGGGCAGGTGCCGGGATCGGATCGACAGGACTCGGCTGCACTGCCCACTCGAGGTCGGGGCTTCTGGGCCTGTGTGGGCTTTCCATCCCGGTGCTGCCCACGGACATCCGCACTGCTGGTACTGGGGCCAGCATTAGCTTTCCTCTGCAAGGTGAGGAGGTGGTTGAGCCTCGTTGAGCTTCCGGCGTGAGGGCAGCGGCTGGAGTGGTACTCCTGAGCGCAGGCTCCGCACCTACCCAGCGGCGCTTCCGGAGGACATTGGGGATACCACGGGCCGAGATACTGCAGTAGGCCCCCGCCGGAGTGGTTTACGGCCTGGTGGGGCCTGGCTCCAGAGGGAAGAGAATCAGTCTGGCCCATCCGAAGTGAGTCTGCGGAGGTAAACGGCAGCGAGGGCGGACTTACCTGGTGGCCTGTGGAGCAGCAGATGGTGTGTGGCGGGTGCCTGGGCAGCGGGGGCTGACTACGTGGCGCTGATACTGGATTGCCCCCCTACCACGGAGGACGACTGGAGGGGACCGGAGCGAGGCTAAGGGGCGCTGCTACCAGATTACCCCCACACTCTAGCGGGCAATTTGAGGAGAGCTGTGCGTGGCGGGCCACGGCGGGAGCGGCCAGTGGTGCCCCGTTTGCAGCCAGCCTGGTGGATCGCCCCCGTGGTATAGCCCTAGCACTGCTCCTTGCATGTGCTTACCGCCCGGGGCCTTTGGAGGAAGGGCTGCGTGGAGTGCAGAAGTGGCGGATCCGTTGCCACGTGGAGTTTGGCCTGGGATCTGGCACGCGGGGCCTAGTTGGCTTGACACCTGGTGCCCCCCCACAGGTGTGTGGAACACGGAGCGCCCCTAATCCGTTGTGGCGACACCCCTTGGACCAGCATTGAGGCCCCAAGTCAGGTGAGGAGTGGAACCGGGGAGCACAGCTAGCGGGCCGCTTCTGGGGCGGTGTGGTGCAGCGCAGTGTCTCCTTGTCCGTGGCTGCCCCCCCTGCCTGGACGGAACTCTGGGGGTCGGGCGAGCACTGGAGGACTTTGGGAGAGAGAGTGCACCCCAGGTGCGGAGTGCGAACTCTGTCGAAAGGAGCCCGAGCCTGTGGAGACCCCGCCATATTGCCCCGTGCGGGGATCCCCTAATGGACATCAGTGACGAGCAGGCCCCAAACAGCACAACAGCGGTGAGGCGCAGCGGAGCCAAGGGACGCAATAGGACCAGAGCTAGTAGTGCCGGATCTATTGAAAGGGGCCTGGACACTGGCTTTGGGGTTGCACCGGCTGATACGACTCTGTAGGCCCTCATTGCAGTGTGGAGTGAGGGGGCATTAGACGGACGTGGTGACCCCCCTTATCGTACTCAAGATCTAGCATTGGGTGTGAGCACCAGCAGTAATGGCGTCAACCGGACTGAAAAAGATAAACCTGGGAAAGACGGGATGCCGAAGGGAGCGACGCAGTCCACCTCGCCAGTCCCCGAAAAATCCCCGAGAAGCGGTGAGAACGAGGAACCCGCGACCAAGGCCTTCATGATTGAACCTTTCGCGGCCATTAAAGAAGACATATCGGAGCTGCGCTCCCAACTGGCCTCGGACCTGCGTGAAGTGAGGAGGGACGTGGATGGAGTGGGGGAACGTGTCGCAATGTTAGAAGAGCACAACGTGGGAACAGCGGAGGACATTCACCGACTTCAACAAGACGTAATTCGCCTGACGGAGCAAAACCTCGATCTACAAGCCCATGCCAAGGACTTGGATAATGGGTCCCGTCGCAACAATATCCGGATACGCTCAGTGCCTTGGAAAGGACAGGATTCGGATTTGCGGGAGTATGTGGAGGCACTCTTCAAGCATATCCTGAATGAGGAGGATCTACAGGCCATACTAATGGACCGAGTGCACCGCGTTGGTTTGCCGCGAGGGCCCCAGGCGCCTCCCCCTGACATATTGGTGTGTGTGCATGACTTTCAACTGAAGGAACGGATCCTCCGGAAGGCACGCGACTTAGCTCCCCTCCAATTCCGGGATCATTGCCCCTTGTTATATCAATATCTGGCGGCCTCTACTCTGCAAAAACGGCGGGAATTCAAGCCTGTTACTACATACCTACAAGAGCAAAAAGTGCCCTACTCCTGGGGGCACCCATTCCGTCTCATCTTCCGTTGGCAGAACAAGTTGGTCCAGGTGCGCTCTCTGGCGGTGGCATTAGATCTTCTGGGCTTGGAGCGACCTGACTCGTCGTCAGGAGACAGCGGCTCAACTAGCAGGCGACGACGGCGCTCTGCAGAGTGGCAGAGAGTGGGCAAACCCGTGTCGGCGGGGAGGCCCGGCCTATCAGCAAGGATGCAACAGAGGGGTGCCGTGGTCGCTTCTGTGGCCCTGGTTACTGACGCAGCAACCGACGACGGTGAGGCGGCCTCATGAGACCGAGAGGGCCATTTGCAGGCGCCGGAGGGGGCTACCACTACGAGGTAACACTTGTGCTTTCTATCCATGCTTGTGAGGGTGGTCGATGTCACGAACTGGAAGAAAATTGACTGGTGCCATGTCTCCCTGTCCTTGATACTTGTCTTCTTCTGTTATGGGTATTGGGTTTTTCTCTTGGGGGTGTTGGGGGGTGGGGGGGTGGGTTAGGCGGGGTACTGGTGGTAGCAGGGGATTGATCAGAGAGCTGACTCCGGGGTACTCACGAGCGAGGTAGGCCAGTGAGGGGGGGAGGGAGCATACAGGGCAGAGAGGCCACACAGAGCGGGTTGGTCTTGGTACGACCGGGTGGTCGCATGCTGCACTCGTGACCTGGAAGGTGATGGAGGGTGGAGGACCATTCGACCACTCAGCATGGATGGCTGGGTAGGGCGGCCTTTGAGGAGCAATATCAAAGGAACTCCCAATGATGCCACTAATTTTAGGAACGTGAAATGTTAAGGGGCTGCATTCTCCCCAGAAGCGCCAAAAGATCTGGAAATATGTCATTGATCATCAGTTAGACATAGTGGGCCTCCAGGAGACCCACCTGGCCAAATCGGAGGACTCACGCCTTAATCACAAACTGTTCCCACTGATATATAGGTCCTCCGCCGCCACGAAGCAGAGGGGGGTGGCCTTTATGTTCCGCACGACCCTACAATTCCAACCATTGGGGGTACAGAGTGACAAGGAGGGACGCTGGGTAATGATTAAGGGCCTCCTGCGGGGCAGACTCTGCACCTTCCTCGTGCTGTATGCACCCAACACTGGCCAACATGTCTTTCTCCATACCCTGTTGGGGAAAGTCGTTGATTTTGCTGACGGGCCGCTGATCGTCATGGGAGACTTCAATCTAGTGTGGCAGAAGGACCTAGATAGCACTCACTCACAAAGGTCAGACACGGGCACGTTTTCCCCCGACACGCAACAAAAGATTTCTGACATGGGCCTTTTTGATGCCTGGCGCTTCCTACACCCCCAATCTAGAGTCCACCACTCTTATTCTCGAACTGACCACTTCTTCCTGAGTCAGTCCCTCCGAGGGGACCTCCGGGAGGCCAAGATCTTCCCACTATCTGTTTCTGACCATAGCCTGCTCGCGGTGGGCCTCCGGTGGAGCGCGAGGAGTAAGGACAGCCCTAGGTGGTATTTCCCAGCTTCCCTGGTCCGGGACAAACCCTCCTGTAACACGTTGCGAGGACTTATAACTGAGTTCTTCACACTCAATGACCCAGGGGACACCTCGGTCTTCACCACATGGGATGCCTTTAAGGCGTGTTTTCACGGGCACTGCATGGCACTGAATGCTGCTCTTAATCGGCAGCACGGTCGGGAAAGAGAGCAGCTAGAGGAGGAGCTATCCACATTAGAGAAAGCGCATAAAGAGAACCCCTCCAGATTAGGGTTGCGGCAGCTAACGGCCGTCAGAGGTAAACTCCGGGCCCACTATAATAATAGAGCCGAATACACACTGCTAAAACTACGGCGTCTTTCCTACTCCCAGGGCAACAAGGTGGGGAGACACCTTGCCAGGCAGCTTCAGGACAAGAGGGAATGGGAATATGTTGGTGGAATTCATGACACTCGGGGGAGTGACGCATCAGGACGAGGCGAAGGCTGAGCTATTTGGGGCCTTCTACAAGACTCTTTATGCAGGGGATAACCTTGACGCTACTGTACAAAGCGACTATCTACAGGGATTAGCATTGCCCCAGGTTTCAGCAGAATGGAATGAGGCGCTCTCTGCCCCCCTCACCAGGGAAGAAGTATTGGCTGCCATTAAGGCTTTAAAACCCCACAAGGCCACGGGGGCGGATGGGTATACGGCCATTTTCTATAAGACTTTCGCCTCTGAACTCTGCCCATACCTAGTCCGGCTGTTTAACAGCATGGCGGAAGAGGGCGAGACCTCTTGCACAATGGCCGAGGCACTAATATCTATCATTCCCAAACCCGGTAAAGACCCTAGTAAATGCGCCTCCTATAGGCCGATTGCCCTTTTAAATTTGGATGCGAAGCTTTACTCCTCTATCATTGCCCAGCGGCTGAACGACTTGATGCCGGCACTCATAGACCCGGACCAGTCGGGGTTCATCAAGGGGCGCCAGACCCATGATAACACACGACGTGTGATACACTTGATTGAAAAGGCCAATAAGTTTAAAATCCCGGCGGTTCTGGTGGGACTGGACGCCGAGAAGGCGTTTGACAGGGTGGACTGGGGATTCCTGTTCCGCACACTGGCCGCCTTCAGCTTTTCTTCCAAATTTTTAACAATGGTTCGGGCGAATTACCTCTCCCCCCGATCCCGAGTGGCGGTGAATGGCCACATGTCTCCCTTCTTTGACAATTCTCGGGCACTAGGCAGGGGTGCCCACTGTCGCCGCTGCTTTTTGCCCTTAGCATAGAACTGCTGGCAATAGCGGTGAGAGCCAACCCGACATTCGTGGGCTGCCCTTCACTGGGGAGTCTCATAAGATTACTCTCTTTGCGGACGATGTCCTCCTCTCCCTCTCTGATCCGGCCCACTCTCTTCCTTACGTGCAAGCCACACTGGAGCGCTTTGAAGCGGTGGCGGGTTTCAAAATTAATTATGACAAATCTTACGTCCTTAACCTCACAATCCCCCAGTCTGAAGTTCCCCATCTCAAGTCTCTAACACCTCTTCCGTGGACTGATTCCTCTATTCAATACCTGGGGATCCACTTGACCCCACGCTGGGGAAACTTTACTCTGCTAACTTCCCTCCGCTCCTAGCTAAGATCCAGTCCGACCTGGCCCGATGGAAACCCATGTTCATTTCCTGGTTGGGGAGGATTCACGCAGTTAAAATGTCCCTTCTCCTCAAGCTCTTGTACCTATTCCAGGCCCTTCTTATAGACCTCGACGGGGAATTCTTCAGGCGAGTGAAGTCTATGATGCTGTGCTTTATCTGGCAGGGAGGTCGGGCGCGCTTCTCCTTCGCCATCCTCCGCAGACCGAGAAAAGAGGGAGGCGTGGGACTGCCTGATGTCCACTTGTATTATAAAGCTGCACAACTCTGTATACTAGTAGAGTGGTCACAACAAGGATCAGAAAAACACTGGCTGCACATGGATAGGAGCGTTGCAGGGAGAACGATCTGGGATTTGGTGTGGAGGCCCAAGTGTGATAGACCCAAGAATGCCTATGTCAGTACCCCCACTAGCACCACCCTGAAGGTTTGGGACTCAGTCTCCAGAGATGACAGGTGGACCACCTTCCCTTCCCCCTTCACGCCCTTTACACTTTAACCCCGCCTTGTCCCCAGTGTTAACCAAGGGCCCCTTTGAGGCTTGGAAGGAGGGCGGTTGCTTAGTGCTCACACACCTATTTCACAACTTTGACCCACTCACCTTTGAAAGCTGTAGGAAGGACTACGGGGTCCTGGCGAATGAGCGATACCACCACGCTCAACTACTACACTGGGCGCTCTCCTCCCAGGTGAGGGAGGCGGCCACTCGGCCTCTCACGAGGTTCAAAGCTTTCTTGACCAAGACTTCCTCCATGAAAGGGGTCATCACTTTCATATATGGGTTCCTACTTTCCACTGCAGTTACCCCTAGGCCTCGGTATATGACCATGTGGGAGGGGGTCCTTCAACAGGACATTTCAGACGCAGAATGGACACACTTATGGTCAGACATTGCCAAGTTGAATCATTCAGTGGAGCTTAGGGAGGCACACATGAAAACCATGATGGACTGGTACCTACACCCCGCCAAGCTGAAATTGATCTTCCCGGACACTTCCGATAGATGTTGGATGGGGTGTGGGCTCTTAGGGGATTACCAGCACATTTGATGGGACTGCCCCATTATTCGGCCGTTCAGGGAGGAAATTCTCGCCCAAATTAAAGATATGTTGGGATACCCCATAGCCACCTCAATGGCTTCCACCCTGTTGGGTCTCCATGATCCTTGTCTCGAACACCAGACTAGGGCAGATAAGAGGATCATGTGGCTCAGCATCGGAGCAGCCAAAATTACTCTGGCCGCAGTGTGGAAGAAGAAAGAAGCACCGGCCACCTCTCTTTGGCATGCGAGGCTTTGGAAATTGTTGAGTATGGAGAGGATGGCAGACATTTTTCTGGACGACTTTAAGAACTTTGAGTTTCGCTGGGGCCCGCTTGTCGCTTTCCTCTCCAAAGGCCTACCATCGGCAGTGTGTCCTCCTAGCGTTCAAACTCTCCACTTGTTTCAAATCTGAGTCTCTGCCGCTACAAGTCTGGTAGCCTGTCCTTTGCATGCTGCTACCACCACTGGGAGGGGGAGTGAGGGGGGAAAGGGGAGGGGAGGGGGGGTTTTGTTCGTATTTTTTGTTCATTATGACGTCTCTCATATTGTTCACTTATATTAACGCATGCCAAGTCACGTGCCCGCGGATGTTTCTGATAGCGTTATTATAGACTGATTGTGGTCAAATTACCGGGAGGCTTAGGGGTTAGTTCGCATTGATATGACCTTGCACAACCGGGACTCTCAGCTATCCTCTATATACAATGCAAGCCGGATGGTGTCTCTCGTGTTGCCGGACGGCACCTCCTAGGAAACCACTCTATATGCTAGAGGCTTGACCACAAGATCCTTTCTTCAGCTCATCATGCGAACCTCGGGCTGCTGCTCATGCTACCCCCTGCGTGGGATGATGTGCGGGATTGTCGCATGTTTTTTTTTACTGTTCAGCACTAAAATGTCAATAAAAATACCTTTGACAAAATAGGGGCCCATAAAGGAATGTTTGATTTAAATAGGTCTACTGGCACTCCGTCTGGGCCGGGGGCCTTCCCTCCCTTTCTTGCAGTTATTGCACAATGACCTCATCGAGGGTGAAGCATAGGTTTATCAGATATTTACCTGGGTTGCCAGATCCCAGCTGTGTTGACGCAATTATCACACTGCTTCCATCCTGTTCCTGTTTATACACCTTAGAAAAATACAGCACCCATTGACGTTCATATAAAGCGATCTCTATGGTTGGTAGATCTTGAACTGCAAGGAATGGGGCATTTACCGCACGCCAAAATTCTGCACTATCTCTTTTCAGAGTTGGTTCATGTAACATAGCCCATGCCATATCTTTTAATACGCATTTGCGGGCTTTCATGGCCTGGTTATCTTCCATTCTGATTTCCTTTATTTTGCTGCTATTTCTTACCGATTCATGCAGTGCGTGCTTTAATTTTGCATAAGCCTCTGTGCATTCAGTATCGAACCATCCTTGCTTATTCGCATGTGCTTTTTTATTCTTAACCCTCAAAGCCTTTTTTATTTCAAATGTGATTTGAGCGTAAGATCTTAAAATGTCATCGTGGGCTAATGTCTCATTCAGGCATTATAAAAAGGATTTTTGGCAATTTGCCACAATTTTCTATGTGAATTCCGTAGGTTCTATCTGGGACCATCGTAATGAATATCCATTTATATTATCCAACACTATATTTTGAGCCATGCAAAGTGAATTGCGCCGGGTGGTTCGTGCATAATTCAGGGAGGATAAGATTACACTCAGTGGGGAATGATCGCTCACTGCATTCTCATGAGTTCTAAACTTTATAAGTTTTGCAGAATGCCTGTTGGCCAGAATTATATAATCAATAATTGAACTCATACCTCTCCCGTTGAACGTATGTGTAAAGGAACTGGAGGGGAAAATAATACATATATATTTTCAACCTTATCATTATTGGCATTGACATTTGGGCCCGCAAATAATTCTGTGATGGTTGATGGCGGTTTGTGTGTCTTGCCCCTTTCTTTGGCCGATCTTATTCCCACGGTAAGAGGTGGAGTGGTGGGGGTTACAGGTATGATATCTGGAGATCTATCTTTGTCGACAACAGTTATGCCCTTTTCCTGGTTTACTCCATTAACGGGAAACAACCTAGGTGCGTCTGCTGGGGTGAGTGAATCAAATGTCTCTCTGGGCAAGTTGTTTGTATATCTGATATTTAGTAAATGAATTTAGTCTAAAGTAGGGAGAGAATCAAACCGGTTATTCACTGGTATATTATATGTGTAGTGGCTATTCTCGTGGATTTCTCTTCTATTTAGACCCATAATTGGAGGAGGTTAATAAAAATAGCTCAAAGATAAGACTTTAATACCACGTGTCGTTATATTCTCATTTCGTTCTCTCCAGAGTATATTCTCCACTAAATGTGGAGTTTAAAACATTAAGACTATAGAGTCCCCTGGGAGGTTTTTAGGATCCCTGCCGAGTAAGCTTATTCGTCTGGCCATTTTGAATTCCATGTAAAGAGCCTCGTTAATCCTGTTTTTACCCCCAACCAGTGCAGCGCTTTGTTTCTCAAAGAGTCCCAAGGTTCCTTTTCCTCTGCCATCAGTCTTGGGACATTAGCAAGTATTACTGAATGTGGTGTAACCACAGGGGGACATCTAAACGATTTAAGTTGTCTTGGGAATTCGTCCAAGATGGAGGGATAGATTAATCATGACTATATGGGTGCCAAAGCAGAACAGCTGCCAACAAATTCACTCGATATACAATGTGTTCTATTAACCCTCCCAACTAAAAAACACATCGCCCTAATTAACATCTACTCCAGGCCAACCCAGAGTGGGCAAGAGTCTACTGTTATAAATGATTTGAGAGAATATATACTGTCTCTCAACCCAGAGTATATTGTACTATTAGGGGGCGATTTTAACTGCCAGTTCGAACCCCTTAGTAACATTGGCCTAGATGATCTGGATGCTGAAAATCGGCACTGGAACATCCCTGACCCCATGATTTCTCCAGTCAAAGCATGGATGCCGTTGGTTCTACAAATTATTTCATTCACTCTCTCCCTATCCCTGAGGCCCTGTAATGGTAGATTAAAATTGGATAGACCTGGCCTATCGACATTTAATAGAGTAGGGCAAACATCAATCATAGATTATATTATGATTGAATCTAGATCTTGGGATAGGGTGTTGGACTTTCGGATTTTAAGGCGGCACGACAGTGACCACACCTCCCTGGTAATGACACTTAAGCCAGGGAGTTGGGGCCTGTCGGACCACCAAGCAGAGCCCAACCCAGACCAACAACCTCTCCTGCTACACAATAATAGACGGAGAGTCAAGTGGCCTCATATATTGGGTTCCCCGAAAAAGTTGGCACATACATATCAGCAGGTTGTCCCGCATCTCATTGAAATGGCCAGGGTTGGGATGCGGGGCTCCCAAGTAGGGTGGGCTAATAGGCCTGTTGAAATTCACAATCGGCTGACCTTTAAAGTGCTCGAGGCGTTCTACCCGGAAGGGAGCACTAAAGAAAAACCGGCGCCGACCCACCCTTGGTACAATGCCAACTGTCGTAAAAAGGAAAGAGACCTAATTCAAGCCATTAAGGTTAAGGACAAGCATAAGATCAAGGAACTTCGAACGCAGTACAAGCAAGTGATAGAAAGGGAAAGAAAACCTTGGGAGATGGACAAGTGGGAGAACCTGAGATTAGCCCTATAGCACAAGGACTTGAAATCATTCTGGGCAATAGTTAGCAACGGGGGTAGGGAAGATAGAACAGCAGTTACCCCCAACATAGCTCCAGCAGTATGGGAAGCCCACTTCTGAACCCTGTACGCATGCTCGGGCGATGACGACTCTGCTACGATAGCCCTGTGCTCCCTCCACGAGCATGGACTGGGGGGGGTGCAGGAGATCTCCATCACTGAGGTCGAATCTGCCATTGCCAAGTTGTTACCTAACAAGGCGCCCGGGCTCGACAAACTGCCAGGGGACTTATTTTGTTCAGAACCGAAAATGTGGGTCCCCTATCTCTGTGTCCTGTTCAACTCCATCCTAATGGGGATGGACCCGCCAGATACCTGGCGTGGAGCAGAGATAGTACCCATCCACAAAAAAGGCTGCCCCTTGTTACCATCAAACTATAGGCCTATCAGCCTGATAGACATTGCCCAGAAGTTGATGGGACGAATAATTTTGGAAAGAATCCAGACCTGGGAAGGGGAAAATTAGATTTTGAGTACCCTACAGGCTGGATTCAGAACGAGTACGTCCACCATCGATCAGATATTTCGCCTCCAGGTCCTATACTGGAAATCAGTGAGTGTATAGGGTGGCAGCCTCTACCTCATCTTCGTGGACCTGCGGTCGGCGTTTGACCTGGTCCCCAGGGACAAACTTTGGAGAGTCCTTCTGGACCTCGGCATCCCTCATTACCTTCTTGATGTGCTCCATGCAGAAACCTTTGCCCAGGTGAGATGTGGGAAACATGGGGAATTGTCGGCCCGCTTCCCGGTACAAAAGGGGGTGCGCCAGGGATGTGTGTTGGCTCCCACCCTCTTTAGTCTATATATTAATGGGCTCATAGACCACTTACTAGGTGTAAGGGACATTGATGCCCCTAGACTAGCCTCAGGTAGGGTACCCGCATTGATGTTCACGGACAATACCTTATTATTGTCCAGGACATCAACGGGTATTCAACGCATCCTGGATGGCTTTGCAGAATTCTGTGCGTCAAGAGGCCTTGAGATTAATCTAGCCAAAACGAAATTTATGATCTTTAACCCCCCAAGGAAGATGCGCCCAAACCCAGTATTGAACGGAACAACCCTAGAGAGAGTAGAGACCTTTGAGTATCTTGGTATCACTCTCGAGGAACATCTGGGATGGGACACCCAAGTGGCTAAGTCTGCTCTAAAGTTGACCCAAACGGATGGTGGGCTAACTAAATTGCATAGAGCTTCCGTCTACAAGCCGGCCGCTCGAGTAATAGAAACTTACAAAGTACAAGTGAGAGCGGCTTCTATGTATGGGGTGGAACTATGGGGGCACTATATGCCTTCAAGCCTAGCTAGGGTAGAACACTCATTTATGAGGAACTTGCTAGGATTGCCAGTGAGTACCTCGTTAGTTCCCCTTAGGCTGGATTTGGGGCTATTCCCTCTGGAGGAGGAGGTGGCATAAAGGCCACTTACCTATTGGAGAAGACTGGTCTGTCCCGGAACTGGTCTCTTACCGAAATGAGCTCAAAGATGTGTGGATAGTAATTAGACACAAGAAAATTCCGTGGCTATCCCACATTAAGGATCTTTGTCGTAGGATTGGCCTACCAGAGCTCTGGGATTCACCTGACGTAGCATGTCCGGCCCTTTCCAGGGCGGACTTGGTACATCAGTATAGGCAGTACAATCTAGCAGCACTTCACGCTAGTTCATCAGTGGGTAGACTGACTACGCAGTTCCTCCAAATAAAAGAGGAGTATAAAAAGGAGGACTTCCTTGACTTAATAAATCCAGCATTGGAAAGGAAGTTGTATTTGTATTCAGAATGGGTTGTCTGCCGCTTAGGGCATTTACTAGTAAATGGGATTCGAACAACAACCCAGAGTGCCCAGCATGCAGACACGACTCTGAAAGTGAAATCCACGTTTTCTTTTTTTGTCTTGTATACCAGCTGGTGCGTAATCGCTGGGTGAAACAAATTTGCAGGAATTTGGGATACAGAGAATGTGAAAATGCTTTTAGAGTACTAAAATACGACACTCATCCTCCTATTGTTTTTGACATCTCTCGTTTCTTAAATGGAATGTGGTTAATTCGCAGAACCTTTTTAAATATATAAGCTGTGATCCACATATTCTATTAACTTAAATGTACTCTTTGATAGCTATTGTGATTGATTTAATTGGATTTTTTAATACGCTGTTTTTATACCTGTAAATAGGAGTGTATATATATGATTATAGTATATTCTATGTTATTTATTACTGGAATGTATTGTTTTATGTATTTTTATCTTGTACTTTTATGGTCCTTTGAGACCGAAATAAAGTTATCAAAGAAAGAAAGAAGAAATGTTTCTAATTCTACCACTAATGAGGTTAGGTTATCAAGAGCATTAGCGGAGATGGTGGGTTGGATTTTTGTATAAGACAGTCCCTTTTGCCCCTTGTCTAGGCAGGTTAGTGTTTTAGTCTGCTTAGCTTGCTTAATCGCTTTTTTATCATTTTTCAAGGGTAAAGACTTGGGTTCCCTGGGGTTGTCTGCTTTTGTGTCTCCTCTATCATTATCTTTTTTGTTACCGCTGGGTTTCTTGGGTGTTTTAGAGGGAGCTGAGAGTCAGACTCCTGATCGCTGACTAATATTTCGTCGGGACAATTTGGATGCAACCGTTCTGGGGTTGAGTATCCTTTATTACCTCTGTGCTATCAGCCAACGTATCTTTTGGCTCCTTTTCTTTTACTGAGACCCCCATTTTTTCCAAGTTCAGAGTCTCTTCCACTGTGGTAATCTGTCTTTCAATAGCCCCTATTGCCCCGGTGAGATAGTTCAATAATGTGGAGGGAGATGACCCCCTGGCCTTTGTCGATGGCGATATCTGGTTGGTCGTGATCATGGCTTTTCTTTTTCCCATCTTTTAGAATAAAGTTCACAGAATCAGTTTGGGAGGCTTTGTGGAGGGCTTTCTGTCTTTTCTATGGGCCTCGCAACAATGTAGTGTCTTTACTTTTGCTCTCCTATATCTCCACGGATCCCAGCAGTAACATATAAAATTGTACAGTATTTAAAATGCTTTAGAATAAAACGTACAGAATCTGCCCGTCGACAGTGGCTTTAAATTTGTAATTCAGCATGTGTCCGGATACCGGGAGTCTCTATTGGGCAAACAAACCAATGTTTTCAAAAAGGTTCCAATTTGTCAGACCGAGAGGCCAAGAGGGAGGGCCAAGCCCAGCCTCCTCCGGGCACAGACAGGCCCGCCCTTGTGCACGTTAGCAGCTCCAGCCACAGGGCAAGATGAGGGATGAAGTCCCCGAGCAGCAGGAAAGTGATGTGTGCAAAAGGAGGGCTCCCGCGCTGCGGGAGCCGGGTCTCGCTTAAATGCGCCTCCTGGCACGGTAGGTGCGCGTTGGCGGCTCCAGCTGCAGGACAAGATGGGGGATGAAGTCCCCGAGCAGCAGGAAAGTGACGTGTGCAAAAGGAGGGCTCCCGCGCTGCGGGAGTCGGGTCTCGCTTAAATGCGCCTCCTGGCACGGTAGGTGCGCGTTGGCGGCTCCAGCTGCAGGACAAGATGGGGGATGAAGTCTCCGAGCAGCAGGAAAATGACTTGTGTAGAAGGAGGACTTCTGCAGTGCGGCTCTGGCTTTCGTTACATGATACACAGAGTCTTGTGTCCCTACGCTTACTCGATCTGACGTTTGGAGCATCTGTCTGTTGCTGCTGTCTGTAGTGCCAATATCGGCCCACTCACCAGCCCGCTCGCTGTAACATGCATTTCGCAGAAATAAGCAGACAAGACAACTTTTTTGTTGGAGAAAAGTAGCTGCAGGTTTATTAGCATATACACAATGCCAACAAGGTGGGTTATCTTACAGGCGATCCAAAAGGCAAGCCGCCCCTCGCGACCTACCACCTGATGGGCCAATTTGCAAAGTGGCCTTAGCCAATCGTTGCTTAGCGGTTATGGGAGGAGATAGCCCCTCCCAATTCCGGTGAACCATTGGTCCACCCTCTTGCTCACGCCCCCCCCCCTACGAGGGGCGGAGCGTTCAAGCGACCCCCGGTTGTACAGGTTTCCAACCGCCCGTAGGATAGCGGGGCGCCGTCGTACCCCCAGGGTCCACCGCACAGACTTCCTGGGGATATTAGGCCTCAGCATCCTTTGTGCTCCTGAAGAGGGTACTCCCGGGTACCTTTCCGCCTCTGGATCGCCCTGTAACTCCTCCTGCAACACAAATGAGAAAAGATTAGAAACATCCCCCCCCCAACCCTGAAAGCGCCGGGTATGCGGAAGGGAGGAAACGGCGTCAGGGTGAGGGGACAGCGGACAAAGAGGCCGCTCGGTGGGCGGGGAGGAATATATACTCTCCCCCGCCCACCACATGAAGGAAGTGACGGGTGGGACCCACCCGGGTCCGAAAGAGCTGGGCTGTCCCGTGTGCCATCCTGTGGCACTACGGTGGCCGCCCTCTTATCTGTGTCCCCTGCGGGGACGTGTCGGTCGGCCTGCATAGTGCCAATATCGGCCCACTCACGAGCCCGCTGGCTGTAACATGCATTTCGCAGAAATAAGCAGACAAGACACCTTTTTTGTTGGAGAAAAGTAGGTGCAGGTTTATTAGCATATACACAATGCCAACAAGGTGGGTTATCTTACAGGCGACTCAAAAGGCAAGCCGCCCCTCGCGACCTACCACCTGATGGGCCAATTTGCAACGTGGCCTTAGCCAATCGTTGCTTAGCGGTTATGGGAGGAGATAGCCCCTCCCAATTCCGGTGAACCATTGGTCCACCCTCTTGCTCACGCCCCCCCCCTACGAGGGGCGGAGCATTCAAGCGACCCCCGGTTGTACAGGTTTCCAACCGCCCGTAGGATAGCGGGGCGCCGTCGTACCCCCAGGGTCCACCGCACAGACTTCCTGGGGATATTAGGCCTCAGCATCCTTTGTGCTCCTGAAGAGGGTACTCCCGGGTACCTTTCCGCCTCTGGATCGCCCTGTAACTCCTCCACAGACCTGGGTGTGGCGACCGTCGCAGCCAGGGCCCCCCACCAAGGCCGGCATTCCTCCTAGCTGTTCCTTACTTGCTATTACTAAGGTCTCTTCCCTATTCAGAAAAACAGGTCCATACCCACGTGGACCGCTGACCCAAAAGTCCAGCAACACCAAGGGAGTTTGGCTTATAGCCCACATGTAAAAGGCCAAATCTCTGCCCAAGATATTTACGCATGGCGCAGCAAACCTCGTGCGAGCCAGCTGCCTTACTGTTCCATACAGGGCATCATGCCACTGGAGCTCGGGATAAGAAATCAGACCACAGAGCTCATCTGTCACTAACGTGTGGGCAATTCCCCTAGTGTTCTTCCTCTAAAGTGCCTGCTAGCCCCATAGCCCAGACAAATTAACAATACTTCTCCAAAGCTCCACGGCGACGCAGCCTGGTGTCACAACAAGGTGGAGGGAAAGAGAGTGTGTTGCCTGTGGATGGTACTGAAAACCTCCATGAAGGGCCAACTGGTGCGGTCTACCCTGCTTGCTGACCCTAAGACCGGACACCGAATCCCGGTCCCTGCTAACCACCTGTGTGAGCCTAGATACTTCCACCGGAACGGTGTCGGGCTACCAAGATATGTGTCTCTGCCCCTTTAATTATATACAGCACAGGACCTCCTGTGTGTTGGCTCCAGCGCCTCCCCTGACTAGCGCCTTGCCTAAAGAGATGGAGACATGTCTGACCACTGAAAATTACCTGTCCCCCACTGGTGGCGAGGCCCACCGTAAGATCGTTGTGGTCGTTCTATCAAGTGCTATAGAACATTGCAGTGACCAGCGCAATCCCTAGTAAAAGACCTAGGTGCACGCACAAGGTGTCACGGCCAGCATAAGGGGGATTGAGCGCGTAGAGTCCTGATCATAATACACTGCAAGGCTTTGCAACGGGTCAACCTATGCTGCTTACTGAGCAAGCGCCTGGTCACAGGAACCTGGACCCTGCTAACCACTTGAGACCCTTTTATATACACCGGGGTGGAGTCGAATAAAGATAGAGTGTCACAAGGTTCCCAATATGTGGGTAGGAGTATCCGCTGGAACCCGTCTGATAAAGTGTAAATACCGTTACACGCAGCTCAGTCCAAAGCACCCTTGCCTGATCTTCAGAGGCACCTAGAGCCCGCTACCCCCGCACCGCGTGGCAAGGGAAAACTGGCCCATACCCCCAGACTGGGAATCGAACACTATCACCCCCACAGGCTCTAGCTAAAGATGGCTACCCATGACCTGGCAAGGATCGACATTTGCGCAAGTGGTCCCCCTGTGCTTGGCCTTAGTTGGCCCCTATGATGCGCTTAACAGGCAGCCTATACAACTGTAAACCATGCTGTGCAACTAGGGGAACAAATACTTCCTCCTCGTACTCTCAGGTAAGTGAACGCTGCACGAGGAATCCCAACTTTCGTACCTGAAAACAACTAAATAGATACGGTCTGGGTAGAACGCTTACCCAAGCACCTATCCAGGGGCCCTCCACTGCGAGACAACCCCTGTTGTGAAACTTTAGACTGTGGAATTTGCCTGCCCCTTGCGGACACGAAAAACAGCTAAAGCAATCGCCTACCTGGCCGCATGTGGACCACCAAGTGTCCCACGAAAAGAACAAGTGGAGGCTAAAAAAGTATCAGCTTGAACCACAGTGGAGTCAGAGCTGATAGGTCTTCGTGGGATCAGACTGGGGGAGGTATGAGTGCCATAGCCTCCCTAAATTTTTACAAAAGGAGCACTACGCTTCCAACAGCCCATCTGTTGACATGGTCAATGCTGCATAGTTGCACAAGCTTAAGCGGCCACCATAAAGCTTTCTCGCATAGTCCATCATGAACTGGCCACCATTTTTCAGAGCTACCCAGCTTGCACAGGCAAAAGGGCTGAGAAGAGCTTGGAGATTAGCCGCTAAGACAACGCCTCCCTATCCTGACGTAGAAAAGGAGCGCTAACATACAAGCCGGTCTCATAGGAGAACAATGCTTCATGGTGCATAAGAGAACTAAGCCACCGTAATAGCTTTCTTGCATCCAACAAGAAAAGGTCGCCCCCATCCATAGCCACCAAGGTGTAACTGCTAAGTGTAACATTTCCATCAGTCCAGTGCACTATGAGTGACATCCAAGGACCAGAATAGCACTTTCGTACCAGCAATTGACATGAAGCTGAGTAAGACCGAAATCAGCAAATACACCAATGACTAACAAGAGACTCTAAAAGGTAAGGATAAGGCTGCATTAAGTCAGAGATTCCCAAGCTAAACAGGTGCCTGTGTGAAACAACAACGTAAATACGCTACTATGGGAGTCCAAGTGCCAGTCAATGCTGCTTAGTTGCACAAGATAAAGGGCCACAATAAATCTTCCTTGCATACTAAACCACAAACTAGCCACCCTTTATCAGAGGTACCCGGTATCAACCGCTAAGTGTGACATATCCATGGTACAGAGCACAAAGAGTGACATATGTTCTTCCCTTGCAGTTGTCCAAAGACTGTTATTACCTGCCCCCTCTGGTCCCTACCAGTAAACCCCATTCAAAACAATTGCATGCCTACCTGTTACGACACAACCCAAGCTGGGTGAAACGTGCCAATAAGTGTCCAACTTACTCTGTGCACGAGAAATAAAACAAACCGATCAAACAAACCGATAAATCCACAGGCAAAGTCACCAATAAACTTAACTTACTCCGTGGCGTAGAGCGGTCCTCACTGAAAGCAAGCAGTGCTGAGGAAAACAATAGAGGGACGTTGCCGCAGACCAGAAACAACCACCCTGCTCAATTGAGCACTGAAAACTTGTCTGCAAAACAGTGCCAGGCCGTAGCCGCACCTCCGGGAGTCCAGGTTTGACTAACCTACAGGGTAAAAGGTTACCAGTATGACAAGTGTGTGCCCCGCCGCAAATAAGTAGGGAAAATCGTGAGGGCCCCTCCACCCTTATGGGACCCGGGTGGATGTCTGACATCAAAATATAATTAAATAGTGCGTCCAGGTACACTATTGCCTAGCTAGTTACAGGAATTCAATAATAGCTGAATTGAAAAGATCCAAATTATAACACACTATTACTAGCTGTACTTAGAAACGTAAGCACTCCTAGGATCCCTATCAAGAGGAGGCATGAGCGTTGCCTGCTAGACATGTGCGTGAGCAGATTGTCACAAAATACATGTAACTACCTTTACTTCATGATAGTAAAGCTTGCCCCCATAACACTAACGGTGAAAGCTTTTACCCTGCCAACGTTGTGGGCATCCTGATGCATCCTGTCGAAAGCAAAATTATTTATATATATGCAAGATATGCCCGCACTCTGCCACTGCGTACCAAGAGAACACCCCAACTGGTGCCTAGTAAATAAACAAAGTGCCCAGACTCTTAAGCCGTTATCGAAGAAGACATCCCTGCTGGTAGTTCAGGTGTCCACCCATGTGAGTCGGGCAGTTCTCCAGTGTGGTTCCATACATAAAGCATCCGTAGAAGCCCTGCCCCCCCCTAATACCAATACATAATCTCAGCCCGGGCAGAAGAGACCCCTCATAACTCGTCCCTTAGACATACTACAGAGTGACACCTTCTCATCCCAGGCCTTCCCACCGACCCCAAAGTGCTCCTTCTTTAAAGACACTATCAATACAATACGTGCCCTCTATTGTCGGACGGAAGACCTCTGATAAATAAAGTTCTCTTCTCCATGACTGTGGAAATGGTCTTCCCGGTGTCTTGTGATATGACAGGTGCCTGTTATAGCAGAAAAAACCTTTTACCTATCTATGTACTCTTATAGTAACAAGCACATGGACTTCTATCTTGTAACACACTCTTTGCTACCACTTACATCGTGTTTGCTTCCTGTAATTGCACAAGTGCCACCACGGCGTACGTAACTTACGTACTTGTGATAGACGTTCTGCCAAGTAAAGCATTCTATCCCTCCTACTTGTACCAGGAAACCGTATGCAATTTTCCCTCATATCACTTATCCTCCTGTAATGCAAGGCTAGCTACTCCCTGTAACATGTGCCCACGATAGACACTTTGCTACATGTAACTAGTGGTAGCTTATAAGGTGTACACCTAAAGTGCTCCCACATACCAGTCCTGTCCCTATTGTGAAGCACCTAGACACAATCAGAGTCTCTGATGTACAAATAAATATGCAGAAACATTGTAAGTTTAACAAACGCTTCCACTCGCCTCTTGCTCATAAGCAACATTAGCTGTTTGTACCATTAACCGAACTAATGTAGTCCAAATTTCTATGTAATGCAACAGATTCTTATGTAATGCTCTCTGACACCTACGGGAACAGTTCGCGCTATACAAAAATCGTTTGAATAAGCGTAGCACAGCTCCTCCCAGCAGCCGCATGAAGGAAGTGGTAAACAAGGCTTGTATCAATTGAATGCTGGTACTTCTATGCAGCGCTCTGACAACAAGAATAATGTTAGCGCTGTCTAAAACCTCCAGAGGACCAAAGGCGGGAAATGTTTTTCTGGCAGGAGCCGGCATTGCACAGACACTACGTACACCTTAACACGCAATAACGAAGTGTGGCACGCTGCACCAACGAGAAAAGACCACTGCACAGGGCGAACCAAACCTGCAAAAGGCAGCTGGTAGCGCCCTGACTAAACAATAAAATTGCTAGCGTTTCTGCGCACCCGGAAGCTGCCAGTCTGGGTGCGGCCTACTGCCAAGGGAGCCCCTTGCCTCCACTGAGCAGGGCATCTAGATGCGCTTGCGAACCCCTTTACTGACCAAACGTTCTCCTCCTGTGAGAACACTAGCAAATCGTATGAACTCTGGTAGCATCCGGAGGCCAATAAATATAGAAAATATACTCCTGTCTTAAAGGCGTGTCCTCCTAGTGCGTCCCAGTGCTTTGGGAGAAAGCATTACTACGAAAGCCTTTTCCTGTGTTTGTCCATATAGAAGACATGCATACTTCACCTTTTCCTATAACACACGGCTTGCTACCTCTTACATACATTTGCCCAAAACGCTGCCATGTCTGGTCCGGGTAGCCTACCAAAACACCAAGCCCTGCAGTGGCCGCACAAAGGCTGCCCTAATCTTCTGTATCCACACGGATTACACACCCTGCCACACTGACTGCTTAGTTATGCCTACAGTAAATTATAACCATCTGAGCTAAAAGCCATACTAATCAGTGGTCCCTGCAAACATATGTAAACAGCAGGAAACGCATGAAAATATTCTGCATTGGGAGGCCACGGAAGGGAACCGGGGACTTCCACCTGCGAAGCCCGTGCTCTAACCTGAGCTCCTTCCTTGGTCGACAACTTGCAACGTCCTCAGAATGTGGTGACAAGCAATCTGCAAACAACAAGGGGGGACGGAAATGGACAATATTTAGAGGGGTCCAGTGTACTTGTCCAGGACACAAACAAGAAAGAATGTACACTGTTCCCCTAGGGTTAAACAGGTAATAAGGTCTCTCTCAAAGTTAGCTGATAGTCAGCTAGAGGGTGTGGGGGTGCCGGATGGTCAGCAAGTTCCTTGACGGAACTAAGGAAGCCTCACACAACTGATGAGCTGGATGACATGTCTCATTCAGCCTACTTGGGATGTTGTTTATATCATCGGCTTCCTGCTCCTGCGTCGGGCCGGCGCTGCAATGCCCGACGGGTAACAACAAGTGTCACTCTTTTGCGGAGGTCTTTTGTTCCTTGCCGTGATAAGTAGAAACTTGTGAGGCTTAAAAAGTGAGGTAGTGAGCAAAACGGTGAAAAATTAAAAAAAGTTGGATAATCCACAGGGAAGTCTTTATTCAGGTGGTTAGCCACTTTGTTAAAAGGTATAAGGAGGGGTACTGAGGACCAACGTGACTATTGGTGTGGCCTCATATCGACCCTCCATTTGGTCAACATGTTTCATGCCCAGCGGGGCAATTCGTCAGGACCGAAAAAAGGTGCTCATATAAACCTAATGTGCCCCAGAGGGTGAGCTACAGGCTATTATTGATACAACCTGATCGGTCTAGGTTTAAGGACGGCGAGGATCACTGCATCACCGTCATACCCTTAGGAGCCAATTGGCAGTCTGCGCGGCTAGTTCCTGTGGGGACTGCGCTAGGGATATATAGCCCTTAGCGGCGTGAGATACTCGCCGGTATCACCTACCCCCACACCGTCGGCGTGTGATGTACGCGGAACTGCCGGTCAAGCAATCTGCCTCATTGGCTTAATAAAGGCTCTTACATCAAGGAGCCCGGAGCGTACTAAACTTGCGTGCCTTAGCGCAACACTCCCACGCTTGGCCACGAACCGCTCCCTGTCTGTCACTATCCCCATCGCCGCCCGCGAGTCAACCCGGGAAAACTCAAGAGAGTGAAAATGTGAAACAAAAGAGCTCCCACTAAATCACAAGAGCAAAAGCATCTCACCCCGCTCTTGGTGCTGACCGTGTAGCGCGGCCTGCAAGGCCGGTCTGTGCACACCGAGATGGCTGAACAATGCCCCTGAGGGCGGCCAAAGGAAATACAGACATGCCTAACCATTCTATAATCCGAACCAAAGAGGCCACTCTGCACGTCTGCCCCTGAAACGCGTGCACACAAATCTGCATAATGGACTGCCGACGTACCTGTCCCCCAAAGTGAAACAAAACGAAGCATAATGGTCGTACCAAAGGGCACCAAGACCCCCATGCGCCGGACCTTTCGAAGGAAACTGCCAAGAAAATGGCGGCACCAGGCGTCCTAAACCACAAGTGCCGGACATCAAAAGTGGTGCCCCTAAAATGGCCGCACACAGGCGCCATTAACCACGTGCCTCAGACAGAGACACAGACTGCCCCTGAAAATGGCGCCACTGGGCGCCCTTACGCGTATGCGCTGGACATCATACAATGGTGCCCCCTAAAAATGGCCGCAAACGGGCGCCATTACGCACGTGTGCCGAAAATGGAAGGAACCTACTGCCCGAGACCCGAAACCGACAGTAGCCGGAAACCCAGTGAAGAGGCGCAGGGGCGTAGCACTGGGCGCCCTGTCCCACTGCTACCCACCGAGAAGAGCAGCTCCAGGTGGGAAGCGACACCCCAGGGTCGACCATCAGAAACACGGCACTGGACGCACGCACTAAACTACCCTCTCAGACAGAGGACTTGCATCGCTGCACCCTTACCTCCCGGGGGGGAACAACGGCACTGACAAAACAGCACAAAGGCATAACCCCCATAGCATCCACACAGCGCACTGCACCAAACCATCCCATAGCGATTCGCTGCGTCGCGCCTTCCATATAGATGCTAGAGCGGAGGCGAACTGGCTAGAACCATGGGGGGAGCGCACTCCTGCAGCAGCCTCCCCACTTGCGCCTGCCAAGCGGTGCGCCTGTAGACACCCGCGCGTGTTAATTTCTGGGGTGGGGGAACCCAGGTTCCTGGCGTAAATCCCTCCGGTGCGTGCTGTGGCTCGATACGCCATTCACCCAGACGGAGTATAACGAGTGTCCAATCCATGCCGACACCAGGTATCCCCCCCCCCAAGGGGGGTATTCATTTGCAAGTAAGCACCTCAAAAGAGTCGGAAAACCCACTAACAATGTCATGCACTCCACTAGTGCTCACACCAATCAAACAGCGGCATTCTAAAATAGAGTCCAACAGACAGTGCTAATCTAAGGTTTTGCGACATTTACTATGCTTGGATTCGAACCCATCGCCTACTGTTTAACATCGGCAGTGATAACATTGCATCACAGTTACTCCTACGAAACACTAAACACTCCGGTATCTGCTGCGCATCTAAAAGCTGGAATTTGAGCACGGACAGGTGGTGCGAGTCACCTTCAATAACCCGCTACCATCGGACACCAACGGGAACCCCGACAACTTGCCCCGAACTTCCAGGCACGCAGCCTGCGAGCACAAAACTCACCGCAAACAGACAAAACAAGGAACGACCCTGGCGCAACCAAGCAGAGAGACAGGCAGCACGAAAAGCCCCTCTGCACTTCCAGCAGCACGGCCGTGCCCTGCCGTCTATGCACAGCTCTAAGCACCCATGCTGAGTCCCCGCCGGGAGGTTGTGCCCCATGAGGCTGCTCTCATACACGCACGCCTGAAGAGCCGAAACCCCGAAGGTACCACAAGAAGCAAAGCTCCCTCAAGCCTGACTCACCTAAAAGACCCGACGAACGATAGGCACCACGACCCCCGTCGTAATCGGGCATCGCATCCAGAACGCATGGCAGCGAGACCAAACAAAATGGCGTCAGGGTGAGGGGACAGCGGACAAAGAGGCCGCTCGGTGGGCGGGGGAGGAATATATACTCTCCCCCGCCCACCACAGGAAGGAAGTGACGCGTGGGACCCACCCGGGTCCGAAAGAGCTGGGCTGCCCCGTGTGCCATCCTGTGGCACTACGGTGGCCGCCCTCTTATCTGTGTCCCCTGCGGGGACGTGTCGGTCGGCCTGCATTCTCACAACCCTATTTGATTCAACCAAGCCCACTTAATTATGCAGACTTCTGCCCTGATTATCAGTACTCTCTGAGCTCTCCGACTTCTGTGTGTTTTTCAAAATCTCTTCGATCCTGGTGACTCTTTCGGTTAGACTAGCTAATGCATCTCTTAGAAATGTATCTAATACTACCAATAATGAGGTTAGGTTACCAAGATCATTAGCGGAGATGGTGGGTTGGATTTTTGTATAAGACCATCCCTTTTGCCCCTTGTCTAGGAAGGTTAGTGTTTTAGTTTGTTTAGCTTGCTTAATCGCTTTTTTATCATTTTTCAAGGGTAAAGACTTGGGTTCCCTGGGGTTGTCTGCTTTTGTGTCTCCTCTATCCAGTGCTTAATTTGAGCAGGAGCTTTCAGGTGCTCAGCACCTGCACTTCTTTCACAGGGCCGGGTCTACAATTTCTGACCCCGCAGGTGGTGGTCTCAATATTAATTGTTCAAATTCAAAATAAAAAGAATAACATACATTGCATGGTTTCTGGCTGGTAAATGTTCATAGACAGGCCAGCATACACCTGTCCAGGCAGGCATGATTGTGTATCACCAAGTTAGTGATGATGTCATCTCACCTATCACAAATCTAAGAAGTCATCTGTGAGAAGTTGGCCTGATGTATGATGTTCACTATTCTAGTGAGCACCTTGTATCAGTCCAAACAACCCTTATGGTGGTGGTTGTAAAGTCAACCTTATAGACAAGCTATCCTAGTGGTAGCATGGACTAAGCAGTCTTAGGCTTAACTCAAGAGGGCCTGTGAAGCCAGCTGTTTTACCATATGCAATCCTGTAATATCAAATGAAAGGACATCACACAAGTTATATAATATAAAAATATATGTATTTATTACTAGAATAATCCTCTGTACTTTTTATGAGTCCAGAGGCACAAGCGTTTAAACAAAAGAACAGTTAAACATACACAAGTTGCACGATTATGGATAGGGCCGGTGGCCACTCAAACCATAAACTAAATAAGTGGTATAAGAACCACTTCTCGAACAATGGTAAGGCCTAGGGCCTTGGGAATCGCTGGGACTACACTGGACTAACAGCAGTTAGGACGGGAGTAGCCCGCGAGATTCGGGTGCAGCGCTAAAAGCACACGCATGCACCAATGCAAAGTCAATGGTGCGTAAAAGTTACAATGTTACTGTTTTGGAAGTCTTCCGACTGGACTAGAACTTAGCCACTTTAAACTAGGACACTAGAGGTGTGAACCACTACAGGAGCACTGGTGTTTGATCGTTACCTCACCCACATGAAGCGGGTGCATAGGTGCCAAAGTGTGTCGGGTTTCGAGCCTGGAAATGAAGATGCTGCAGGCGGCCAGGAGAGAAGAGTCTGGTGGGATCCAAGGGTGGATCGAAGACGTAGAGTACCTGAAAGCAGAGGGGACAGAGTCTGGGTCACTAGCCAGTGACCAGGGTGGAACCAGGAAGGAACCAGGCGATGTCGGGCGCAATCAGGTGGTTGTTGAGAAGCTTGACTCCGCTGCCACGTGGACTCTGGGGCATCGACGATGACCAGGAGGGGATCACAAGCTGTCCCACAAAGGTTCTCGCTGTCGGAGGTGTCGGCTTCCGGATCGGACTCAACAGGCCTTGGCAAAGGCAACCCAAGCAGGATTCGAAGATCGCTTTTTACTCGGACCAGCAAGGTCAGAGAGGTGGCTCCTTTTCAGGAGAGCAAGGGCCAGTCTGGAGCAACCAGACCAGCAGAGTAGTTTTGTAGTTTCGTCGTCGTAGAGGCCACTAGCCAACGGGCAAGTGACCGGACAGACGCGTCGAGCAGGAAAATGCAAAAGGGCCCCACGCAGCACTCGATGAGTGTGGGGGGGAGATCTTCGGTGCAGAAGCTGCTCGGGGCTGGGGCTTCTTAAACCCCAATGCACAGCTTCGAGGGTACCTTGGGAGCTACACGGTTAGCACTTCACAGTCTTTTCAAGATGACCAGTCCCACGTCTCACGCCGCCTCCACGGGTCTCAGCTTTGCTGTGGCTGTGGATCGGGCTGTTGGATGTCTGGGAATCTGGTTCTTGTTGATCTCTGTCACTCGAGCTCCGGCGGGAGCTGCAACAAAGCAGACCGTTGGGTGCTGGATGGTGCCTGTTTGCATAGGGTGGTCACTCCTTGACCACAAGGGAGATTCTTCAGTCTTCCACGTCGAGTGGGATGTCGAAGGGTCCAGAGTTCTGTATCAAAGTTTCAGTCAGGATAAATCTAATGTCTATGGACAGAGCTCCTACCTTTATTCCAAACCAAGGATCTGGATTACCTGCTAGGTCCCTCCTATGGGTGGGACCCAGGAAGGGGGTGGTTACACCCCTTTTCCTTTGTCCAGTTTCGCGCCAGAGCTGGGGCTGGAGTGCCCCAGCACCGGTTTGAACTGGGCTATGCATGGGGAGCCTTGTGCGCCCCAGGCAGTGTCTAGTTTCACTCGCCCTGCCTACCTCAATCCACTATCTCCTGTCTGGGGTGTTGTAACACCTCCCTGTGACAGGATACCATTTGTCCAGGCCTCCCCTGCCGGAGTTTCGGTCAGCAGCAGGAGGCCAGATTTGTGTCTGTTGCAGCAGCATCCATTTTGTGATGCTGAGGCTCTGGTTAGTTTTAACCGCGTTTACTGTTACCCACATGTCTTACCCCTCTAGAAGGGTGGAATGCTACCCCCGTCGCCAGAAATGGCAAGGGGGTAGTATTCCAAAGCAAATGACACCTTACATGACATGTTTTGATAAAGCCAAACCAAAGTTAGCAATAACCGCGAGGATTATAATGCACTTAAGAGTATATGGTATGGCAGTATCCCAGAACAGCTATAAGGACATGGTTCCGAAAGCTGCAGACAGGCTCAGCTCATGCTAGAGCACCATCTCACATAAAACCAAGCACTCTGCCTCCAGGATTGTTAAGGCCTGCCATAGGAGTGACCTATAGGTGTATATGTGTCCAGATATAGGTTTAGATATAGGTATACTATATCTAAGCAAGTGGTGATTACACGACCTTGCCCCAGCTGAGTGATCAGCCAGTTGTGTCAGTTTGGATGGCCAGCCAGGGGTGGCAAAAGATATGCTGCAGCCCCTGGTAGGCCTTGGATGCACCTATGCCCTGGGTACCTATAGTACACTGTACAGGGGCTGATAAGGTGACCCAATATCCAATTAGTTATGCACCTAGCGTACATGGAGTCCATTTTAAAGAGAGAGCAGATAGCCTGGGGCCCTGATTAACAGGATCCCAGGCCAACTAAGTCGAAAACCAGCTAAACACAAGGCAAAAAGTCTGGGGTAACCATAGTAAGGTATCCACCCTCCTACATAACCCCCCCCCCCAAACAAAAGGAGATAAGGCTATCCTTGGCCAGGTAAGCCTATATTACCTGAGTGGTCATGTAAGGAGGAACCTGCACTGGCATGGTTACCCCCTGTCTCATGGTCCACCAGGCAATCCCTCACCCTAGGGGTATCAGAGGGTCTCCACCATGGGAAATTACTACCTGTTGTGTGTTTTGGCAAAGTAAAAGGCTGGTGTTGAGATGGAGTACTGAAGTTAGGTCCCACTAATGTAGGGTTCAACTTCCTCCAATCACCATCCACCATGGGTGCCTTTCTTTCCATTACTGAGTTGCACTTGCTCTCAAGGTCAACCTCTGGCTGCCTACAGCTGGAGGCTGGGTCCCTTTTGTTGGCTTACTGGAGGGACAGGTCAGGTTTGGGGCCTTTGGGTCCCAGGTTTGGCTGTGCCCAACAGTGTCCATCTGGGGGAGGTTCCTAACTATGTGTAAGGGAGACCCCTCTGGAGTTTTTGAAGTTTTCACCTTACTAGGGCTGCTAGCTTTGGTGCACCTAATCTGCTGATGGGGGTGTTTTATTGGACAGGGGGCCCTTTGGGGTCCACTGACCTCCTTGCCCTCTGCAGCACTGGGCTGACTAAGGCAGGGTAGAGAGGGGCAGGTTACCTGCTCCAGACTGGGTCCCACCTTGGAAGGGTCCACTGACATCAGGGGCTCTGCCAGGCTAGGCCTGCCTACCTCTGGGGCAGTTGCTTCACAAGGGGTAAGATCAGTTCCCTAAGGAGGCTGATCCTTTCCTAAAGTCTGGTGGGAGGGAGATTTCTCTTCCTCCTCAATGCTCTCAGTTTGTGTGGAGTGATCCATAGTTTCAGGCTTCACAACACATGAATCTGTTTGAGTTTGTGCTGTGGCCATCACAGCCCCACCAACCTTTTCAGGAACGGACTCAGTTTGGGTATGGGCTGTTACCATCACAGCCCTGCTAATCTGTCTAGGGAAGGAGTCTGTTTGAGATGGGGCTGAGACTAGCACAGCCCTACTAACCTTTTCAGGGAGGACATCTTGGATTGGGGCTGTGGCCATCACAGCCCCACTAACCTTTCCATGGAGATTTACCATTTTAGAATGGGTTTCTTGTTCTACCTCAGCCCAGGCTGAGATTTCTAAATCATTCCCCAGTAGACAATCTACAGGCAAGTTTGCTGACACTGCCACTCTCTTGGGGCCAGTGACACCTCCCCAGCTGAGATTTACTACTGCCATGGGGTGATTTGTCTGCAGTCCATCAATATTGGTCACCTAGTGTGTGGCACCAGGTAAAAGTTGCCTTGAGGGGACTAGATTCTCAGTCCCCATAGTGATACTAGCCCCTGTGTCTCTATAGGCCTCAACTTTCTGACCATTGATGAGGGGCTCCTGCCTGTACTTGCTCAAAGTGTTTGGGCAAGCAGTGAAGTTGGCAAACCCCATGCCATTTTCACAGACAAGAGTAGCTGTAGTAGGGGACCTGGTTAGGCCAGAGTCCACATGAGTTCCAAAAGTAAACCCGGCCAAATTCTTGGGGGTGCTCCCACCACCTGGGGGATTACTACTAACAGTAACAGGAGGTGTTGGAGCCTTACTTGGAGGAATATTGTCCTTATTGTTATTCTTTGGGCAACTGCTCTCAGTTTTCCAGTGGCCAGGCTGCTTACAGGCATGGCAATAAGGTTTTTTTTTGGTTAGAGGAAGTGTTTTGGGACCCACCCCCATACTTGGAGTTTTGGGGCCCTGTGAGAGACTTGTCTTTTGATTTATCCCCACCTTTCTCTTGAGCCTTGGAATTATCCTTCTTTTGGTCACCACCCTGATTCTTAGGCCTAATCCTGGTTCTGACCCATTTGTCTGCCCTCTTACCCAATTCTTGTGGAGAGGTCAGATCTGAGTCCACCAGGTGCTGGTGCAAAAGCTGGTTTTGACAATTACTAAGGATCTGCTCCCTCAGAATAAAATTATACAATCCTGTATAGTCATGTACTTTGCTGCCAAGTAACCAACCTTCCAGAGCCTTAGTAGCACAATCTACAAAATCAGTCCAGTCCTGAGTCTGAGCTTTTTGGGTATCTCTGAACAACAACCTGTATTGCTCAGTGGTTAAGCCAAACCCATCAATAAGAGCACTCTTCAGGACAGTGTAGTTTTTAGCATCCCCGGGCCCATCTGTGAGGAGCTTATCTCTCCCTTTCTCAGAAAAGGAGTACCATAAGATTGCTGCCCACTGATCTTGGGGAACCTGCTGTACCATGCAGGCCCTCTCCAGAGCAGTCATCCATTTGTGGATGTCATCCCCATCTTTGTAGGGGGGCACAATCTTGCTCAGGTTTCTATGTTCATAGGACCTGTCTTTATCTCTAGGGTTATTGCTGCCACCAGTGGAATCTAATCCACTCAATTTTTGTTCCTTTGCTAAAGCAAGTTTAGCGTGGGCCAGGGCTATCTCTTCCCTCTCTAACTGGAGTTTGACAGCCTTCATCCTGGCCTTATGCTCTTTTCTTTCAGGGGAAGTCATTCCCCTCTGAGAAGCCCTTGAGGCATTAGAAAGGTTAGATTCCCTGGAAAGGGATCTCTCTCTTCTATTGCCAGGGAGTATTCTACTGTTAGGTCTGGAAAGGTCGTTCACCTCTCCATCCCCATGTAGGCTCAAGTTAGCATGGCTAAGCCTCCTAACTTGGACCTGGATATCCCCCTGATCATCTGAATCTTGATCATCATCCACCTCCTCATCCTCTACCTCTGGGGTGATGGTATCATCATCTAGGGGTGTTATTCCATCTCCTGGATTACCTGAGGGGCCTGCAGCAGGCTTCTCAAGATCATCCTTCTCTAGGACTTGTATCAGGATTGGAATGGTAGGGTTGTGACCCTTTTTCAGCCCCCTTGTAGTGCACAAGGCACTAAAGTCTCTGAAGCTGAGTTTTCCATAGCTGGAAGGTGCCTTGTTAAGGTCACCTGTCACAGGCAGAGAACTGGCTGGTTCACCTGTGCCAGACATGGCTAGTGAGGTATAAGTGTGTGCACTTACCTACACTATGTGTTTTCCTACTGGAACCTTGCTAGTGAGTTGTAGTCAGGGTGTGCTAAGCCCTTTAGTCTACAACTACTAAGTTCAGTAGAACTTAAGTATGTAAGCTTTGTTTATATGTACCGATGGTACTTAATGTGATCTTTCAAATGATATAAAGATTACAAATGGTAAAACAACAGCAAGCTCAAATCCCAACCGCTGCACACCAATGTGAGAAGTTGGCCTGATGTATGATGTTCACTATTCTAGTGATCACCTTGTATCAGTCCAAACAACCCTTATGGTGGTGGTTGTAAAGTCAACCTTATAGACAAGCTATCCTAGTGGTAGCATGGACTAAGCAGTCTTAGGCTTAACTCAAGAGGGCATGTGAAGCCAGCTGTTTTACCATATGCAATCCTGTAATATCAAATGAAAGGACATCACACAAGTTATATAATATAAAAAATATATGTATTTATTGCTAGAATAATCCTCTGTACTCTTTATGAGTCCAGAGGCACAAGCGTTTAAACAAAAGAACAGTTAAACATACACAAGTTGCACTATTATAGATAGGGCTGGTGGCCACTCAAACCATATACTAAATAAGTGGTATAAGAACCACTTCTCGAACAATGGTAAGGCCTAGGGCATCACTGGGACTACACTGGACTAACAGCAGTTAGGACGGGAGTAGCCCGCGGGATTCGGGTGCAGCGCTAAAAGCACACACATGCACCAATGCAAAGTCAATGGTGCGTAAAAGTTACAATGTTACTGTTTTGGAAGTCTTCCAACTGGACTAGAACTTAGCCACTTTAAACTAGGACACTAGAGGTGTGAACCACTACAGGAGCACCGGTGTTTGATCGTTACCTCACCCACAGGAAGCGGGTGCATAGGTGCCAAAGTGTGTCGGGTTTCGTCGTGGAGTTCTATGGAGCCTGGAGATGAAGATGCTGCAGGCGGCCAGGAGAGAAGAGTCCGGTGGGATCCAAGGGTGGATCGAAGATGTAGAGTACCTGAAAGCAGAGGGGACAGAGTCTGGGTCACTAGCCAGTGACCAGGGTGGAACCAGGAAGGAACCAGGCGATGTCGGGAGCAATCAGGTGGTTGTCGAGAAGCTTGACTCCGCTGCCACGTGGACTCTGGGGCATCGACGATGACCAGGAGGAGATCACGAGCTGTCCCACAAAGGCTCTCACTGTCGGCAGTGTCGGCTTCCGGATCGGAGTCAACAGGCCTTGGCAAAGGCAACCCACGCAGGATTCGAAGATCGCTTCTTACTCGGACCAGCAAGGTCAGAGAGGTGGCTCCTTTTCAGGGGAGCGAGGGCTAGTCTGGAGCAACCAGACCAGCAGAGTAGTTTTGTAGTTTCGTCGTCGTAGAGGCCACTAGCCAACGGGCAATTGACCGGACAGATGGGTCAAACAGGAAAATGCAAAAGGGCCCCACGCAGCACTCGATGAGTGTGGAGGAGAGATCTTTGGTGCACAAGCTGCTCGGGGCTGGGGCTTCTCAAACCCCAAAGCACAGCTTCGAGGGTGCCTCGGGAGCTGCACGGTCAGCACTTTGCAGTCTTTTCAAGATGGCCGGTCCCACATCTCACGTCGCCTTCACGGGTCTCAGCTTTGCTGTGGCTGTGGATCGGGCTGTTGGATGTCTGGAAATCCGGTTCTTGTTGATCTCTGTCACTCGAGCTCCGGCGGGAGCTGCAACAAAGCAGACGGTTCGGTGCTGGATGGTGCCTGTTTGCACAGGGTGGTCACTCCTTGACCACAAGGGAGATTCTTCAGTCTTCCACGTCGAGTGAGATGTCGAAGGGTCCAGAGTTCTGTATCAAAGTTTCAGTCAGGATAAATCTAATGTCTATAGACACAGCTCCTACCTTTATTCCAAACCAAGGATCTGGATTACCTGCTAGGTCCCTCCTATGGGTGGGACCCAGGAAGGGGGTGGTTACACCCCTTTATCTTTGTCCAGTTTTGCGGCAGAGCTGGGTCTGGAGTGTCCCAGCACCGGTTTGAACTGGGCTATGCACGGGGAGCCTTGTGCGCCCCAGGCAGTGTCTAGTTTCACTAGCCCTGCCTGCCTCAATCCACTATCTCCTGTCTGGGGTGGTGTAACACCTCCCTGTGACAGGATACCATTTGTCCAGGCCTCCCCTGCCGGAGTTTCGGTCAGCAGCAGGAGGCCAGATTTGTGTCTGTGGCAGCAGCATCCATTTTGTGATGCTGAGGCTCTGGTTAGTTTTAACCGTGTTTACTGTTACTCACATGTCTTACCCCTCTAGAAGGGTGGAATGCTACCCACGTCGCCAGAACTGCCGAGGGGGTAATATTCCAAAGCGAATGACACCTTACACGACATGTTTTGATAAAGCCAAACCAAAGTTAGCAATAACCGCGAGGATTATAATGCACTTAAGAGTATATGGTATGGCAGTATCCCAGAACAGCTATAAGGACATGGTTCCGAAAGCTGCAGACAGGCTCAGCTCATGCTAGAGCACCATCTCACATAAAACCAAGCACTCTGCCTCCAGGATTGTTAAGGCCTGCCATAGGAGTGACCTATAGGTGTATATGTGTCCAGATATAGGTTTAGATATAGGTATACTATATCTAAGCAAGTGGTGATTACACGACCTTGCCCCAGCTGAGTGATCAGCCAGTTGTGTCAGTTTGGATGGCCAGCCAGGGGTGGCAAAAGATATGATGCAGCCCCTGGAAGGCCTTGGATGCACCTATGCCCTGGGTACCTATAGTACACTGTACAGGGGCTGATAAGGTGAACCAATATCCAATTAGTTATGCACCTAGGGTACATGGAGTCCATTTTAAAGAGAGAGCAGATAGCCTGGGGCCCTGATTAGCAGGATCCCAGGCCAACTAAGTCGAAAACCAGCTAAACACAAGGCAAAAAATCTGGGGTAACCATAGTCAGGTATCCACCCTCCTACATAACCCCCCCTCCCCCCAAACAAAAGGAGATAAGGCTATCCTTGGCCAGATAAGCCTATATTACCTGAGTGGTCATATAAGAAGGAACCTGCACTGGCATGGTTACCCCCTGTCTCATGGTCCACCAGGCAATCCCTCACCCTAGGGGTATCAGAGGGTCTTCACCATGGGGAATTACTACCTGTGGTGTGTTTTGGCAACGTAAAAGGCTGGTGTTGAGATGGAGTACTGAAGTGAGGTCCCACTAATGTAGGGTTCAACTTCCTCCAATCACCATCCACCATGGGTGCCTTTCTTTCCATTACTGAGTTGCACTGTGCTCTCAAGGTCAACCTCTGGCTGCCTACAGCTGGAGGCTGGGTCCCTTTTGTTGGCTTACTGGAGGGACAGGTCAGGTTTGGGGCCTTTGGGTCCCAGGTTTGGCTGTGCCCAACAGTGTCCATCTGGGGGAGGTTCCTAACTATGTGTAAGGGAGATCCCTCGGGAGTTTTTGAAGTTTTCACCTTGCTAGGGCTGCTAGCTTTGGTGCACCTAATCTGCTGATGGGGGTGTTTTACTGGACAGGGGGCCCTTTGGGGTCCACTGACCTCCTTGCTCTCTGCAGCACTGGGCTGACTAAGGCAGGGTAGAGAGGGGCAGGTTACCTGCTCCAGACTGGGTCCCACCTTGGAAGGGTCCACTGACATCAGGGGCTCTGCCAGGCTAGGCCTGCCTACCTCTGGGGCAGTTGCTTCACAAGGGGTAAGATCAGTTCCCTGAGGAGGCTGATCCTTTCCTAAAGTCTGGTGGGAGGGAGATTTCTCTTCCTGCTCAATGCTCTCAGTTTGTGTGGAGTGATCCATAGTTTCAGGCTTCACAACACATGAATCTGTTTGAGTTTGGGCTGTGGCCATCAAAGCCCCACCAACCTTTTCAGGAAGGGACTCAGTTTGGGTATGGGCTGTTACCATCACAGCCCTGCTAATCTGTCTAGGGAAGGAGTCTGTTTGAGATGGGGCTGAGACTAGCACAGCCCTACCAACCTTTTCAGGGAGGACATCTTGGACTGGGGCTGTGGCCATCACAGCCCCACTAACCTTTCCATGGAGATTTACCATTTTAGAATGGGTTTCTTGTTCTACCTCAGCCCAGGCTGAGATTTCTAAATCATTCCCCAGTAGACAATCTACAGGCAAGTTTGTTGACACTGCCACTCTTTTGGGGCCAGTGACACCTCCCCAGCTGAGATTTACTACTGCCATGGGGTGCTTTGTCTGCAGTCCATCAATATTGGTCACCTGGTATGTGGCACCAGGTCAAAGTTGCCTTGAGGGGACTAGATTCTCAGTCCCCATAGTGATACTAGCCCCTGTGTCTCTATAGGCCTCAACTTTCTGACCATTGATGAGGGGCTCCTGCCTGTACTTGCTCAAAGTGTTTGGGCAAGCAGTGAAGTTGGCAAACCCCATGCCATTTTCACAGACAAGAGTAGCTGTAGTAGGGGACCTGGTTAGGCCAGAGTCCACATGAGTTCCAAAAGTAAACCCGGCCAAATTCTTGGGGGTGCTCCCACCAGCTGGGGGATTACTACTAACAGTAACAGGAGGTGTTGGAGCCTTACTTGGAGGAATATGTTCCTTATTGTTATTCTTTGGGCAACTGCTATCAGTTTTCCAGTGGCCAGGCTGCTTACAGGCATGGCAATAAGGTTTCTTTTGGTTAGAGGAAGGGTTTTGGGACCCACCCCCATACTTGGAGTTTTGGGGCCCTGTGGGAGACTTGTCTTTTGATTTATCCCCACCTTTCTCTTGAGCCTTGGAATTATCCTTCTTTTGGTCACCACCCTGATTCTTAGGCCTAATCCTGGTTCTGACCCATTTGTCTGTCCTCTTACCCAATTCTTGTGGAGAGGTCAGATCTGAGTCCACCAGGTGCTGGTGCAAAAGCTGTTTTTGACAATTACTAAGGATCTGCTCCCTCAGAATAAAATTATACAATCCTGTATAGTCATGTACTTTGCTGCCAAGTAACCAACCTTCCAGAGCCTTAGTAGCACAATCTACAAAATCAGTCCAGTCCTGAGTCTGAGCTTTTTGGGTATCTCTGAACAACAACCTGTATTGCTCAGTGGTTAAGCCAAACCCATCAATAAGAGCACTCTTCAGGACAGTGTAGTTTTTAGCATCCCCGGGCCCATCTGTGAGGAGCTTATCTCTCCCTTTCTCAGAAAAGGAGTACCATAAGATTGCTGCCCACTGATCTTGGGGAACCTGCTGTACCATGCAGGCCCTCTCCAGAGCAGTCATCCATTTGTGGATGTCATCCCCATCTTTGTAGGGGGGCAAAATCTTGCTCAGGTTTCTATGTTCATAGGACCTGTCTTTATCTCTAGGGATATTGCTGCCACCAGTGGAATCTAATCCACTCAATTTTTGTTCCTTTGCTAAAGCAAGTTTAGCGTGGGCCAGGGCTATCTCTTCCCTCTCTAACTGGAGTTTGACAGCCTTCATCCTGGCCTTATGCTCTTTTCTTTCAGGGGAAGTCATTCCCCTCTGAGAAGCCCTTGAGGCATTAGAAAGGTTAGATTCCCTGGAAAGGGATCTCTCTCTTCTATTGCCAGGGAGTATTCTACTGTTAGGTCTGGAAAGGTGGTTCACCTCTCCATCCCCATGTAGGCTCAAGTTAGCATGGCTAAGCCTCCTGACTTGGACCTGGATATCCCCCTGATCATCTGAATCTTGATCATCATCCACCTCCTCATCCTCTACCTCTGGGGTGATGGTATCATCATCTAGGGGTGTTATTCCATCTCATGGATTACCTGAGGGGCCTGCAGCAGGCTTCTCAAGATCATCCTTCTCTAGGACTTGTATCAGGATTGGAATGGTAGGGTTGTGACCCTTTTTCAGCCCCCTTGTAGTGCACAAAGAACTCAAGTCTCTGAAGCTGAGTTTTCCATAGCTGGAAGGTGCCTTGTTAAGGTCACCTGTCACAGGCAGAGAACTGGCTGGTTCACCTGTGCCAGACATGGCTAGTGAGGTGTAAGTGTGTGCACTTACCTACACTATGTGTTTTCCTACTGGACCCTTGCTAGTGAGTTGTAGTCAGGGTGTGCTAAGCCCTTTAGTCTACAACTACTAAGTTCAGTAGAACTTAAGTATGTAAGCTTTGTTTATATGTACCGATGGTACTTAATGTGATCTTTCAAATGATATAAAGATTACAATTGGTAAAACAACAGCAAGCTCAAATCCCAACTGCTGAACACCAATGTGAGAAGTTGGCCTGATGTATGATGTTCACTATTCGAGTGAGCACCTTGTATCAGTCCAAACAACCCTTATGGTGGTGGTTGTAAAGTCAACCTTATAGACAAGCTATCCTAGTGGTAGCATGGACTAAGCAGTCTTAGGCTTAACTCAAGAGGGAATGTGAAGCCAGCTGTTTTAACATATGCAATCCTGTCATATCAAATGAAAGGACATCACACAAGTTATATAATATAAAAATATATGTATTTATTACTAGAAAAATCCTCTGTACTCTTTATGAGTCCAGAGGCACAAGCGTTTAAACAAAAGAACAGTTAAACATACACAAGTTGCACGATTATGGATAGGGCCGCTGGCCACTCAAACCATATACTAAATAAGTGGTATAAGAACCACTTCTCGAACAATGGTAAGGCCTAGGGCCTTGGAAATCGCTGGGACTACACTGGACTAACAGCAGTTAGGACGGGAGTAGCCCGCGGGATTCGGGTGCAGCGCTAAAAGCACACGCATGCACCAATGCAAAGTCAATGGTACGTAAAAGTTACAATGTTACTGTTTTGGAAGTCTTGCGACTGGACTAGAACTTAGCCACTTTAAACTAGGACACTAGAGGTGTGAACCACTACAGGAGCACCGGTGTTTGATCGTTACCTCACCCACAGGAAGCGGGTGCATAGGTGCCAAAGTGTGCCGGGTTTCGTCGTGGAGTTCTATGGAGCCTGGAGATGAAGATGCTGCAGGCGGCCAGGAGAGAAGAGTCCGGTGGGATCCAAGGGTGGATCGAAGATGTAGAGTACCTGAAAGCAGAGGGGACAGAGTCTGGGACACTAGCCAGTGACTAGGGTGGAACCAGGAAGGAACCAGGAGATGTCGGGCGCAATCAGGTGGTTGTCGAGAAGCTTGACTCCGCTGCCACGTGGACTCTGGGGCATCGACGATGACCAGGAGGAGATCACGAGCTGTCCTACAAAGGCTCTCGCTGTCAGCGGTGTCGGTTCTCGATTCAAAATCAACAGGCCTTGGCAAATGCAACCCACGCAGGAATCAAAGATGGCTTCTGGATCAGACCAGCAAGGTCTGATGGGCTGCTCCGTTTCAGGGGAGCAAGGGCCAGTCTGGAGCAACCAGACCAGCGTTGAAAATTCAAAGGTTCGTCGTCACAGAGGCCACTAGCCAACGGGCAAGTGACTGGACAGACTTGTCAAGCAGAAAAATGCAAAAGGGCCCCACGCAGCACTCGGTGAGTGTGGAGAGGTGATCTTCGGTGCAAAAGCTGCTCGGGGCTGGTGCTTCTCAATCCCCAATGCACAGCTTTGAGGGTGCCTCAGGAGCTCCACAGAAAGCACTTTGCTGGCTTTCCAAGATGGCCGGTCCCACGTCTCACGTCGCCTCCACGGGTCTCAGCTTTGCTGTGGCTGTGGATCGGGCTGTTGGATGTCTGGGAATCCGTTTTGTGTTGATCTCTGTCACTCGAGCTCCGGCGGGAGCTGCAACAAAGCAGACAGTTGGGTACTGGATGGTGCCTGTTTGCACAGGGTGGTCACTCCTTGACCATAAGGGAGATTCTTCAGTCTTCCACGTCGAGTGGGATGTCGAAGGGTCCAGAGTTCTGTATCAAAGTTTCAGTCAGGATAAATCTAATGTCTATGGACACAGCTCCTACCTTTATTCCAAACCAAGGATCTGGATTACCTGCTAGGTCCCTCCTATGGGTGGGACCCAGGAAGGGGGTGGTTACACCCCTTTTCCTTTGTCCAATTTTGCGGCAGAGCTGGGTCTGGAGTGCCCCAGCACCGGTTTGAACTGGGCTATGCATGGGGAGCCTTGTGCGCCCCAGGCAGTGTCTAGTTTCACTCGCCCTGCCTGCCTCAATCCACTATCTCCTGTCTGGGGTGGGGTAACACCTCCCTGTGACAGGATACCATTTGGCCAGGCCACCCCTGCCGGGGTTTCGGTCAGCAGCAGAAGGCCAGATTTGTGTCTGTGGCAGCAGCATCCATTTTGTGATGCTGAGGCTCTGGTTAGTTTTAACCGCGTTTACTGTTACCCACATGTCTTACCCCTCTAAAAGGGTGGAATGCTACCCCCATCGCCAGAACTGGCGAGGGGGTAGTATTCCAAAGCAAATGACACCTTACACGACATGTTTTGATAAAGCCAAACCAAAGTTAGCAATAACCGCGAGGATTATAATGCACTTAAGAGTATATGGTATGGCAGTATCCCAGAACAGCTATAAGGACATGGTTCCGAAAGCTGCAGACAGGCTCAGCTCATGCTAGAGCAGCATCTCACATAAAACCAAGCACTCTGCCTCCAGGATTGTTAAGGCCTGCCATAGGAGTGACCTATAGGTGTATATGTGTCCAGATATAGGTTAGACATAGGTATACTATATCTAAGCAAGGGGTGTTTACACGACCTTGCCGCAGCTGAGTGATCAGCCAGTTGTGTCAGTGGGTGGCAATAGATATGCTGCAGCCCCTGGTAAGCCTTGGATGCACCTATGCCCTGGGTACCTATAGTACACTGTACAGGGGCTCATAAGATGACCCAATATCCAATTAGGTATGTATCTAAGGTACATGGAGTCCATTTTAAAGAGAGAGCAGATAGCCTGGGGCCCTGATTAGAAGGATCCCAGGTCAACTAAGTCGTAAACCAGCTAAACACACGGCAAAAAATCGGGGGTAACCGTCGTCAGTTATCCACCTTCCTACACAACCACCCCCCCCCCCCCCAAATGAAAGGAGATAAGGCTATCCTTGACCAGGTAAGCCTATTTTGCCTAAGTGGCTATATAAGGAAGTACCTGCACTAGCATGGTTACCCCCTGTCTCATGTTCCACTAAGGAATCCCTCACCCTAGGGGAATCAGAGGGTCTCCACCATAGGGAATCTCTACTTGTGGTGTGTTTGGCAAAGTAAAAGGCTGGTGTTGGGATGGAGTACTTAAGTGAGGCTCCACTAATGTAGGGCTCAGCTTCCTCCAATCACTATTCACCATGTGTGCCTTTCTTTCCATGACTGAGTTGCACTGTGCTCTCAGGGTCAACCTCTGGCTGCCTACCGCTGGAGGCTGGGTCACTTTTGTTGGCTTACTGGAGGGACAGGTCAGGTTTGGGGCCTTTGGGTCCCATGTTTGGCTGTGCCCAACAGTGTCCATCTGGGGGAGGTTCCTAACTAAGTGTAAGGGAGATCCCTCAGGAGTTTTTGAAGTTTTCAGCTTGCTAGGGCTGCTAGCTTTGGTGCCCTAATCTGCTGGTGGGGGTGTTCTGGTGGACAGGGGGCCCTTTGGGGTCCACTGACCTCCCTGACCTCTACAGCCCTGGGCTGACTGAGGCAGGGTAGAGAGGGGCAGGTTACCTGCTCCAGACTGGGTTCCACCTTGGAAGGGTCCACTGACATCAGGGGCTCTGCCAGGCTAGGCCTGCCTACCTCTGGGGCAGTTCCTTCACAAGGGGTAGGGTCAGTTACCTGAGGAGGCTGACTCTCACCTAATGTCTGGTGGGAGGGAGACTTGTCTTCCTCCCCAATGCTCTCTGTCTGAGTGGGGTGATCCATAGTTTCAGGCTTCACAATACAGAAATCTGTCTGAGTTTGGGCTATGGCCATCACAGCCCACCAACCTTTTCAGGAAGGGACTCAGTTTGGGTTTGGGCTGTTACCATCACAGCCCTGTCAATCTGTCTAGGGAAGGAGTCTGCTTGAGATTGGGCTAAGCCTAGCACAGCCCCACCAACCTTTTCAGGGAGGATATCCTGAGCTGGGGCTGTGGCCATCACAGCCCCACTAACCTTTCCATGGAGATTTACCATTTTATAATGGGTTTCTTGTTCTACCTCAGCCCAGGCTGAGATTTCCAGATCATTCCCCAGTAGACAATCTACAGGCAAGTTTGTAGACACTGCCACTCTCTTGGGGCCAGTGACACCTCCCCAGCTGAGATTAACTACTGCCATGGGATGATCTTTCTGTACTCCATCAATGTTGGTCACCTGGTATGTGCCTCCAGGTAAAAGTTGCCTTGAGGGGACTAGACTCTCAGTCACCATAGTGATGCTAGCCCCTGTGTCTCTATAGGCCTCCACTTTCTGACCATTGATGAGGGGCTCCTGTCTGTACTTGCTCAAAGTGTTGGGACAAGCAGTGAAGTTGGCAAACCCCATGCCATCTTCACAGACAAGAGTAGCTGTGGTAGGGGACCTGGTTAGGCCAGAGTCCACCTGAGTTCCCAAAGTAAACCCAGCCAAATTCTTGGGGGCACTCCCACCACCTGGGGGATTACTGCTAACAGTAACAGGAGGTCTGGGAGTACTACTTGGGGGAATGTTTTCCTTATTGCTGGCCCTTGGGCAACTGCTGTCAGTTTTCCAGTGGCCAGGCTGTTTACAGACATGGCAATAAGGTTTCTTTTGGTTAGAGGAAGTGTTTTGGGACCCACCCCCACCATTGGAGTTTTGGGGCCCTGTGGAGGACTTGTCTTTTGATTTATCCCCACCTTTCTCTTGAGCCTTGGAATCATCCTTCTTTTGGTCACCACCCTAATTCTTAGGCCTAATCCTGGTTCTGACCCATTTGTCTGCCCTCTTACCCAATTCTTGTGGAGAGGTCAGATCTGAGTCCACCAGGTGCTGGTGTAAAAGCTGGTTTTGACAATTACTAAGGATCTGCTCCCTCATAATCAAATTATACAATCCTGTATAGTCATGTACTTTTCTGCCCAGTAACCAACGTTCCAGAGCCTTAGTAGCACAATCTACAAAATCAGTCCAGTCCTGAGTCTGAGCCTTTTGGGTATCCCTGAACAACAACATGTATTGCTCAGTGGTTAAGCCAAACCCATCAATCAGAGCACTCTTTAGGACAGCGTAGTTTTTAGCATCCTCATGTCTAACTGTGAGGAGCTTGTCTCTTCCTTTTTCTGAAAAGGAAAGCCACAAGATTGCTGCCCACTGACTCTGGAGAACCTGCTGTACCATGCAAGCCCTCTCCAAAGCAGTTATCCACTTGTGGATGTCATCCCCATCTTTCTAGGGGGGCACAATCTTACTCAGTTTTCTATGATCATAGGACCTGTCTTTATCCTTAGGGATATTGCTGCCACCAGTGGAATCTAATCCCCTTAAATTTTGCTCCCTTGCTAAAGCAAGTTTAGCTTGGGCCAGGGCTGTTTCCTCCTTTTCTATCTGAAGTTGGACAGCTCTCATCCTAGCCTCATGTTCTCTTCTCTGGGGGGAAGTCATTCCCCTTTGAGAACCCCTTGAGGCATTAGAGAGGAGAGACTCCCTGGAAGGAGACCTTTCCCTTCTATTGCCTGGGTGAAGTCTACTATTAGGTCTGGAAAGGTGGAACTCCTCTCCATTCCCATGTAAACTTAAGTTAGCCTGGCTAAGCCTCCTGAGTTGGACCTGGCTATCATCTCCATCTGAATCCTCCTCTACCTCCCCCTCCTCCTTTTCTACTTCTGGGGTTAAGGGGTCATCTTCTGTGGAGGGGACACCATCACCTGTCTGATCGGGGGGACCTGCTTTAGAGGCCTTCACAAGATCACCTGCCTCTAGGACTTCTATCAGGTGCTGGATGGTAGGGTTGGAACCCTGTTTCAACCTCCTTGAGGTACACAATGACCTAATTTCTCGGAAGTTGAACATCTCATATCTGGAGGGTGCCTTGGGAAGGTCACTTTCCACAGGTAGAGAACCAGAGGGTTCACCTGAGCCAGATATGACTAGTGAGGTGTGGTGTGTGCACCTACCTACACTGAGTGTTTACCTACTAGAACCTCTCTAGGAGTTGTAGTCAGGGTGTGCTAGGCCCTTTCCTCTACAACAACTACGTTCAGCAGAACTTAAGTATTTTAAGCTTTGTTATATGTACCTATGGTACCTAATGTGATCTTTCAAATGATATCAAAGATTACAATTGGTAAAACAACAGCAAGCTCAAATCCCACCCGCTGCACACGAATGTGAGAAGTTGGCCTGGTATATGATGTTCACTATTCTAGTGAGCACCTTGCACCAGTCCAAACAACCCTTATGGCGATGGTTGTAAAGTCAACCTTATAGACCAGCTATCCTAGGGGTAGCATGGACAAAAGCAGTCTTAGGCTAAACTCAAGAGGGCATGTGAAGCCAGCTGTTTTACCATATGCAAACCTTTTAATATCAAATGAAAGGACTCCACCCAGGTTATATATTCAAAATATATATGTATTTATTTCTAAATTAATCCCCTTAAACCTTTATGGGCACAGGAGCACAAGCGTATAACAAGAAACTTAATATAGCATACAAAAGTTGCACAAATATGGATAGGCCCTGGTGGCCCTTAAGACCATATACTAAAATAGTGGTATAAGAACCACGTCACGAACAATGGTAAGGCCTAGGGCCTTGGGAATCACTGGGGCTACACTGGACTAACAGCAGTTAGGACGTAGGAGGCCCACAGGATGCGGGTGCAGTGTCTAAATGCACACGCGTGCACCAATAGAAGTCAATGGGTGCGTAAAGTTAGAAAGTTGCAGATTTGGAAGTCTTCCGACTGGACTAGAACTTAACCACTTAAAACTAGGACACTAGGGATGTAAATCTCTACAGGAGCACCGCAGTACTCGCGTTACCTCACCCACAGGAAGCGGGTGCATGGGTGTCAAAGTGTGTCGGGTTTCGTCGTGGAGTTCTATGGAGACTTGGAGAAAAGATGCTGCAGGCGACCAGGAGAGAAGAGTCCGGTTGGATCCAAGGGTGGATCGAAGATGTAGAGTACCTGAAAGCAGAGGGGATAGAGTCTGGGGGTATACACCCGTTACAACGGATCTTTTACTCCGCACTACCATTACAACGCGACCATTACTCCGCATACCATTACAACGCATTGCGCTGGGGGGCGCTCTAGGATAGGGAATAAGTATAATTTACTATCCAACACCTTCCCTAGGGTCCACGGGGACTGGAGTTAGAATAGTAAATTATACTTACCACTATCCAGCGCCCCAAGGCGCTATGCGTTGTAACGGTATGCGGAGTAAAAGTCGCGTTGTAATGGTCTGCGGAGTAATAGTATGCGTTATAACGTCATACATCCGAGTCTGGGTCACTAGCCAGTGACCAGGAAGGGACCAGGAAGGAACCAGGCGATGTCGGGTTGCGATCAGGTGATGTCGAGAAGCTTGTCTCCGCTGCCACGTGGACCAGGAGGTGTCGACGATGACCAGGTGCTGGACACGGACTGTCCCACAAAGGCTCTCGCTGTCGGCGGTGTCGGTTCTCGATTCAAAATCAACAGGCCTTGGCAAATGCAACCCACGCAGGAATCAAAGATGGCTTCTGGATCAGACCAGCAAGGTCTGATGGGCTGCTCCGTTTCAGGGGAGCAAGGGCCAGTCTGAAGCAACCAGACCAGTGTTGAAAATTCAAAGGTTCGTCGTCACAGAGGCCACTAGCCAACGGGCAAGTGACTGGACAGACTCGTCAAGCAGAAAAATGCAAAAGGGCCCCACGCAGCACTCGGTGAGTGTGGAGAGGTGATCTTCGGTGCAAAAGCTGCTCGGGACTGGGGCTTCTCAATCCCCAATGTACAGCTTCGAGGGTGCCTCAGGAGCTCCACAGAAAGCACTTCGCTGGCTTTCCAAGATGGCCGGTCCCACGTCTCACGTTGCCTCCACGGGTCTCAGCTTTGCTGTGGCTGTGGATCAGGCTGTTGGATGTCTGGAAGTCTGGTTCTTGTTGGTCTCTGTTGTTTGAGCTCTGGCGGGAGCAACAACAAAGCAAACCTTTGATCACTTGATGGTGCCTGCTTGCACAGGGTGGTCACTCCTTGACCACAAGGGCGATTCTTCAGTCTTCTACGTGGAGTAGGATGTCGAAGGGTCCAGAGTTTTGTATCAGAGTTTCAGTCAGGATTATCTAAAGTTTTGGGACACAGCTCCTACCTTTATTCCAAATCAAGGGGCTGGATTACCTGCTAGGTCCCTCCTATGGGTGGGACCCAGGAAGGGGGTGGTTACACCCCTTTCCCTTTGTCCAGTTTTGCGCCAGAGCTGGGGCTGGAGTGCCCCAGCACCGGTTTGAACTGGCCTATGCATGGGACACCTTGTGTGCCCCAGGCAGTGTCTAGTTTCATTCAGCTCTCCCTGCCCCAATCCACTATCTCCTGTCTAGCACCTACCTGTGACAGGAAACCTATTGTCCAGGCCTCCCCTGCCGGAGTTTCGGCCAACAGCAGGAGGCCAGACATGTGTCTGTGGCAGCAGCATCCATTTTGTGATGCTGAGGCTCTGGTTAACTTTAACCGGGATTAATGTTAGTAACATTTCTTTTTCCTCTAGAAGGGTTGAATGCTACCCCCATTGCCAGAATTGGCAAGGGGGTAGTATTCCAAAGCGTATGACACCTTACACGACATGTTTTTATAAAGCCAAACCAAAGATAGCATCTAACCGCAAGGATTATAATGCACTTAAGAGTATATGGTATGGCAGTATCCTGGAACAGCTATAAGGACATGGTTCCGAAAGCTGCAGACAGGCTCAGCTCATGCTAGAGCACCATTTCACTTAAAACCAAGCACTCTGCCTCCAGGATTGTTAAGGCCTGCCATAGGAGTGACTTATAGGTGTATATGTGTCCAGATATAGGTTAGACATAGGTATATTATATCTAACCAAGGGGTGTTTACACGACCTTGCCCCAGCTGAGTGATCAGCCAATTGTGTGAGTTTGGGTGGCCAGCCAGGGGTGGCAAAAGATATGCTGCAGCCCCTGGTAGGCCTTGGATGCACCTATGCCCTGGGTACCTATAGTACACTGTACAGGGGCTCATAAGGTGACCCAATATCCAATTAGGTATGTACCTAAGGTACATGGAGTTCATTTTATAGAGAGAGCAGATAGCCTGGGGCCCTGATTAGCAGGATCCCAGGCCAACTAAGTCGAAAACCAGCTAAATACAAGGCAAAAAACTGGGGTAACCATAGTCAGGTATCCACCTTCCTACACTAACTATGAGAGTATAGTTGCCTCATTGACTGCATAGACAGCAAAGAAGCAGCCCATGAAAGTGATTTGGACTGAGGAGTTTCAAAGGGCATTTGAAGAGTTCAAGAATGCACTATGCAATGCACCTGTATTAAGAGTGCCTGACTACAGTCAGCCTTTAACCTTTTATTGTACAGAGAGATGCTTCTGACCAAGGTAGAGAACATCTGGTGACCTTTATTAGTGGGAGGTTACAATTCAGGAAAAGGAACTGAGAAGAAGTGCTTTGCAATAGTTTTGGTCTCGCAGAAGTTCCGCTCTTACTTGAAAACTTACTTGCAGAAAACTGCGGACTGCTCTTTCACAGGAAACGCCCCCAAAATATGGAACTCCATCCCCCCGCACATCAGAACCATACCGTCCTATGTGGAATTCAAGAGCCAACTTAAATCCTTGTTCCTTATCCGTTCCCTAGGCTGTGGTTAATTCGGATAAGCAACCATCCCCAGAACTATGTGGCGACGCTGAATCCTGTTACCAACTCCTTCTATATTCTCATTCGTTGACTGCTATTACTTTTTATATGTCATGTTGTTCATTTGTCAGTCTCTAACTGTAAAGCGCTCTGTTACCTTCGGGTCTTGCTAGCGCTATAGAAAACTTCTAAATAATAAATAAATAATAACTTGTTTAGTACTAGGTTTGTATTACGAACAAATCATATTCCATTGAAGAGGTTAAAGGCTATAAAGGAGGGAACCCCGCGTTGCTGAAATGGCCTATTTCACCGCAAGAGTCGGATTTTGTAGTGGAGAAGAGAGCTTGATTAAACCACAGGAATTCGGAAGGACTTTTCTGACGGTTTTGCCGATTTAATGACCCAACCTCTCCAGGTTAGGCGCTTGATCGACGTATTCTAATCTGTAAGGGGCACCTGTTGAGATGGAAAGTCTCCTGCATGGTGATGGATGTGCATTCCTGCCCTGGTTATCCCAGCTGCATAGATATTTGGACACCTGGTACTCATTTTTTGCCATGGGTCGACTCGAAACATGTGTGTGTGCCCTGACCAAAGCCTGTCTCCTGGTAACTCGGTCTTGTTAGACTGGGAGGGGTGCATCATGTGCTACCCTTTTAATGCTAGGTGGCTATTGCTCATACCAAGAGTTAAGTAACACAGTGTCGGTGGTGGCAGCATAACCATTTTTAGTTTCATAATGATCAGTAGTGTGAACAGGCCTTTTACCTGTATCAAGGGAGTGATACCTAATGGCCCTCTCATGCAAAATTCCATGGTTGTGTACTTAACTCACAGCATGCATGGATTGTGAGTAGCACTGGACAGCTGTGATACTTACGTTTTCCGCACCCCTATTCGGATTATGTGTGCCTGTGAATGGTACATAACATAGAGGACTGTGGGTTCCATTTTGGGCTCGGAGAGGCGGGGCAAGGAGTGCAACCCCCAGACAGGAGATGTGTGTTGCTGACATTCTTGTGGCCTGGGGTGCGAGCATACACTAAAGGAAGGGGATTAGAGCAGCCTTTGTTCACATCAAAGGTCTCTGATTTCAGAAAGAGTTACTGGCCAGCAGCACCTGGGCTCATTGTCAGGGAAATGATGTGACTAATAAGGTTGCCACTTTTGACTGGGGAATCTTGATAGAGCGGAAGGGTAAGCCTTTGAACCTTTATGAAGCATATTTTAGCGGAGGCTGATAGCCAGGTATGATTCCCAGTTACCACCTTGGCCTGTGTTGTGGGTCACTCAGAACTAGAGCCACTCCTGCTGTGAGCGACTATCCCTTTGACAAAGGGCAGCACGGTGGAGAGAACCCTTCAATGAAACTGAAACTCACAACTTGAATGTCAAAGGATCAGACACTAAATACATTTGGATCTGGAGTTGGTCTATAAAGCTGGGAGCATGAGAACCACAAATTGTTCAATAGCATTGTTCATCAGGAGAAAGAAGAAGGGGGGGTGGCTACGGAGCTGATGAGGAAGGACGCGTGAGCCTGGAGCTCTGCGCCGACCCCATTAATTATCTTGCTTTGGGAACCGGAATCGATCGCCTGAGCACCCGTGATTGTGCTCGTAGGGGTGACCAAGATGGCGCTGATGGCCGCAGCATAAAACTGGACGCAACACCGGAGGAAGGGCCCTGGAGATCGAGGGGGCACAGCGGAGTAGGGCGAGTGAAATCCGACCTCGATATCGGAAGTAATCCCGCAACACAGGCGGAGCAGGGGCCACGGTGTAACGAACTTGGCGGCCACTGAACTGGTTCTGAGGGTGCTTGGCAGTGTGGCGGCTAGCAGCAGTGGGAAGAGGGAATGGAGGTGCAAATCGGTGATCTTGAGGAGCGGCGACTTGCGTGGGATTGAGTGGCGTCTCACCCCCTTGGATGCTGAATTGCGCACACCCTCTAAAGAGCGGACCTCAGATCAGGCCGCCATTTTGGACGCTTGGACGGGCGGTGAGCCCTGCGATGCGGGGTATCTGGGAAAGCACTGCTAGTCACAACTAGGGGAGCTGAGCGCTGCTGAATTGGCACTGTAGGGACAGACTTGTATATCGGTGAGGGCCCTAGAGGGTTAGAACCAGTGGCAGCAGTTGGGGCGCGCTCACAGCGAGCAACAAATTTGCGGCCGAGTGGCCCACAAGACCGCGGAGGCTGGTGAGGAGACGGTCAGGTGGTGGTGAGCGCAGTGACAGAGCTGAGGAGTGGAGACCGGCGAGAGGCCCCGGGGCGGATTCTTTTCTGGGGGACCAGAATGCTGTTATTGTTGGAGCGGCTGAGGTCTGCATTGGTTGCCGTCCTGGTGGCATCACGGCTGGGGGAAACTGCAGCTGGGGTGAGTGAAAGCCATATCTCCTAGGTCGCCACATACTGGGGCACACCACCAGCGACCGTGCTGTGGAAGAAGGGATGGCGCAGCGCCCAACACTTTTGGGCCTGGAGAGGGGCGACGAGGTTGTGTAAGGGCTTTGTCATATAGCCCCAGCCCCTGAATGAAGCTCCTTCCGTGATTTATACCTGGGGCAAACGGAGTGAACTGGTGGGGAAGGACGCCCTGAACCCGGGTCACTAGCGGTAAAAGGAGATTGTGGAGGGGACTGTTGAGCTGAGCAGAGAATAACCAGGTGCTGACAAATGACATCCCTGGACGGCAGACAGCTGTATGGTGTGCGGATAACTGCAGACACTGAGGAGAGGAGCCTCCCTGGCAGAGAGACTAGATTGGCACCTGTGACAGGCCCAAGTCGCGCAAGAGGACGTTTGAGAGGCTGCACTAGTGCTGGGGGCTAACAACGTAGCCATTAGCCATTCTTAGAGAAGCCAAGAGGGAAGCAAGGGGGAACGCCCCCAGAACTTGAGGAAGAAATAGGTGCACAAGATAAGCAGGACGTGATAGCACAGCACCCGGAGGGGATGATGCAGCAGCAAGTAGATCATATTCCTAAGGCCATCACTGACACTAGGGACGCCCTTCAGCAGGACATTGCGCTAGTGGCACTAGGGCTGGGCCTCCTTCGTGCGGATCATGCTAAGCTTGCTGACCGTGTGAAACAGACTGAAGTAACCTTGGAGACCCTAGAGCCCACCCAGAAGGCGCTGGAAGCTCAGATGGGGGATGTCACGCGCAGCTTACAAGCCCTGGAGCGGAAAGCCGAAGATGCTGAAGGGTGGAACCAAAGGAATAATGTACAGGTGGTGGGGCAGCCGGAAGGAGTGGAAGGGGACAATATGGTGAACTATTTGGAGAATTGGCTGAGAGCTGAGGTTGGCCCAGAGGGCCTGACCTCCTTCTTTACCCTGGAAATACCGTATAGGGTGCCGGCTCGGCCACTGGCGCCCGGCAGGCCAGTGGTGGCAAGTCTACTACATTATAAAGATAGGGACATGCTGCTGCACAAGGCTCATTCTTCGGCCCCTACAAAGTGGACAACTGTAACGTGACACTGTTCACGGATTACACGCTTGAAGTACAACGCCACCGGGCTTCGTTATTGGAGGTCAAGAAAGCACTCCGATTACCGGTCCATGTTACTACCGATTTTGTCCTTGAATGTACAATGTAACACTGTTTTCTGCAAGCCATTGGGACACTGCTGTGTTTTGTATGAGACCCTAAGCAAATTTAATAAAAAATATATTTTTTTTTAAAAGAAAGCACTGCGAGAAGAGGGCCTCCAGTATTCTTTGATGTTCCCTGCACGCCTGAGGGTGGCCATGAACGGTAAAACATATTTTCACAATAGTCCTGATGAGGCATGGACTTGGTTGTAGTCTTATAGAGCAGGCACGGGTAAAGCGGTGCGCGGTATGGATGCATCTGTGGAGGGGACACACCCACTCCGGTTGCGGCGCATCAGAAGACACCGTCCTAATGCTCAAAGACCTACGGAGACTCATACAGAGAAGGAACAATCGGCTGCTTTGCAGGCTGTCACCACAATGTCTCAGGAAAAAGGAGTAACATCGATGGTGGTGACAGAATCGGAAAAGGGCTCCATCGGGACAGAATCTGATGAGTCGGATACGGGAAGTGTTCGACTGTCTCATGTGACGCCTGGGACAGCGGACGAGATCACTGATGCTTAATACTGTGGGACCTTTCTATGAGAACGTTTAGAGTTTTTTTTTCCCTTGCTGGGTACCCACTCTCCTGTGAGTATCTAAGGGATAAAGGTTGGCGTGGTTGACAGGGATGGAAGGGTGTTTGAAATATGCGGTTCCCTCATACTGCAGTGCCTCACGAGCTGTTGGGCTTATTTATCATTGTGGGTATGGCACCAGATAATGGTGGCATCGCTGATCGGACCTTTTCGGCTCTTGGCTCTTGGCCGCTTCCCCTATTTTTGTCTGTTTGTGGTTCCTCAGTAGCTACCAGAGGAGCAGTTAGTTTGCTAGTTTGGATGGGTGCTAGAATCTTAGAGCCTGTTCTGGGGTGGGGATGTTGGGGAAATTTGCGTTTGGGGGGGGGGGGGGAGGAGTTAGAGCAGTTATTTATGAGACCTAGATCACAGCATGGGGACGTTACCTGAATTAAAATGCATTACCTGGAATGTACACGGGGATACATACAATGCTGAGACGCCATAAAGTTCATGCTTATTTGGTGCGCAGGGGGGTTCACATAGCTTTCCTCCAGGAAACTCATATTAATTGTACCGAAGAGTTAGCGTTGAAGCGCAGGTGGCGGGCAACTTTTTTACACAATGTATTCAGCTTTTGCTAGGGGGCAACGATATGGGTTAGAGTGGGGGTCCCATTCCAGCTGACACAACATTTGGTGGATCCGGAAGGGAGGTTTGTGGGAGTAGCAGGTTGCCTCAATGGCACAGATGTGACATTGTGTAGTGTATATGCCCCTAATGTAGATCAGGTATCCTTTTTTAGCCACCTGTCGGGAGGTTAGCGCCTTATCTGACTGGCTTGGTAATGATGGGAGGGGATTTCAATTCTATAGTGGATACTGAGATGGATAGATCACACCCTCCGCTGCCTGAAGCGCCTATACATAGACTCTCCAAGGTCAGATGGGACTGGCAGAATAGGTGGAGACTAGTAGACACATGGCGTGCGCACCACACAGGGGAGCGGGATTATTCTTTTTTTTCTGCCCTGCACGAATTGCATGTGCAGCTAGACGCGATATTATACACCTCTGATGTCCATGCTAAAGTAGGCCACAGTTAATACCTCACGAGAACATTGTCAGATCATAATCCATTATTGATAGGGATACACTGGGTCCAGGATAGACCTGTGGTAACGACCTGGCGGTTGCGGCCGGAGGCATTAGAGAACCCTGTTTTCCGTGAGGAAATTGGGACGGTTATTACTCAGTATTTTAGCGAGGAATGAGGGCACAGCGTGGATATTGGCACTAGAGTGGGATGCCTTTAAGTTGGTGATAAGGGGCCTATGTGTCACTAAAATGGTGAGGGTGCAAAAGACACTCTTGAACAACATAGATGCAGCAGAGCAATGCTTGCGAACAGCTGAGAGGACCCGCCCAGAGAACCCGGGTATACAAGGGGAAGTTATAGATGCTAGGGAGGCAGTAGCTGCACAAGTAGAGCGGTTGTGTTGCTTTGACCACAGGTCATATATGGCGCGAGCGCACGTAGAAAGGGACATGGCGAGTACACTACTGGCATGGCTAGCTAATCCTGTCCCTTGGGGCACACCTGCATTGGACCTGACATCTCCGACGGGGGTGTCGGTATATACCCAACAAGGGATTAATGGGTTGTTCTTGGACTATTACACCGAGCTATACCAAAGCAAATCACGGGTTACTGGGGACACCATAGGGGATTTCTTGTCAGATTTAGAGCTTCTGTGGCTGGAAGAGGAGCAAGCAGACCTGCTAGGACAGGAGATCACGTTAGAGGAAATAAGGGGCGCGATCAAGCATATGACACGCAACAAAATGCCGGGTACGGATGGGCTACCCATAGAGTTCTACTCGGTTTACGTTGACTGTCTGGTCCCAAGCTGCTGGATGTATTTCAGGAAGCACGGAAGGTAGGAATGTTGCCGGCCTCTACCGGGGAGGCTGTCATTCTCCCACTGCTGAAGCCCGGGAAGGACCCCTCGGAAAAGACGGCCTACCACCCTCTATCAATGTTAACCACTGCCTATAAAATTCTGATTAGGATCCCTGCGACTAGGCTCCTCCCATACATGGTGCAGCTGGTCCACCATGATCAAGCGGGATATATCCCCACCCGGAATACGTCCACTAATGTGCGACGCTTACTTTGCATTTTGGGAGATCACAGTCATGTGCCTTCTGCGACGGTCCTTTCGGTAGATTTTGAAAAGGCTTTTGATAGCCTGGAATGGCCATATCTGTTTCGAGTTATGAGAGTGTTGGGTCTTTAGGAGGCTTTTGTGGGGTGGACAGAGATCCTTTATAGATCAGCAATGGCTCGAGTGAGGACGGGGTCAATGGTTTCTTCTTCCTGCCCCGTGGGGCGGGGCACTCAACAGGGATGCCCGCTTTCTCCTTTGTTATTTGCATTGGGCATCTAGCCATGGGCCGCACATGCCAGGTTGGGGCAGCATTACCTCGGTCTGGACCCACGCAGGGACATGCAGTATATATCGCTTTATGAAGATGATTTACTTATGTTTCTGCCAACACGGGGAGGCTTTGAACGGGGCAACGACTCTACTGCGCCCATTTGGTGCTGCTTCAGGGTTGTGGGTGAACTGGGCGAAGACCTGTCTGTTTCAAGTGGTCCCGTCGGAGACAGGTCCCACCCAGATGGAAGGTATTCGGTGGGAGCCTCGCTGCTTGCCTTATGTCAGAACTAATATCTGTCATACACCGGATGACCTGTTAGAGGGCATCATAGGCAGAGCTATGGGAGGACTTAGGGGTAGCCTAACATTTTAGGGCACTCTGTCACTGTCGGTGGCAGGTCGGGTGGCACTCCTGAAGATGGTGGCGCTCCCCTGGTTGTTGTACTATTTTACTACACTGCGAGGATTTCTGTTGGGGACCGGTAGGCGGCAGGTGGCACTGGCCACAATGATGCGCCCGAGGGCTGATGGGGGATTGGCGGTTCCAGACTTCGAGCTATATTATCTGGCAGCTCAACTGCAATGGCTTACCCAGGCAGTGGCTAGGGAGTTCAGGGGCCCAGATGTCCCAGAGGAAAGGTGGATCCCACGTCATATATTGTCCTTTACCATTCTTCAACAGTGACTGCACCTTGGGACGCTTTCTCATGAGGAACGGATGCTGAGGCTGTGTTGGAATCGGAGCCAGAGTAGAGCTGGAATTGCCAGTCCTTATGCTCCCGAGATTCTTTTGGGTATGTGTACTGCTCTCCCGCATGGGGGGACTGGACAGCATTGGTGGAATGGGAGGAGATGGGGGTACAGGTATTGGGAGACTTATAAGAAGATGGTGCTCTCTTACCTTACCAGACCCTGCAGGATAGGTATGGCCTTCCTCGGGGGGATTTCTTACTGCATTCGGCCCTGGTATTGGCAATCCAACGTCATTGGAGGGAAGGACTACTAGAACCGCAGACGTCTATGGCATGCCAGTATGTCGTGATGGCAGCGGGGACCTTCAAAGCTATTACGTGCCTATATAGACATATGGTGAGCGAGGGAACGAAGCCCTTGAGCCAACTGCAAAGGAAATAGGAGGTAGAACTCGGTAAGGAGATTCCTGAGACGACATGGGCGCAGCTAGTCAAGAGAGCATGGAAGAGTACGCGCAATGCCAGGTTCCAACTGGTTCACTTCTTTATATTACATAGGGAGTACTTAACCCCTGCTAAGATCAATAGGTATTTTAAAGTGGATACAGCTCAGTGCCCGCGTTGTAATCTAGAAGGGGCGGAGTTTCACCATATGATGTGGGGATGCCCGCAATTGAAAACGTACTGGGAGGAGGTAGTCGACCTGGTCTGCAAAGTTACAGAAAGACGGATAGAGCCAGACATGGGCACGTGCTTATTGCACCGGTTTCCACATACATCTAAAACAAAGGTAACAAGTAAGTTCTTGGACCTAGGATTGCTACTGGCTAAGAGAGATATTACAGTGCACTGGAAATCCAGGCAAGGACCCAACATTGCGAGGCAGAATGAATTAAATGGGTAACGAGTGAATGCACAGTTCGGCTTCAACATGCTAAGCGGTCTAATAATGATAAAGCGCTGGAGACGGCAAGGGCGTGGGAGGCCATAATTATGTCACTACAGGTGCCCGTGGCAGAATGGGATGGAGGCTCGGTCTTAGATGCACTGACGGGGACGCCCTGAACCGCACGACCAATAGGAGAACCCCTGACATACCCAGGTGGCGCATCTGTGGAAATGGAAGGATAAAGGGCTGGGTTGAGCAGCCCTGATGGTAATGGGATAAGTAACGGCGAGGAATTTGTAGTATTATTCATTTTCACATTTTCAGCAGTAGGTAGATTGGACACACCGGTGGCAGGGGGTGGGTGGGGAGGGAGGAGGGAGTCATTTGGCTTGATTGGGTATTGATGTGCCTTTAAGTTAAAATAACAGTGGCTCACTTTGACTCTCAGCAGAGAACAGTCCTCTTTATGATAGTTGAATGTTACGGCGATGTGTGGCTAGTGAGAGATAGACTAATCATTGTACACATTAGAGCCATATAATTGTAGTGCTGAGGGGCGATAGGAAAGGGCGCTGAGGGGCTACTGTTATCATGTACGCTCAGTCTTATTAATGCTGTATCAAACTTCCAGATTTTTTTTTGAAAATGTAATTTAAAAAGTTTTTTTTTTAAATCAGGAGAAAGAAAAATACCAAGACTTTCAGCTGCTGGAACCAAATCTAAGGAGCAGTATCTGCTAGTCTCCCTGCTGGGTAAGGAGCTGTTGGACTTGGGTCTTTCTGCAAGGCCATCCCCAAATGTTATGATTTCAACCGTCTGTTTTCTGAGCCTGTTTTGTTTTGGGTTTTAGAACCCTGCACACTTTATCACTGCTAACTAGTGCTAAATTGCTTGCTCTCTCTCCTTTAAACATGATGAAAAAGGCTTACACTCAATTGGCCAATTTAATTTACTTATAAGTCCCTAGTAAAGTGGTACTTAATATATCCAGGGCCAGTAAATTACATGCTACTAGTGGGCCTGCAGCACTGATTGTGCCACCCACTTAAGTAGCCTTTTAAACAACCCTCAGGCCTGCCATTGCAGCCCGTGTGTGCAGTTTTAACTGTCATTTCAACCTGGCAAAATAACCCTTTTCCCAGGCTCAAACCTTCCTTTTTTATACATATAAGTCACCCCTAGGGTAGGCCCCAAACATCCAAGAGAGTAGGGTGCAGCGTATTTAAAAAGGTAGACATGTACTTCTATGTTTTGCATGTCCTGTTAGTGAAAAACACTTAAATTCATTTTTTCACTAATACAAAGCCTGCCTCTCCAATGGTATAACTAGGCTTTCCTGTTTTCAGTTTCTATTTTTGGGAAATTCTGGTGGTGTTTTTTCAGTGTTTTCCAGTGATTTCAATACCTAAAAAAACAGTGCTTTTCAGTGGTTACTCATTTTTGTGCCATAAAAAAACAACTGAAACAGTGTTTTACCAGTGTTTATGGGACGCTTTGCTTTTATTATTGCTTTCTTCATTTTTCTTCAGAAATTGTATACTGCTCTACATTTCAGAAGCTTAATACAGTCATAAAATACTTTCCATTGTCCTTTGATTCTGCAGCTCAGATTTAACAAGCATTTGTAATGCAATAGGTTTCGCATTTATGTGAGTTTAAGCTATTGGCATTGTAAATGACAAAGCCTTTTATTTATGTTTTAAAAACCAAAATAAAAATAAAAGGCATTGTTATTTGCAATGTCAATAGCTCAAACTTGCGGAAATGCGAAACCTATAGCATTACAAATGCTTGTTTTAAATGAAAGCGTGAATTGGTCCCTCAGCAAGTTGGAAGTTACAGTCTGTGTTCCAGAGTCTCTACCCCTCTTCTGCTCAGAGTGTTGCACTCCACGAAGGACATGGTCACCTGACTAGTGCAGTGTCTGCTTCTTAAGAATGTTTCTGGTAGCCTACAACTCTGATTAATCACTTGGTAAACATCAGCTGCATAGTTTGAGTTCACAGTTCAATAAAGACGGGGAATTGCGCACATTTAAACAACAAGCATTGGCATAGCCAACAGGTCTCACCTTGAGGAGCACAAGGTTATGAGCGGGGTCAGCAATTGGGTTGCTACAGGTGAAAGTTTGTTGGGAAAGGGGCTCTCTTCCATGGATTGCATAAGAAACATGGCAGACTCAAATGAAATCCTTCTCAGTAGGCAGCCAATGTAATCTATGAGTGAAAACAGACACATGCTCCTGTCTTCTCAAACCAAGTATTTACTGGGTGACGGAATTCTGTACAACCTGAATTTTGGACAGCCCAGCATTTGAAATGCCAAGATAGAGACTATTACGATAATCCATGCTTGACAGAATGAGGGCCTGCACATCTAATTTCTGACTCTAGAAGGGAATTTTGCCCCCGTAGTTTAGAATGGAAGAAGTCCGTTGATATGAGTATTGTGTCTTGTTTTCCTTTTCATTGTGCAACACTGCCTCCTTAGTGGTTGGAATGTTATAGCCCTTCAGTCTCTGGCTATACTGATTGATGGCTCAAGTAGTCAGTGGACCATATTATGGACCACATCAATTGAACTAATCTACAGAGGGAACTTAGCTAGCACGTTATTACAATAGGTGCAACTGTAACAAGCCCACAAAGGCTCTCTGAACCACAAGTAAAGTAAAAAGCTGATGTGTAATGGTTGGAATAGTGCTATTTGCTACCAACACCTTTTAGGACACTTAGTCAAAAATTAGTTGCGAGTTTCCCCTGAATGTGCTTTCACACCTAACTAAAAAATAAAATCATAATAAAAACTTTGACACATCGAGTATGTTGCGCTGCTGGCATTTCAGTGACTGCAATCGGTTAAAGTCATGTGTGGCACGAAATTTCCCCAGCAAGCGTTTCCTTAGATGGATAGAAGTAAATATCCTAAGCAGGGAAAATTTGGAATCCAGGACTGCTTCTGGTATCGGGCTGCACGCTGCTAGCCACGATGTATGGTTTTAGACAAACAGTTTTACAGCGAACCCCTTACAAAGACAATTCCGACGAGGTAACCATCTTACATGACCGACCTTTCCTGTCCAGCATTATTAATTTAAGCAGCAAACGTGCACTACGTCATCGTATCAGCGGGAGATGGCACATGGTCACCCAGTTCTTGAAAATAAAAGAGCATAAAGTAAATAGGTATCAAAACGTATCCCCAAAACGAGTGGTGAAAACACCATTGGCCCTTATGTAAGCGTTTCTTAATTCTATTAAGACAATCCATATGACACGCGGATGCATACAGCATGCCAATAATAGGTAGTCACTGGGTGGAAAAAGCTCATTAAGTAATGGCTGCACACAATAAGATAACCTCAAGGAGCTCTGACACCAACTATTACCAGCATAATTGACCAGCAAACTAAAGGTCCAGAAACTGATGAACCACAATGGAGAGATGCGAGGCACCTCTTCCAACAAATGAACCTCATGCACAGAGCTTAAATGGGTTCAAAACAGTGCCTTTTGGGCTAGTGTTCTCAGGTGTATAAAAGCAAGAACTCACCCTTTAAAGCTCCAAATCAGGAATACAACACTGGAGCTAGATAATCTCAGTGTTAAACAGATGTGGTAATTGAGCTGTAGACTTCAAGTTCTTATCATTGGGTCAATTTACGTCTGGCTGCCCATGAACAGGAAAGTCTTTTTTTTTTTAAACTGTGAACCTGAGGACTTCTGGTTTTCAACAAGCATGCAGTGCACTCAAGGGAAATTGGAGTGCCTCATGGCGCTGTACAGTGCCTGCTCACGCCAACCCAAAAATATCTATATGACGGACAATAGGGGCCTTAAAAAGACTGCTACCTTCTCACAAATATCAGTCAATCTAGGCTTTATGAAACACGGGGACCACCAAAAATTACATGGTTCTGCTATCAAAGGCTATTTTAATGAACCGTTCATAGAAATATATTAACAGACATTCATCTTTAAAAATGTTCCGACCTTTAGACTGGAGAGACCTTGCTTTTGGAAAACAGAAGAACAAAGTACTGCACATACCTGGAAGGCACAACAGACCTGCCCTCGGCAAATGCCATGTGTTTTCATTAGCACCCTGAACATCTTAATTGGAAGGGCTTGCATATTGTTTTCATTGCATCTAACGCACGCCGTGAGTCACTGTCTGGCGCAGCTCCTCTTTCACAGGGTCTTCCATGCACGAGCACCTGACCCAGTTGTCTGAGTAGGTGAAAGGAAACTCAGCAATAATGAAAACGAAAAACAGCGCCAAAGACTAAGAAGTACATCTGCCCGAGCTCAGTAAAAGTCCCCGACTCCCACACAGTGTGACATGAGCTGTCAAAATTTGCAAAAGCAATGTTGCAGTGTGGTTCCCGCTATGGCGGCGCGGCCACGGTATGCACAGAGCAAAACCAGAGGCGCTTCTAGGTGAGCATTATGTATTTACTGAGCACTCTTGCAAGCATAGACTAAACTGTGCATGTGTAGTCGGTGCAGTGAGGGCCACACACGTCAACGCCATCATGGAAGGCAGTAATAGACTAGAGGGATTGTGGTAGGTGTCTGGAGGGCTGCGCTAGGCGACACCTTCATTTTTTAGTCCATCCCTGGCGGTGACAAGACGTGGGATGACTCCCTCCCTCTGGCGGTGACAGGACATGGGATGGTGTGTTTCATGGTTATAGTCCCTCCCTCTGGCAGTGACAGGACGTGGGATGGTGTGTTTCATGGTTATAGTCCCTCCCTCTGACGGTGACAGGACTGGGATGGTGTGTTTCATGGTTATAGTCCCTCCCTCTGGCGGTGACAGGACGTGGGATGGTGTGTTTCATGGTTATAGTCCCTCCCTCTGGCGGTGACAGGACGTGGAATGGTGTATTTCATGGTTATAGTCCTTCCCTCTGGCGGTGACAGGACGTGGGATGGTGTGTTTCATGGTTATAGTCCCTCCCTCTGGCGGTGACAGGACGTGGGATGGTGTGTTTCATGGTTATAGTCCCTCTCTTTGGGCGGGGCCTGCAGGAAGGACAGTCATGGGGGAGGTGTTTTTCATCGTCACATAGCGCCTGTAGAGAGCTGGGTTCACCTCAAGGCACTGGGACGAGGGATCAGAGTAATGAAGATTACTGGTAATTATTCAGGGTGTTTATCATTCCTTCTGGATGCTGCCCCCCTCCCTCATCCCCCCGTCCCCCCTTCCCTCATCCCCCTGCCTCATTTTCCCCTCCCTCACCCCCTCCCTCATCTCTCCCTCCGCAACCCCCCCTCCCTCATCTCTCCCCAGCCCCCCCCCCCTTACCTGCATACCGGAGGTGGGGAGAGTGCTGTGTGCCTTCTTGGACCTGAGGGGTTCATTGGTGGAACATTGTTGCGCGGCAGCCCCTAGCTGCGGAGAAGAGCACCGTCTTCGGTTCTGGCTGAAACAGCAGCGGAGCGCGGAGAGGCCGATGAGAGGAACGTTTCCTTTCTACCAGGCGCACTCTCCTGGGACGATCTAGCACGCGATACAGAACTTCTATCCTACTATAGGAATCACAAAAGCAGCGAAACAAATATAGGAAAACAAGAACCTACTAAATGGATAAAATAGTACTCACCACTCATAGGACTTCAAAGACCAGCATGCTGCTGGTAGTTATGATGTTGCCACACCCACTTAGGGTGTTGTTCATTGAATAAAAACGTGCAATGAATGGAGTGGTGAGATCTTCTTCTTTCTTTTCCTATGCAGAGTACTGATGAAGAGGCGTTCCCGCTCGTTGTGTTGTGTGGCACAGATCTAAACTTCCCTTGCTAGTGAAGTGTGCCTTCGAGGCCTCTCCCCGCTGTGTCCGGACTACCCTTGTTACCCATGTGTGGAATCCGAAGCCTTCTCCTGTCATTCCCGGGCTACCCATGATACCAAGGTGCGGTGCCCGTCCCCTATCGCCCACTCCTCTATTAACAAAGAGTCGTTAAGTAAATGGTCTTTTGAAAGACCTGTGAAGTACTGGGGTGCGGCGCCGCAGTAAGACAGACGGCAGACAATAGCTCCTCTTCCCCCACTTGAGCCAGGCAGGGGGTCTGGTGTTACTCTCGCCCTTGGGCAATTCACACCTTGGCTGCCCATTTGCAGAAGCAGTGTTTTTTCCCTTGACACCTCCGTGCCAGACGCCTCAGGCAGGCCAATGGTTTGTATTACTTTGGCTCCATCAAGTGGACAAGAGACGTAACAACAATGAAAATCAGTCAGACTCGGTTTAAACCGGGTCAGCTGATTTTCATTCGGTAGGGTACTGTCGAAGATAGTCAGTTTTAACCGAATTCCGGACAGCCTAGGTATAACATTGGGTCAACTTATTATATTTATTAAGTGTTAACTTTCAATTGGGAGCAGGTAGGAATATTGAATTTGGTGTCTAAAGAATTGTAATTTAATGCACTCTCTAATCTTAAAGTCGGATTTTAAGTCACAATTCCAAAAATTCCACTTTTAGACACTGGCATTTTCTTGTCCCAACCATTTGGTGCCTGCAGCCTGTCCCTGGGTGACATGACTAGGTATAGCTGACAAATAAACAAATTGGAATCCACTTGGGGGTTAGTGGTGGTCCCTACTGTGGTGGGGAGCACACCGTGTTGTTTGAATACCCCTCACACACCAACAGGCCCCTTGGTGTCATGCTTCATCATTGGGGTCTTCGCACCCCTCTACGGGATGTGGCGTGCTGCGACCTACGGCTACGTGGGAGCACTTCCTGTGAACTATGTGTTAAAGTGTGTGGGGTATTATATGTGAGTGGTGGAGTGGTGATGGTGATAGTTAAAAAATACCTGGCTCGTGGGGAGAAAAAAAAACAACTTTTAATTAGGCCCCGGCTGGTATTGTTAAAAGGGGTGCAGTGTGAGGTTAATGTTGTAGTATTATGTACAATAATCTCTAAAGTGCGTCGACATGAGTCATGTTTCGGAGTACAGAACTCCTTCTTCAGGACGGGATTCGCACAAGTTTATCCCACCTTACTCACATGAAATTTTTTTTATATTAAAGTGTATTATACAAAAATTAGTGAACTATAAGTGTGTATGCTCCTAATTAGTAATTCGAACACGTAGTCTTATCGCCCCATTGGCGTTTTAGTGAAGACCTGGAGGGAGAAAAATACATAATCATTATCTTTCGCAATATGCATTTATAACTGCCTAGTGGGTTTCAGTGACCTTAAGGACAAAGAAATATGCATAAATATGTAAATTAAGGGTTGTAGATTGCCTCCTAGATCATACACACTGTGGAAAAAAGTGAAAAAGGACATAGACACACATAAACACAAAGATTTCACACATATGTTTGGATGGATGTTGTTTCCAAAAGATTCCTTTTCTATGAGGAGGTAAACAGATATAACAATTGTCTTACTTTCTGTGTTAGGTGACATTGGCTCATGAGCTTTTGCGCTTTGTTGGGGGTTTCATCATGCTAAGTTCAGCAATCTGTTGGCATGAGGAAACCTTGTTTTAGGATCTGCTACTTACAATTGTAGGAAAAACCTGGTTTTCAGCGTTGTCTGGCCATAACTCACGATTTTACAGGAGACGATCTCCCCTCTTCCCCTCAGCGCTGCTCCGGTGGTTATGCCCCTGTGCTGAGGGCCAGATCTATTTATATCCCGTTCTCGCCGAGAAAATAGGTTAATTGACTGCCAATTACCGGCGGAAGTACGCCCGTATATGGGCTGGTTACTTAAATTGTTTTGTAGCTTCCCTGTTCGTGTGCGGAGGAGCGATGTCCCGTTGGCCGCACATGCGCATTCGTGATGTGATCTAATGCGCATGTGCCGGAGGAAAGGCGGGTCATCTCCGCACATGTGCGGTTCGATTCTAAGCTTGTTGTTAGTTCGCTATGGTAACGGAGGTCCCAGAGCTCAGTGTATTGGAAAAAACGGCTGGGATGGACTCTGTTTTTATCGTTTCTCAACCCAGAAAACGCACTCGTAATAAAATGATAATCAGGAGTATAAGGGCTGATCAGGGCCACCCGAATGTTAAGTATACACGGCAAGGGTGGCATTTGGCTGTGTATTACATGTAGTCAGTTGCAGACAAGGTAATTTTCAAAGAAAAAGCCAAAAGAGCGTGTAAAGCAAAAATAGGGCAAAAATACTTGGCATAACTCGAATAGTACATAGAGAGTTCATTGTAATTGCCCCCAAGGTATGGCATCATTAAGGCCTGTCGTGCTGGTCCCCAGATGGAACACCCCCCTCTGTTCTTTCTCAAAAAGGCCAGAGTCTGTGGGTAGCTGTTCTATCACAGTCCAGATGAGTTCATTGACACAATGCTGCCTCTCCAAATCATGCGCAGCCATCTCTGTGGTGGCTTTTTTGCATCTAACGTTGCTTTTGTGTTAATTTATCCTGATCTTTACGGGTCTAGTGGTCATGCCCACATATTCCAATCCGCAGGGGCAAGTGATAAGGTACACCACGTTCTTGCTATTGCAATTTGTAAATTTGCGTTGATCCCATTTGCTCCCATTACTGAAGGTGAGGGACAGACTTTTCTTTGTCAAGTGGCAGCTGTTACAGTTGCCACAGGGATGGTGTCCCTGTAATCCTTGGAGCCTGGTTTGTTGCTCAGGTGGTTTGGGTGATCTCGTGTGTACCAGGATGTCCTTTAGATTTTTACCTCTCCTGTGGGCAAATAAAGATTTTTCTAGTTGTAACGTTCCACTGGTCAATATCCTCCAGTGTTTGTTGACCATTTTGACACTTGGTTCGAATGCGTGCTGTATAGCTGACAGCTGGACTTTGTGGATTGCTCCCAGACAGTGAGACAAAGGGAAGATAGGTGTTGGCAGGATGGACTACTCTGACTTAACAAGGTGGAGGAGCTGTCACCTACCGCACTTGCACATCACAAAGGCCCTACCTGAATACACTCACAAAGAGTATGTCACTAGTCTTTTGTGTCCCCAGATAGGCTGGGGCCTGGGCAGTGAGGAAGGGGATGCCTGACAACTCAGGGGTGGAAACCTCCAGAACTCTCTCCGACTTCAAAGTGGGCACTTGGTATAAATGGTGGACCGTCAGACCAAACTCTTCAGTACACATGTGGAAAACTCAGAAGAAGGACTGCTGAATGCGTGGCTGCAAGAAAGACTGTCACTCTTCTGCTCTGCTGTGCCGCCTTGCTGCCCAGCTGCCCTCCTGCCTGAGTGAGGAGGACTGTACCTGCATCTTGAACCCAGGACCAACAGAGTGACTCCAAGATCTAGTTGGCTGGCCTCCTGACCAGAGCCTCGGGGACAGAAGGCTCCAACCATCTTGAATCCAGCACCCGGACTCTGACTGCTGTGGGTCCTACCCCCCTTCCCAAGTGGTGCCACCCCAGTCCTAGACCCTTGAAAGTGGGCCTGAGGGTGCTCTGCCAGCAAATCTGTGGTCCCAGCCTAACGGGTGCAGCGCAACACTTTGTCTCGCAAGGCTCCGCACCCGAGCAACTATGTGACGCATTCACAAAGCAGGACTTCACATCACAGCCCCCTGGAACTGCCACTGCACAATGCATCTCCACGCAGGACATCGCACCACCAATACAGCTTCTCGGATCCGTAACACAACTCCATGCACAAACCTGCATCGCCACTGCAGGGCTGTAGTGCGAAGTTCTGGGTTGGGGATGCGTCCCACATTTATACATTTTCTAAATTGGTGTGGGATTTTTTTATACTTGTGTTTTCACTGAATTACTCTTTGAAGAGCTGCATAAATACTTTATACATTGTCTCTTAGTTAAACCTGAAGGGTGATGGGAGTACACTGCTTCACCTCCAAGCTCAGTTAACATTATGGTAAATGCAGTTCATTGTAAATGCTTATTTTAGTTTTTGCTGAAGTATTTCACCAAAGTTGGTGCAGGTTAATGCAGTCCATCTCTAGACACGTGTTTCTGGATATCATCATTCATCAGTAGAGATAAAAAACTAAATTTATCTGGGGTTGCTGAGTAAGCTGCCACAATCCTTTCAGGTCTCAGTACCTATCACAGGCACACATGTGCATATCCAAAAGCTCGTCAGCTCAATGGCTCAAGGGAGCCTTTTCAAACAGAAGGGGGATGGGAGCACACTGCTTCACCTCCCAGCACAGTTCACCCCTTAGCATTATGGTAAATGCCGTTCATTTTAAATGCTAACGAGTTTTTGCTGAAGTATTTCACCAAAGTTGGTGCAGGTTAGTGCTGTCAATCAATAGACACGTGTTTCTGGATATCATCATTCATCAGTAGAGATAAAAACGAAATGTATCTGGGGTTGCTGAGTAAGCTGCAACAATCCTTTCAGGTCACAGTACCTCTCACAGGCGCACAGGTGCATCTCCAAAAGCTTGTAAGCTCAATGGCTCAAGGGAGCCTTTTCAAACAGAAAGGGAATGGGAGCACACTGCTTCACCCCTTAGCATTATGGTAAATGCAGTTCATTTTAAATGCTTACTTAAGTTTTTGCTGAAGTATTTCACCAAAGTTGGTGCAGGTTAGTGCTGCATTTACCATAATGCCAAGGGGTGAACTGTGCTGGGAGGTGAAGCGGTGTGCTCCCAACACCCTTCATTTTAAAAAGACTCCCTTGAGTCATTGAGCTTAAGAGCCTTTGGTGATGCACCTGCGCGCCAGTGAGAGGTACTGAGACCAGAGAGGATTGTGGTAGCCTCCTCAAGTAACCCCTGATTAAATATGGTTTTATCTCTACTGATGACGGATGATATCCAGAAACATGTGTCTAGAGATTTACAGCACTAACCTGCACCAACTTTGGTGAAATTCTCCAGTAAATATTCAATAAGCATTTACCATGAACTACCTTTACCATAATGCTAAGGGGGGAACTGTGCTAGGAGGTGAAGCGGTGTGCTCCCAACCCCCTTCACTCTTAGTTAAACCTGACTGCTTTTGTGCCAAGCTTACAGAGGGTTAAGCACAGGTCAATTTGGGGTTTGCTTGTGTTTCACCCTGACAGAGATTTTGGTTACACCCTCAACCAGTAACCCAATTCCGCACTGGTGTTCAGCAGTGAGAGCAGGACTTGTGTTTGGGCAGTGCCATGCAGTGATTTTGTGTGCACGAAAATCCCAGACAAATTATTTGACTCCAATATGAGGTTGAATTTAATTTCTCCTTTCATTGTAACTGACTGTCTGTGTGACTAGCCTAAGTGTCTATATTATAGAAATTCAGGAACCTTGCTGTCAAACTCATTGAGGGAAGGTTTGGTATGGAAAATCTGCCCTCCAAGCACAGGAGATCTTGCATGCATGGCAACCTCTTGTGTGGCCTCTCCAACAGGTAAAGAAAGTCCGTGAACCACCACTTGTGGGGCCATTCCAGTGCTATAAGGATCATTCGGGTCCTGGACTTGTACAGTTTGTTGACCACTGTGGGAATCACAGGAGTTTCAGGAAAAGCATAAAGACATTTCCCTGACCAACTTAGCAAAAGGGCATTCCCCTTTGACCCAGGTTCAAAAAACCTGGACGCACGTTCCGGGTATTTTTTTGTTGCTTGCGTCTGCAAACAGATCGATGTGTGGATGCCCCCATGTCTTGCACTACGTCCTTGAGCAGAATCCAGTCCTGGTTTTCATGAAAATTGTGACTGAGAGTATCTGCTTTGATGTTCTGAACTCCTAGAGGGTGAATGGATGATATTGTCAAGTTCCTGGCTATGAGACACCTCTAGATGGTCTGCGCTTCCAGGGACATGGGACAAGAATGAGTTCCTCCCTGCTGGTTTAAGTAGCACATGGTGGTCATGTTGGTGGTATGGACAAGGAGAGAGCGTGCTGTTATCGATGGATAGAAGGACTTCAGGGCTAAATGAACCTCTCTCAGCTCTAGCATGTTGATATGATACTTCTGCTCTTTATCCGACCATACTCCAAGGGTCTGAAAGGAACCCTTGTGATCACACCATCCCTGGAGAGAGGTTTTGTAATCAGTGTCTCTGTGGGAGGTTCCTGGTGGAAAGGAACTCCTACCAGCAGGATAATTCTCTGAGACCACCATGGTAGCGACTGTATCACAATTTGTGACAGGATCGGTTTGTCTTCCCAGTGATCCGAAAACTGATTCCACTGATCCTCTAGACATTGTTGCAGAGGTCTCATGTGCAGTCTTACATGGGGGGCTATGAAAAAGCAAGAGGCCATGCTTCCTAGATTCCTAGCAGAGACACTATCCGTCTGCAGATGGATGAGGAGTGTGCAGGAGATTGCGACATTTTAGACTGCTTGAGGATAGTTTCTCCCCTGAAGGATACACTCTTGCGGTGATTGTGTCTACAGTAGCCCCCAAGTAATGAATGATCTGGACTGGTTGTTGCATGGATTTTTTGGAATTGATCTGGAGACCTAGCTTTTGCAGTGTCTCGACACAAATTCGGAAATGCTCTTTTGCTTGTGGCAGAGAAGAACTCTTTATGAACCAATCGTTTAGGTAAGGGCAGACAAATATTCTCTTTCTCCTTAAGGATGCTACAACCACCACAGCCATACATTTGAGAATGTTTGGGGAGCCGATTTCAGGCCAAACTGCAGCACTTTGTACTGATAGTGCTTCTCTGCCACTTTGAAGCATAGGAACTTCCGGTGTTTTGTGGCAATCAGGATATGGAAATATGCATCCTGGAGATCAATAGAGCACATCCAGCCCCCCTGATGTAGCTGTGGGTAGATCTGGTGGAGAGTAAGCATCCTGACCGTTTCCTTTCATATAAATGTATTCAAGAATTCTCAAGTCCAGAATGGGTCTGAATTATTGTTTTGGACCCTTTTTCCTCACTAGGAAATAGCAAGAGTGGACACCGAACCATCAATGGCCTGTTTTCGGTGCAGACTGATGACTTCCTTTTGCAAGAGGTCTCGCAGATGACATGATGCTTTGGAAGGTGGAACAGTGGGGGGAGGAGATCTGACACGAAGAGAGTAACCATTTTGTACAATGTTTAATACACATTTGTTTCTCGAGCGGTTGGGTAGGTCAATAAACCTCTTATGTACATCGTAATTATTGCGACAGCGATAACCTTTTCTGTATCGTATGAGACTTTACACCCATAACGATAAGATTGGACCACGTCACGGGTCCATTGAGTGGTACTAAGATATCTATCTAGACCTCACTATAATCCACCCCCCTTCCTATTTCACTATCCTTAGGTCCTCAAGAAGCGCAAAGGATCTCCTCCTGGGACCACTACACAGCGCCAAACATGTCAACCCTATCCTTGTCTGTCAAAGGATTCACACTTATCTAGCTACTGAGGGCCATTATCACCATCTAGCAGCGCACAACCTTTTGGTTTATTGATGACGAAGGGTTTTTACAACTAAATTAGTTTGCCCTATCCAGTCATCTTTTAACATCTAAACTTCACACACCTTTGTACGCAGACCCACACACACCTTACAGCTAGATTTCTAAAAAGATCTCCGATAAAGTGACCCTTCGGGGGACCAGTTGGGCATTGCAGCACCGGCCCAACAAGGAGCACCGCCCCATGATGAAGCATGACATCCTTCGGGGTGTGTGAAGGCATCAAGAAAAGGTCACTCCGACCTTTCCATAGGAACGACCAATGATTCCCCGATTCTCTCTAGTCTTACTTCTGTCTTAGGAACTGTGGGGCATATTATCAAGCCTGTGCGATAAAATTATCGCCGCTTTATCGGCCGAAAACGGCCGATAAAGCGGCGATAATGGGCTTGATAATATGCTCTATGGAATTCCAATCGAAGCCCATGTTAGATGTCTTCACATCTAACATGGGCTTCGATTGGAATTCATAGAGCATATTATCAAGCCCATTATCGCCGCTTTATCGGCCGTTTTCGGCTGATAAAGCGGCGATAATTTTATCGCACAGGCTTGATAATATGCCCCTGTGTCTCTTAATAGTGACAACTTTACATTCAGGAGCACGAGCCACTGGACATATATCTAGCTCCTTTTCCCCCCGTCCCCTTTTCTAGTGATTTACAGGTAAGTTAACAGTCAAAATTACTTTTCAGTTACTTTGTAGATTACAGTGTACGTTACTTCTTGGATTACTTTTTAAGTTAGTTTTGCTACTCAGTATGATATGCCTAGATATCACATTGGGACATTTCCTAGACAAAAGATAAGTAATTACGTTTTTACACATTTGCAGTTCGTTAGGGTTTTCATACAAACCAATTCCACACTTAGGAGATTTTTCACAGAAAAGCAGTCAATGCAGTCCTATGGGAGAAAACAGTGTTATCGGTTTACGGGTAAGTACTCGGTCTTGAGATTTGGTTTCCTGGGGTTAGAAGCAGGGTTCCCACAGGATGCACTCTCAAAGCACCCTCGTCTGCACTAGGGCGGCCGGGTGCAGAGTGCTGAGGCCTAATGTAATCCAATGGGGGATAGGGGGCTCCGGTTGGTGGCTGCTCACAAGCAGGCCAAAAGGCTGTGGGAGCAAATCTCCTGGTGTTGAGCTCAGGGCAAAGGGGGGTCCAATTCAACACACAAGGTGCACCCCCAGCCGCACAGGGGCGGCCAGGTGCAGTGTGCAGATTTGGCATTGGGTGCCCTGTTGATTTCAATGGGGAGTATCTGGTTGCAATAAACACTACAGGCTCAGGGACAAAGATCTTCTGGAGGCGACCACCGGTTGGAGAGGTAATTTGGGATGTCTTGGGATGCCGGTCGTGGTCGGGGAGATCCTCCAGAAAGGGGCTGTAGGCGCCGGTTAGAGACTTGAGGCAGGTCAGAGATCTCCAGATCCCAGGTCAGGATCGCCGGAGAGACCTCCTCGTTGTGTTGGGCCACTTGTACTTGGGCTGTGGGCGTCAGGTGCAGAGTGGTGCAGACTCGTGGATTTGGCCGGAGCCAGAGTTTGTGGGTGAGCAAATCCGGTGCTCACAGAACACAAAGTCTGGTTTGGGAAGGCAGGGCAGGTCCTTCGGGTTCTTGGGGCCTGCTGGCTGTAGGACACACCGGGATTTCGCTGTGGTCGGTCGAGGTCGGGACAGGCCTGTAGGACTGGGGCCAAGTTAGTTGGCGTCCTCCTCTTCTTCCTCAGCACAGCTCTTCGGTCCTACTTAGTCTTGTTTCTTCTTGTCTGCAGAGGCAAGGTTCAGGGTTGCCCCTAAATACTAAATTTAGGGGTGCTACAGGTAGGTACAGTTTGAGAAAAATGGGTCCCTTCCTTGGGGTTGGTACACCTCCTATTATGCCACCCTCTGGTAAGAATGGGGCATAAGCCTCACTCTGGTTGGCTGGGTCCCCAATCTGCAAGATGGCGGGGACTGAGAGTTGTGCTTCACCTCGCCGCCCCACCTGAAGGGTGGAGTTGACAAAAGTGGGCACACCTCTCCTCCTAACTTGGTTTTCCCGCTGTTTCTCCCACCCAAAGTGGGGGTCAGTTGCTGGGAGCAGCAAATGGCTTGGGTAGCTCACAAAGGCGGCAAGCCTTTAAAGCTTCCCCTTTGTGGACCCTGCCCATCCTGGGGGAGGAGGCTTGACACTTGGTCACAGAACGTGCTTTGTTTCAGGACCTCGGGAGCGGAAGGCTCTCGACTCAGGGGTCAAGAAAAATGTCTGGTGGTGGCAGCTGGCGAGCAGCCACTCACCCAGGACACTAGACTTAGGTTCTCTTTCAGGGTGCATCTCTAAGGTGCCCTCTGAGTGCATTTTTCAGTAAATCCCATACTGGCATCAGTGTGGGTTTAATGGGCTAAGAAGTTTGATACCAAACTTCCTAGTTTTCAGTAAAGCTATTATGGTGCTGTGGAGTTCGTAATGACAAACTCCCAGATCATATACTCTTTATGGCATTACTGCACTTACAATGCCTAAGAATTAAGTTAGACACTGTAGGGTTACAGGTGTCATGCAACTTTACCCTCACCGCTGGTATAGTGCATCTTACCTTTGTCAGGGCAGTGGATTGTAGGCATGGGACACAGGGATGGGTGCCATGTCGACTCTTCACTTTGTTCTGCACCAAAACACGCAGCCTGCAATGGCAATGTGTATGTGTAAAGGTACAGGGCCTCTAAGGGTGGCACAATACGTGCTGCAGCCCTTACATGCCTTTCTAGTCACAGTGTCCTTGGTACCTATGGTACCTTTTACAGGGGACTTACATGTGGCCAGAGAGTTTCCAATTGGGTTTTGCACCAGTACTTAGGGAAAGAACATAGACCCTGGGTAGCTGATTGACAGGAACCCAGGGTACACTCAGTCAAAGTAGATCAACATTAGGCAAAAAGTGGAAGCCAACCATGCAAAATGGGGCACTTCCCTACACAATCCCCCCCTCCCCCCCACCAAACGAAAGAGGATGAGACTATCCTTTCCCTATAGAGTTTCATTGTCTAAGTGGAAGAACCTGGAAAGTCCATCTGCATTGACACATTCTATGTTCCACTGTAAAGTCCATTCCCTGTAGGGAGATGGACCACCTCAAAAGTTTAGGATTTTCACCTTTTATTTGCTTTAGCCATTTGAGAGGTATGTGGTCAGTTGGAACTGTGAAGTGAGTACCAACATGTATATTCTCAACTTCAATGGTCTGGGATAGGACCGCTCCTATCCCGAGATCAGAGGCCTCAGTCTGCACAATGAACTGCTTGGCATAGTCTGGAGCTTTGGCAATTGGTGCTGGGCACATTGCCTCTTTCAGGGTGTCAAAGCCTTTTGACAGCTATCTGTCCAATTTATATTTTTGGGCATTTTCTTGGAGGTACGTTCTGGGAGAGGTGTCACAAGGGACACATACTTATTCACAAACCTCCTGTGGTACCCAGTCAAGCCAAGGAATGCCCTGACTTGAGTCTGGATTGTGGAGCTTCCCAGTTCAGGATGGCCTGGATCTTGGGTTGTAAAGGTTGCACTTGGCCTCCACCAACAAGGTGGCCCACGTATACAACTGTTCCCTGCCCTATCTGGCATTTGGATGCCTTGCTAGTTAGGCCTGTGGTTTGCAAGGTTGTTAAAACCTTCCCCAGGTAGATCAGGTGATCCTGCCAGGTGGCGCTGAAGACAGCAATATCATCATGATATGCTGCACTATAGGCCTCCAATCCAACAAGGACTTCGTTCACCAACCTTATGAAGGTGGTAGGGGTATTCGTTAGACCAAAGGGCATAACAGTAAACTGGTAGTGCCCATCAGGTGTGGAGAATGCTGTTTTCTCTTTGGCTTCTGGTGCCATGCAAATCTGCCAGTACCCTACAGTTAATTCAAAGGTACTACGAAATGTGGCTGCATCCAATTTTTCTATCAACTCAACAGCTCTTGGTATAGGGTGAGCGTCTGTCTTGGTGACAGAGTTGAGTCCTCTATAGTCCACACAGTGTAGGAGAGTAGGATATGCTTCTTATAGTTACCCCTACTTTTTGCTGATGTTTCACTGTTTTCAACTTAGTCTTACTGGTATCCTGCTATTCAGGACTCCAGCCTAGCTGCTCACTCCTATAAACTGATTGCATGTACTTTAGGTACACTCCAGATTGGTTTCTGGGGTACCCTTATAAGTCCCTAGTATATGGTATACTATGTACCTAGGGCATAGGTACCCTAGAGGCCTCTCAGGGGCTGCAGCATGTATTATGCCACCCCCTGAGAGGCCACTCAAATTGACACCACAGGTCTGCTACTGCAACCTGGGTAAGGTGGTGCATGCACCCCTTACTTAGATATAGGTTCACTATATCTACCTTATCACTGCACATATAAACCTATCTGACACCCCTATGGCAGGCCTTATCAATCCTGAAGGCAGGGGGCTGGGTTTTATGTGAGAGGGTGTCCATGCATGAGCAGAACCCCTCTGCAGCCTTTGGAATCTATTCTCCGAGGTTGTTCTGTGATGCAGCCTACCATATACTCTTAAGTGCATTATAACCTTGCGGTAAATGCTAACTTTAAAACGGCTGCACATAAACCTTGTGTCAAACACCTCCGAATCATACCCCCACACCAGTAACTGGTGTGGGAGGTATGATACCCTCCTAGAGGGAGAAATATGACAACACTGGTACACCCGGTACCAGCTTTCTTGACCCTGGCATCACAAGATGGTTGCTGCCAGCCACAGACACGAGTCTGCCCTCCTGCTGCTGGACGAAACACCGGCAGGGGAAGGCTGGACAATAGGTTTCCTGTCACAGGGAGGTGTAACCACCTCCCAGACAGGCTTTAGTGTATTGGTGCTGGGTGGGTGCTCTCTGAGAGTGCTTTGATGTCTGCACTGAGGGCACATTTAGTGTCCCTGTGCATAGTCCAGCTAAAGCCATTTGCTCCTGCTCTGGCGCGAAACTGGTCAAAGGACATGGGTGTAGCCATCCCTCTGTCCTGACCCTCCCATAGGTGGGTCCCCGGAGTTTGTCTCATCCTTTCCTTGGTTATTGTTATGTATTTTATTATGTATTTAATATGTATGTGTTACATGTTTTTTGTTAAGTATTTTACTTGTTTTAAATTATATGTGTACTATTTTTATATATTAATAATGTTATTTTTAAGTCAATTTTATGTTTTAGTACTGGAGCGGGTTGTGGGTTTATAGGGGAATAGGGTGGGAAGTAATTTAAATATATTCAATTAATTATAATTTTTTAGAAATTACAAATTCATTTTAATAAATTTTTGCGTTTAAGTTTTGTAGCGAGTAGTGGGTTTATAAGGGAATTGGGTGGGAAGTATTTTAATTGTAAATAAGTAATGATTTATTTTAATTTATTGGTATTGATAATTAATTCATTTTTAATTAATTATTAATTGGCAATTAATTATTTTAATTGTTAATTTATTTTTTAAATTGGTAATTAATGTTTGTAATTGGTAATTAATTTTTTTAATTGGTAAATAATGTTTGTAATTGGTAATTAATGTTTGTAATTGGTAATTAATTTTTTTTAATTGGTAATTACTTTTTTTTATTTGGTAATTAATGTTTGTAGTTGGTAATTAATGTTTGTAATTGGTAATTAATTTTTTTAATTGGTAATTAAGTGTTTTAATTAGTTTGTCATTTTTTTAATTGGAATTATTTTTTAATAATTGGTAATTAATGTTTTAGAAAAAATATTTTTGGGTATAAAAATAATTTTATTGTTTAAAGTTTTTAAACTGCTAATCAATTTTTAATAATAAATATGTTTTTTGTTTGGAAAAATATTTTATTGTTCAATATTTATTATTTGGTAACTAATATTAATGAATTAATATTTATTGTTAATTTATTGTTAATTCATTGTTCAATTGTAATTATGTTTTTAATAATTATTAATGGGTATTTGTAAATTATGTTGTTATTTAAAATGTAAATTATTAATTATTTCAAATACAAACATTATTTATAAGTATGTTATATTTAATTTCTATGCTATCCAACGCTTTCCCTACTGTTGCACTCTCTGGAATGGGAATAGTAATTTTTACCCCTACGCTATCCAACGTTTTCCCTACTGTTTCACTCTCTGGAGTTGGAAAAGTAATTTTTACCCACCCGCTATCCAACGCTTTCCCTCCTGCTGCACTCACTGGAGTGGGAATAGTAATTTTTACCCCTACGCTATCCAACGCTTTCCCTACTGTTGCACTCTCTGGAGTCGGAATAGTAATTTTTACCCACCCGCTATCCAACGCTTTCCCTACTGTTGCACTCACTGGAGTGGGAATAGTAATTTTTACCCCTATGCTATCCAATGCCTACCCTACTGTTGCACTCACTGGAGTGGGAATAGTAATTTTTACCCACCCGCTATCCAACGATTTCCCTACTGTTGCACTCTCTAGAGTGGGAATAGTAATTTTTACCTCTACGCTATACAACGCTTCCCCTACTGTTGCACTCACTGGAGTGGGAATAGTAATTTTTACCTCTACGCTATCAAACACTTTCCCTACTGTTGCATTCTCTGGAGTGGGAATAGTAATTTTTACCCCTATACTATCCAACGCTTTCCCTACTGTTGCACTCTCTGGAGTGGGAATAGTCATTTTTACCTTCCCGCTATCCAACGCTTTCCCTACTGTTGCACTCTTTGGAGTGGGAATAGTAATTTTTACCCCTACGCTATCCAACGCTTTCCTTACTGTTGCACTAACTGGAGTGGGAATAGTAATTTTTACCCCTATGCTATCCAACGCTTTTCTCTACTGTTGCACTCTCTGGAGTGGGAATAGTAATTTTTACCCACCCGCTATCCAACGCTTTCCCTACTGTTGCACTCACTGGAGTGGGAATAGTAATTTTTACCCCTATGCTATCCAATGCCTACCCTACTGTTGCACTCACTGGAGTGGGAATAGTAATTTTTACCCACCCGCTATCCAACGATTTCCCTACTGTTGCACTCTCTAGAGTGGGAATAGTAATTTTTACCTCTACGCTATACAACGCTTCCCCTACTGTTGCACTCACTGGAGTGGGAATAGTAATTTTTACCTCTACGCTATCAAACACTTTCCCTACTGTTGCATTCTCTGGAGTGGGAATAGTAATTTTTACCCCTATACTATCCAACGCTTTCCCTACTGTTGCACTCTCTGGAGTGGGAATAGTCATTTTTACCTTCCCGCTATCCAACGCTTTCCCTACTGTTGCACTCTTTGGAGTGGGAATAGTAATTTTTACCCCTACGCTATCCAACGCTTTCCTTACTGTTGCACTAACTGGAGTGGGAATAGTAATTTTTACCCCTATGCTATCCAACGCTTTTCTCTACTGTTGCACTCTCTGGAGTGGGAATAGTAATTTTTACCCCTACGCTATCAAACGCTTTCCCTACTGTTGCACTCTCTGGAGTGGGAATAGTAATTTATACCCCTACGCTATCCAACGCTTTCCCTACTGTTGCACTCTTTGGAGCGGGAATAGTAATTTTTACCCCTACGCTATCCAAAGTTTTCCCTACTTTTGCACTCACTGGAATGGGAATAGTAATTTTTACCCACCCGCTATCCAACGCTTTCCCTACTGTTGCACTCTCTGGAGTGGAAATAGTCATTTTTACCACTACGCTATCCAACGCTTTCCCTACTGTTGCATTTTCTGGAGTGGGAATAGTAATTTTACGTTCTACGCTATCCAATGTTTTCATTACTGTAGTTTTTTTTGGACTTTAAATAGTAGTTTTATTTATTTATCTATTTAATATGTTTTTATTATTTTAGATAATGTAGTATTTAATTAATTTTAAATATTTTGAAAGTATGTTTAATTGTTTTAATTTTTTTTAATTATTTACTTTTTATTTATGTTATTATTTTATGTGTAGATGTATTTGTAATTTATAGTATTTATAATTAATTAAAATAATGATTAAAAGTTATTATTAAGTAAGTATATATTATATATTTTATGTATATGTTTAATTAATGTTTTTATCATATATGTATTATTTATTAATTGTAAACATTATTAAATATTTTTAACTATGTTTATTTAATTTATTAGTATTATTTACTTTATTTTACACATTTATTTTTAACAGAAAAAAACGATATTTTTAATTACGATATTTTTAGCATCAATATTTTGGTTTCGATATTTTTGTACTTACCTTGTTGTAGATAGGATGTCGATATACTTGCCTTCGATGTTCCAGCCTCGATGTTTCTGTAGGCCGATATTCTGTGAGTTGATATTCTGTCAGTGATTCCCCTGAAGCTGTGCTTTGGGCTACTTATAGCCCAGATCCCGAGCAGTAATTTTACTGAAGATTACCAGCCTACACTCCACGAGTGTTCAGTGGGCTAGTATTTAGTGACTCCTCTTGAGGTCTTTTCGCGATCCCTTGTCCGTTGGCCTGTGGATCCATGTGAAGGCAACTTTAACTTTCAGTGGGCTTTCCTGGTTGCTCCAGATGTGCCCTGACTCTCCATCACTTGGGAAGTCACCAGGACCTTGCTGCTCCTCACCGAAGCAGCTTTCCTCTGACAGCGTGGGTTGCAGTTATCAAGGCTTGTTGGTGTTCAATCCGGACACTGACCCCCCAGCACTCGACATCCTTCGTGGGACAGCTCGCCTGCGGACTTTGGTCATCCTCGACGTCTCCTGGTCCTCGAGTCATGCTTCACCTCTTCTCACCTGAAGTACCCAACATCTGTGGGCATTCGTCTACTGAGCCCCTGGTCACCCAGAAGTGACCCAGACTCTGTCTCCTCGGCTTTCAGGTTCTTCTCAGCTTTGATCCAGGCTTGGATCACACCGGACACTTTTCCTCTTCACGGCAGCAGCACTTTGCAGCATCACGCCATTGAAAAAGGCGAAGATTCCCGACACCATTTGACACCTATTCACTCCGCTTCCCTGGGTTAGGTAACACGAGTACTCCGGTGCTCACATGGGTGCTGGCCTTAGAACCTTCTAATATTGAAAGGGTTTGCTCAAAGTCCTCTCCTAAGTGTCCTTAAACTTTAAAGTTCGAACCGCGACTTTCCCATAGAGTTGTACAGAGCTTGTGGCTGTGTTCTCACTCTGTACGCATCCCCCGTGGGTCCCCTGTGTCACTACCGTGGATGGTTCCTTGGGGTCCCAGAGATTCTACGTGCTCTAGGCACTGTGTCTAGTCAAGTCGTGGTTGTTATACCACTTTCATAGTATATGGTTTGGTCCCCCCCTGGAGTCCATTGTGTATTGTGCTATTTACCGTCGTTCTAGTGATTTAATATTGTGTGCTTTGTTCTCTAATCTCATAAAGAGGTTAGTAGAGAGTGTTTAGTAATAAATACATATATTTAATATATTCCTTGTGCGCTTCTCCTTTCATTTGCTCATTCAGGAGGGTATAGACTGGTAAAAGAAGCTGCTTTACATTCATTCGAGACTTAGCCTGAAGGCTGCTCTCCACAGCTACCACTAGGATAGCTTTCTTTAGAGGTTGTCTTTCTCAATAAGGGTCTTTTGGACTGGTGCAAGGTGCCAGCTTTAATTAGTGGACAGCATACATAGACCAGGCCAACTTCTCATACACAGAACCTAATTTCTCTCTTTCCACCCTATGGATGAGGGTTGGGGTCTAGAATCACTGGGCTGGCCCAGGGGCTCTTAGAGGGTTCAATAACCCCTAACTCCAGCATATTGCTGACCTCAGCTTTAATGCTCTCCTTAACTTGATCAGACTGTCGATAGATTTTGTTCTTGACAGGTACACTGTCACCAGTGTCCACATCATGGGTACACCAATTTGTATGATCAGGGGACAAGGAGAAGAGCTTAGCATACTGCTGTAAGACCTGCTGACAGTCAGTCTGCTACTGGGCAGTAAGGGTGTCTGAATAGACAACTCCCTCCACTGACCCATCCTTGGGTCTGTAAGAGAGGAGGCCAGGGAGATGTTCCCTCTCTGTCTCCAGATTCTCATCAGTAACCATCTGCATGCTTATGTCACCCCTGTCATGGAAACACTTTAGGCGGTTCACATGGATCACCCTTTTGGGGGTCTTGCTTGTGCCCAGGTCTACCAAGTAGGTGACCTCAATTTTCTTTTCTAAGATGGGGTAAGGGCCACTCCATTTGTCCTTGAGGACCCTTGGTGCCATATGCTCAAAAACCCACACCTTTTGCCCTGGTTGGATTTCCACTAGTGCAGCTTCTTGGTCATACCAGTGCTTCTGGAGCTCCTGGCTGGCCTCAAGATTTTTGGAAGCTTTTTCCATGTACTCTGCCATTCTGGACCTTAGGCCTAATACATAGTCCACAATATCCTGTTTGGGTTCTTGGAGAGGCTTCTCCCAATCCTCTTTAACAAGACAGAGTGGTCTCCAAACAGGGTGGCTAAACGGAAGTGTTAAGGGGGAAAACCCCTATTCCCTTTTGAGACACCTCACTGTAGGCGAAAAGCAAGCATGGCAAGAGCACATGCCATCTCCTTTTGAGTTTTTCAGGGATCCCCATGATCATACCCTTCAATGTCTTGTTGAACCTTTCACGAAGACCATTGGTTAGTGGGTGATAGTGTGTAGTAAACCTGTACTGCACTCCACACCCTTTCCACATATGTTTGAGGTATTTAGACATGAAGTTTGACCCTCTGTTTGAAACCACCTCCTTAGGAATCCCTACCCTGGTGAAGACACCAATTGGGGCCTTGGCTACTGCAGGAGCTGTACTAGTCTTAAGGGGAATTTCCTCAGGATACCTGGTGGCATGATCCACTACCACCAGTATGAATTTGTTTCCTGATGCTGTGGGAGGTTCAAGTGGACCCACTATGGCCACACCTACCCTTTCAAAGGAAACCCCAACCACTAGTATTGGTATTAATGGGGCCTTTTGGTGTCCACCTCTTTTGCCACTAGCTTGACAGGTGACACAGAAGCTGACAAACTCCTTTACTTTCTGGGATATCTGGGGCCAGTAAAAGTGGCTGGCTAGCCTTTCCCAAGTCTTGGTTTGGCCAAGATACCCAGCTAGGGGGTTGTCATGAGCCAAAGTGAGTAAAAACACTCTGTACATTTGAGGCACTACCACTCTCCTAGTGGCACCAGGGTTGGGGTCTCTAGCCTCAGTATACAAGAGTCCTGCCTCCCAACAGGCTCTGTGGGTACCTCTGACATCTCCCTTTTCATGTACAGCAGCTGGCTGCATCAGGCTTTCAAGAGTTGGACAGGTCAGCTGTCCAAGACACAGCTCTTCCCTAGTGGACCCCCCTGGGCCAAAGAGCTCAACCTGGTAAGGGTCAAGTTCCATGGGCTCAGTTCCCTCTGGGGCCGCCAAGTCCTCTCCCTGAGGAGAGGGGTCCTGGGTCTTTGACTGTTCAGACGCTGGTTTTCCAGTCTTCTTACCTTTCCTCTTGGAAGGTTGGGCCACTCTTTCAGACTCCAACACTTCTTTTTCACCCTCTTTTTCTGGCTCTGTGCACTAGTCTTGACACACACAATCTCAGGGATGTCCAGTATTGCTGCATAGGTTTTCAATTCTACCTCAGCCATGCGGAGGTCTCCAGGTCATTTCCAAGCAGCAAGGCAGCTAAAAGCTTTGGAGAGACCACTACCTGTTTCAGGTCAGTAACCCCCCTCCCCCCACCCAGTCTAATGTTACTATAGCCATGCCATGGTTAGTAGTAACACTGTCAGCGTTGGTGACTGGATAATATTTCCCAATGAGGTATTGCTCTGGGAAAACCAGTGTGTTTCTCACCATGGTGGCATTGGCACCTGTATCCCTCAGGGCTTCTACCCTAGTCCCATTTATCCAGGGGTACTGCAAATACTTCTTTAAGTTGGGGGGACACACAGCTTAAGTGGCAAACTCAACTTCAACCTCAGTGACTAGAACTGCTTCAGTGTGAACCCTGATTTGCTCTGGACACACTGTTGATCACATCTGGAAATTGTCTAAACTAGTAGTAACTAGAGAAGGACTAGGGGGCTTCTTCCTAGGACAAGTAGCATCTTCGGTTAAGTGTCCCAACTTCTAACAGTTGAAACACCAGGCCTTCATGGGATCAAAGTTCTTCCCTTTGTACCTACCACTGGACTGGGAAGAGTTTTGGGACCCACCCCCCATGGCAGGTTTTTGGGGCCCTATAGAAGACTCTGGCTTTTTGTCCTTGGGGTTCTCATCCCCTTTCCCCTGGGGAGGTTTGGTAACCCCTTTCTTATGGTCACCCCCAGTGGCTGTTTTGGTTACCCTAGTCTTGAACCAGTGGTCTGCCTGAAATTAGACCTAGGTCTCCCAAATGTTGATGTATCTTTTCATTAGTGTAACTACTCAAAATATATTCCCTCATAAAATGATTGTAAAGACCATTGAAATCATGCATTTCCAGTTATCCATCTATCTAGTGTCTTAACGTAGGTCAGGGATCACCAGATCCCAGGTCAGGATCGCCGGTAAGACCTCCTTGTGGTGTTGGGCCACTCGGGCCGTGGGCCTCGGGTGCAGACTTGCGGATTTGGCCGGAACCCTGAGTCTGTGGGTGAGCAAATCCGGTGCTCATGGGAGACAAAGTCTGGTTTGGGAAGGCAGGCAGGTCCTCTGGGTTCTTGGGGCCTGCTGGCTGCAGGACACACCGGGATTTCGCTGTGGTCGGTTGAGTTCGGGACAGGCCGGTAGGGCTGGGGCCAAGTCAGTTGGTGTCCTCCTCTCCTTCCTCAGCCACAGCTCTTCAGTCCTCCTTCTTCCTGTTTCTTCTTCTCTGCGGAGGCAAGGTTCAGGGTTGCCCCTCATGCTAAATGTAGGGGTGTACATGTAGGTACAGGTCGAGACCAATAGGTCCCTTCCTTGGGGTGGGTACACCTCCTATTATACCACCCTCTGATAGGAATGGGGCATAAGCCTCACTCTGGATGGCTGTGTTCCCCCATCTGTAAGATGCCGGGATTGGGAGTTGTGTTTCACCTCGCCTCCCCCACCTGAGGGGTGGGGTTGGCAAAGAAGGGCACAACTCTCCTCCTAATTTGGTTTTCCCGCCAATTCTCCCACCCAAAGTGGGAGTCAGAACCGGTGGGGGCCAGTTGCTAGGAGCAGCAAATGGCTGGGGTAGCTCACAAAGACGGCAAGCCTTTGAAGTTTCCCCTTCGTGGACCTGCCCATCCTAGGGAAGGGGGCTTGGCACCTCATCCCAGGATTTGCTCCTCTGAGAGCATTTTTGATTAAATCCCACACTGGCATCAGCGTGGATTTAATGCGCTGAGAAGTTTGGTACCAAACTTCCCAGTTTTCAGTAAAGCCATTATGGTGCAGTGGAGTTCATAATGAAAAATCCCCAGACCATATACTCTTTATGGCATTACTGCACTTACAATGTCTAAGAATTGACTTAGATACTATAGGGGTACAGGGCACATGCACCCTCACCACTGGTATAGTGCACCCTGCTAGAGGGGTGGCTTACCTATGCCAGGGCAGTGGATTGTACGCATGGTACAAAGGTATGTGTGGAAAATGTGCAATCAAAAGAACTTTGATGACATCCCTTAGGCACTCAAAACAGGTGAAATCCTCCAACAAATTCAGTAGAAAATAAGTTCTTTCAACTGAGTTTAATTTTCATTTTTCATTTTTCAGTTTTTCATTATTTTCATTTCAAAAGAAAATATCCACTGCCAAATGCATATTAATATTCAAAATCCATATTAATGTTGCTGCTCCAATGCATTTCGGGCTAACAGCCCTTCATCGGGGAGCCTATACAAACAAAAGACGAACATATCTGTCATATGGTGGTGATTGTTTGTCAATTGAAATTAAAAAACGGTGATTGTAAAATGGTGATAAAGATAAAACCTTATTTCCAGGTGTTCACCAGGTAACGTGAAAGAAATGGTGTCAGCTACGCGATGCTTAACCTGAGGGTAACTAACGGGTGAGTTCGGCAGAGCGTTAAAATAACGTGGTTCACCGGTGGCTTGTGATGGAACTGACTTGAAATGCTACTCAATACGGAGAAAGTGAAACCCCAAAGGTAAAGGCGTGCTATACTAGCAATGCAGAAATTCTAAAGTGGCGTGCAAAACTTACTTTTCTAGCAGAGTTCACAGCGTTTCTGAAAACGCTGACCGCAGATCGGCGTGTTAGTCCGGAAATGCGGTGAAGGTAAATAAATGGCCGTGAGTGGTTAGTGCTAAGGCACGTGATCGCGACTAATGAAAACAGAAAGTGGACTAATGGTAAACATGTCGAACAATAAAGAACACAGTGAGATGCGCCTAAACAATGTATAAAATAGAATAAAGAACTGGCAAAACTGAATTAGTAAAATAGTAAATTAGTAAAATAGGTAAATTGGCAAACGTCTGTGATGAAACCACACTGTGGATTTGGGATCAGAACAGATGCACCCACATGGTGCATTATGTACAGTAAACGTTGTTACAAATAACACGAAAATTCGATCCGTTCATTTAAACCGAAGGGCTTGATCGAATTTAATTTGTAAATCCAAAAGTTTTCTCTTTGTAGCAATGCCCTGTTGTTGTCTCTTCCTTCCGATTTAGGAACAATTTCCAGTGCCATGAATTTCAGTTGGGCTATAGTATGGTTAGAGTCCAAAAAGTGTGACGCTATGGACGATTTAAGATTTTTAGTTCGAATGTTCGATTTGTGTTCGTTGACACGGGTTTTTAACTTGCGCTCCGTCTTGCCCACGTATACCTTCCCACACGGGCATTTGAGGAGGTAAATTAAATTGGTGGAATCGCATGTAGCCGTGACTTTCAAGTTAATGTTGTAACCTTTCATAGGATGTGATAGTTTGTTGCCTGTAATTACATTATGACAATTATTGCAATTATTGCATGGTCTGGTGCCTTTATGGATCACTATTTGTTCTGTCGGTTGTTTGAGAATTTCCCCCAGGTTTTTGCCCCTTGTATGAGCAAATATGGGTTTGGCTTCAAACATATTATTGAAATCTGTCTCTAACTGTAACATTGGCCAATGTCTTAGAATGATCTTTTTGTACTTCGAGCTGGCATTGGAATATTTGGAAACAACGACCATCCGGTCTTCATCTTTTTCCTTTTTTGAAGGTAGTAGAAGTTTCTCTCTGGGTATTTTGTTGACCTCTTTTTTAGTTTTTACTAAAGGATCATCTGGGTATTCTCTGGCTTTGAAACGGTTAATCATTTCCTCCATTCTATTTTCCAAGACAGTTGGGTCCGAGGTGATTCTTTTAACTCTCAACAGTTGAGATTTAGGTAGGTGATTTTTTAGAGATGGCTGATGGAAACTCGAATAATGCAACATATTGTTGCGGTCGGTGGATTTTCTGAAAATATCTGTCGTGATTTGGTGGTCTTTTATGGTGATGCGAACATCCAAAAAGGTTATAGTATTTGAGTCAATGGTCCAAGTAAATTGGATGCGTTGATTGGCTGAGTTTAAAGTAGTTAATGCTAATTCCAAGTTGGCGCGTGATCCTTTCCATAGGATAAACAAATCGTCTATATAGCGTACATACATCTTTAAATGATTTTTCCACAACTGATTCTGCCAGATGTTGTTGTCCTCAAACTCTCCCATAAAAATATTCGCGTATACTGAAGCAGCTGAATTACCCATGCTGGTGCCCACTAGTTGCAAGAACCAATTGTCTTTGTAGGAGAAGTAGCTATGGTAGAGCGTAAATAAGGTTAATTCCATCAAGAATAATTTCAATGATTCATCTATCTCCAGTTTCATGATGGCTTGTTCCATGGCTTCTATACCTTCTTGATGTGGGATAGAGGTGTATAGTGAGCTGACATCGGCTGTGCACAGCCATAATTGCTCGTTAGGGTCTATTTGAATATCTTGTAGTCTTCTCAAAAAATCAGTAGTGTCACGAATGTAACTAGCCATTGACTGAACAGTCGGTTGGAGATGTCGATCCAAGTATTGACCTACTGGTTGGGCAGAGGTGTATGCCCAAAAAAGAAGAAATCGCCCTTACACACAAAACACGGAAACATCATCATCGGATAGTGACACATCCAATCGTTATAAAGCTGCTTCAGTATACGCGAATATTTTTATGGGAGAGTTTGAGGACAACAACATCTGGCAGAATCAGTTGTGGAAAATCATTTAAAGATGTATGTACGCTATATAGACGATTTGTTTATCCTATGGAAAGGATCACGCGCCAACTTGGAATTAGCATTAACTACTTTAAACTCAGCCAATCAACGCATCCAATTTACTTGGACCATTGACTCAAATACTATAACCTTTTTGGATGTTCGCATCACCATAAAAGACCACCAAATCACGACAGATATTTTCAGAAAATCCACCGACCGCAACAATATGTTGCATTATTCGAGTTTCCATCAGCCATCTCTAAAAAATCACCTACCTAAATCTCAACTGTTGAGAGTTAAAAGAATCACCTCGGACCCAACTGTCTTGGAAAATAGAATGGAGGAAATGATTAACCGTTTCAAAGCCAGAGAATACCCAGATGATCATTTAGTAAAAACTAAAAAAGAGGTCAACAAAATACCCAGAGAGAAACTTCTACTACCTTCAAAAAAGGAAAAAGATGAAGACCGGATGGTCGTTGTTTCCAAATATTCCAATGCCAGCTCGAAGTACAAAAAGATCATTCTAAGACATTGGCCAATGTTACAGTTAGAGACAGATTTCAATAATATGTTTGAAGCCAAACCCATATTTGCTCATACAAGGGGCAAAAACCTGGGGGAAATTCTCAAACAACCGACAGAACAAATAGTGATCCATAAAGGCACCAGACCATGCAATAATTGCAATAATTGTCATAATGTAATTACAGGCAACAAACTATCACATCCTATGAAAGGTTACAACATTAACTTGAAAGTCACGGCTACATGCGATTCCACCAATTTAATTTACCTCCTCAAATGCCCGTGTGGGAAGGTATACGTGGGCAAGACGGAGCGCAAGTTAAAAACCCGTGTCAACGAACACAAATCGAACATTCGAACTAAAAATCTTAAATCGTCCATAGCGTCACACTTTTTGGACTCTAACCATACTATAGCCCAACTGAAATTCATGGCACTGGAAATTGTTCCTAAATCGGAAGGAAGAGACAACAACAGGGCATTGCTACAAAGAGAAAACTTTTGGATTTACAAATTAAATTCGATCAAGCCCTTCGGTTTAAATGAACGGATCGAATTTTCGTGTTATTTGTAACAACGTTTACTGTACATAATGCACCATGTGGGTGCATCTGTTCTGATCCCAAATCCACAGTGTGGTTTCATCACAGACGTTTGCCAATTTACCTATTTTACTAATTTACTATTTTACTAATTCAGTTTTGCCAGTTCTTTATTCTATTTTATACATTGTTTAGGCGCATCTCACTGTGTTCTTTATTGTTCGACATGTTTACCATTAGTCCACTTTCTGTTTTCATTAGTCGCGATCACGTGCCTTAGCACTAACCACTCACGGCCATTTATTTACCTTCACCGCATTTCCGGACTAACACGCCGATCTGCGGTCAGCGTTTTCAGAAACGCTGTGAACTCTGCTAGAAAAGTAAGTTTTGCACGCCACTTTAGAATTTCTGCATTGCTAGTATAGCACGCCTTTACCTTTGGGGTTTCACTTTCTCCGTATTGAGTAGCATTTCAAGTCAGTTCCATCACAAGCCACCGGTGAACCACGTTATTTTAACGCTCTGCCGAACTCACCCGTTAGTTACCCTCAGATTAAGCATCGCGTAGCTGACACCATTTCTTTCACGTTACCTGGTGAACACCTGGAAATAAGGTTTTATCTTTATCACCATTTTACAATCACCGTTTTTTAATTTCAATTGACAAACAATCACCACCATATGACAGATATGTTCGTCTTTTGTTTGTATAGGCTCCCCGATGAAGGGCTGTTAGCCCGAAATGCATTGGAGCAGCAACATTAATATGGATTTTGAATATTAATATGCATTTGGCAGTGGATATTTTCTTTTGAAATGAAAATAATGAAAAACTGAAAAATGAAAAATGAAAATTAAACTCAGTTGAAAGAACTTATTTTCTACTGAATTTGTTGGAGGATTTCACCTGTTTTGAGTGCCTAAGGGATGTCATCAAAGTTCTTTTGATTGCACATTTTCCACGATTGTTTTCATATCGCCCAGGGTGTTGGGCGACACCTTAGAGCACCTAATACCTTGGAAAAACTACTGTAGAATCTATTAACAGCAGTGCACGGGTTTCTTATAAAAAAACAAAGGTATGTGTGCCATGTTGACTCTTCACTTTGTTCTGCACCAAAACATGCAGCCTGTAATGGCAGTGTGTATGTGTAAAGGTACCAGGCCACTAAGGGTGGCACAATAAGTGCTGCAGCTCTTAGAGGCCTTACCTTGTCACAGCGCCCTTGGTACCTATGGTATCTTTTACATGGCACTTGCATGTGGCCAGAGAGCTGCCAATTGGATTTTGCAACAGTACAGTTTAGGGAAAGAAAATAGGCCCTGGGTACCTGGTTGGCAGGAACCCAGGTCACACTCAGCCAAAGTACATCAACATTAGGCAAAAAAGTTTGGGGCAACCATACAAAAAGAGGCCCTTTCCGACACACATTGCTTGGAAGTTGGTTTGGTAGAGGATGATGGTTGTCGTTGAGGTCCTCTTCCCCTTGCTGGCCTGTCATAATGGTAATCAGGCCTGGCTTTTGGTTGTTGCTGTTGATACCAGTGAGGGGTTTGAACCCTCTGCTGATACCACTGCCTATCATAAGGCCTGTACTTCCTCCTGATTTCTTTTTCTTCTCCAGGCCTACATCTTTGAGTGCATCCAGTTCAGGTTTAATCGTGGACATTTCATCATCTGCATGGGTGCCAAACAGGAAATTACCCATGAATGGAAGATTCATTATCCTGTATTGGGCTTCTGGCTTGAGGCTGTGAGATTCAAACAGGAAATCTTCTCGCGTAGATGCTGAGTATCCATGCACAGCGAGGTCTGAGACGTTCTCAGCTGCACTGATTACTTGGTTGTATACCTGTCCACCTTCATGCAGGACTTCCAGAAAGTCGTGTATGTCTTCCTTGGGCACATTTTCTGTGAACCTACTAAGGGAACTTCACAGTGACCTATCATATCGCCCCAGTAAGGCAGAAGTGTTCACCACTTTCATGAAAGAAGAAGATATTCCACACATCTTCTTTCCAATAGTCTACTTGCTTGCTGTCCTTATCTGGAGGGACTGATGAAAAAGAGGCCACAGAATGCGTCTTGCAAGCAGCCGTTATTATGGCTGAATCTGGTGGAAAATCAGCCCTCAGGAGCCTTACTTTTTTTGAGGATTCTTGATGGAGCTGCTATTAGAGACATCGGAGTCAAGGAAAGTTGCACTGCGGATTCCAAAAGACCTGGAAAAAACAGTAATAATGGACTTGAATCTCACACACAGTTGTACATCTGGTGGCACAAATGTAAAAAGGAAAAACCTTATGTGGTAATCAAAGACAAAAAGGGAGCAGTATGCTGTTAGGACAAAAACCCGCACTCACCCGACGGTGACATGCTTCATCATTGGGTTGCCTCCTCACACAAGGGCCGCACGGTATACCTAGTGCGGGCTACAAATCCCAAACATTAAGAAGGGAGGAGCAGAGGTGTTTTAATTCAAGATGAACAAAGTTAATATACTTGAGTGAGGCGCAGAGTGCAAAATAATGTAAGGTGTCAGTAAAACTATGTCATGGTGGGCTGCAATTGTCCTTTATTCTGGTGCCCCCGTTGGATAGGGTTATAAATCATGAGAGGACAGGGGGTAATGGAACTACCCTATCTTAAGTGGTCAACATGTTTCTGCCCATGGATGACTCAATGAAGTTTGAGGGTAGTCATCAGGACCAAAAAAAGTGTGTGTCACTCTCCTATTATAAGTAAAATATCAAAGGGGGCGTGGCTGCGCAAGCCACGATGGCGACCGTGTGTTGTTGAGGCTCCGCGACCGGGCTGACAATATATCTAGCCCCGAGGATCGCCGTGGGCCCCTCCACACAAAACTGGTGACCGGAGCATCCCTGTTCCCCGGAGTGCCGACCACAGAGGTTCTTCCGACGCTGGAAGGGGCGCATCTCCTCCGTGTTTGCTCCCGCCGGAGGCACTCACCGAGACCCAAGATGGCGGCCACGGTCCGGTGACACTGCTCTCCCCGAGACCCCCCCAGCGCAGCGGTGGAGTGACCGCCGGTAGATTTCCCGGCTCAGACAGCGAGACCAGCGGGGATTAGGCGCTGCTGCGTGCCATCACTGTGACAACCCCCCGGCTTCAGAGACCGTCTCGCCACTCCGGGGACTCAGCCCTGCTACGTCCCGGTCCTCAGAGGCCGCGCCGGGCAGTGTGCGGGGCTGGCTAACGTCGCTGCACCCATCACAGGAGGTAGGCACAGAACGAAGACTACCGGCGGGACTGAGGCGCCCTCCACGGCCGCCCGACGCATGTTCCCCGGTGGTGCCTGACTCCAACATGGCGCCCATACTCGTCGGAGCGGGACGACGTCCAAAGGGCTCCCAGCAGCACCTCTAGAAGCCCCGGATCACCTCACGCTCCTGCTGCTTACACCTGGAGGGTCTGAACGGCCAGTGGGGGGACCCCACAGCCTGCGCCCCTGCTCCACCATCCCAGTGCGTGCACTGCACCGCTCGAGAGCCCGAGACTTGGTGGGCTAGCCCTTGGCCGCCCTGCACCTGCTGTGTCCACGCATCCTCCCCTGGCGTGGGCCTGCTCAAGGGACCCCTCCTCGAAGAGCCCGCCTCTCCCTGCCCTCATTGACTTACAGCGCCCCACCTGCTGTTGGCATGGGGAAACCGAAGGGCACACAGGCGACCGCCGTCCCGGAAACGGCCCCTGAGAATATGCCTCACACCCGGACCTGGTCGCAAACCCACACGCCTCAAACGAACCCCACCTTATCGGCGAAGCTGGACCAGGTGCTGGCGGCCATAGAGATGTCCCGACTATCGATGGAGGAACGCTTGGGCACCCTCTCGACGGACATCAGCTTGGTCCGCGACGATCACCGCAAACTGGCGGACAGAGTGGCAGAGGGGGAGAAGATACTGACCGACCTCCAACCCGCCGTGAAGGCACAAGAGACAGATCTACAGGAGGTCCTACGCCGCGTGGCGGCCCTTGAAGAGCGCACAGTCGATTTGGAGGGGCGGTCGTGGCGCTGTAATATCCGCGTCCTGGGCCTCCCAGAGGGAATTGAGAACTCAGACCCCCTGACCTATATGGAGTCATGGACCAGATCTTTCACCCCCGAAGCGGACCGCTCGGCGTTCTTCTCCATTGAACGAGCCCACAGGGTCCCCGCCCGGGAGCCCAGACCAGGCTTCCCTCCCAGACCCATGCTGGCCAAGTTCCTACACTTCCGTGACCGCGACGCGGTGCTCCGCGCGGCCCGAGCGGCAGGCCCCTTGCAGGTGGAGGACCAACATGTCATGGTGTTCCCGGACTATGCTCGAGGAGTTCAGCAGCAGAGGTCCACATTTCTCGAGGTCAAGAGACGCCTCCGCGCAAACGATGTCCAATACTCCTTGCTGTTCCCAGCCCGCCTCAAGGTCCTTCACAAGGGCAAGGCCATCTTCTTCACCACCGCCGAGGACGCGTCAGGAGCTCCACTGCCCACTACTACCCAAGGCGGGAACCCAACGAGACCAGAACAGTCGCTCACGGAGATCCAGGAGACGTGGTCCGAAGCACCCCCAAACGAGCCCCTCCAAAAGCCACGGATCATCCCCTTCGAGATCGCCTGATTTAACGCAGATCATGCGAGAGCGACGAGATGCCCTGAGAGCGGTGATTGAACTGCACTCGCCGCCCCTAGCTCCAGACTTGGAACGCCAGCCACACCTCTTCACTCCGGAGAAAGACCGTGACAGTGATGTCACAATGTCGGGGATAGGTCAGGCCTCCTCTCCCCTGGTCATCACGCAAACGATGGACGCTATCCTGGATGGACGACCAAGCACCTCCGAGTAATATGGGACTGGATTGTATCCTCTTTCTGTACACCTTACTTGCCGAATATGCTCTAACTCTACTTCAGCATTTTCCTCTGTAGGCTTACGCGCGACATACATCACTTCTACAACAGCCCGATCAGCACCCAGCCTCGCATACACATGCGCTGCCACCCCCGCAGTTTCTTGTTGTATTCTTCCCCTAGTGGGACACTAGTTTGGATATGCCGCCCCCAGTGACGTATCCCCTGTATTGGGACTGTTTCCCGCCCCCTGTTACTGCAGTTTTCCCTCCTGTCAGTTCCTGTCCCTACCCCTCAACAGCAAGGCATACACGGGCATGCACACGGTTTACAACCTCACATTTCCCCGGGCCTCCTGGGTGCTCTCGGCAGCTTACACGACTTCTGATTGATGGCAGTTCCACGATCGGACGGTAATGTCCTCACACTAAATGTACGGGGCCTCCACACGCCTAGTAAGCACTATTCTGTCTACTCATACATCAAGCGCAAGACAGCTGGGATTGCTCTCCTGCAAGAGACACACATTAACAGCACCGAACTGGGCAGGCTGCAGGCTAAATGGCGTGGAACGTTCTGTGCCACGCCCTACTCGGCATTTGCGCGCGGCGCTTTAATCTGGGTTAGGCCAGGCACCCCCTTCCGGGAACTTAAGCGGGTGGTAGACAAGGAGGGCAGATACGCTCTACTGGAGGGGCTTTTAGACGGCCAGGGGATCCTCCTGGGCAGCATATACGCCCCTAATTCTGAGCAAGACAAGTTCTGGGATCACCTTACGGGAGTCCTGGCCCAATTCACTGCTATTCCCTGGATCTTAGGAGGCGATTACAACTGCACGCTTGACCCTTCCCTAGACCGATCGCACCCCCCCCTCCGCGCTCCCCAGCCCCCCGACAATCAGAGTTGTTCCGTGCTTGTGCCACGCACTGGGCGCTCACCCATGCTTGGCGACACCTACATCCTCATGCCCGCCTTTATTCGTTCCACTCTATCCCTCACAACCTCCGGGTCCGCCTTGACAGGTTTCTATGCTCAGCGCAGATCCTCCCTACGGTCGTCCCTGCGGACTACTTGGGGCGGGTCATCTCAGATCATGACGCGCACTTACTGCGACTCACCTGGCGCCCCCCGCACCCACCAGTCCCTACCTGGCGACTTCCTAGGGAATGCTTGACTGATCAGGTGTTCCGAGATTCGCACACGCGCAGCATACAGGACTACTTCACGCACAACACGAACACGGCTTCTTCGACACTGATAGAGTGGGATGCGTTCAAGGTGGTGGCACGGGGGGAATGCATTAAACAAATCACAGGGGTCCGGCGTACGTTGGAACAGGCACTCACAACCACAGAACAGCGCCTAGCTACACTCACTAAACATGTTGATCCCTCTGAGGAACACGCTGTGTTCACAGCTGAAGCAAAGTCAGCCTACCAAGCTGCCTGTGCCGATCTCAGGAAATATAATTTCAGGGTCTATGCCTCCAGAGTCCATAGAGACAGGGACAAAACGGGTGCGATGCTCGCATGGCTGGCGCGACAAGACACTGAAACCAGACCGATCACGGACATCGTCACCCCATAGGGCGAGCTTGTGCGCTCCCAGGCGGAGATCCTTCTTGCGTTCCAACGCTATTACACCGTGGTGTACGGCGCTCCGAACTCGCTCTCTTCATCGTCTGTCACCCATTTCCTTGACCCATTGCCACTACCCACGATCCCGGATGCCGACAAACTCGCGCTCGACGCCAAAATAGCGGCATCAGAAATTACTCAGGCGCTGCGGACCCTATCTCGCAATAAAGCCCCGGGTCTCGACGGCTTCCCGCTAGAATACTATTCGACGTTTTCCCCTCTAGTGATCCCACGCCTAGCGCGGGTGTTCGCGACGGCCCTCGATCAGGATGTGTTACCCCGCTCCTTACGGGAATCGGTAATTGTGACCTTTTTGAAGCCACACCGGGACCCACATCTTATGGGCTCGTATCGCCCCATCACTTTACTGTCCGCAGACTGTAAACTTCTCGGGAAGGTATTGGCAGACAGATACGCCCAGATCATACGCCCACTGGTCCACCCGGACCAGTGCGGCTTTGTCCCGGGGAGAAACACCTCACAGAACATCCGTCGCGTCTTCCATGTTCAGGACCAGGTACGGGACAGATATCCTCGCTCCGCCTGCCTCATCCTGGACCTAGAGAAGGCGTTCGACACTCTCCAATGGCCATACCTCTTTTCGGTCCTCAATCGCCTCAATATCGGCCCAGTACTTACGGCGTACACGCGACTCCTCTATACCGACCTGTTCACGCGGATCCGGATTGGGAGACACATCTCGGCGGCGTTCGAGGTCCGGCGAGGCACGAGGCAGGGGTGCCCCCTCTCACCTCTCCTCTTCGCCCTTGCAGTCGAGCCACTGGCGATCAGATTACGCCAAGGCGGTCTAGACTGGGGCATCCCACTCGCGGAAGTCAAACACAGCGTCTCTATGTACGCGGATGACCTCCTCATCTATGTCCGGGATATTACGGCCGACCTCACCCCCATATGGACCACACTCACCGAATTCGCGGACGCCTCGGGCCTCCGAGTGAATTGGGATAAATCCCCGGTATATCCCTTTCACCCGGACCTGCCACCTCGCGATACCTGGCTGGGGACGCAAAAGATCTCGTGGTCCACAGATGCCCCCCGATACCTAGGGGTCCGACTTTACCATTCTCCCGCTGACGTCTTCGAGGGCAATCACTGCAGGGCACTCGCGGGCCTCCGGCCGACAGTTGCTTTCTCGACCAGACTCCCACTGGCCCCGATAGGGCGCATTGCCCTGGCCAAAATGGTAATGCTTCCCCGGCTCCTTTATCACTTTACCAACTTGCCGGTGGTCCCACCCAGGTCCTTCTTTCAGGACCTCAATTCCCTCCTAGGTACCCTAATTTGGGGATCGGGCCGGCACAGGGTAGCCTTGAAATCCCTTCAGCTTCCCACCACCCAGGGGGGCCTCGGAGCCCCATCCTTCGAGTCCTACTTTCTGGCGGGCCAGCTCCAATGGCTGTCGTACTGGACAGCAGACCGATACACACAAGAGGCCAATACCCCAACGGTTAGGATTACGACACCGGAGCTCACCCGTCTTCTCCTTCCGGGCACTAAACCGCGGTGCACATTTCCTCTACAGGTCTCGGTAGCGCGTCAATGTATGCTTCGGGTCCACCGGATGTCTCCCAGGACGACCCCATATTCCCCGTTGCTCCCGCTGATCGGCTGGCCCAGGTCAGATTCATACTTCCCAGCCCCCATGCTCGCCGAGTGGACACGGTGCGGCATTACGGACATGGAATCGCTCTTTGAGGAGGGTCGGATTAAATCTTTCGATCGACTCGTAGCCGAATTCGATCTCCCCCCCGGTCAATTCCTTCGATATCGCCAGCTCCTCGACTGTTTCCGTCCTTACCACAACCTCCTGACCTGCGAACCAGACACGCATCCAGTTATACACGCAATCCTGCACATTGGTACAGGGCACCATTTGGTCACCTGGTTATATAAAGCGATACGGGAACTCTCGAATGCCCCCCTAGTGTCCTTACACACCACCTGGGAAGAGGACATCGGGCGCCTGTTGCACGACTCGGAGTGGATCAAGGCGCTTGAAGCCCCAAAACATACATCTAGGAACGCCCGTTTTAAAAACATCCAATATTACATATTACACAGGGCGTACCTGACGCCGGCGCGGCTGCAGAAATTTTACCCCACCACTCAATTCCTCTGCCCCAGATGCCACTCCCCAGATGCAGATTTCCGTCACATGTTCTGGAGCTGCCCAGATCTCCACCCCCTATGGCGGACGGTACACGACACGCTGAAAGACCTCACGGGCCTCACAACCCTAGATACCTGGGAATCCAGCACGTTAGGCATTTTCCACATTCCGAAACAGCTCCCGGCACACAATCACTTTGTATCCCTAGCGTTACTACTAGCGAAAAGATGTATAGCTATGCACTGGCGGTCATTAGAGGGCCCCCCTATAGCAGCATGGACAGGGGCAGTATGTAAATGGGCAGCGGCGGAAGAAGACGCCCTGCGGGAAGAGGAAGCTAAAGGCGCCCGTAAACACCCCATCTCTATGGAATGTGCCATGCTATTGCATCATTTACGACAGCTGATGCGCCCCGATGACCCGACCACGCCCACCCCTACAACTACATCCACCCCGGCAGACCAACCCCCCCCCCCGCGAACCTACAGCCCCTGACCAACGACTAGTGCCGGACGTTGGCGACCCGCAGTCCCACACTTCTACCCTGCTCCCGGGGCAACTGGCCCGATGCCCAATCTGACCCAACACTCCCGCCCTCTAGCAATCCGGCTCACTGTAAGCACGAGCCTGTGACCCCTCTAACGCCCTACCCCATCTCTTCTCGATATGCCCGTGCAAACGCCCAGATGCTCCTTCCCCGAGTTCTGTCTCCCCAGTTACTTGGCAACAACACAGTACAGCCTCTGCAGACCCACTCCACTGCTCCCCATGATGTTGATTCACATGTTTGTGCTTCTTTCCTTTCTCCTTGAATTTTTTTTTATCCTACGTTTTCTTGCATATGTGATTACCTACATGGTCTGTACTGCTATGATAACGAAATGCCAATAAAAACAAGTTTAAAAAAAATAAGTAAAATATCAAATACCAGTCATACATTAGACTTGGTAGATATCATGGTGGCTCATTGTAGACAACAGAGCCTACCTATAACACTGAAAAAAATAAACAGCAATTACCCACATTCATAAAGGCAGACTTTCCCTTAAGATGTCCTTATGTTAGTTAGACAAAGTGTAATGTATACAAGTGCCAAGAGTGTCCGTCAACAAAATCCACACTTTTGTTAGACAGTAATAATAAAAGGAAAAACATGCAGGTAATCTTACCCAGAGCGTGTATATAAACTTTGCTCTCAATCATCAGTCCCCACCTATTTTGCAGAGCTAGATGTTTTAAAAACATAAGCAACGGTTAAAACACTCATCCTATTTTAGCCCTTTTGCTGCGGCGGCTTGAGCCCCCCACACGCCCCGGGGACCGCCACCTCCCCGGGGCTCTAAATGTTTTAATTAGGGGGTCCGTTACGGACCCTTAAGCCCCGGGGACCATCACCCCCGGGGCTTTGCAATTGTTGGGAAGGGGGCCGCATGGCCCCCCTCCTGGAGCCTGTGATGGCTCTGGGGACCGCCACCCCCCTGGGCCGTCTCCTGCAGTGTCCCAGAGTGACCACCCCCGGGAGACTGTTGTTTGCTATGTGGGAGCCTCGCAGCTCCCGCCCTGCCATAGCAAACTTCGTTTGCATTTTGAAAAAAGAGCAGGGAAACCTGCTCTCTCTTTCAAAATGCAAACTAAATTTCTTTTCCACACGGGGAGCTGCATCTTAGCAGCTCCCCATGTGGAAAAGCAATGCCGTCTCCCGCAGGAGGCGGGGAGCTGGCTGGGATCGTGGGGGGATTGGGGACCTCCCAATGGTCCCCAACGAGAGGCCAGGGCCCGGAGGATGAGGTCCCCGGGACCATAAGCGGCCCAGGAGGGGGGCCACACGGCCCCCCTCCCCAAAATAAAAATAAAAAGGCCGGCCCTGGGGACGGGGTCCCAGGGGCCATAAGTGGCCTGAAGAGGGGGCCAACGCAGCCCCCTCCTAAAGATTAAAAAATAAAAATAAAGGCCATGCCCCGGGGGATGAGGTCTCCGGGGCCGATTATATAATATATATATAAGGGGTGAGGCCCTGGGGGATGGGGTCCCCATTGCCACAAATATAGGAAAAGAAGGGGGGCCACACAGCCCCCCTTCCTAAAAATAATTGGGGGGAAAAAAACAACCCCTCGCTGCAGCACCATGCAAACGCACCCCCTGACGCGTTTGCAGATGGGGAACAAATTCCCCTTGAAAACTGGGGGTACCTGGGGCCAACTAGCCCACCAGGAACCTCCAGTATGCGCCAGGGGGCTGCATTAAAGAGAGGTGTTCTGAGGCCAAGCCGCTTATTACACCTCTCTGAAACACAGCTCTGTGGTGCTTAATGGAGGTACCTGGTGGGCTAGTTGCACCCCAGGGACTCTCAGGATTCAAGGGGAGTTAATTCCCCAACTTAAAACGTGCCACGGGCGGGTTTGCACAGTGGTGAAGGGAGGGTGCGGGGCCTGAGGTGATATGTGTGCAAACACGCCCTGTGGCGCGTTTTAAGTTCGGGAAATAATTCCCCTTCAATCCAGAGGGCCTCTGGGGGCCAACTAGCTCACAAGGTGCTTCCAGTAAGTGCCACTGCGCTGCGTTGTAGAGAGGTGGTCCAGGCCGTGTCTCTTTTTACACCTCTCTGCAACGTAGCTCTGTGGCGCTAACTGGAGATACCTTGTGGGCTACTTGTACCCAAGGGACACTCAGGATTCTAGAGGACTTTATCCACCAAATTAAAATGGCCACAGGGCTTGTTTGCACATGTCAGCTCAGCCACCCCACCCTCCCTTCACCAGTGTGCAACCGTGCCCTGTGGCGCGTTTTAAGAGGTAGTTTTAATCCCCCTGCCCTATTATATACTAGGGGCTTACAGGGGAGGTCATGCTAATAATAGGGGTACCCCAACGCATAGTGTTCCCAAGTGTATGTAGGTGTTTTAACTGTATTCTAAGTGTCTTTTAGCATAGCACTGGCTCTAGGACTGGTTAGTCAGAGTCAGTTACCACCAGTACCCATCTGAAAAAGTTGAGGGTACAGGATGATTTTGCAACAATGCCTCTTTATGCTTCTCTGTTTGTTCTTTCTGCATGTCTTCCTTCTTCATGCACTTTTCTTCGTCTTTGAGGACTTCTGTTGCTTCTTTCTGCATTTCTTTTTCTTCTTTCTGTGTGTTTTTTCTTCTTTTTTACGTCCCACCTCTGTAAGCATAGTTAGAAACTAGCATTTAAATAACCTTTGAAATAAACTGAACTAAACATAGGTTTCAGGCACGTTATAGTTACAAATTAGCATTTAAAAAACCTTTCAAATTCACTGAAAAAAGCATAGGTTTTAGGCACGTTACAATTAGGAACTAGCATTTAAAAAACCTTAGAAATTCACTGAAAAAACCATAGGTTTCAGGGGCATTATAGTTAGCTGGACATTTCACTTGTACAAAACCATTGAAATTCCCCGGTTATAGTTAGTTCAGCTAACTATAACTTGCGTGCACGCAATGCACTGCTGATGACGTCACATATTACATCACTCATGACATGGTCAGTGACATCACTCATGACATCTCAAATGACATCACTGATGACATCTCAATTGACATCACTGATTACATCATCCTTGTGATAGAGTGGCGGACCTCCTCTCACCCTAATATAACCTTTGATACACACACGCAAAAATAGAAACTAACATTTTCAAAAAAATGGAGATACCAATACCAGTTACAACACACAACTTTTCAGTAATTCCAAGATCTACACACACATTCACTCAATCACCAATAGTTCTATACAGTCACTCATACATGTACTCACTCATCATATGTACTCATACATCTATACATCCTGTTACACACCGACACTCATCCATAGAGTTACTCACACACATAGTCACACATGCAAACAAAGTATCAAACATCCATTTAGTTATATATACAGTTATATACACACCACCACACTTACTTCTACAGAAACTTACACATACTTACTCTCTTAAACAATCACTTATAGAAACACATACTTATTTATCCAGGAACTCTTCAATCTCTTACTCTCACATACACCAATACTCACATATACTACTTTAAAACATATGTAGTCACTCATAAAGACATTATTGAGACAGTCATTCACTCACTAACATTCCCATACACTCACTCAGTCACCCATACAGTCCTGCATACATGCTATCTTCAACACATACAAACAGTGAGTCACTCATTCATGCATCTATGCACTAAGTAATACCCCCCAACGAACCATACAGACACTCAGACACTCATACTGATGCTCAAAAAAACAACTAATAAACTATATAGACACTCATGTAGCTACTCACATCCCATGCAGCCAGTTATACACAAAGTGAGAGACTGATACAGATATTTACATATTTAAACATTACTCACTAACCCATGCATTCACTAAGATACTCTTAATCAGTCAGTTATACAACCAATTTTACAAAAAAAATCATCCATTTAGACACTTATATACCCATTTATTCTTCCATCGACCTTGAGATGTACATATATAAAACTTATTTAATTTTCAGAAAAACACACATTCACTGGATGATGTCATCAGTGATGTCATTTGAGATGTCATAAGTGATGTCACTGACCATGTCATGAGTGATGTAATATGTGACGTCATCAGCAGTGCATTGCGTGCGCGCAAGTTATAGTTAGCTGAACTAATTATAACGGGGGAATTTCAATGGTTTTGTACGAGTGAAATGTCCAGCTAACTATAATGCCCCTGAAACCTATGTTTTTTTTAGTGAATTTCTAAGGTTTCTTAAATGCTAATTCCTAACTCTAAATTGCCTGAAACCTATGGTTTTGTCTGAGAGAAAAAAATATATATACATATACAGACAGTGAGCAAGGGCGTCCGCGCCCGAAACGCGTCTGTTTGATGATTCCTGCACCCTGCACTTTAATGACAAAATAAAGAAGTAATTTGTCAAGCCTGACTCCGGACGATTATTGTTGTTTGCGCGCTGTGAATAGTGGCAGAGGCGCTGCTACATTACCAGTTGGAGAATAATATATATATATATATATATATATATATATATATATATATATATATTCACAAAAGCACCTCCGAATGGGGAGCCCCCGACCCTACAGGGCGGCCTCTTGCACCGGGCACGGAGAAACCCGGCTTAAGTTCCGTACAACGAAGAAACACAAAAGAGGCCCTTTTCAGTGTCCAGAAAGCATTTTAATGAAGCTTGTAGCACATTAGATCCATAGTCCCCAACTAGTTTCGGCACATCCGGCCTTGCTCACGGGTGGGAGTGTCGACGAGTGTGTCTGTGACTACATATATATAAAGTTCCTGGTCACCTGACCGATTGTGGCATACAATTCCCAAAATGCACCTTGTTGAAAGGGTGAGTCCTGGAAAATGTCTCTTTGCAGCTGTCAGTAAAGTAAACTGTTCAGCACCCTTGTGCATTACTGATGGGGTGACGGCATATTTTCCAAGTGGAAATCGGGCAGGATTCCTGGTAGAGGCATAGTGCACAATGGAGAACTTACTTCATTATCGTGCCTCTGTCTCTGAACGATTGGCGGAGAAATCATCTCCGACCAAATCCCTTCCAGCGTTGCCGTCGTGATACCCTGTGGTTCCCTTGGTGGGTCCGGCGGCAGCGTGTGGGTCATGCTCCATCCTTAAACATTCACAAAAGCACCTCCGAATGGGGAGCCCCCGACCCTACAGGGCGGCCTCTTGCACCGGGCACGGAGAAACCCGGCTTAAGTTCCGTACAACGAAGAAACACAAAAGAGGCCCTTTTCAGTGTCCAGAAAGCATTTTAATGAAGCTTGTAGCACATTAGATCCATAGTCCCCAACTAGTTTCGGCACATCCGGCCTTGCTCACGGGTGGGAGTGTCGACGAGTGTGTCTGTGACTACATATATATAAAGTTCCTGGTCACCTGACCGATTGTGGCATACAATTCCCAAAATGCACCTTGTTGAAAGGGTGAGTCCTGGAAAATGTCTCTTTGCAGCTGTCAGTAAAGTAAACTGTTCAGCACCCTTGTGCATTACTGATGGGGTGACGGCATATTTTCCAAGTGGAAATCGGGCAGGATTCCTGGTAGAGGCATAGTGCACAATGGAGAACTTACTTCATTATCGTGCCTCTGTCTCTGAACGATTGGCGGAGAAATCATCTCCGACCAAATCCCTTCCAGCGTTGCCGTCGTGATACCCTGTGGTTCCCTTGGTGGGTCCGGCGGCAGCGTGTGGGTCATGCTCCATCCTTAAACATTCACAAAAGCACCTCCGAATGGGGAGCCCCCGACCCTACAGGGCGGCCTCTTGCACCGGGCACGGAGAAACCCGGCTTAAGTTCCGTACAACGAAGAAACACAAAAGAGGCCCTTTTCAGTGTCCAGAAAGCATTTTAATGAAGCTTGTAGCACATTAGATCCATAGTCCCCAACTAGTTTCGGCACATCCGGCCTTGCTCACGGGTGGGAGTGTCGACGAGTGTGTCTGTGACTACATATATATAAAGTTCCTGGTCACCTGACCGATTGTGGCATACAATTCCCAAAATGCACCTTGTTGAAAGGGTGAGTCCTGGAAAATGTCTCTTTGCAGCTGTCAGTAAAGTAAACTGTTCAGCACCCTTGTGCATTACTGATGGGGTGACGGCATATTTTCCAAGTGGAAATCGGGCAGGATTCCTGGTAGAGGCATAGTGCACAATGGAGAACTTACTTCATTATCGTGCCTCTGTCTCTGAACGATTGGCGGAGAAATCATCTCCGACCAAATCCCTTCCAGCGTTGCCGTCGTGATACCCTGTGGTTCCCTTGGTGGGTCCGGCGGCAGCGTGTGGGTCATGCTCCATCCTTAAACATTCACAAAAGCACCTCCGAATGGGGAGCCCCCGACCCTACAGGGCGGCCTCTTGCACCGGGCACGGAGAAACCCGGCTTAAGTTCCGTACAACGAAGAAACACAAAAGAGGCCCTTTTCAGTGTCCAGAAAGCATTTTAATGAAGCTTGTAGCACATTAGATCCATAGTCCCCAACTAGTTTCGGCACATCCGGCCTTGCTCACGGGTGGGAGTGTCGACGAGTGTGTCTGTGACTACATATATATAAAGTTCCTGGTCACCTGACCGATTGTGGCATACAATTCCCAAAATGCACCTTGTTGAAAGGGTGAGTCCTGGAAAATGTCTCTTTGCAGCTGTCAGTAAAGTAAACTGTTCAGCACCCTTGTGCATTACTGATGGGGTGACGGCATATTTTCCAAGTGGAAATCGGGCAGGATTCCTGGTAGAGGCATAGTGCACAATGGAGAACTTACTTCATTATCGTGCCTCTGTCTCTGAACGATTGGCGGAGAAATCATCTCCGACCAAATCCCTTCCAGCGTTGCCGTCGTGATACCCTGTGGTTCCCTTGGTGGGTCCGGCGGCAGCGTGTGGGTCATGCTCCATCCTTAAACATTCACAAAAGCACCTCCGAATGGGGAGCCCCCGACCCTACAGGGCGGCCTCTTGCACCGGGCACGGAGAAACCCGGCTTAAGTTCCGTACAACGAAGAAACACAAAAGAGGCCCTTTTCAGTGTCCAGAAAGCATTTTAATGAAGCTTGTAGCACATTAGATCCATAGTCCCCAACTAGTTTCGGCACATCCGGCCTTGCTCACGGGTGGGAGTGTCGACGAGTGTGTCTGTGACTACATATATATAAAGTTCCTGGTCACCTGACCGATTGTGGCATACAATTCCCAAAATGCACCTTGTTGAAAGGGTGAGTCCTGGAAAATGTCTCTTTGCAGCTGTCAGTAAAGTAAACTGTTCAGCACCCTTGTGCATTACTGATGGGGTGACGGCATATTTTCCAAGTGGAAATCGGGCAGGATTCCTGGTAGAGGCATAGTGCACAATGGAGAACTTACTTCATTATCGTGCCTCTGTCTCTGAACGATTGGCGGAGAAATCATCTCCGACCAAATCCCTTCCAGCGTTGCCGTCGTGATACCCTGTGGTTCCCTTGGTGGGTCCGGCGGCAGCGTGTGGGTCATGCTCCATCCTTAAACATTCACAAAAGCACCTCCGAATGGGGAGCCCCCGACCCTACAGGGCGGCCTCTTGCACCGGGCACGGAGAAACCCGGCTTAAGTTCCGTACAACGAAGAAACACAAAAGAGGCCCTTTTCAGTGTCCAGAAAGCATTTTAATGAAGCTTGTAGCACATTAGATCCATAGTCCCCAACTAGTTTCGGCACATCCGGCCTTGCTCACGGGTGGGAGTGTCGACGAGTGTGTCTGTGACTACATATATATAAAGTTCCTGGTCACCTGACCGATTGTGGCATACAATTCCCAAAATGCACCTTGTTGAAAGGGTGAGTCCTGGAAAATGTCTCTTTGCAGCTGTCAGTAAAGTAAACTGTTCAGCACCCTTGTGCATTACTGATGGGGTGACGGCATATTTTCCAAGTGGAAATCGGGCAGGATTCCTGGTAGAGGCATAGTGCACAATGGAGAACTTACTTCATTATCGTGCCTCTGTCTCTGAACGATTGGCGGAGAAATCATCTCCGACCAAATCCCTTCCAGCGTTGCCGTCGTGATACCCTGTGGTTCCCTTGGTGGGTCCGGCGGCAGCGTGTGGGTCATGCTCCATCCTTAAACATTCACAAAAGCACCTCCGAATGGGGAGCCCCCGACCCTACAGGGCGGCCTCTTGCACCGGGCACGGAGAAACCCGGCTTAAGTTCCGTACAACGAAGAAACACAAAAGAGGCCCTTTTCAGTGTCCAGAAAGCATTTTAATGAAGCTTGTAGCACATTAGATCCATAGTCCCCAACTAGTTTCGGCACATCCGGCCTTGCTCACGGGTGGGAGTGTCGACGAGTGTGTCTGTGACTACATATATATAAAGTTCCTGGTCACCTGACCGATTGTGGCATACAATTCCCAAAATGCACCTTGTTGAAAGGGTGAGTCCTGGAAAATGTCTCTTTGCAGCTGTCAGTAAAGTAAACTGTTCAGCACCCTTGTGCATTACTGATGGGGTGACGGCATATTTTCCAAGTGGAAATCGGGCAGGATTCCTGGTAGAGGCATAGTGCACAATGGAGAACTTACTTCATTATCGTGCCTCTGTCTCTGAACGATTGGCGGAGAAATCATCTCCGACCAAATCCCTTCCAGCGTTGCCGTCGTGATACCCTGTGGTTCCCTTGGTGGGTCCGGCGGCAGCGTGTGGGTCATGCTCCATCCTTAAACATTCACAAAAGCACCTCCGAATGGGGAGCCCCCGACCCTACAGGGCGGCCTCTTGCACCGGGCACGGAGAAACCCGGCTTAAGTTCCGTACAACGAAGAAACACAAAAGAGGCCCTTTTCAGTGTCCAGAAAGCATTTTAATGAAGCTTGTAGCACATTAGATCCATAGTCCCCAACTAGTTTCGGCACATCCGGCCTTGCTCACGGGTGGGAGTGTCGACGAGTGTGTCTGTGACTACATATATATAAAGTTCCTGGTCACCTGACCGATTGTGGCATACAATTCCCAAAATGCACCTTGTTGAAAGGGTGAGTCCTGGAAAATGTCTCTTTGCAGCTGTCAGTAAAGTAAACTGTTCAGCACCCTTGTGCATTACTGATGGGGTGACGGCATATTTTCCAAGTGGAAATCGGGCAGGATTCCTGGTAGAGGCATAGTGCACAATGGAGAACTTACTTCATTATCGTGCCTCTGTCTCTGAACGATTGGCGGAGAAATCATCTCCGACCAAATCCCTTCCAGCGTTGCCGTCGTGATACCCTGTGGTTCCCTTGGTGGGTCCGGCGGCAGCGTGTGGGTCATGCTCCATCCTTAAACATTCACAAAAGCACCTCCGAATGGGGAGCCCCCGACCCTACAGGGCGGCCTCTTGCACCGGGCACGGAGAAACCCGGCTTAAGTTCCGTACAACGAAGAAACACAAAAGAGGCCCTTTTCAGTGTCCAGAAAGCATTTTAATGAAGCTTGTAGCACATTAGATCCATAGTCCCCAACTAGTTTCGGCACATCCGGCCTTGCTCACGGGTGGGAGTGTCGACGAGTGTGTCTGTGACTACATATATATAAAGTTCCTGGTCACCTGACCGATTGTGGCATACAATTCCCAAAATGCACCTTGTTGAAAGGGTGAGTCCTGGAAAATGTCTCTTTGCAGCTGTCAGTAAAGTAAACTGTTCAGCACCCTTGTGCATTACTGATGGGGTGACGGCATATTTTCCAAGTGGAAATCGGGCAGGATTCCTGGTAGAGGCATAGTGCACAATGGAGAACTTACTTCATTATCGTGCCTCTGTCTCTGAACGATTGGCGGAGAAATCATCTCCGACCAAATCCCTTCCAGCGTTGCCGTCGTGATACCCTGTGGTTCCCTTGGTGGGTCCGGCGGCAGCGTGTGGGTCATGCTCCATCCTTAAACATTCACAAAAGCACCTCCGAATGGGGAGCCCCCGACCCTACAGGGCGGCCTCTTGCACCGGGCACGGAGAAACCCGGCTTAAGTTCCGTACAACGAAGAAACACAAAAGAGGCCCTTTTCAGTGTCCAGAAAGCATTTTAATGAAGCTTGTAGCACATTAGATCCATAGTCCCCAACTAGTTTCGGCACATCCGGCCTTGCTCACGGGTGGGAGTGTCGACGAGTGTGTCTGTGACTACATATATATAAAGTTCCTGGTCACCTGACCGATTGTGGCATACAATTCCCAAAATGCACCTTGTTGAAAGGGTGAGTCCTGGAAAATGTCTCTTTGCAGCTGTCAGTAAAGTAAACTGTTCAGCACCCTTGTGCATTACTGATGGGGTGACGGCATATTTTCCAAGTGGAAATCGGGCAGGATTCCTGGTAGAGGCATAGTGCACAATGGAGAACTTACTTCATTATCGTGCCTCTGTCTCTGAACGATTGGCGGAGAAATCATCTCCGACCAAATCCCTTCCAGCGTTGCCGTCGTGATACCCTGTGGTTCCCTTGGTGGGTCCGGCGGCAGCGTGTGGGTCATGCTCCATCCTTAAACATTCACAAAAGCACCTCCGAATGGGGAGCCCCCGACCCTACAGGGCGGCCTCTTGCACCGGGCACGGAGAAACCCGGCTTAAGTTCCGTACAACGAAGAAACACAAAAGAGGCCCTTTTCAGTGTCCAGAAAGCATTTTAATGAAGCTTGTAGCACATTAGATCCATAGTCCCCAACTAGTTTCGGCACATCCGGCCTTGCTCACGGGTGGGAGTGTCGACGAGTGTGTCTGTGACTACATATATATAAAGTTCCTGGTCACCTGACCGATTGTGGCATACAATTCCCAAAATGCACCTTGTTGAAAGGGTGAGTCCTGGAAAATGTCTCTTTGCAGCTGTCAGTAAAGTAAACTGTTCAGCACCCTTGTGCATTACTGATGGGGTGACGGCATATTTTCCAAGTGGAAATCGGGCAGGATTCCTGGTAGAGGCATAGTGCACAATGGAGAACTTACTTCATTATCGTGCCTCTGTCTCTGAACGATTGGCGGAGAAATCATCTCCGACCAAATCCCTTCCAGCGTTGCCGTCGTGATACCCTGTGGTTCCCTTGGTGGGTCCGGCGGCAGCGTGTGGGTCATGCTCCATCCTTAAACATTCACAAAAGCACCTCCGAATGGGGAGCCCCCGACCCTACAGGGCGGCCTCTTGCACCGGGCACGGAGAAACCCGGCTTAAGTTCCGTACAACGAAGAAACACAAAAGAGGCCCTTTTCAGTGTCCAGAAAGCATTTTAATGAAGCTTGTAGCACATTAGATCCATAGTCCCCAACTAGTTTCGGCACATCCGGCCTTGCTCACGGGTGGGAGTGTCGACGAGTGTGTCTGTGACTACATATATATAAAGTTCCTGGTCACCTGACCGATTGTGGCATACAATTCCCAAAATGCACCTTGTTGAAAGGGTGAGTCCTGGAAAATGTCTCTTTGCAGCTGTCAGTAAAGTAAACTGTTCAGCACCCTTGTGCATTACTGATGGGGTGACGGCATATTTTCCAAGTGGAAATCGGGCAGGATTCCTGGTAGAGGCATAGTGCACAATGGAGAACTTACTTCATTATCGTGCCTCTGTCTCTGAACGATTGGCGGAGAAATCATCTCCGACCAAATCCCTTCCAGCGTTGCCGTCGTGATACCCTGTGGTTCCCTTGGTGGGTCCGGCGGCAGCGTGTGGGTCATGCTCCATCCTTAAACATTCACAAAAGCACCTCCGAATGGGGAGCCCCCGACCCTACAGGGCGGCCTCTTGCACCGGGCACGGAGAAACCCGGCTTAAGTTCCGTACAACGAAGAAACACAAAAGAGGCCCTTTTCAGTGTCCAGAAAGCATTTTAATGAAGCTTGTAGCACATATATATATATATATATATATATATAAATATAAATTTATATATATTTATATATATGTTGTTTAAAGTACTACATATACTTTTTATTCACACACACACACATATATATATATAATTTAATATGTGCTCCCTGGTCCCCGTACAAGGGCAGAACTGTTCAATGCTTATGACTGTTGATAAGGATCCCTTGGAAGAGAACTCTTACATTAAATAAGTGATAACTTTCAATTGAGAGCAGGTAGGAATGTCACATTTGGTGACTAAAGAGTTGTAATTCAAAGCCCTCTTCAACTGTAAAATTGGAATGTAAATCACAATTTCGAAAATGCCACTTTTAGAAGTTTGGCATTTTCTTGACCCAAACATTTGGTGCCTGCAGCCTGTCCCTGGTCACATGAGTAGGTGTAGCTGACAGTTGGTCATTGTAGATTGCTCCCAGGCAGGAATACAAAGAGAAGATAGGTGTTGGCAGGATAGGCCAGTCTGATGTAACCATTGGAGGAGCGGTCACCTACCACACTTGCACATAACCAAATTCCCTACCTGAACAGACTCATAAAGGATTTATCACTAGTCCTTTGTGTCCCCAGACAAAGTGGGGCGAGGGCAGGGATGAAGAGAATGCCCAATACCTTAGGGGGGTGAAATCTCCAGAAACTTCTGATACTTCAAAGTGGGCACCAGGTATAAATAATGGACTCTGAGACCCAACTCTTCAGTACACATCTGGACCTGTGGCAGACTCAGAAGAAGAAGGACTGCTGTGCTCCTTTACTGCCCTACTGGACTGCTGTGCTGCCCTGATGTCCATCTGCCATCCTGCCTGAGCGAGAAGGACTGGACCTGCATCTTGAATCCAAGACCACCAGAGTGACTCCAAGGGCTACTTGCCTGATACCACCTCGTACCCTGCACCTGCACTCTGTCTGCTGTGAGTCCTACCCCCCAAGTGGTTCCACCCAAGTTCGGGACCCTTGAAGTGGGCTTGAAGGTGCTCTGCCAGTCTATCTGGGGTCCTAGCCGAACCCACACAGCACAGCACATAGCCTCGTAAGACTCTGCATCGGAACCACTGTGTGATGCATCCCTGACAGAGGACTTTGCATCACAGCCCACAGCTCCCTGGAACCGCTGCTGCACAATGCATCTCCACACAGGACATCGAATTGCCACTGCCGCTCCATAGAACCGCTGCTGCATGACATATCTGCATGCACAGACTAATCAACGCCACCCCAGCTCCCTTGGAACTGCTGCTACGTGACACATCTTCACGGAAGGACCTCGATTCGCCTCTGCTGCGCGATGCATCCACGACGCAGGTCTATGCAATACTCCGCAACCAAGATTTAAGGCATTTTTGATCAGCATGCCTAACTTGGTCCCTGTAGTCTGCCCGCACTACTTTACAGTCGGCCTGAACTTGCGAATTTGTCTGGGTCTAGTGCAAGATGATAACCACAGTTGGCACTTTGTGCTTTTTGGCTCTATTTTGACTAAAATCTTTAAAATTGCACATCACCAGTTCTATAGATTGGATTTTTGCTGTTTATGTGTCAAATAACTGACTACATTTTACTCTATTTTTCTAAATTGGTGTGGGATTTTTCTTGTGTTGTGTTGTCACTTTCTTACATTTTGAAATGCTGCATAAACACTTTACACATTGCCTTTAAGTTAAGCCTGACTGCTTATGTGCCATACTACCAGAAGGTTAACCACAGGTTAATTTTGGGTTTGCTTGTGTTTCACCGTGACAAAGACAGTGATAGCTGTTGAGTAGAGTTTCACCCCCTCGACCAGTAACCCTATTTCTGGGCCTTAACCCAGAAAGTCAAGACCTCTTGCCCTAAGCCTGATGTATCAGCATTCTGCCAACATCAGTGGATCCTGTGAGGAAGAGGAAAGTGCCTGGAAGGTGCAAGGCCTAGCAGGGATCCAGGCTAGTGGATCCTGGTGAGTGAAGTGTAAGATGCCCCGTCTGGACCACTACGGAAGTGCAGGTTGCCCACCTAATCTTGCCAAAGGGTGCAAACCTGTGTCCCCAGAAGAGTGGTCACCGTGATGTGCGGGCTGTCGCTTGTGGGAGTGCCAAAGCCAGTGACACCTGAATGACCAGAAGGGTGGCCACCATGAAGTGCAGGTCATCACTCATGTGAGCACCAATACTGGCAACTCCCCAAATTTGAGAAGGAAGAGCCCCACTGTGAAATGCGGGCCATCGCTTGTGTGAGGACCAAGCGCTGCGAACCTTGTGTCACCAGGAAGGGGGTCACCTGGGGTCAAGGCCATTTCCCTGGTTCGATGTGCAGAAGAAGCCAGGGAGCAGTGGCGTTAACACAGACCCGCAGCCCCTGCAGTGTGCGGGCCCCCAAGCTCCAGGGGGCCCCCTTAGCACAGTACTCTGGCCGGAGAGCTCCTGATTTAGTCCGGAGAGGGTCCTCCAAGTTCCTTGCAGGGGGGCCCCCTCAAGTTTCGTAGCACCAGTGCCATGGTGGACACTTAATGATTGCTGCAGGAACCAGGTGAGGATGTTCGATATCAACGTAGGCCGTCCAAAGACTGATGAGGCTGATGCATCATGTGGACAGACAGCAAGGGATTGCAGGCCCTCAGCATCAGGAAACCAAAGCTCATGAAGGAGTGCTTCCGTCCTCCTGAGATTGCTGTCTGCCATTCGGTCGGATAAGACTGTTCTAGGCCGTCTGGCCTGCTGCGAATGTGCCCAAACTTAGCACCTAAATGTTGCCAACATTGACTCTTAAGGCGAGATATAGACTTTATTGCATGGGAACTAGAGTGGGCTGCAGTGGGAGTCACCACCAGTATAGAATAGGGAATAACCAATCCCACTAGATGGGACAGACGGACTCGGGCATTCCGCCCGAGAAGCTGTGGGGATTATTTATTGTGTGGATTCTATGATTTGTGCAATCACTTTAAAATACTACTTTTTCTCAAAAGCAAGTATTTGGTTTCACAATACATTGTTTGTGGTTACTATGTGTACTTTGAGTCTTGACCCTTTGTAGGCCTCACACTTACCTCCCCCTCGAAGAGCCTTGCACGGATCGACCCATGCTACCACTGACCGTCAAGTGCAGAAAGAGATAGTACTTGGCCCAGTTACTAAAAAACCATAGGAGGTTGTGCCCCGGGACGTCAGGAGTAAAAGACCACAACCACCACACTTGGGCCCAGTAACTTCTGCTTGCCCCATGGTCCTTTAAAAGGGATTTGGCACCCTTCGCATAGGCAGCAGTCTTTTGTACAAGCTTACCTTCAATATCATTTCTAAGCAGCCAGAGGGTTCCTTCTTTCAAAATGGTGTCAAGGTAGCTCTTCCATACAGGTTCCGGAACTCCCATGTTCCTGTTTCCGAACCTGTCGAAAGGAAGTTGGCAGTCAGCAACCCCAACCTTTAAGCAAAGTTGGATTCCTCATTCTCTACTGTTGTGGGTCACACAGCACTGCTCAATGAGAAATCATGGCTCACTGATTGAATGTTTCTGCTTCATACTTAAACTTGTTTGGCAGTGTTTGTGTATTCCACAGATCCACGAGTTTCATGCAGCTGTTGACTTTTGTGCATTCCTCCCAGGCTCAGCAGGAAGTAAGAGTGGGGTTGGGAGCTCCCTATTGACGAAAACCAAAAGAAAGACACAAAAGGGGAAGCTTTCCCATTCAGCTACCTCTCAGTCTCTTAGGGGTAACATCTCTGGGGAAGAATAGATCAAAGATGGGGAATGTCTGTCCCTGCAATTCAAAGGGATGTCCTGCTTCTATATTCCACTCGCTAGAATATGGAATATGGTCCACCTCTGAAATGCTTTGGAGAAGCCACGCAATTTATAGTGATGTTAGGCAGTCTCTCTCAACCCTTCTTTTTGGGTGTCACTCTTGCAGAGGATGTCAAAACACGAACTATACTTACCACAGTCCTTAGGGGCGATCTCGCTGGTGTGTGAGTAGTGTGCGACCCCACCCCCATTTGTTATGTTAAAGCTCCCTCGAGCAGTTGGCTGACGAGCCTGGGACCCCGCACCTGCGCGCCTGAGTGGTACTAAACCTGGCAATATTTGGCAGCCACCGGCAACCCCAGAACACGGCCTAATCCCTGCTGATGAGGGGTAAATACCCCGAAACACGTGTCCAGGGATGGCGAAGATAGCAGAGAATCGAAAGAAGATGCATCGCGGAACACGAAGTACACTTACCACAGTCCTTAGGGGCGATCCCGCTGGTGTGTGAGTAGTGTGTGACCCCACCCCCATTTGTAATGTTAAAGCTCCCTCGAGCAGTTGGCTGACGAGCCTGGGACCCCGCACCTGCGCGCCTGAGTGGTACTAAACCTGGCAATATTTGGCAGTCACCGGCAACCCCAGAACACGGCCTAATCCCTGCTGATGAGGGGTAAATACCCCGAAACACGTGGCCAGGGATGGCGAAGATAGCAGAGAATCGAAAGAAGATGCATCGCGGAACACAAACTACACTTACCACAGTCCTTAGGGGCGATCCCGCTGGTGTGTGAGTAGTGTGCGACCCCACCCCCATTTGTAATGTTAAAGCTCCCTCGAGCAGTTGGCTGACGAGCCTGGGACCCCGCACCTGCGCGCCTGAGTGGTACTAAACCTGGCAATATTTGGCAGCCACCGGCAACCCCAGAACACGGCCTTATCCCTGCTGATGAGGGGTAAATACCCCGAAACACGTGTCCAGGGATGGCAAAGATAGCGAAGATAGCAGAGAATCGAAAGAAGATGCATCGCCGAACACGAACTACACTTACCACAGTCCTTAGGGGCGATCCCGCTGGTGTGTGAGTAGTGTGCGACCCCACCCCCATTTGTAATGTTAAAGCTCCCTCGAGCAGTTGGCTGACGAGCCTGGGACCCCGCACCTGCGCGCCTGAGTGGTACTAAACCTGGGAATATTTGGCAGCCACCGGCAACCCCAGAACACGGCCTAATCCCTGCTGATGAGGGGTAAATACCCCGAAACACGTGTCCAGGGATGGCGAAGATAGCAGAGAATCGAAAGAAGATGCATCGCGGAACACGAACTACACTTACCACAGTCCTTAGGGGCGATCCCGCTGGTGTGTGAGTAGTGTGCGACCCCACCCCCATTTGTAATGTTAAAGCTCCCTCGAGCAGTTGGCTGACGAGCCTGGGACCCCGCACCGGCGCGCCTGAGTGGTACTAAACCTGGCAATATTTGGCAGCCACCGGCAACCCCAGAACACGGCCTAATCCCTGCTGATAAGGGGTAAATACCCCGAAACACGTGTCCAGGGATGGCGAAGATAGCAGAGAATCGAAAGAAGATGCATCACGGAACACAAACTACACTTACCACAGTTCTTAGGGGCGATCCCGCTGGTGTGTGAGTAGTGTGCGACCCCACCCCCATTTGTAATGTTAAAGCTCCCTCGAGCAGTTGGCTGACGAGCCTGGGACCCCGCACCTGCGCGCCTGAGTGGTACTAAACCTGGCAATATTTGGCAGCCACCGGCAACCCCAGAACACGGCCTAATCCCTGCTGATGAGGGGTAAATACCCCGAAACACGTGTCCAGGGATGGTGAAGATAGCGAAGATAGCAGAGAATTGAAAGAAGATGCATCGCGGAACACGAACTACACTTACCACAGTCTTTAGGGGCGATCCCGCTGGTGTGTGAGTAGTGTGCGACCCCACCCCCATTTGTAATGTTAAAGCTCCCTCGAGCAGTTGGCTGACGAGCCTGGGACCCCGCACCTGCGCGCCTGAGTGGTACTAAACCTGGCAATATTTGGCAGCCACCGGCAACCCCAGAACACGGCCTAATCCCTGCTGATGGGGGGTAAATACCCCGAAACACGTGTCCAGGGATGGCGAAGATAGCAGAGAACCGAAAGAAGATGCATCGCGGAACACGAACTACACTTACCACAGTCCTTAGGGGCGATCCCGCTGGTGTGTGAGTAGTGTGCGACCCCACCCCCACTTGTGATGTCAAAAGTAGATTGTTGGGCTGCATAAGTCAAGCACCACACATACACTCCACTCTCAAACTACTACATGTACGTATAGTAAAATACATGCTACATCCATGTCCTACACAAATGGAGCAAAGGACCTGTTTTCAATTGACATATCAAATTTAATACAAGAGTAAGTAAGCAACTGTCCCTGTACAGGTGACGGGTAAAATAGACTGCCCTGCCACTGCAATCTATTTGCTGCCACCACCTTTAATACTGTCCTGTCTGGTGAGGTAACAGTAGCCCTGCTTAGTACCGGAGGGCACATATTGTGTGTTCTGCCAGATCACAGAGCCCAGTGTTGCCTTTTATTTCATGTTGACCCTCAGTGTACACCCATGATTGTCAGTGTGCGAATGCATAGTCAGAGACTTGCCACTGGGGACTATGGGTAGGGGTGTATATTCTCCAGATCTGTGCAAGCCACCTTCTCCACCCCAAGATGCCATCTTTTGGTTTCCCTCTTTTCTGTATGATTCAGCCCGTGCCTTATCACCAGACTCCAAAGCATCCTTCTTGTGGCTCTTTTTCAGTTGCCAGCCCTAGATGAGATCCTCAAAATGCTCTCACTTCTTTAAAAAAAATATATTTATTCGTTTTGTATAACAGCAAATACAATTATTTCAGTGCTTAAAGACAATCCCAGTTCTAATTAACTACATTAAGTCCATCACACCGCTCTCCATAGCCATATCACAGTCCCTGCTCGTGGGTCCCGATTCACCCCCTTTCACCAAAATCTAAGTCAAACTGCGTGTCCGTCATCATTCTCCAAGTTATGAATATCCTCCTGAGCCCTATCGTACTTCGGCCATTTCAAGTCGGATTTCCTCGGCTGCCAACCATTCGTTAACCTTCCCAAACCACCGCGATATAGGAGGCCCCCTGGGTTTGTCCAGTGTATAATGATTCTGCGCTTTGCTAACAATAATACCAGAGATACAAACTGGTACCTTATATGTAGGATGCAACCCCAGCACACAGTGCTTCAGGGAACAATCCACTCTCAACTTTAGGATCGTTGCTAAGCAGTAAGTGATTCCTCCCCAATATTATGTGATCACAGGACAGATCCATAGCATATGACGAAGATTTGCTGCTGGTTGTCTACATTGTGGGCTTTTCCCTCTGTCGAACAGATTTTACTAAGAGCAAAGTAGAAGTGGAGGGGGGGGTGAAAGAGGCTCTGTGCAATATCTTGACTTGCATCAGCCAAAACCAGGCATTACTAGTGACAATCTTATGGTATCCCAGAGCTCTATACCATTCTGGGTCAGTGAAAAGGACTACAACATCCTGTTCCTATTTAGCCCTTGCCACCAGGAGTTAGTTCACCTTGTCCTGTATCAGTGGACTATAGAATGGGATACATATCTACCACCTGCCTGCAGGTCCACCATAGGATTTAGTGTATGTGATTCCGGTGGGTGTCCTGGGAAGCCAGTCCAGTATCTGTGCACCACAGCGGCCACTCCAAATGTGAGATCGGTCATAGGTTCCCCCTTCTTATAGATCTCCGAGTTCCTAGCAGGCCCTGTCTATCCATCACGCACCCCGGGATGGCCCTGTATCACGAAATGCCGCGTGAGTCCGCATTTCCGTATCTGAACTAAAGTGGCACACTTTCCACATATGTACTATAGTGGCCCAGACCTGTGACGTTAAAACTACCACTTGTGGGATCCCAAGCTCTTCTTTGTGCCTTTCTAGGTATGCAGTCTTCAGTTTTCCCATTGTTAGCTTCCCTGTTAGCCAGGGCTGGCCCTAGCACTGGTCGCACAGGGTGTAACAGTCTTTTTTGGCACCCCCTGCCCCATTTCCTCCTCCATGAATACCCTCACTACCACTCACAAACAATGCACCTCATTTCTCTATAGCACCTTTCTGACAAACATTTCATATTTTTTATAGCGTTACTCATAGTTTACTCACACTCAGTTCTGTAATCTGCATGATACATGTTCTTTGTAACAGGCACATTCACCCTCTGCGCTGTTTGGGTGGCAGGAATGCCCATGTGAGTGCAAGGTGAGCGATGCAAGAGTGTGAGAGTAGGGTAAGAGGAGTGACTGCAGGGTGACCATATGAATTTGGGTGTGGATGTAAGTGCAGAGTGGGACAAGTGAATGCGTGCTTAGTGATGGGCTTGTTTAAATGAGATTGCAGATTGAGCAGTGAGGGGGACATGTGAGTGAAGTGTCACATGAGTGCAAGGTGAATAGTGTGCTTGTGTGACTGCAGGGTGAGGTACAGGGTGACCAGCACAAGTGCATTGTGAGTGATGTGTGACCACTGTGAGTGCAGGGTGAGTGGGTGAATGCTGTGAGTGCATGGTGATCAGTGTGAGTGCATTTTGATCGCTGTGAGTGCAGGGTGAGCATGAAAGTGAAGGACGAGGAGGAGTGAGTTGTCTGAATGCAGGGTGCATTCCCGGACACTTGGAGTAACTCAGCATGTTATTGATGGCGGTGTAGGGTTTCAGATGTAAGTTATTTATATTCCTTTTCATGAAATGCACTCTCACACTACAGCAGTAAATGTAAAATACAAATGTAAGGAATAGGCAGAGTGGCGGCCCATGGGGTACTGGAACCAGAAGAAAAACTATGCCTCGGTAACCAGTTTACAAAGGTATGTAAATATGAAAATGGTCTTTAAAGACCTGTGAAATAACTTGGATGTGCCGGAGATAAGACTCCAGACACTGCCTAGCCGAGTCCACAGCAGCTCGAGCTGCAGCAGCCCGGGCTAAAACACATGACGGGGGGCTGAAGATCTTTCAGCCCTATGGGCGTTGCGCGCCTGATGTGAGTTATATATATATCCCGAGGTGTTTCAGTGATTTTGTCTGCCACTGCATTCCCAGCCAGGAAGTTCTCCCTTGCACATGCCCACCAGGGCACCCATTGGCCCAATGGCATTGGGAACAGTCTGGATTTATTCTAGTTCTAGTGCTGAAAGGCCTCTAGGTGGTGCAGAAAACAAGGCAATGAGTTAGTCAAATCACGCAGATATAACAGGGTATTGTTCGAATACATGTGCACCGTGTGCGTCACCGGGCCAACATGTATTCCATGTGGAACTTGGGCGGGAGAAGGAACACGGCGGCTCCCTGTGCCTACCCCCAGTATGTCAGCAGGCAGGGGAGCAACAGCGTGGGAGTGGGCCCCCTGTTCTACTCACATCAACCCAGAGGCTAAGCGCCCCATAAAACAAGCATTGGCAGAGCCAATCGGTCTCGCCCTTCAGGCCTTATAAGTGTTTAGCCATGCGTAGCATAGCACGCAGTGCCAAAAAGTGCCAGTAACAGACGCAAAAGCAATGATGTAACTTTAAGCATCAGTGCGTTCAAAAGTAGAAAGATAAAAGCACAGTTACAATTGCTTGTATCCGTATAGTCAAATACACATGCATACCTACACAATATTTTGTTTTGTCCAAAAAACAACATAAACGTGATATTACAGAGGGGCTACTTTTTTCAGAAACACTTGTATTACACAAAAATAGTGTTATGAGGTAACTGCGAGCGCTGCGAGGTAACTACAAGATGACAATCGTAGCTTTGGAAAGCACCTAAAAAAAGGGAAATATAATAAAAAGTGCAGCTTTCAAGACCTCGCAGATCCAGGGTTTCGCTGTTCTTGACAATAAATTGCCCAAAATATGAAATGCGTCAATAATAGGGGTCACATCTGAAAAAAAATAAAAATACATTTTTGGGTGGGTTCCAGGGTACACCCACCTTGTTCACACATTCACATTTTTCTACCTTTTGTCTCAACGTATACATATATTTTATTAATGTATTTACTTATGTATTTATAGGACGCAACGGATACCTATGAGGGTGTCCTGGCGCTAGCAACAACCATTTTATACTGCACGGGAACCCTCCAAACAGAAAGTTAAAGAACATAAAGACAAGTCTTGAAAGATTTCCTAAATGGCCGTAGTACCACAACACATGCATACATACATTTCTGTGTTGGCGGTCCGATGTCTGGCGCCTCTTTAACTAAAACCTTGAAAATAAAATGCATTGTCTCTCGCACAAGAAAGGCCAGAGCTAAAAATACATGAAAACAGTTCATGTGCAACACCCTAGACAGGAATACGGCACATGTTCTGCCAGTACTTGGAGAAAGCGCAGCACAAACGGGGGCATAGAGTTCAGATTCTTTGCACAAAATAATGGCTTTGTTGTTTCATCCCACCACTGCCCCGCAAAAACATAAAATTTGGTCTGCAGTCAAAGCGAGGTAGTCCCTCAGCTGAGCTCTTGAGCCCAAGTGGCTCCAAGCATGGGCACAGAGCCAGCTACCTACTTTTTCAATTCTTGTTTTTTAGGTTTCGCCTCGCCGAAAGCTGCGCAAGCAGACTTTCGCGCAAGGCGAAAACTTTTGTTTACCATTATGGACAAAAGTCCCGCCTCTCACTTCCATTGGCTAGCTCCATAAATGGAGGCTAGCCATTGGAAGTGAGATCTGTCAATCATGGTCCGAGGCGATTCGTGGGCGTTCCGGGGATGTTTTCTCATCCTGCCCCTTTTAGCACGTCATGCGGCTGTGGGCGGATGTTATTTATTTTTTTCGACGCCATGTTTTGATCATTTGCCGGATTAATGTCCAGGTGAGTGCGCCCCCCTCCCGCTGTCCGTTTGCCCGTTCCCGCCCCTCCTCCCGCTGTCCATTTGCCCCCCTTCCCCCCCCTGTCCGTTTGCTCGTTCCCGCCCCCCCTCCCGCTGTTCGTGTGCCACCCGCGCCACTGCCCCCCCCGGCCACCGTCCCGGCTGCAATACATTTGACGCTCAGTCGCGCCATGCAAATTCAGTTACCGAAAGTGCACCCAAGACTGACTGGAGTCACAAGCGTTGTAGCGCAGCCAGAGTCACGCTCCAAGTGAAGTTGGCGTGATAGATGGCAGCCTAAATCATTTCCTTCAGGCTCAGAAACGCAGAGCTCTGTTCTTCCAGGAGCCGCATATATTCACTCACCAATAAGAACCAAGCAGTGAGTCGAAAGGAAGTAGGTGGATTGTACCTGCTGGTGCGTCGCCTGTTAGGATTTCTGCAAATGGGAAGCATTTTTAAACGGGCAGCGGATACATTAAAGCTGGGGTGGAGCACTCGTCGTGTCAGAGTACTTTAGGGGTCAGGCGCTTGTGACCAGCATCCTCTGGCCATGAAATGCGGGCTTGTGTGTCCTTGCTCCTGGAATGGACTGGACTGATATAATTAGTAGGTTCCGTTGCAGCCACTGGATTCAGCACAACTCTAAAAGGGAGTGTCGCATTTGCAATTTCAGAATTAAATGAGAAATGTTATTCATGGAAAAAGTAATATTTTTATGTATTGTAAGGGAATAATGCTATGGCTTTTACTTTTCACATAAATTAGGGAAACTTTCCCAGTGAAAGAACCCCTCTGATGCCTTACTGAGACATGACTTGATTTAAAACAAGTTCAATATATCACAAGAATCCAAGCCACATTTTCCAGGCTTCTTTTAGCTTCGCTGATGCTCTCATATAACTTGATATAATAATGCAAATAAACTTAATACAGCTGCCAAAACAAGACCATCTCTACAGGCAGATAAAAACAAGAACATTAACCCCTGCCTCCTAATCGCTTTTGTAGAGCTGCTGCTTGGCTGAGAGATTGTTCTCTCTGAAAGGGGCATCCTCTGAAGAGAAACAAACAGGCCTCTCCTCCACCACTAAGCGACACCACCTGTAAGCATTCCAAAATGTTCTTTCTCTGACGTCTGCTTGGATGTTGATACCTATTGTGACATCATTCACTAGATGGCTCACACCCTTTAATAAATGGTCTTTGGTAGCTCACACAGTACAATTCAGACAATCTTGCCATGCAAATGGGTGTAATGTCTGATATTTATATGTTTCCCTCGTCGTCAATGCTTGATGTTGCTCTCCAGAAAGTGTCACTCATAGTCGTTAAAATATCACTCATAATTGCACTGAAATTATGAAAATGTCCCACTATGAATCTGATACCTTGGCAGCCTTGTTGTTTTTCTCGCTAAACTTTTCCTATTGCACAGTGTGAGACTTGCAGTAAGCTCAGCTGTGGAAATGTAAAGTCAAGGTTCTAAGTCGATGCAGAGACCAAGTGGTAAAAAGGAGGGAACCTCATGACTGAGGCATCCCTTCATACTCCCTTAGTCCCCTGTCCTTTACACAATTATGGACACACATTATGGACAAAAGTCCCGCCTCTCACTTCCATTGGCTAGCTCCATAAATGGAGGCTAGCCATTGGAAGTGAGATCTATCGTTCAAACAGCAAGAAGTGAGATGTGGGCTGCCCTGCCTCTGGGTGGGTGTGTGTGGCTCTGGGTGTGTGTGTGTGGGGGGGCTCTGGGTGGGTGGGTGTGTGTGGGGGAGCTCTGGGTGTGTGTGTGTGGGGGGGGCTCTGGGTGTGTGTGTGTGGGGGGGGGCTCTGGGTGTGTGTGTGTCTCTGGGTGTGTGTGTGGCTCTGGGTGTGTGTGTGTGTGTGGCTCTGGGTGTGTGTGTGTGTGGTTGTAATTGCTGTCTCCTGAGCTCGTCCGTAGGGTACAATAGGTCTCACATTGCGAGAGATTAAGCTAATGGCAATGTAAATGACAAAACCAACACATAAATACAAAGTTTGTCATTTACAATGCCAATAGCTCTAACTTTTCCTAAGGCGAAACCATTGCATTGTAAATGCTTGTTCTGTTTTGTTCCACGCTTCTCCTTGGCAGGGGAGTGAGGAGTGGGGAGGGGCTGGGCTGTAAATCCAAACTCGCTGGCCAGCGCTGTGCAGAAACAAAAGCGTATGTTGAAGCATGGTGCTCACCTCAGCTTCTTAAATTAAATTGAAAGCGGCGCAGTTTTTAAATAAATAAAAGACCGCGCTTGAAGTCATAGTATCGTCATTGGCATCCTTTTCCACCCACCCCCAACATAATATACATTTCCCATAAATAAACACACAACACATTTTTGGTTTGGGTAAAGTGGCTGCAGGTTTATGACACATACCGTTATGTATTAGGTGGGTTATCTTACGGGCGATCCAAGGGCAGGCAACCAACTGGGCCGCTTGCCCGCCTGATGAGCCAGGCAGCACTGGAGCGAACCCCGCCTAGGCTGCCCTCATTAGTGATCCTCTCCCGGATCACGTGACCGTTGGTACATTACTCACGTCCCTTTCAGGGCGTAGCGTCGCATAGCAAACCCCCGGTTGTTCAGGCCCACAACCGCCCAAAGGACTAGCAGGGCGCCAACACGGTTTCAAGGACCCTCCCATGAGGCTCCTTGGATTTGGCTCTGGCACACCCTATGGTGCCACGCAGAAGTACCCTTGGTACCGGCCTGCTTCCAGATCGCCCTGTAACTCCGCCACAGCTCTGGAGGTGGTCACCGTCACCTCCTGAGCCCCCCACCACAGCTATGGTCTTACCTGCACCCTCTCATCTCTAGCATCTCACTTAAGTCCATACCTACTGGCGATAACTGGACCCCATCAGCCTTAAAGTACCCTTTCACCTTCTCTTGAATCTTCTTGTGTCTGATGAATCCCAGACCTCTCTGTTCAGTAAACTTGCGCATTGCCCCGTTAACTCGCCTACGGGAATGTTCGACTGCCTCCCCAGATTTTGCCCCTCGCCACATTCTGCATGAAATTATCGCTGACCAGTACACCTCGCATTGACCAATGCGCTTGCTGATTTCATCCAAATCGCTTTTAATGTCCTACAAGAGTAACCTCCTACCCAGGTCATTGAGGGTGTTGCCCCCCAGGTGGATCACTAAAATTGAGGAGGAGCACCCTGTGCCGTACGTCTCTCCTCCAATCTGTTCCTGAGGCTGCTCCATCTCATGCAGTGGAACCGCATCCACTCAAACTGTGTCTGTGGGAATCCCCGCATCCAATGCCGGTGCGCCGCCCACTGAGCCACCCTGTAGATGCATGAATGCCCGATCACCCATACCTGGGGCCCTAGTAAAGGAAGAGACACGATTTATACATTCTACTCTTTTAATGATTGACCATAACACGCATAATAAACAATAACATTTTTGAAGTATACTGCAATTCACTGCACACTAATAATACACAAGGTACATCATAGGCGGATGTAGCGTTTGTAGCATTCGAATCCCACCGCCCAACCTTCTTTACGCCCTCTGGCTCCATTCCTGCCTTGAAAGCAGCCGTAGCCGCCCCTATCCTGAAGGAGTGGCTCGAGTATTTCTTATCTGGCTGTGACAAGCCTGCCCTAGATAAGCTCGCCCTCATCAGCCGTTCCATCTGGTACCTAGTAAGGGGGGCTTGCTCAAGATGTATCAATAGGTAACCATGGGCGTTGGGAGGGCAAGCAAGGTGCTCCTTGACCTTGGTGACCGGGCAATATCTAAGATCCCCAACGGCCTGAGCACTACATCAACCCCCCGTCCTGTCTGATCTGTTTTGGACTTCCTAAGGCGGATGGAGAGGGTATCTGCGAGGGCCACATCTTGGATGCTTAAGGCATCCCCTGAATTGTCGAACTTAGATCTTGCCACCAGTTCACTAATGCGAAAGCGCCAAAGAAAGCCAAGCAGAAGGCTGCTGCAGAGTGTCGCCTCAAACTTCGAGTAGGTGACCCCCTCTAACACGTCCAGCATCCCCGTGAGAATGTCAAAATCAATGGGAGCCCTGCCGTCTGGGGCCCTGGGCTCATCTCTGGCCCAACCTTTCAGGGCCCCACGGATGACAAATGATTTAGTAGGGTCAGCCCCCCCATCAGCCTGGCGTCGTGGCTCACCGCAGCCAGGTGGCCACACACCCAGGAGCGGCTCCTCCCCTGTTCCTTACCCCTTACCACGAATGCCTGCACTCTGCCCTCAATTGGTAGAGAAGAAAGTCCCAGGGATTGTGACACTGTCATGAAGGTGGCTGGGTGTGCCCTATAACGCTTCCTAGTACCTGGTGCCAGCGAACGTTCCCCCATCGCCCTCAGTCATTGGTCCACCGCAAGATCCTCCAGAGGTGTGCTGGGAAAGGGGTCATCTCAGCTCTTGCCCGCGGCCAGGCCTCCCGGAAGCAGAGCCACTTAAAACGAGAAAGAGCATTAGCTGCATTTTTTGACCCCCTCAATAAGCCTTGCCCTGAATTCAACATAACAGCGCAAGCAAGCCCTAACCAACTCTTTGAGCAGGCAGAGAACCAACGGGCATTTGGCAGTCTGCCCATTGATGGCCTGCAGTACCGCCATGTTATCAGATCAGAATAGGATCTTTCTGTCTGATAGAGTGTTAGGCCATAGATGTAGCGCGATGACAATCTGGAACGATTCCAGGACCGTGATGTTCGCCATGATGTTTCGCCTGCACAGGCATTGGGCCACTCCTGGGCACACCACTCCGCACCCAAAGTTGCCCCAAAGCCCTCTCTACCTGATGCATCCGTGAAGAGGCAGACCTCCAGACTGTCAGCCCAGGGTGCCCTCCAGAGGATGTATGACATTACAACGCATGCTTTTACATCGCATGCCTTTACAACACTGTTTTTACAACGCATGCCTTTACAACGCATAGTGCTTTGGGGCGCTGGATAGTGAATAGTTTAATTTACTATTCCAACTCCAGTCCCCGTGAATAGTAGGGAAGGTGTTGGATAGTAAATTAAACCTATTCCCTATCCTAGAGCGCCCCCCAGCGCAATGAGTTGTAATGGTTTGCGTTGTAAAAGTTGCGTCGTAAAGGCACTGCGTGGTAAAAGTTGCGTTGTAAAGGATGTTTCCCCCTCCAGATCACTGTCCCATTGAACTGCGTCAGGAAGTCACCCCACATAGCCTGTCCCCAAACGGGCCCAATGGTGATTCTTCTTAACCTTTGCAGTTGCCCTTACTAGTCTCCTGGCAAAAACCCTCCTCACCTTGGCTGCGAAGTTAAGTTTGCCCAAGAGGCATTGGATGTCACTCAGTATGGCTTTGTCTTTCCCCAGCAATGCCTGAATGTCCTGACGCAGTGCCTGTACCTTGTCCGCAGGGAGTCTGGACTCGCCCTTGTTCGTGTCCAGCTCGATGCCTAAAAAAGTCAGGACTTGCGCCGGACCTTCAGTCTTGCCAGGTGCCAAAGGAACACCTAGGTGCCTAGCCATGTCCTGAAAGCACTGCAGACCTCTACTTCACTCCTGTGTATCTGCCACCGATGAAAAGGGAGTCGTCCAAGTAGTGGGTTACCCCTTCTACCTTAAACACCCTAGACAGCACCCACTGCAGAAAAGAGCTGAACGCCTCAAAGTAGGCACAAGACACGGAGCAACCCATGGGCATACACCTATCAAAGAAAACCTCACCCTGCCACTTGAAACCCAGGAGGTGCTGGCTGTCAGGGTGGACCGGCAGCAGGCGGAAAGCAGACTCAATGTCTGACTTAGCCAACCATGCTCCCTTCACAGCCCTCCTGACCAAGTCCACGGCCAGGTCCAGGGAGCAGTAAGACACAGAGCACGTCCCCTCGTCTAACCAGGAGTTCACTGAATCCCCTTCAGGATAAGACAGATGCTGGATCAACCTAAAGGCCCCTGGCTCTTTCTTGGGTACCACCCCCAGCGGGGAGATAATAAAATGATCAAGAGGTAGCTGGTGGAAGGGGCCCGCCACCCTCCCAAGGGTCACTTCCTTATTGATCTTTGCCAGAATTACTTCAGGTTGGTCCCTGGCTGATTTGAGGTTTTCAGCATCCCTGCTCACTAGTGGGCCCTGGTACGGTATTCTGAAACCTTCCACACACCCCTCCGCTAGGAGCAGTCTGTCCTTGGTGTTGGGATAGTCGTGGATCAGGGGAAGGAGGTTGGAGATGATAATCGGTGACGGACCCTTAGCCAAGAGTTCCGAAGGAGGCCAGCCCCAGAGGGCAAGCTAGGGACAACCCTGCTGGGTGGGAATGGGAATGGGGGAGGGGTTTTGGGCAAAAAGGTGAGACCGGTCTACTTATCCTGCCTTCCAGGCAACGTCGAGGGACCGTCTCGCTTGTTCCAGGAAGAGGCTGGATGTGTGCCCCCACACTTGCTACAAGTGTGGGAGAACCTGCAGGCTTTCCCCCAGGAACAGGACCCTGCATCGAATAACCTGCAGGTTTCATTGTACACTGTTTTTGCTCCCTGCTTCCGGGCCCCGCCTCGACCCCCCTGAAAGGACTTCTTGAATTGACCCTTCGATTCCTGTTTCTAACCCCTGAGCTTGTTACCCCCGCTATTGGTAGTGCTCGTCTTGTCGGTCACCTCAACTGTGCACTTTCCCATGTGCTTGACCCAAAGCCTAACCTCCATTTGGTCCCACTCCAACTCTGGACACATGGCCATCTTCTTTCGGAAATCACAGTCATAGCGGTACCATCCCATCCCCCCGCTGGTCTCTGCCTCATTTGTGATAATGCTAGCGTACTGAAAAAACCCCTGCCCTTGGTCCGGGTATTTTTCCATTATCACTGCCGCCAGGATGGCGAAAGGTTGGCCCCATGTGGCAATATTCTTCTGTGGCCAAGCTTGGTAACGCACCTTCTTGTCCTCATCCTTGCCAACCATCTTTCTAGTATCGACTCCCTTCACCCCATGCCTGAGCAGAGTAAATATGTTTATGAGCTCTCTCCTCCAAATCCCCTCTTTTGCAGCCAAAGGAACCTGCCACCCCAAAGAGCATCGTCCAGAAAGCATTGGTGCCAGCGTGACCAGCAGCTTGGGCACCACAGCTACAAAAGGCAACTCTGCTGACCGCGTCATAGTATTGGCTTGTGGTAAGGTGGGCGGGATCACCACCGGGGGCGGTACCGCGGGGGTGGGGGCAAGTACAGGCGACGGAGTGGCCAACACCCCCCCTTGCTGTCCCCCTAACTCTGTGGGGCTGCCCGTAGACGATCCTCTCCCTGAGGAAGAGATGCACTAGCGGTGCCGACATCACCTCCCCAAACTTGAGTGATCGATGGGACACCAAGCAAACTCGCCGCAGGGGCTGTTGCGGCACACATCCCCCACTAGGCAATCTGGCCCCCGCTAGTCCTGCTCTGACCTCCGCCATGAAGCTCCTCAGAGAGTCAGTGAGCTTACCCAAGTCCTCAGTTGTCGCGTAGGCCATTGGGAGCAAGCTGCTGGCCGTGGGGGTTACTGGTCCAGGTGACGGGGTGCCGGCAAAGGTGTGGCGGGAATGTGAGGGGTGGTCACGGCCCGACCCTTGGGTGGCAGAGGTTCTGCTGGAAAGTCTTTGACTGTGGGCTTGCGAGCCCTCTTGGACCTAGTGGGGCCTGCCTCTTCACTAGATTTGTGCTCCGTGTGCGGGACCTCACTGGCGAATCCAGAATCCTCCGGATTATTGGCCTGCAATAGTTCTGTGGCCCAAGCCATTCCCTTGGTCTTTGCCAATGCGAGGAAGGCCGCGGTCTGCGCATCTTGGGAGGTGCCTGGCTGTGTCTCATCAACTTGTGACCTCTGTGAGAATAGAGGAGGGGATCCCTGACTATCCATCCTGTCTCCTGCAATTGGCGCTCAATCTGGAAGAGAAGTAAAAAGTTAAGCATTTTGCTTTGACCCATGTGCCAGTCTTGCCCTTCTTCTGACCAAGTGCCCACGATTCGACCCCCCTTTAGCTCCGTACTTACTTATAACCAAGGGGCTATCAACATATTGATAGTGCCGGTCGGATATGTGCTTCAATGGACTCTGTGTGAGGAGATGAAGGGAGAAGTTAGAACTTCCCCCGTGGCCTCCCTATGCACCCTGCCCTCCGGGCCCAGCGCCCACCACTGACGCGGGCGCTACCTGTGACCATGTGTTGTAACGTTTCCGGACGGACCGGGCATGCCCTTCACCCCACTCGTTCGGCCTGACTTACTCAGTGGCCTGCTCATCAGAGTCCCCCCCCCTACGCCCATACCTGCTGCGGGCGTTGTAGCATCCTGCTACAAAGAACCACAGGCACAGGTCCTTATATCTCAGAGCTTTATTTAATACAACTTGTCTCGACCCTGTCCCTACTCTAACTGCCCTCATCCTGTTCTGACCCCTCCTCTTCCCCTCAGCCCATCTAGCTCCGCCCATCCCAGCTACTAGACTGTCAACTATATTACGTCTCCCCCTTTCTTAACAAAATGAGTTTAATGTCTTCAGTGTTCGCAATTCTTCAATCCACCACACGGGTCGGTGGACGGCCTGTTTTTCAAACTCCAGTAGTGTCGAATCAGTGGTGGGCTTGGCTTTGGTCAATCTTTCTGTTGTCTTGATCAAGGCATTCTTGACCACGTTGCGTGTGAACTGTTTACTCTCACGGTCCGCAGTCCTCATGTTTCCTTCCGGTGGTGTGACTACGGTTGGTTCAGATGCTCGATCTCTTTCACGAGTGGATAATGTCCTGGTCCTCTTCCGAGCACCCACATCTACTTTTGCTTCCTTGTGTCTTGTCCGGCCGAGGGCAACACTGCCCTCAAATTCAGAGTCATGTATACCAGACAGTACGGTGTTACCTGATGAGACTGTCTTGGTTTGGTTCGGTAACTCATTCGCCGCATCTACCCGTACTTCCTTTTGGCTAGCCCGGTCGAGAGCAACACTGCCCACCAATTCAGGGTCATGTATGCCAGACAGTACGGTGCTACCTGATGAGACGGTCTTGGTTTGGTTCAATAACTCGTTCACGGCCTCGGGTTGTCTGACGAGCTCGTGAGCTATCGGTGCATAGGCATGTTTCTCTCTCATCTGATGATCTCTCTCTCCTGACACGTCCGGCTTTCCTTGCGGAGTGACTGGCTGGTCCCTTCCCGTCCGGTTACTAAGGTCCACTGTCTCTGTTTTCCTTTTGTAGGTCCTGTGAGTCAGCCTCGCGGACCCCTTCAGGGGTGACGGTGTCTGATCTGTGTCTGGATATACTTGTGACTGACATGACAGGTTGTCAGGTGGAGTGACTGAGTATTCAGAGACCTTAGTGTGTGACATGTTGCTCTTGACGGGAAGGATGTCCTTCGGTTCCATGGTGTGTTCGGGTGGTTGACGCCATGTCTGTTGTCGGGACCATGACTTGGTCGACTCACGGGATTGGACAGACATGTTCTCTGGGTCAGAGAAGTCTCTTGTCGACTTCCAGGATCGGGCAGATGCGCTCTCTGAATCAGAGGAGGTCCGGGCCATACCCCTTTTAAAGGATCGGACAGACGCGCTCTCTGAACCAGAGGAGTTCCTGGCCATAGACGTGCTTTCTGGGTCAGAGAAGTCTTTTGTCAACTTCCAGGATTGGATGGATGTGCGCTCCGCGTCAGAGAGAGCCTTCTTCCCATTCCTTCTCAAATGTTTCTTTGAAACTGTCTTGTGTAATGGATTTTTGAATTCCGTAGTCTGTGACAAATTGCTCTTTCCCTTTGAATTGTCTTTGGGATGTTTCTCCGTGTGCCTTTGTTGGAGCATCTTCAATGCTGTCTCATTCGGGGGGTTGTTTGATGACCCCACGCTTGTTCCTTGTGCTTGATCCCAAGCTTTTGCCTCTTTGTCCTTCTCGCCTGAAGTTAACGATTTCCTCTCCGTTTCTTCGTTGTCGCGGGAGCCAAAGATGCATGGATCTTTTCTGGTTCGTTGCTGTGGAGGATCAGTCCGTCTTGTGCGACCTGTTTCTCCTTCACACTTGTTTGATGCTCTAACACCTCTGATCTGGGGCTGATGTGGTCTCCTGCCAGATGTTTCCTTGGACTCGTCTTCACTGCTTGACGACTGATGTTCCTGCGCCGACTTCAGGTGTTGACCAGTGCGACCCCTTCTTCTAGGGTTTGTCTTTCTCTCCCACTTGTTGTGCAGGATGCCCTCTTGTCCAGGAGTGCGATCTGTCCCACTTGACGCTCTTTCCTCATCAGAGTACTGTGTGTCATACTTTGAATGACTCCTTGAGGAACTCTTGAGGGGTGAATAACTCTTTGGAATTGTCTTTTGGATGGTTGACTCTGAGTCATCTGACTCTGAGTAATCCTTGGTTGACTTTGAGCAGTCGGACGCTGAGGGGTCTGACTCTGAGTAATCCTTGTCACTTTCTTTGTCGCTGTATCTTTCCCGTTGTCTTTTTGAATGATTCCTTGAGGAACTCCTGGGGGGCGAATAACTCCTTGGAATTGTCTTTTGGATGGTTGACGCCGAGTCATCTGATTCTGAGTAGTCCTTGTCACTTTCTTTGTCACTGTATCTTTCCCGTTGTCTTTTTGCTGGTCTGCCTTCCCTCTCTCTCCTTTCAGTTTTGTTTGTTTTCTGAGTTCTATCTTCCCAGGTATCTTGATGGTTTGCTCTCAGGTGCACGTCCTTGAATCCGTCTCTTGCTTTTATCTGCCTTCCAATTTCGGCCTTCTTGATGATTTCCTTTAGCGACCAATGCCCTTGCAGGATCTTGCGCTTGGTGTTAGGGTTTGTGCAACCTTCAACTATCTGAAGTCGAACCGCATCCTCATTTGTAAAAGTGTTGAAGTGGCAGCCTCGTACCAGACTTTGTAACCGAGTGATGAAGTTTGGCAACGGTTCGCCTGGTTCCTGCCGTGCTGTATTGAAAACCATGCGGTTATGATCCACATCTGTCTGTGCGTTGAGATGGGCACAGAGCTCCCTTTGGAGTCTTTTATAGATATCTGTATCCTCTTTGGAAAATGTCCTGATTGGGCATCGGCCCTCAGGACCCACCAGATGGAGGAGTAGTATCAGACATTTTCTCTCTCTTTGCTCACCATTGGCTTTTAAGAAATCTTCCAAAGCTTCGAGCCACCAGTGTCGTTTGAGATCCGAGATCCAATCATCAGTCTGCACCGCTGGGGGCGGTACTTCAATGTCTGGAGTGACCCGCTGTGCTACGTCTCTTCCCACCATGAGGGAGGGAGATTCTGGTCAAGGTCTTTGGTCTGGTCGTTTGCTTGTGCGTCTTTTATTTTGCAGACATGAGTTACTTCATTACATTCGCCACTGCGCATTCGCTTGCGTTTCTCAATGTTCGAGTTTCCACCCGTGCTGACGTTTGTTTTTTTTTTTTTGTCAATGTATGTTTGTTAAGTCACTCTTGTGGTTGCTCGTGCTTATTCTGTTTTGGTTGCCAAGACTTGTTCATCGTTGTTCACGCGCCGTTATCCACGCTTATTCATTTGCCTTACCAATGCCTGTTTCTTGGCATTTACCAGTGCTTGTTTATCTGCACATACTAAGGCTTGCCGACGTGCAGGTACCAATGTTTGTTTATTTGCATGCACCAATGCTTGTTTATTTGCATGCATCAATGCTTGCTTGCTTGTCTTTGCCGATATTTGTTTGGTCTTCGCCAATGCTTGTTTCATTTGCATATACCAATGTTTGTTTCTTTGCATGTACCAATGCTTGTTTACTTGCATGTATCAATGCTTGCTTGCTTGTCTTTGCCAATGTTTGTTTGGTCTTCGCCAATGCTTGTTTTATTTGAATATACCAATGTTTGTTTATTTGCACTCACCAATGCTTGTTTGCTTTTGCTAATGTCTGTTTGGTCTCCGCCAATGCTTGTTTCTTTGCTCTCGTCAATGCTTGTTTATTTGTTCTTGCCAGTGCTTGTTTATCTTTTCTTGCCAATGCTTGTTTGTTTGCTTCAACCAATGCTTGCTTATCGCCTCTTGCCTGACTTCAAAATGGCCGCCTACAGTTCACACAGGGATGGTGTCCCAAGAGTTGCCTGACTCTAAGATGGCCGCAGTGGTTATCTGCAGGCACTACTTTCTCTCTCTTCATTCAACCTGATTCTTCACACGGGACTCACCGGCAGTTGCTTCCAGGGTCAGCATACTCCAGATTTGGCTCCCTCTGGTCACTGCTACAATCAGGTGAGGTTGGGGTGGGCTCCCGCCTTACTTTGCAGGGTCCTCGGCGGTGACTTGCCAAGTCTCACGCATCGGGGTGAGGTGCCAAAGCTCACGCATCGGGGGTGAGGTTTTCCGATGTCGGACCTCACCCGGGCTCAAATTTCAGCGCGCTCAGCAGCGCTTAGCAGTAGACCTTCGTGGGGCGATCCACCCCAGGATTCACTCTTCTCTGGCCACTACAGTCTTCAGGTTGGGTTGGGGTAGGCTCCCAACTCACTTTCGGAGTTCCCGCTCTCCAGTGCCGACAGCGTGCCAAAGCTCACGCATCAGGCGGAGCTCGCGTTTTCGGCGCGAAGGCTTCTTCTTTTCTCGAGCGCTTCAGCGCTCGTGGTAGCGGCTCCCTCTGGGCTCCCACAATGACAGGAGGGGCAGGGTCACTTACTATTTATCTCTCCTTTGGCTGGCAGCATCACCTAAAGCAGCAGACTTTCTCTTTTCGACGCTGCAGGGGACAGGGTGTCTTCCTGGGGTTCTGCACGCAGTGGGCTTGCTTATCCCACCCTCGTCGCCAGTTGTAGCATCCTGCTACAAAGAACCACAGGCACAGGTCCTTATATCTCAGAGCTTTATTTAATACAACTTGTCTCGACCCTGTCCCAACTCTAACTGCCCTCATCCTGTTCTGACCCCTCCTCTTCCCCTCAGCCCATCTAGCTCCGCCCATCCCAGCTACTAGACTGTCAACTATATTACAGGCGTGTGTCCCCGCGGAAATCCAGTGCTATCTTCGCTGAGCGTCCAATCCTGACCTGCTTATGGAGACAAAACCAAGAATAAGGCACTTACTGGCACAGTGCTGTCCTTACACCCTGACCGCTGATCAGTGTCCTCTCCCTCGCATACGGGTGGAGGTGCCAACCCCTACGCCCTTCTTATAAGTGGCTCCCCTCACCGGAGGTCACCTAAAACTCTGCACCCCAACCGTATTACCTTAAACTTTGTCTCCAACATGCGGGCCTACACTTATCCACTAGGTTCTAGCGCAGTGCCTCGGGAGGGGGGTGCAAGTCGAGCAGCTGAAAAACAAACAAATGCAGGAGGAGGCGTGCCCAAAGGCATGTGGCGTGGTGGGGGGGGGGGCGTGCACATCATCGTATCCCAGGCGAAGGCCATGCTTCTTTTAGCTCTGCCAGTGTCCAACTGTTACCCCCTGGTAGCTTGCACAGAGCAGTCAGGCTTAGTTATGAAGCAAATGTGTACAATATTCATGCAACACTTTGACTACAATACTCAATGAAACCAACACAAAGAGGACCCCACAGAAGTTTAGAAAATACAACTTAATTCGATTTCATTTGACAAAGCAATGCGTATTAGAAGGGGCTCATACTCGAGGCTGCACAGTAAAACTACCGGAGCCCAATGAGAGGTACCAGTTATGCTGAATATGGACATTAATTGTTGGTGGACACGGGGAAATTCAATGATTTGCCCAGAAATCCCCAGACGCTGACCCATCACCCCAGGGACGAGCCAGACACACCCGTTGGCTACCGGGCGGGAGGGGTGCGCACAACCCGCTAAGCCACAGCACGCAAACACAATGTAATACGCCCCCTAGGACGCGCCTCCAGCCCCGCATTCCTGCATAACCCCTCCTGCGGGGGGGTGTGCAGCCGGTCGCAAGAGTTTTAAACAACGGCGGAGACAATGCAAACACAATGTAATGCGCCCCCTAGGACGTGCCCCCAGCCCCGCACCCCTGCATAACCCCACACGAGTTTTAAACAAAGGCGGGGACATGTCCACCCGGATGGTGGCCCGCTGCAGTCCGCGGGTTAGCCACACTGCCAGGACACGGTCCCCGCCCCCAGCTCACGAGTCGGAGCAAGCACCCGGTGTTTGTCGGGCGAGGCGAGATTGCAGCGAGAGAGCCTGGGAGAGAACATCGCCAGCAAATGGGCATTGCGGCCAGATGCGCACCGCCAGCATTCCCCAACACTGGCCCCTGTGGCGTCAGCCACACCAAATGCTCACGTGGCGCGACAGGGGCCCGCACTCGCCAGGGTACCAGCCAGCTCACATCACACCGCCCCCAGAACTACGGGAAGTCATGAGCCCGTTCCCCGGACGGGAAGTCGCGAGCCCTCCCCCCACCCACCCAGGTATCCTGGAGGGGCGTCCGGGGGAAGCGAACGGGAGGTGTGGAGTACAATGGGCGGGAGAGGGCGGTACCGGGAAAAGGCTGCTCCCACCCAGCTCCGGACTGACCCCTAAACAACAGCACAACCTACCCAGCAGGGCGACTTTCTCCCAACCGTTTGACGCGAGGCTTGCCTCCTAGGAGACGAGCGTCGCGTGCCTGGTCAGCTGCACACCCCAGCCTCTAAAAGGCAAATCGAGCACGCTGACCCACGACCTTGGAGTCAAGAACCCGGCCAATTCCCGCAGTGTCTAAGGCCCTTAACCCCCCCAAGCCAGCAGGCACCCCAATACGGGTCCCCCAGGAGAACCCACCACAATTCCCGCAATCCCCGGGAGCCGCATGCCACCCCAGGTGACACCACACTCCGGATCATGATGGGGAGCCCCTGTGCGTATTGGCCGGTGCACGAGTGCGCTGCATCACGGAGCCCCCTCGGAGCAGGCTGCTCCCAACCCTTTCAAAGCGCAGCCCGGAACACAAGGACAGTACACCGCTCTCAGCCTCATAGGAGGACAGGAAAGGGGGTGGGGGGTAGCAGTGGGGCCATACTGACTTACCGCACCAAACAGCAGCTCCCAACCTGGAGAAGCGACGACGATGACAAAGAGGGGGAAATCACGAGACGGCGTGTACAGCGATCAAAAGAGATCACCAAAATGGTGGGCAGGGATATATACCCTCCCCAGGTCCTGGGTGCCCTGGAAGTGACGCCCCCTGTGCGCTGATACAAGGCTGGAGAGGGGGGGGGGGGCTCCAACCAGAGTCCCTGCCCCTGAAGGGGGCGGCGGGGTGTGGGGTGCCCAGGCGACACTAGAGTGCTGACCTCTCTAGTGGACCCCTGTGGGTGCCTCGGCCAGCTGCAAAGCAGCACAGTTCATAAATACATACAACAGCATTAGACAAGCTGTATTTGACTGAGCAATGAAAATCCACAATGTGCGGTGCGGCGTCCATGAAGCACCCGCTGTGCTGGTCCACAAGCAGAGGCAAAGCAAAAAATAGTGCTTAAAAGACTAAATAACACGTACCATGTAACAACCAAAGTAAAAGGGCCAGTTGCAATGAGAGGTTACAAATGAAGACAAGGAGGGACAAACATGCCTATTTATGAATCAGAAGGCAGCATTTACGAAGGACAATGACACAAGCAAATAACAAATATGGGCGGAGAGTGGGCAGGGCTTCTATTCCATACTCTACTACAACAAGTCTCGTAGAGCAGCACATGCGCGCTGACTCTAGGCTCCACCTAAAAAGCAAGGTACCCAGCCTATCCAAATGGAAACCAGCACAAAGTCTCCTTTTTTAAATGAAAAATGGAAAGAAATGCACTGTAAAGTAAACAGAAATTCATAAACCCAGCCAGAGAGCACCCCATAGTGTCATGTAAGGGCGCATTTGCATAGATGGTTTTGTATTTGGTGGCTGACTGGACAATAAATAATTGAGTGGTGTGGAATTTGTGTCAGTGAATTGAGATTACTAACCCATCCCACCTCCCTAGGGTAGACCTTGTACTGCTATGCTTCGCTACCCTGAAACAGTCAAGTGTTACAATGGGGTGCTTGGTTCTCAGCCCATTTGTGGGCTTAATATTTATGCAGGACTCTCATCCTTCACAACTAATAACCCAATTTCTTACAAGTATCCAGTATGATGCTATAGGCAGAGTTGCTAGATAGGTATGAAAAAAAATGAAAAATCCCCTTGAGGGTTCGTTGGAAGTGAAATGGAGATAATTGTATGGTAACACCTATTAGAGTTTTGCTCTTTGGTAGAGAATATTGTCCAGCTATCACTGAATCAATGATAAAGACTTTCTTTTTCTGGGAGAAGCTACCCCTTTCAGGGGTATGTGGAAATTCTGGATTTAGGGCCTAATTAAGATCTTGGTGGGACTACCGTTGTCACTCCGTGGCTGAGTAGCCAAGTAAGCTGACGGAATCCCACCTGTCCTATTTAGATGTATGCTGGCTGACTCTCTGCCCACATCGACAGAGTGTTTCCTGCCATGTACGTAGCTCAGCGATGCCGACACAGTGTACTCTTCTGCTGCCAAATAGTACTCCATCGCAGTCAGAGCGGCGGGGTTGTGTCGAGCCTAGTTAGATTTCATATTTGTGCTGGCGGTGTTCTAACTGTGGTTTACTAACATTGTGATTCTGGCGCGTGATGCGGTCATCATTGGAGTAGCCCTGTGGCTGTAGGATGGATGCTAGCATCACACACCTGATGTTATTTGGCTAATTGTTTACACTTGCATTCCACACTGTAAAACACACTACATTTCAGACCATGATCTTTTACCATTCCACTGCACCACAACATTTTCAACCAGAACTGTTGTCAGTTAAGTCAGGGGTCTTGTTTTGTTTTCAGTGTTTCTTCTCCCTTCTTAGTACTTTCATTCATTTATTTGTGGGTTATATAATTGTGATTGTGGGTGTGCTGCAGGCCGGAAAAGCAGGCAAGGAGGCCGAATATAGTGGGCTAGGCTGGTACTTTAATTCACATAAGGCAGAAAGTAAGTCACAAAAGAAAGGGCTCCAAGGGATGATGTCCGGGTCCTCTCCGGGTCTTGGGTCCGGATTCGGTTCTTCGGAACTAAGATGACGGGTCCGGTATCGGGGAGGATCCTCGTAGGGCAATAAGAGAAAAGAAAAGGGGACCATTAGTCCTGTCTTGGGTTTCGAGGAACAACTGTATCAGTCACCGTCACCCGGGTAGTGAGGGATGGAGAGGAGACAGTGGGGAACAGAGGGATCGGGGTTGAGGAAAAAGAAGCACGGTACGTAGTAAGAGTGCCAAATGGGGTCGTGTGGGGGAGGGCTTTCTACACAGTGAGGGTGCTGTACAAGTATTTTACAGTGCACTTAACGTGTCGCTAGTGAGTTGGGGAGTTATATACAGGGTATTACAGCGAGCTCCTAGCGAGCTCGGGAGATGAATTAATAGGGTACTCACACGGTCCGCCGCAACTCTCCAGTGAGTTGCGGCCGCTCTTCAGCCTCCTCCTGGGGACTCCACCAATCTTCGGTCCACACGTCTTCGTCGACGTTCGCCTGCTCTCCTTCTTCTGCTCCAGTCCGAGTGTCCTGCCACGATGCTCCGACGGCGTTCTGGTTCCTGCTCTCGGCTTTTCCCTGTTCTGGCGCTGCCATGGGGGAGGGACATCCGGGGTCAGAGGGATGCACTTCCTGTGGACGCTGTTCTCCGGTTGGTTCCTGTAAGACAGAGAAGGGCGGGGGTCTGTTTGTTATGGTTGCTGCTCCGGGCCCCGTTTCCGACACAGGGAAGTGTCCGAGGGGTTTCAGTCCTGGCGGAAAGGAAGGCGGTACGTGTTTGGAAGGGCCCATTCCTGGCGGGGTGGACAGCGGAACCGTTTCACAATAATTTATTACAAATCTGTTAATTTAGATAATGTAGAGAAGAAAAAAAAACATTTTACAGAGGGAGAATTATCCGTCATGGTGGATTAAATGATAAAATTAGAGCCACAATTGTTTGGAGCCCGAGTCCAAAATACAACCATATCTCAGAAAAGAAAAATGTGGGCCAGTATAGTTGACAGGGTGAATGCTGTAGCAAACAACCTGCACACAGAAGGAAATTAGGAAGAGGTGAAACGACCTGCGTGGGAGAGTATGTTTCGAGGCCTTCAAGCCTCATTCGGAGGCCCAGAGGACTGGTGGCGGTTCTCCCTGCTCCCCCTTACAACTCTTTCCCTGGGAGGAGAAGGTCTTGCAGATCCTACATCCTGCAGGCTTGACAGGAATCCCTGGTGGCGGGCAGACTGGTAAGGAAGACTGTTGAATAGATAACTACATTTAAATGTACTTATTACTTTTCATTTAGCTGTTGCTAATGTGCTTTGGCACCTTTTACAAACATAGAAACCGATATACATCTGTATCAATCTATTTTGGTCTTGGTTGTGTGTTTCAATGTATTATTATTATTTTATTTAAGATTACAGGTTTCAACCTCTATTACATTTCCCATGATGTAATGGTCCTTGTAGGAGGAGGGTTTACTACATGGTGCACACCTATTTAAGTGAAACACCTCACACTAATCCAGACATCCCTCATTGTGATTTTAGTGGTCTTAGACACCCTTAGAAAGCTCTCTAAGTGGTACCTAGATTAGGATGTAAAATAGTTCAGACTTCAATCCCAACTGCTGCACATCAATGTAGGAGGCTGGCTTAATATATGGTGCACAGTTATTTAAGTGAAGCACCCTGCACTTATCCAGACAACCCTTATGGGGATTTTAGTAGTCTTAGACAACCTTAGAAAGCTCTCTAAGTGGTAGCTGTGGAGAGCAGCCTTCAGGCTTAGTCCAGAAGGAGTGTTAAACAGCTTGATTTATCAGATCTAATCGTGTAGTGTGGGTTAAAGAAAAAAAGAACCACACAGTGTAGTTATAAAAAGATGTCTATTTATTACACAACACTCTCTAACATATTGGTATATGTCCTGACCGGAGATATCAACACAAATACACACAATACTTCATTTGCAAATAGGTATGAAAGCACAATACACAGTGGCCTCCAGGGGGAGGCCAAACCATATACTATGAAAGTGGTATAACAACCACGACTTGACTAGACACAGTGCCTATAGCACGTAGAATCTCCTGAATCAGGACTTGGACCAGGAGACTCAGAAGAGCTGGAGACACAAGGAACTACCCAAAGTAAGTGCCTAGGAACCCCACGGATGCTGTGAGCAGAGTGGAAACGCAGCCACGCACTCAACAGAAGTCAACGGGAAAGTCATGGTTGCAGTTTTCAAGACGGACCCTTCCCAGTGAAACCCCATGTGAAGACAGAAGGTTGGAGATTCACCCCACCCATGGATACCCCAGGAACCAGGATACCTACACCATGGAAGCTGGGTGCATAGGTTCTAAGTGACGTCGGAAACCATTGTAGACCACAATGGAGGACTTCATTAAAGATGCCACCAGCGTAGACTGGAAGTCCGGTGGAATCCAAGGGTGGATTCCTGAAGAGAAGAACCTCCAAGCAGAGAGGACAAGGTCTATGCCACTCAGAGGTGACCAGGAGACACGGAAGAGCGATGCCCACCGATGACGGAAGATGCAGGAGTGATGACAGTGACCTTGTCGTAGCAGCTGTGAGGACCAAGCGATGCTGAGGAAGACCAGGAGCCATTCACAAGCTCGCCCACATTGAAAATCGAGAACCAAAGGGGCGGTGGCCGGCGGGAGCATCAACAAGCCTTGGCAGCAGCAACAGACGTGGGAAACGATGAGGGAGCAACATTAGGACAAGCAAGGTCCAGGGGACTCACTAAGTACAGGAGAGTCAGAGCCGACCCCAAGCAAGCAGGAAAAGACCCTTGAGAGGACCCACAAGCCAGAGTCACTAGAGTTGCAAGAGGACTTCGGGCAGCTCACCAAAGCAGAAAGGCCACGGTGCAGAGGATGCGGCGAGGACACTGATCTTAGCCAGAAGATATACTGGAGGATGGAGCTTCTTGTAGCCTGAAGATCTCTGGATTGCAGAGCCATCAAGCTTTGGCAATGGCAAGTAGACGTGGTGCACAGGGGTTCAGTTCCAGCGGTTCCGGCAAGGGATACTGGCCTCAAAATTGCAGAGAGGACAGGTCTGGCCTTGAGGGAGTTTGCAGAACCACTACCTGTGTTGCTGAGCTTGTTGAAGTCTGAGGGACGTCAGGAACAGCAATCAAGTCAGCTTTGTTGCGGGACCTGCAGATGCAGAGAAGTGACTCCTTCACTCCAAGAGAGATTACTTTGGGTGTTCTTGATACCCACAGGTCTGTTGAAGATCTTGGAAGAAGTACAGACACAAACAATGAAGAAGACAGCAAGACCAGGAGCAGCAGGAATCTTCCTTGATGCAGTCTCGGTTCCAGACGAAGTCCAGGTGTCCAGACGGTCGAAGAGGGATGTGATTTCAGGCCTGAGTCATGACCCACGATGATTCTGAGGACCCACTCACAGCTAAGCCCTTTTATACCCTAAGAAAGGAGTTAGGATGACTCAGGGGTCCCTCCCAGAGGAGGGACTGGACAGAGGAGAGGATACTGCCATGTCATTTGTCCAGTTACACACCAAAGCGGGAGCCAAGGGCTCCCAGAATTGGTTCCAACTGGAACATGCGAGAAGGGAGCCTAATATGCTCATCAATAGTTTGGTCACACCTCCCTGTGACAGGGAACCTATTGTTCTACCTTCCCCTGCTTAAGTTCAGCTCAGCAGCAGGAGCGCAGAATCATGTCTGGGGTCAGCAGCAGCACTGGCTTGCTGGAAGACCCTGTAAGGTTGTTACCCGGAGTACTGGGGACTTCCAAGGGGAACCCCCCCAGTGCATGGAATCATACCTCCAACACCGGTAACGGTGTTGGGGTATGATTCCAACATGTTTGATACCAAACATGCCCAGGTTCGCCACAGCCATTATATACTTAGTCATCGCATAATGGTGCATGGCCACTATATGTATCAAAAGGGCTGACTGCACTTACTAACCCTGGAGAATCGAGGGAGTTTGCAGAACCGCTAGCTGTATTGCTGAGCCTTTTGAAGTCTGAGGGACGTCAGGAACAGCAAACAAGTCAGCTTTGTTGCGGTACCTGCAGATGCAGAGAAGTGACTCGGTCACTCCAAGAGAGATTACTTTGGGTGTTCTTGACGCCCACAGGTCTGTTGAAGATCTTGAGAGATGTACAGACACAGACAATGAAGAAGACTTTCAGAACAGCGAGGCCAGGAGCAGCAGGAGTCTTCCTTGATGCAGTCTCGGTTCCAGATGAAGTCCAGGTGTCCGGACGGCCGAAGAGGGGTGTGGTTTTAGGCCTGAGTCTTGTCCCACGATGATTCTGAGGACCCACTCACAGGTAAGCCCTTTTATACCCTAGGAAAGGGGTTAGGATGACTCAGGGGTCCGAGGGACTGGACAGAGGAGAGGATACTGCCATGTCCTTTGTCCAGTTACGCGCCAGAGTGGGAGCCAAGGGCTCCCAGAATTGGTTCCAACTGGAGTATGCGAGAAGGGCGCCTAATATGCTCATCATATAGTTTGGTCACACCTCCCTGTGACAGGTAACCTATTGTTATACCTTCCCCTGCTTAAGTTCAGCTCAGTAGCAGGAGGGCATAATCCTGTCTGGGGTCGGCATGAGCACTAGCTTGCTGGCAGACCCTGTAGGGCTGTTACCCGGAGTACTGGGGACTTCCAAGAGGATCGACCCCCCCCCGCCAGCCCCCCCCAGTGCATGGAATCATACCTCCAACACCGGTAACAGTGTTGAGGTATGATTCCAACATGTTTGATACCAAACATGTAAAGAATCAATGTGGACTGGCCCACTGTGTTTAGTCACTTGGTCACTTATGGCTAATGGCCTGGTGGCTGGACTCAATTAGTCTTGTTAATAAACCCCTCACACACCAACCTGGTTGGTGTCATGCTTCATCATCGGGGTCCAACCAGGCAGCCGAGTGCCGCCTGGTTGTGCTTCCACGCCTGACTACAGCGGAGGGGGTGTCGTGCAACAGTGTGATGTGGATAAAGGTGAATGTTAAAATATACCTCTGGGGATCCTTACCTACAAGTTTATTCTTGGCGGCCCAGGGTATTTTGATTAAAATATGTGATGCAACTATTAATAGCCAAGTTTTTGCTATGAGTTGCCTATGTGTTGGCGGTCTACATATTTCAGTCCCATTAAGGATTGTGCGGGACTTTCGTCAGGACCAGAAGGTGAAGTGAGTGGCAAAAAGGTGTGCCACGGGTGATAGTCTCCTACACACGCGCTAAGGTGTGTGGAAAAGTGAAGGTAAAAAAGGTGTCTTTATACTTACAGACACTGACTGCTTTGCGAGAAAAATCTTCGCTATAACATTCGGTTCCAGAAAATCGGGGCGTGGGGGGGAGGAGCTCTCGTTATCAATTTGATCAGTGCGAGTCCTCCGCCGGAAACCTAGATCGGGTCCCTCGGCGTCCACCAGCGGGAATCAGGGAAAGTGTAGGGAACTGCCACCTCTACCGTCACCAGTGTCTCATGCCATGCAATGCGTGATATTACGCTGAAGACGGGCCTGGCTCTTTGTCTCCTGTTTTTACTTCCCCTCTAGGTCCCTCTAATGCGCGCCCCCACACCGAGGAAATACGTCCCCGTACCTTGTAGAGCCACGTCCCTCCAGGGCCGTGGCTCCAGTTGTCGCGTTGCCAGGTAGGGTCTGGCTGCCCGTCTGTTCCATCGTCAGGTTCCGCTCTGCTCCGGTTCTTCTCCTTGGCTGCCGAGTCTTCGTACTCCTCCTGAAGGCTTCCTGCTTTGTCCCAAGGAAACACTGAGTATGTCCGAGCAAGCGTCCTCTCCTGGCGTTCTCCGTCCGTTGGTCCCAGTGAACGCCCACTGTCTCTCCCGGCTTCCACTTTGAAGCCCGCGGCAGCACATGACCCCGACAGCTGACCTGGGAAGCCTGTCGTCTTAAAGGACCTGCACTCCTCGTGTGACCAGCACTCCTCGGGTGAGTTCTGTGAATACAGGAGAGGAGACGGGGAAAGGTAATGGGGAAAGTGTCCCAGTTCTGGAGTCCCGGAATGCTCTTCCTCACACATGCGATGATAGATTTAGGGTACTCTAATACTTGTATAAGATTGATCATTTCTTTAATAAATATTATCAGTCAATACCTTCATTTCAGCTAGCTAGGACCATAAAAGTGCTTCATTAACAGCATACAACCAATGTAAAAAATAAATAACAGTGGACCATGTGTTAATGTATCTACAATTATTACAATGTACAAAATATTATGACATTATCATAAAACCAATTAAAACAGTTATTGAATTCATTTGAAGCTGGCAAGTATCAAGATAAAAAACAATCAATTCATTTGAATCTAAAAGGTATCAAGATAAAAAGCAATAACGGTACAAAAAATTAGGACAGAGTTCCCTGTTAGCTAGACCCGCATATAGCCTATAAAATAACATACATAATGCATTCCCCAATATCACTTTAGAAAACCCTTCCGCCTATGCCACATGCTATTTAAGAAACGTGATACAGAAAATACGATTGGGAGGTGGGTGTCATATTTTGATAGTCGATAGGCCTCTAGACAATGTCTGAACCCTAGGTTTCTACATATTTGCATTAACCATTGTTTACGTGGCAAGTGGTATGCAGGGCAGGCAAATAGTACATGAATTTCGGACTCTACCCTGTAATTACACGCTGGGCAGTCTTCCTTGGTCTCTGTGGCCCATTTACTAGTAAAGCTGATTAGTGGGAGGGTCCCCATTCTGAATTGTATATACAATTTCCTGGTGAGAATAAAGAGAGGGACCCTTTAAAACTATCAAGGGAAAAAAGGTACTTATAACCAAAACAAGAAGAATTCCGTTGACCCAATTATTTAGATGCACTAGTTGATCCTATATTAAAATATTGAATCTTATATCCAATACATTATCATAACCTTTTATTAAAAATACATCTTTTGTTCACATTCCAATATACAAAATATAAAATCACATAAAGCTATACAATTGAAACACAATAAAATGGATTCTTCCTAAGTTAAAAAAACATACAATACATATATTTCACAAGGAAATTAATGGACAGTTTGCAAATATGACCAGCATAATAGAGACAGACAAATGTAAGACCCAACCCTTGTCAAATACAGATGCACATTCAATTAGACTCAGAGACACACAGTCAATAAGTTGATCCAATCAATATTACAGTCGTTTGTGTCAGTCCTTGAATTGTGCTTTTCAACAGCGTCGACGCGTTTCGATGGCTCCAATAATATCACACCATCTTTATCAAGACACAATATTTCTGTCTCTGTGGTTATGTCAATTACTTTTCTTTCTCCACTAAGTAAAACAAATATATGTCATCAATGACCCAGTCTATACATATTCAGTTTATCAAAACAATTTGACAACATCCTCTGTATCCTAATTCGTTAACATCCTTTCCATTCTCAATCATCCCTACAGATAATAGTAAGCCATTGGTTACATTAAGTGATAATGATCATTTGTGATTCTCCTAATCAATTCACATCACTCTATACCTCTCCCCTACATATGGTGAACCGTCATCCCCTCCTGGGTACTTCATGCAGATTACCCTTATGTTTCTGGGCTCGTGGTGAGGTAGGTTTCTTACTAGTTAATATTCCACCTTCACTAGGACGGAAATTGAGGCTGATAAAGCGAACCTCTTTGTAGGCTAGGTCCCCACAGTTGCTATCATATGGCTAAATGCCCTTATTGAGTCTGAGTCAAACTGCTAATCGGTCTTACCCCCCCAAAATCGAATATAATTATCTCAACTTGTTTTGTATAAATTTCAAGGCGTATCATTGACTCAAAATGTTTAATTCAACTTGAGCTCCTCTGACCCCATGCAGAAAAGCTGCTCCGATTGCTTCTTGGGTTTTCGCTCTGCACGGGTCTAAGAGAGATTTGTGGCACCCTGTTATAAGACGTTTTCTCCACACACTTCTAGCCATAATTGACATACTATTTTCCTTTCTAGCTCACTGTGCTTTACCTTATAATGAGTTCCACGTGTATGAAATTAGGGGGGTGAACCTCTTTGTAGGCTAGGTCCCCACAGTTGCTATCATATGGCTAAATGCCCTTATTGAGTCTGAGTCAAACTGCTAATCGGTCTTACCCCCCCCAAAATCGAATATAATTATCTCAACTTGTTTTGTATAAATTTCAAGGCGTATCATTGACTCAAAATGTTTAATTCAACTTGAGCTCCTCTGACCCCATGCAGAAAAGCTGCTCCTATTGCTTCTTGGGTTTTCGCTCTGCACGGGTCTAAGAGAGATTTGTGGCACCCTGTTATAAGACGTTTTCTCCACACACTTCTAGCCATAATTGACATACTATTTTCCTTTCTAGCTCCCTGTGCTTTACCTTATAATGAGTTCCACGTGTATGAAATTAGGGGGGTGTAGCTGTCAGTGTCGCTCGACTGCTTGAGTTAGAAATTCGGCTTGTTCTGCGAGTCACTTTAAAAAAAACAGAGACATCCAGAATGTTACAAACTGCCTCCGGTTACACCAAATCTAGACTTGTTTTGCGTGAGCCCCGACCCTGCTAAAATGGGGTATCACGCCTTACCTTTAAATCGTTTCCCACGTATTTAATTTAGTGGGCTTCGAATGTTGGTGCCGCTCTGCTGCAGGGCTTGAATTTGCTTTTCTTTGGCTTGCAGCTGTTTTTAAAAAATTTGCCTAGGACATTGCGATATTAAAATATTTGCCAAGGAATTATGCTATACTGAATCTCCTCATTTAAAAGCTCCCGCTCTAATAGATGGCGTAACACGCCTTACCATATATGTAGCAGTATCTCCTCACACCTCCGAGTGTCGGGTTCAGTAATGTCCACCAGCACTCGTCTTAATCCCTTCTATTTAATTCTGGAATGAGCCTGCTGATTGGCTCTTATTTTCACATGATCCCACCCTTACTCTCCTACGTGAGTGCTCGCTGTTAATTGGTCTATGGGGTCACAAGGTGGTAATCGTCTTTCTTTTCCTTTCCCCCTATCTAACTTTATTGTTCCTGCTGTTATCGTGAAACCTCAAATTGAGATGTGAACTATGTGACGAATCTCTCCACCCTGTCACAATCATTTAAATATATTGTTGGCCCCTCAATATGCATGAAGGCGCCTAATTTGTGTTATTACGTTTTCAGTTTTCTTCTTCACTGATGCGGTATTGTACTTATTCTACCCGCCGCTGCCCTCAGCCTTATCTTAACTGAGGCGGATTATATTTGTAAAATCCCCCCCCCCCCATTATCTGAATCTACTATTGTATCATTATCTGGGGGATTATTCTATTCTAAATATCCACGCTCTAACTTTCTTATTCGATATGTGAATTGTATTACTACACTAACATAGTTTGTCGAGATGATGTGTCTACTCCTGAACATATTTATCCAGAGACATTCTCAATGCATGCTAATTCTACTTCTAATCTGTTTGACACTTTCATTATGAATATTTCTGTAAATATTTTATAAATGTCCCAATGGACATCCGTTCTATCTTTTATAAATGCTGCATACTGCAATATGCTATACCTGGCGGTGTTAATATTTCATGGTGCAAAATGAATCCCTGCTTCTCCAGTAAAGGTACCCTACCTTAAGGTAATTGTTTATTTGTTGATTAATTAAAATCATTACAAAAAAAGAAAATACATAACAAGCACAAAGTCTGATTGAACATATATCAATCAATCAATACATTTGTATAGCGCGCTACTCACCCGGAAGGCTCTCAAGGCGCTAGGGGTCCGTCACTGCTCGAACAGCCAGGTCTTGAGTTGCCTCCTGAAGGAGAGATGGTCCTGGGTTAGCCGAAGGTGGATGGGGAGAGAGTTCTATGTCTTGGCTGCCAGGTAGGAGAAGGATCTTCCACCGGCAGTGGCTCTGCAGATGCGTGGAACGGCGGCGAGGGCGAGGCTGGTCGACCGTAGCTGTCGGGTGGGCGTGTAGAAGGTCAGGCGGTTGTTGAGGTACTTGGGGCCCAGGTCGTGGAGAACCATGTGTGCGTGGGTGAGGAGTCTGAACGTGATCCTCTTGCTGACGGGGAGCCAGTGCAGGTCTCTCAGTTGGCCGGAGATGTGGCTGTGTCGGGGGATGTCCAGGACGATGCGTGCGGAGGAGTTCTGGATGCGTTGGAGTCTTTTGTGAAGTTTGGCTGTGGTTCCGGCGTAGAGGGTGTTTCCGTAGTCCAGTCGCCTGGTGACGAGTGCCTGGGGGACCGTTTTCCTAGTTTCGGTGGGGATCCATCTGAAGATCTTACGGAGCATGCACAGGGTGTTGAAGCACGATGATGATACGACGTTGACTTGTCTGGTCATTGTGAGGGAGGAGTCCAGGATGAAGCCCAGGTTACTTGCGTGGTCCGTAGGTTTGGGAGTGGTGCCAAGGGCAGGGGGCCACCAGGAGTCGTCCCAGGCGGAGGGCGATGATCCCAGGATGAGGACTTCCGTCTTGTCTGAGTTCAGTTTCAGGCGGCTGTTATGAATGCAATGCCAAAATATAAAATGCTAGACAATTGTTTAACCATTTTCCAGTTAGGGATTAAAGTGCATGATGCTAACAACACCTATTATCCAATTTTTGATAGCAGCCTATAATGTCTATAAAGTGTGATGTACTCACTTGGCAAAGATTAAGGTGCAATGTGCTAGCAGCTAATATTCCATTATAGTTAGCAGCAGAGTAAAAGAACAAATGTACAAATTATCAGCAACTATTAGCAGCAAAAATACAATAGTATCTCAACACCAATGCTAAAGTGACTTAAGCTATCAGCAGCAAAATGAAAAGTGTGTTACATTTTTCACCCACGAAGCTAAAGTGCCTTATGCTAGCGACAACGAGTTATTGATTGATTTTAAAACTAATCTTTAAATCATAGCACCTTTTGGAGATGAAGTGCACATACTCAAGTCTTTAAAATCATAAAATAAATGAACATACCTAACAACATATAAATATTACACAGTTTTTTTAAAAGGAAAAAATGTCTTAAAATTGCCCATCTACTCCCTAAAAACAATAAAATCATTATTTCGCAGCCGTAACGGGTTTATCATTACTTTGGATGTCAACCTTACATAATTTCTTTTCCGCTTTAAAAATGAATTGAACGAATTGCTGTATACTATAAACAGTGACACCACTTAAACAGGATAGTAATGCCGATGTACAGGTTCTGACTCCCATTTCTTTAACCGCATGCGTGCGGGCGGAATTCCGCCCGTACGCTGGGTTTTTAAAAAGCGCACTTTACGTGACGAGCTGGGCTCGTCTTGAGCGTGCGAGGAGGCTACGCCATGACGAGCCCAGCTCGTCATGAGCGTCGAAGGGGTTAAAGATAGGTTTTAAAATTGTCTTCCTTTCCTGCCACATTTTTGGGCATAGTGTTACAATGTGTAGTAAAGTTTCCTCATACAGCCCACAAAGCTTACAAATTTTTGATGACCATTTATACTCCCACTTAGGAGTTCCATCTTTGGTTGGATATATGCTAAACCTTAAAAGCATACATTTCTTTTTAAACAGAGGTTTTAGATGAAAAAGTAAGTACGGTTGGACTGATAGTTTCTCAAAGGAATTTGCTATAGACCAGAAGTGTTTTTTTTTTCTCAGATCATCTTTATCCATTAGTTCTGACAACAGAGCAACGGTTGAATTAATAAATTGTTGCTCCTTACTTCATCAACCAGATTAGGGCATTAGAAATTTAAAAGACACTCAGAAAGGTAATCCTGCCAGCTTCTTGAATATTGGCCTATCGAGATCTCTCGCCAGCACAAATTTGCTAACGTACCCTCATCTGCTCGAGATAGTGCCAATAGTGTTTTTAAAAATGTAGCTTGGCGGACGAAGAGCTGGTTCCTTAAACCATATTCCAGTCTTAAATTAGCACGAGGAATCTGTCTAGGAATCCTAAAAACTGATTTATAAGTCCTTACAACTATCCCCTCCAGCAATTTTGCATCCCTACCCCTGAAAATTATTGATCCATAGTCCAGGGAGGGAATAAGCTTTGCTCTCATGACTTTGAGTAAGTGATCGTAATTAGGACATAATAACTTATCTCTCAGTTTTCGAAACGCAAAGGCAAGAGAAGTCCCTTTAGCCTCTAAGTTATTAAAATGCTGTCTAAATGTCGATCCATCATCAAATGTGAATCCCAAGTACTTATAGGATTTTACACAGTCAATAGTCAAACCATTAATATTAAAATCCTTTACCCCTAATTTGCCTTTCCCCATTGACATTATTTTTGTTTTCTTTGTATTAATTGTCAAACCATTTTCAGTAACGTATATATTAAATGAATTTATTAATCTCTTTAAGCCTATAATAGTTTGGCTGAGTAAAATGGTATCATCTGCGTACTGCAAGTATTTAATTTCTTTACCCATCACAGCACGGGAATGCGAAATTACATCATTAAAATGGACTGGGAGATCGGACATAAATAAATTAAAAAGGCAAGGAGCGAGCTCACAACCCTGTTTTAAGCCGACATTTGTATCAAGGCGACGGGTGGTATGACTACCGTCGCCAATTTGATCTGAACCCAAGTATTTGAGCACAATAATTTAATCATTTTCAGAAGTGTTTCTGATATGCCCCAATTAAATAACTTAATCCAGAGAGTATTTCTGGGGACAGAATCAAAAGCGGATTTTAAGTCAATAAAACAGATGTACAATTTTTGTTTCTTATATTTTGCTCTTTCGCCTAGTAATGTCAATAAAATCAAGTTAGTGAGAGTTGATTCACCCTTCCTAAAACCCGTTTGGAAAATTGGAATCAATTCTTTTCTTAACGCCCAAGATTCCAACTCCTCTAACAAGCAACTTGCAGATATTTGCGCCTCTACGTCTGTGAGGGTTATTAGGCGATAATTTGCAGGGTTGTCCTGGGGGCCACTTTTATAGATCGGCTGAATAATGCTACCCCGCCATGATTCCGGGATATGACCAGATTTGAGAACGTCATTAAAAAGGAGCGTTAATAACTCTGGCCAATTCGTAAGTTTAGCTTTAAAAATACCATTCAGGACAGGTGCTCGATTAGATCTGATCTTAAGCAACACTTTTTTAACTGTATCAACCGACCATGGCTCTATATTGTGGGAGCATAGTGAGTCACTAATACTTAGGGGAACACACCCTCCTGCTGGTTCCAAAATACGGTCATGGTCGAATCGATCAACATCGTCGATCGATTCACTTTGATGAGCTGTTTTCATTTGATTAAAAAAAATCCAACTTAATTCATCTATATTGGCACTATTACTTCTAAAATTACCATTTTCTAAATTATTAATAATGCCCCAGAACAGTCGCAAGTCCTTAGATTTGCATGCAAAATGAAGTTTGGCCCAAGTTTCTTCATAATATGATTGTTTAGCCCTCCAGATTTCATTCTTATAACCCCTCTTTAAGTCTCTGATTTTAAGTGACATTAAAAAGTAGGAAGTCCCTTTTGCTTTTCTATACAGGGATCTTATTGTTCTGTTAAGGGTTCTTTTCAAGTACAATAAGCGATTAGAAAACCAACCAGGGTTCTTCGGGTTTAAAATAACACCATCGGTCTTAAACTCCACAAAATCCAGATCACCCGATATGACATCCTTTAGATGTGGGATTACTTTTAGTAATTTTAGGATGTTACTCCTTTTCAAAATATCATGAGTACCTCGAGTAGAATATTGGGACAAAAAAACACTTTTCTCTTTTCAACCAATACTTCGGGGGATCTATATCGCCCCTTACCCCTGAATCAGCTAATACCATCGACCCACCATTCACTGGCAGAGCCGAAGCCTGCAGGCTTGTTCATTCACTCTGCTCTGAGGGTGATTGGACCAGAATGCGAAACCGATCTTCCTGTTCATTCGTATTATATTGTAGGTGATCGGGATTTACAAATTAGGAGGATTTTGATCTTGGCAGCAGGGCTGTTCGCTCTGACTGATCTGGTTACGTTGTAAACAGATGGAATTTACACTTTTCTCGTTAACCATAAGTTGGACTACCTGTGGGATAATTCCATCGTCTCTAGATCGAACTTGCACTGATTCTGCTGGATTTTTTTGCATATTATCTTTGGGCCCTACAATTACTTGAATGGTAGCATTCGGATTCTGCTTAGTAAGATTATGCTTACCATACTGGGAATCTGATTCATAAAGTGTCTGGACTATCCCTCCTACAGGCCCCCAAATTACTTGGGCCTGGGGTTTGATCCCCACATTAAGTTCGGACTCCTCCCTTGTCCCATTACTCCAGTCTTTACTAGGTTGTTTTTCCTTTTTATCGACTTGAGAGTCTTTCGTTGGTCTAAAAATAGGAGCCACAGATTTAGAATTAGTGGTTAAAGAGGGATTATTGTTTACTACCCCACTATGGACTTTTTTGTCCTGGACTACTTTATTATGTGTTTTTCTTAGCCTTTTTCGATGAAACCTCGGGCTCTACGCTAACTTCTGTAGCCCTACTTGCTTTGATACAGATCTTATTCGATTCCAATTTTGGGGATTGATCAGGCTCAGGAGGTACACAGATGTTACCAGCTGCCGTCGGGGGGGCATTATTTTTGAAACTATTGGTCAACGAGTGGGTAAGTTTTAAAACTTGGGGAATATTGACTCCATTTCCTGGGTTTTCTGCTGATTCGACACACGCCTCAACTTTTCTACCAGACATCAATTTTACTTATTGGACCATAGAGCTAACAGTTGAGGGCAAATCAGCAATGTTATCAATCAATTGAGCACATGTGCAAGATATTAACTGATTCTCTTTATCTGCTTGTACCTTAGAGATCAGTTTAGTTAGTTGAAAGAGCTTTGCATCAATTCCTACAACATGTGTTGCTAAAGTATTTAAAATGTCCACCTGCATGTCTAGTTTACCAGAATGAAAGTTAAGGGGGTTCGTTATAGAATTCATAGTGTTTAGCATACAATCCCATACACCACGCTCTGGCTTATTGGAATTATTTTCCAAGGCACCGGGTCTTGCCTGAAAATTTCCATCAAATTTTGTTAACAAAGATAAGTCAGCTGCGTTAAAAGATTGACATTGCTCATTTGTATTGGCCTTAGGGTTATTGCGCCTACTGGCCACACCTGAAATCAAAATGGACTTATTGATAGAAAAACTATTCTTTAAAATTATACTGGACTGGTCCAAATTAAAGAGACGAGCATCACCAGTTGATAAAGGTTGATTATTAGGGCTTGATACTAAATCATCCACACCACCTTTATTATTTAAATTGTCTGCATTATAATCCAACACTGCGGCCACATCACTCACATTATGGATCGAGCCAGAGGAGATATCAATTACTGAGCCGACAGCATTTACGCTCTCAGTCGTTTTTTTGCAGAGCTCCTCTGGTCCGGTACTGTGTGAGTCCTCCACCAGGATTGGCCCTGTAGGATGATCCACCGTAATTTGGCAATGAATTTGAGCTTGCGTCTGCGGCCTACTAGACTGCCCCAATAAACATTCGGGCAGTAAGAGTGCTGAATCCAGTACCACTATGTCAGACTTTAGACTCCTCTCCTTAAGGCCAGCCACTTCATGCGACTTGAATGAACCCTGGGCGGATTTAATTTCTTTTACTGTACTGAATTGATCAGATTTTACACTCCTTTCTGGAGAATCAGCCCCTTCGCATGACTTTGCTACTTTCGAGACAGTTTTAGACTCAATTGATTCACAAGGCTGAGCACTTTTAGACATAATACCGGAGATGATGAGTCAGATATTCTACATTCACTAATAGAATCGATATTCTTAGTTGTGTTTCTTTTTTGTTTATGAGTAAGACTGTGGTGATACTTAAAAAAGAAACTCTTAATCGACGGTTGGGTGTCGGTCTTGGAGATCTTTTGAATCTTCCCGGGGGTTATGGGGGATATGGGGGATAAAGGTGAGGAGCTCAACTCAACTCGCTCATGCTGGAGCTCTGTTGATAAAGCGCAGCCTCTACTTGCGCGGCTTGGTCCACTGACCCCCTCATTTTCATCCTGTTTTAACGGGGACCCCACATTAGTTGGGATATCAGGCTTCTGGCGTTGTTTTAGTTTAGGTAAAGCCCCGCGTTGATGACCAGATCTCATCATCAACAGTCTCCCGGCTAGGGCTACAAATTATAAAAATAACAATAACAATAACTAATAGCCAATACCAACACCAAATAAAATCAAACAGACTATGTAAGGCTGACTTCAAGTCTCACAGTTCAATGATCAATGTTCAACGGTTGCTCCTCCAGCAATTGCTCGGCGTTTCAGGAACTGAAACCAAGCCACTTGCCTCTCACAATACGCGGCTCAATAGACAATAGTTCTGGCGCTACTCCTGTAATTAAATAGCGCCCCGCCGCATGATCCAATCGCAAGGCTTCCACACGCCAGCAACAACAGGAATGATATTAACTTCACACTGCCGGCTACTCACAGGACTCAGCATTCAGCGGTGTCGTGCTGTTTGCAATAATGGCAGTAATGTCGGCACACCGCTACCATAAGTCCAGCCGCCTCGATTCCACAGCCGTTTCTTTGCCGCTTTCTTTTTGCCCCTCACTCTGCCCCTCGCTCTGCTCCAGCACCTCACGGTGACTCTTGGCGGGAGCTCCTGGAGCAGCTGAAGTGGAAATGGAAGTGGCTCACTCGCTCACTCACCGCTCACGACTGCACGCGGTGGCTTTTCCACAGCTCTGGAGCACCCACGACCCGCGGCAGCTGCTCCGTCAGTGCAGGCGACTGGTTCTCGGCATTCGCGGCTCCCTCACTGCTCACGTCACAGCTCTGGGTGCCGGCGTTGGCCGATGGTTCGCTCGCGGCTCACTAGCTGGCCGCAGCGCTGGGGGACCCGCAACCCGCGCCTCGGGCCGCTGGTCTCGGCGTTCGGTCGGCGTTCAGTCTGCGCCGTTTCTCGGCGTCTGCAGCGTTTCTCGGCGTGCTCCGCTCGCAGCTCGTGGAAAACCAGGAAAAACCGTACCTGCACATTAGGGCAACTAGTTAGGGCAACCATTAGGGCAACCAGTTCAGAAGTAGAATTTGGGGAAAAAAACTGAACACTTGGCTCTTCACATCCGGCCCAGACATGGTGGCAAGAAACCCCTCCACCTTTTGATCAGTGCCAGGATACCCTGCTGAGCTGGAGGCGCGCTTTAGCAGTGCAAATGGATACAAAGTATAGGAGTTAACCCGTTGACCCAGTTGCGACCGGGTGAAGTATATAGCAAAAGAACCAGCGTCTCAACTGGTAACCCTTAGCAAAGAAAGTTACACAAAGTTTATAAATCACTTGAGAAAGGGAATAAAAAGGAAGAGGGACCAAGAGTAGGTTTTTTGAAAAAATTATGTTATTTGTAAGTAGTTATAACAGCACTACAATACAATTGAATTTGATGTAACCATAACAACCAGTTGTGCACTGAACATGCTAGTGTGAGTGAACGACGCAGTGACACAGAGGTGAAAAAACAGAGTGTATGCTCTGGCAATACAGGCTCTGGCTGCATTCATCGGTACGGATCCCCACTCCACTGGTTGGATTTGGGGTGCAGGCCACGAGAACCACATCGCATTGTATGTGGATGATGTTCTGCAATACCTGGTCCATCCGGCTGTGAGTGTGCCCAGATGTACTCTGCTGCGTGAGTAGTTAGAGCGGGCATCCCTCTGCATCGGCTTAGCGTTAAATACTTGGGTTATGGACCGCCTTGCACCCCAAGTGCACCTGGGCCCTTAACCTCCAGCCCCATGTCCGGAAAACTAAATCAGACCTCACTAGGTGTCGTACTCTCCCCCTTAGGTCCTAGGGCATATTGCCCTCTACAAAAGATGATTCTCCTGTGCTTCCTTTATGTTTTCCAGAACTTACAGCTTCATTTGCCCCGAACTTGGTTCTTTGCCCTTGACAGTGCAGCGACAAACGTTTTGTTGCGGGGCTCTCGGCCGAGCATTGTCAACGGGGGCCCTATGACAGAGGCTTGGGTATGTGCAACCTCTATCTCTACTATATCCTCTCATCTGCTTGTCATTGGTTGACTGGTTCACCTGGGGTAGTCGGAACCTGCCTACTGGGTGGAACTCTCCCTTTTGGGTTTCTCCCGTTTACAAGCCAAGCTCTACAGGGTGCCAATCTCTCTCATCGCCCCTGGTGACCTAGTGGTGTTCCTTGCATGGAGGGCAGCCTTGCGGCATGTTCAATGGGAGACCAAGCTTACACAGCAGACACTACTTTGGCACGGCACTTGGTTAAAGGAAACAGCTGATCATAGTGGCTTCTGTTCCTGGGACCAATTGGGGATGTAAGGTCAGGGATGCATATATCGGTTCTTTCAAGATCTCCAACTGGCAAACAATCTTACACATGCCCAGTTCTATAAATACCTTCAGCTCAGGCAGGCCCTTCATCCCACTCCCTCTCAACGGATATTCTCCCAGAGTTCAATCCCATGGAAGTCAAACTATTAATGGGACACATGGGCCGGGCAGGATTTCTCAGATTTACAGCACATTTATTATTCATTCCCCCAGGTCACTAGACCACCTTAGGTGGGAGGGTTGGATAGGCTCCGTGGAGGACGAGGATTGGCGAGACGCACTGATGGCCCCACGGGAACTCACCACCTCTGCTAAGCTGCGTTCATTCAAACCAACTACCTTTCCTCCATATACCTTTCTCCACTCCATCTGCACTGAGCAGGCCTGCAACACCCCTCCACGCATCCTCGATGCGGAACTGACCAAGTAGATTTTTATCACATGGTGTGGGCCTGCGATGTAGTGCTCCAGTACTGAACAGGGATGACCCGGGAGTTATCAGAGGTTTTGGTTTGGGATGGTTCCTCTTTCCCCCTTACTGGTCCTTCTTGGGGTGCTTGCGGGTTCTGGGGGTTCAAAGGCTGAAGGTCCTTTCTGGGTACGGCCCTCCTGGTGGCGAAGTGTGATATCACCTCGCAATGGATGGCCTCCAGATCACCCGCTCTGTCGAACTGGAGAAGGGGTGTTGATTGGTGTACGCAGCAAAAACGGGTGTTCTTTGAAGCACGTAGCTGCCTCGGAAGCATGCACGTGTGTGGGGAAATGGCTTGGACAGCTTGCTTAATTGTTTGTACCCTTATGCTGGTGGGCTGTGCAGATGTTTTGTCTTATAACTGTTGGATGTCTTGCCCTGAACTGACTAATTATCACTTGCAATGATGTATTGTGTGTGCCTTGCTCCAGTTTCACCAGTGCTACTAGTCTGAAACTCAATAAAAATGTGTTTATGAAAAAAAAAATCATTTGCAATTGTTTGATTCCTAGCAATGTTTCTGACTAAAATGTGAAGTACATAATTTTATTTACCAGTATGGCAGGAAAAACAACATTTTTTTAATGTTTACTTTGTTTAGTGTATACGCTGGTTAAAATTGTATGTGATGGTCATTTGTATTTAGATGCAGCCATTCATCATGAGAATGGACACTTGCACCAACAAAAAGATGTTTTAAATGATTTTTTAAAGTGTTATTACAGGTGTGTTTATTTTACTAGGATTACTGATAAAAACCAACACATATGCATTACACCTTAAAATAATTATGCGACAATTGAATTTGGATACAATACAGGACTTGCCCTAGACAAGGGGAAATTTAACATAGATAGATATGTTGAGTGATTCAGATTTGGGACTGACATTGATTTTACAGGTAATTAATAAGGTAAAGGTTACACCTTGTCTAATGCAATTTCTACATCATGTTACATTTCATTTATCCCAGTGATTTGTAATACGTTTTGACTTTGACAATTTTTTTTAATTTCTTGAAACACATCTATATGGTGACTTTGGATTGATATCTTTATTGTGCAAGTGTCAATTTCTTTGAAGGCAGCTAGCACGAAAATTAGAAAAACAATGCAATCATACAGATGTGTTTCTTTACATTTTTTAGACATTGACATTACAAATATACATTACAGATAGGTATGCTTTTGCTTGTAAGAGAGATTTAAAAATGCTCAAGCCCAGTGCAAATGTTAACAGACAAGTCAAAAGGTAACAGGGAAAAAAAAGGGGAGCTTACTGTGGAATTAGTCAATGACGGTGTTGATTTTGTTCGTCATCAAGCAGCAGCAGCGGGGCAGAAATAGGAGATCAGGTCCATGGCAGAAAAGGAAGTGTGAAAGTGAGAAAAGGTTAATTTCACCCTTATATCTCTTCCAAATCGCCAACTTAGGTGTGGAGTTTTACCACCACAGACACATCAGTGGGAAAGCACATTGTGCTCAGTCCAGCGGACAAACTGTGTGTCCTCCCTCTGACAGCAGCTTTTGCCTATTGCATCTTCGATGCGGGTGAACATACCTGGAAAAGTCAGCTGAACTCTGACAGCCTTGTCCATCGAACCAACAGAATCTAAATAGAGTGGGTGGACTGTCTAGTAGCCGGTCAGGGAATCTGATGAAAATGTTACGGTGTCTTTCTTTATACTCCCAAATAAAAGAAACCCAGCCCTCCCAAACAGAGGCTCTCTCACATAAAGCAAGAAAACACCTGGAAAGGGGCTCCACCCTCACCAAATGAGGCACATCAAAAGATAGTTTTCAGATTAAAGGGTGGGGTTTTATTAGTGCAACTCTCTCTAACAGAAAGGCTTTCCCAGATGTCAAATGAAAGTAGGTAAAACAACATGCAAATGTGAGACACCCTCACACATCACAATACCAATAATCAGAGAAAATACCTAACCCGCTGCAATAGCTTCATCGTAGCCCAAACAAGACTCCCAAATGACAGCACTGCCCTGAGGTCAAGAGACTCCTCAAGCCGGGAAATGCAACACTGATAGACGTGTCAGTCGCTCAGGAAGAAAACCCGATTTCCAAGTCAACAGACCCCAGTTTTATAATATTCTCAATGCATGAGAAGACATCCTCTACAGCAAGGAAATCTACTGGTGCTGGCTGAATTCCAAGCAAGAATACCAAGGCAAAGGAGTTCTCGCGTATTCTCCTGTGCTCCCACATGTTCCTGCCCCATATCTTAGTGAAGCTTGTGAAATTAGAAAACATCTCCAAAAGTACAGAAAACAAACTTGAATGTGAATAACCTAAATAGCTGTTAGTAACCTGGAGGCCTGCGTGTGTGCAAAGCTCAAGCTAGACAGAGTCAGAATTCAAGATGGCATGAGGGCATGTCAAAGACAATAGTAAAAACTTTATAAAAATTCCCAATAACAATGCACCACTGCCTATAGTGTCACACACTTTATTTACCAACACACATTATAATGCACATTTGGGCACCACAGTCTATAACACTACACTCAGAGACAGAAAAGTACATTCCACACATTTCTCTCTCTCCTGCTTTCAAACATACATCTCACACGTTCTGTTCCCGGCAAGGCTGTTCTACTCTGTGAAACACTCCCACTTCTGCTTTAAGGAGACACAAAAGAAATCATAGGGCAAAATGCAAGTACAGAGTGAATTAAAACACATAAAGTCAATTAAAAAATGGTAGTCAAAGGTCATCACGTGGTCCCAATACATAGGAGTGCCTATAATACTACAGAATGCGGGATCATTACTGCCAAGATCTAAATCAGGTCATTAGTCTGAAGTGTGAGGTATTCCCACATCAATGGGCACTGGCTGTGGTGTTATAGCTGCAAATGCATCCCATGAGTCTCGACCTACTTTTCTTAAGTAAAATGCATTATATTCCACCGGTTTCTGTTGGGGAATCTGAGTAAATTGAGGAATCTGAGTAAATTATCACAGAAACCAATCCAAAACTCCTAGGAAGAGGTGTGGCGCCGCGGCTAGGGCGACTGACTCCGGAATCTGGGGATCACGGTTCGATCCCCGGCACCGGCGGCAGATTAGCCCAGCACCATGTGACTCTGGGCAATAGCTTGCTTAATCTTCCCGACGGCCCCCAGCGCCTAGAGACCCTAACGGGTGATTGTGCGCTTTACAAATGTGGATATTATTATTATTATTAATCCAGTACAGAGTTTCAAATTCAATTTGTTTTTCTCAGCCTTCATGAAATCAGCATATAACTGGAATAAGGTCTCAGTGAGTTGAACGTTTGCTACTGACAAAGAAAGTGAACTGAAGGTCACAAATTAAGATAGCAACAAGCTAGACTATGCAATCCATCCTTTTGAGGTCAGTAAATTGAGATTATTTGCTTTGTTATTTAAAATACTGTTTATATAACACTTCAACTGCTTATGGCTGCATCAGTTTGAGGATGCATTATCTTTGTATATAATCTTGGAATGCACAAGTCTAGGAGCTGCTTTTTCTGTTGGGACTTACCTGCATGGACCATCGGCAGTGTGGTTTGGGGCCCAGCAGGCAAATCAAACTTCAGTATGGACAGACTGCTGACCCAATCACTCCCACCTCCCTGTTCCTCTCCACTCTCCTACCCCGTTCCTCTCCACTCTTCACATCTAGCAGTGGTTGCCCCTACACTCCTTCTGACCTCTTTTAATCTCAGTTGCCTAGGTATCTAGGTAAAATGTGGAGAGCCTAGGGATCTTCCAAGTTTGACCTAGAAACTCTGTTTCTCATCCTTCCTCTTCCATCTCCAAAGGCCTTTTGTCCTTCAATTTACCTAACTTACTAATTTTACTTTCCTTCCACAGCATGACCCCACTACCAACTATTATTAGTCCTGGGAGTGTTGAATACTGTATTTTAGCTACAAGGTCAGTCACAGATTGAACCATTTGACCACCTATCTTGGCTATCTGTAAGCAGGACATGGTATAGGCTGCTCCTCTGTAACACCTGGGTTGGCCCTCTAACTAGTATTTATTCTGGTCTTTAGCCAGTGCATACTGTGAGTGGTTCTTTGTTTGCACCTAGGTATACCCTATAACCAGCATTTTTGCATTATATGATCTTCATTGAGTCATGAACATCAAATCTTCCTGTCTTCATGTGAGGATCCAGAAACATCTAAATCCAAATAGGATGTATGTTTAAAACAAGTGAGATCTGGCATCAATAAATGCAGGTACAACCTCTATCGACTATGAAAGCTATTTTGTCCAAATATCTAGCATTGAGGCACCAGTTGTCTAGACTGCTTCATAGAGAAGTCCTAATGGTATAAGGATAAAGTTGAATAGAGGGAAAATGTAGCCTGATAGGCATAATGCAAAGATAAGCTGATACATCAACTGTTTTATTAGGAGCAAGCAGTTTCCATATCCCAGCATGCCTTGCACCGGCAGTTCCTGAAAGTCTCACTTCTTTTTTCTTGCTTATGCTGAGAGGTTCTCAAAACACTTCAGGGTTTTTGTAGACTGTGGTGGTTTTTATTGCAGACTTTTTTTGTTTTACTTCATGTGACATTGTTGATATATGCTGTAGCATTTCCACTTTATTTAGCTTCTGACAGGGGCGTTTTTGACCAATTGCATCACTATTTGAGAAGTGCCCTCTTGTGGGAGGAAGAAGATAGCCTCGGACCCACATGACATGTGTGTGTTTTGTTTGCCACCCTTACATTCAGTGAAGGAGTGTGAATTCTGTAAAAAGATGCGGAATCAATACCCAAAAAACAGGGAAGGAATTACACTTAGGGAGAGAGCACAGGGTGGAGGAGAAAAGGTAACATTGGACGACAGCAAGGGAATCTCTTCCATCCAGTGGGACCAGGCCATCATCTTCAAAGGACTCTCTTAAATTGTCACCCACCTCATTCTGATCGGGACTCTGGCTAGTCCTGACATCAAAGATTGAAACATCGAAGTATAGCAACATCCTAATGTGTTCACCGCCAAGGACAACCTCTACCACAGGATTGATGTTGAAAAAGAAGGAGAACACTGCATTAAGGAGGACACCGGTGAAGGATCATCCATCGATTTCAAAATATTTGCAATCAAGACAATATTCTCAACATTAAACATTGAGGGAAATCAGCATCACATCACTTGAAGTGAGGATCATCTACATTGAGGTACTTAATGTCGACAGCAGCCTCTCTATCTTCCACTAGATTCCTGTCTCTGTTGCCTTCTCCAGTGGCATCTCCTTTACCCTCAGGCCCTCCAGTGACGAAGATCCCTGCTGTAGATCATCTCCAGGAACCACTTCAGCCACTAATTCTTCCAGCAAACCCATTGTTGGTGCAAAAGACAGCTCCTGGAAAGAAACTGCCAGCTCTGGAGATTGTTTCTGAACTCCCTAATACTCATGACGTTTCACCTGTGCCAATTTCGGAGTCCCATATTGCTTCTTCTTCCCCTGTAGAAGTTGGTCCTCAAAGGCACAAAGAGAATAGGTCTCCTTTTCCATCTCTGTAAACGGATGATGCTTCAATTTTGGACTTGTGTTCTTCCAAATCCATTAATGTATGTACGAATGACAACTAGCAAATTACAAGTGAGAATCAACAAGCAAAAAGCCATCTAAGTTGCAAGAAAGGCGGTACAAAGCTAACAAGGCATTTTGTTGAAAATAGACACAAAAGATGACACTAAATGGTAGGTCATTGAGAAATTAAAACTTTTACAGACAAAGCCCTTCTTAAATAGGAACAACTATAGGTTTATAGGCTCAAAAAGGACAAACATGGGCTGAACGATGATATTGTGTGGGAACAAATGGTGAGGTAGTGGGTTATTCAGTACTCCTGAGTATATTATTAATACTGCCTAAAGTATTTTGGTGTTATTTCTCTTCTCTTTCAACTATAAGCAAGTAGTTATTCTCCATTCATTTTGCATTTTACTGAATTAAAGATTCCATATATTGTGAACAGTGTACTCTCTCTGAAAGCATGTTTTCTCTCTCTGGAAGAATCTGTTTTATCAATGAGTGAATTTAATTAATGTGAGAAATTGTGGCCACATAAAAGCATAAGACTGTCTCCCCATCTCCTTACGAGAAGAAGGGATAAGATACTACGCGGGCACTTGGGAATATAATTCCCAGAGGGCCTGGCCTCTTTAAGGCGATCTGAGAAGGGTTTAAAACTGTGAACTTGTTTTCCAGTATAGTCAGCCTACACTAGAAAGATGTCTTCTAGAGGACTGAGCAGCAATTATAGGTAGAGGAGCATCTGGACTACAATCACCAGAAAGTTCATCATGTGCTCAACTCAGTCTGAGCTCACAGATTGGTGGAGAAACTCATGTGACATGACGTCACAGGTTATGTGACATGACGTCACAGGTTATGTGCCATGACAAGCCAGCCAGACCTCAATCAACTCTGGTGGCTGATAAAGCCAATCGGTCTAACCAATGCGGAAGCTGTTGGCTTTGTCAATGACAATGTGTTTCAGCATTGCACGGCCAGATGGTAAGTTTTACCCAGCTAGATGCAGCACCCAAGAGCCAGCAGCTGATGCACCATTACTCCTTTGTGTAACCCCAGCATACATGAACAAGGCAACCCAAATAAATTTACCGTTTGGCAGAGAGCAAAACACAATATGAAATGCGTAAATTTCCTTTAACGAGTGCTACTAAAATTACCTAATATATTATTGATACTTCTTTTGTTCACCTCTCAAGAACAGAAGATATTGCTTGCCTTAGTGCAATTCATACTTGTGACCTGCATTTTACACACCCATTCCTGCTGCAGGCACCCAAACCATTCAGCTATCCGACTGGCTAGAAGTATCATGGCTAACAATCATCAAAACACAGAGACCATTGCAAGCATAGATTCAAATTCAGGAATCCTTTATTACATTTGTTCCCTCTTCCTGCTACATGGTGTTTTAGGGTCACAGTTGTGTCTATCTGGTTTGACATAAACATGGTATTGTCTGACCAGAAATTCCGTCCGATCAGTGACTTGGATTTACAATGACCACCTAGATGTCAAGGCCATTGCAAATAAGTGGTAAGCCAGCTCATTAGGCGACTGGACTGTTATCACTAGATCACATGGCCAGATCCTGACAGGACTAACTCGGCCGTTGGACATTCTAAGGTTGATAACATTAATCCTATTAACTTGTGTAACAGTACCCAATTCTTGCAGTACTCGGATATGTCAGCCATAAAGTGTTACGTAATAGTATTGTATTATTGTTCACCTCTGTTGTTGTTATGGTTTGCACAGGGCTTAGAGATCGCGCATGTGCAAAGTGCCTCTTTGGTGACCCTGGTAGGTTGCTGTTTCAAATTCTGAGTAACGTGAATTTAGTGGAGTGCTGGCATCAACATTTACCAAACCTACATCTCAAAGGTGGGTGCTGAAAACACCTTTGTTTATTTTATATTCTGTAACATAACACACCATGTGCTGGGGGGGGGGGGAGAATGAGTGAGTGAAGGGCAGTTGAAATGTAGTGGTCACATTACCTTGCAAGGCAATGGAGACCATGGAGGGGATTGCTGATGAACTGTGTGCTGTATTGTAAACCATAAAGTGCTTACTATATAGGTGCACTCCAGCACTCAGAGGTGCAGTTGGTGGCATGTGGCGCTTTACTATGACCATCCAGTGAATTAAAACGTGCCCTTCCCACAGCCTGTTTAATTAGTAACTAGCAAACCAGTTATGGCGTGTTCCAGTTTTTTTAAACTATATAAGGGGTGGGGAGGGGGGTGAGAATAAGTCAGTGAAGCGAATCTGAAACGAAGCAGTCACATGACCTTGCAAAGCAATGGAGACCATGGAGAGAATAGCTGACTTTCTTGCCCTCCCCCCGCAAATGCTCTACTGGCAATGAAACATGCTGTGGATTGAAAAACAAGATAAGAACAAGATTTACAAGTCTGTTCCATTACGGTCGGAGAAGCACAGGGTAAACAGTCATGGAGGTGTGGGAGGGAGCAAGCTGAAGGACGGTGATTGGGGGACAAGATAAGAAAAAAGTCAGAGGTGGGAGAGCAATTACACAACGGTTGGAGAAGCACAGGTCAAGCAGACACAGAAGCGAAGGATGGAGAAAACGAAAGCAGGAGGAGGGTGATTGAGGGACTGGACAAGCAACGAAATAAGAACATGATTTAAAGCCCTGTTTAAAGAAACTATGAGTGGATGGATAGTAGTAATTGGTCCATGTTCTTGGGGAGGGCTAAACACATGCAATGGGCGATGGGCAAAAAGATTAGAAGAGAAACGATGGAGCCAGGAAACCGGAAGCCTATGGGCGGGCTAAAGCCTCCAAAGTATATACACGTCTCTTTCGAGACAGCACATGCTTTCTAGAGCTGAGACCTAAAAATATGGGGGGATCGTAATGGGGTTTTCAGATAATTCAGTGAAGGAAGGGCGTAGTAGGAGAATGGCTGACGCATCTCCTTGACGGCGCGAGTAAAAGCTAGGGTATCAATATTTGTTGTGTCACAAAGGTATTTTTTATTTATTGGGGAAGGACAATAGGTATTTTGGGGCTTTGATAGGCAGTAAAGCTTTAATCCAAGCCTTTTTTTCTTTAAAATATACTCTCGCACATTAGGAATTAAGATTTTGTAACATGGCTTTGTTTATGATTCTCATGACAACAAAACGAGGAATGAAGGGTCTAAGGGAAGTTTAAAGACCAGGCCCAGGTTATCATCCCCTAATGACCAACCTAAAAAACTCAATAAACCTGGGGGTCTGATAAAGAGTCCAGAGGTACTCTAAAACACTAAGACTTAGAGCCACAGTAGGTGTAAGGTAAGGAAACCTTTCAATCTTAGAAATGTTACTGAGAAACCAACACATTTAACCACTAGCAAGAGTAGGTGAAACCCAATGTCCAGAGATGGATTCCCATCAAAGTTTAGGTAGTGATCTGGTTGTTATCATCTGGTCATCCTAAGGTTGGGATAGGTCGTCTCTAGAACATCGAGACATATCCAATTCCCACCTTAACGGACTGGGTAGCAGCCCACAGTTACTTGTAGACCATGCGTAAGAACACTAATTGGGAATGTGCAGTGCAAAAGTAGAGTGAAAATGTGACTGTGATTAAAAATAGAATAGAAGACTAACAGCAAGTACTTTAATAGTTGCAAGTCTCTTTCTCAATTAAAAGCAAGAACAGCGCAAAACAGCAGTTTTAACAAATAGCTGCAAATGGGCCGACATGTTTCTGCCAAAAAGGGGAAAATACCTCCTAAGGCTTTCCTCAGGGCCTCTATTCTAATAAGTTTTTGCCACTGCAAGTACGTGTTACCAAACAAACCATATATAAACTGTGAATAAATCAAACCATAAAGGATATAAGTTATAATTCCTCCATGTCAGATGGTGTTTAGTTCACCTACAATAAGAAAAGTGGAAGGTGGTATAAATATATTGGTTATGTTATAAAAATAAAGTGTAACATAGCAACAACAGTTACTACTCACCCATAGTGACAGGGGATAGACCCTCACCTCACCTGGACCTGGCTCAGGATGAAGGAGGCCACGCACTGTGGGAATAAGGTAGGATGCTTAGTGTTAGTGGAAGGTTAAATTATTTCATTCCTTTCCACAACCCTATCGCACCCTTTATTATACTTAGCCCACACTACTCTCATTACTCAGCTCACTTAAAAGGCTCACCCTCCCGTGGCCTAGGCGTAGACACCATCATTACAGTGTTGCTTCATTAAAAACTCATAGGAAGAGCAGTCCTCCTCTTGCACATCCCTCCCTCTAAACAACTTAATGCCTAAGAGATTAGACCGTTCCTTACCTCTCCGTGGTTGCACCAGACTGTGCCTGAGTTAGGGGGAGGCAACGCGGTAGAGGAGGAGGGTCACTTAAGTAGGGAATGGCAACAGGGGCATCACTTACTTCCAGAATAGCCCGTGCTTGCTGGTGCGCGTGATCAAATACATCCAACACGCGGTGGTCAGTATCTCGAACCATGGGCATCATCATAGTATAAAATTACATAGAAAATGAATGTTCTATGTTCCACAGTCGGAGAACCAGCGTTACCCATAGCATCCTGGCCACTGCCTCATCGCGTACTCTCGCGATGGTATCGCGGGAAAAAAAACTACAAAATGACGTCGGCAAAGTAGTTTACCTGATGTCGGTTCTGCACTTGATATTATGATATAGCCAAGTATAAGTCAACTCATTACATACTAACGAAAACAAAGTTACTTTAAGCTTGAAGGGGCTCGAGGCTTCCTATGGGTAACGTAGATATATCGCTCCTCTGTAACATGCAAATTAAAGACCTGTAGCGTCCTCTCGTGGGAAATCCGCGGGACGAGATAAACTACTGGGTGATGTCATAATGGCCAAAATGGTAGTTTTTAGCTACAGGATACGATTATCGGTCATCCTGGCTTCATATTTAGGCCCACCAATGTATGAAATTTGTCGCAGCTGCAGGCACGGTGAGTGCTGACAAAAGTTTGTTAAGTTTGTGCAACAGTAGGCAAGCTCTATACCAAAAAACAAACGGTGTTTCATACCTGTCCAGCAATCAGTTCCAGACTCTACTGGGCATCGTTGTTCCGCACCCACTACTATGGGAACACAAGCTAGAGATTCACAATGTGGTCCAAGGGATTTCGTCATTCAATCCCGAGTGTCTGTGGATAATTTAAATATCCATTTCTGTTCCTTTGCAAAGAGATATTTTGATACATCCCTAATGTAAGATGGTATGTAGGGTTTTTCTAGAACTGTCCACTTGAAGTCAGTCTCACTATGGTTCTGTTCAAGGAAGTGTTTAGTCAGCTTGGAGATATTTCTCTTACATCTAAAAGCACTTTTGTGCTCTAGCATTCTGGTGCGTACCTTTCTAGTGGTCATGCCTATGTATTTTTCTAGGCAGGGGCATGTCAGCAAATAAATTAGATTCGAACTGTTGCAGTTGGAAAACTCTTTCAGGATCCAAGGACGATTTGTTCCTATCTCAATTTGGGTGACCTTTGATGTTTGAGGGCAAACTGAACAGTTACAACATGGATGGTGTCCCGTCACTGCCGCTAAATCCCATAGTGTCCCCACTACTCTCTTAGGGGTTTCCCTAGGTCTGGTATGTACTAGTCGGTCCCTCAGACTGGTGGATCTTTTAAAGGCAAACAATGGTTGTTCGATTGTCTCATTCCCACAGTTAAGAACTCGTCAGTGATGACGTACAATGCGCTGAACTTGATTAGATTTAGTATCGAACGTGCTAACGAAGGTTAGACGTTCTAGGGGAGCCTTTGGACCTCTCACCTCCAAAAGTGCCTCGCGATGATTGTTAGCTGCTCTTTTCCAAGAGCGTTTAATCAGTTGTTTGGACACTATCCCAAACAACTGATTAAACGCTCTTGGAAAAGAGCAGCTAACAATCATCGCAAGGCACTTTTGGAGGTGAGAGGTCCAAAGGCTCCCCTAGAACGTCTAACCTTCGTTAGCACGTTCGATACTAAATCTAATCAAGTTCAGCGCATTGTACGTCATCACTGGCGAGTTCTTAACTGTGGGAATGAGAAAATCGAACAACCATTGTTTGCCTTTAAAAGATCCACCAGTCTGAGGGACCGACTAGTACATACCAGACCTAGGGAAACCCCTAAGAGAGTAGTGGGGACACTATGGGATTTAGCGGCAGTGACGGGACACCATCCATGTGGTAACTGTTCCGTTTGCCCTCAAACATCAAAGGTCACCCAAATTGAGATAGGAACAAATCGTCCTTGGATCCTGAAAGAGTTTTCCAACTGCAACAGTTCGAATCTAATTTATTTGCTGACATGCCCCTGCCTAGAACAAGCATTGGAAATGCAATAGGTCTCGCATTAGAAAAGTTGGAGCTATTGGTTTTGTAAATGACAATTTTTTTTTGTGTTGGTCTTGAAAATATCAAAATTAATAGCTTTGTCATTTACAATGCCAATAGTTTTAACTTTTTGCAAACGTGACACCTATAGCATTTGTAATGTAATATGTGTTGTATTTACATGACTATAAAAAGAAACAGGCTTGTAAATACAAACGTTTAGTTTTGTGAAAATGCACTGCCATGCGACATGTGAACACATTTCATGCTGGCTAATTATTCTAATTTGTTTAAATATTTACAACACTTAATTCACCCTAGTAGCCTAACAAAGTCAGTACATGACGTGCCATTTTAGATGATTTCATATGAGGACAGGGAAGAACTGTAAGACTGCATAATGTGCTGCGCTGCACTGATGTACACCATAACATAAGTGTTTTTTTGACCGGGTGCATACAACGCGCACGCAGCCACGTTGCATTACGCTTCAATTGGTTATAGGATGCTAAAAGGAATGAAGAAGAAAACAAGTCCATACTAGAATACAGCATGCCTCGCAGAGCAGCGCATGCGCTAACCAGGCTCAACCTAAAAAACTATTAGATAAAATGGGATAGGAATAGTAAAGGAAGAAGAAATATACAGGGTTGTCTAGTAAGAGTGAAGAAATAAAGAGTAAAGGGTGGCAAAGAGAAGAGACAGCAAGACTGAAAAAATGAAAGGGGCCAAACTAAAGGGACATGAGGAGACAGCCGACAAGAGAGAAGCAGAGTCAAACAAAGAAATCCAAGCGGAATAAGCACAATAGGCGCAAGAAGAGTGGGGAGGAGTCAGAAGTATAAGAGAAGAGGAAATGAGACAGGAGTTTTGAGACGACTCAAGACTGAACTTTAGATTTAGACTATCACTCTTTTACTGTATACATTTACAATTATGCTACTGTATGACCTCAAGTAGTGTAGTGCATCTGTAATCTATCCGTATAAATTAAAACGTATTATTAATATATATAATAAAGTATAAGAGGAGAGAACAATACAAGAGGGGCGTGAAGTCCAAAAAGTAAAGGAGATGAAAGGAGAAAGGCTGTAAGGGAAACAGAAGAATGGTAGAGGGGAGAAAAGTACAGAAGGAAAGAAGTACAGAAGTAGAGAGGGGTGGAAGGAACAGTTGTAGAAATAGGGGGAAGAGAAAGGAGACGTGCAGAGAAATGGGAAACAGTAATTCAGGGCATACAGGTGTGCAGAGAAGGACAAGAAGGAAGGCAAAAAGGTAGAGAAGAAAAGAGGAACACGTAGAGGGACAAAAAGGGAGGTCAAAGGTGCAGAAAGAGGAATACAAGGGGGAAAGGAGTGCACGGAGAGGGGCTGGAAGAATATGGGGAACATAAAAAAACAAATGAAAGAGTACGTGGGGAGAGGCCAGGGGGGAGGAAAAGGGTACAGTAAGGAGTAGCAGGCATACATGCAACAGTCATGATTTACGTGGGAGATTCACGAATTTTAAAGCCAAGAGGTGCTTTATTTTAGCTTAATCCCTCTTTCCTGTTTCGAAATGTAAGAATGTGTGAGCTTCGGCAGTGTCAGACTGGCCACTTGGCTTACCAGGCTAATGCCCGATCGGCTGACAGCATTAGAGGCTTTAGGAGCGGTGCCACTGCGGCTTAAGGCTTCTTCACAGCAAGGAATCACCACATTCATCCTTATTAGCATCGCTAAAGATAAACAGGTTTCTTAAGCTGCGGAGTGCATGACACCTTCTGCGCTACAGCCTCGCCCTCTTAAACACACAGCACAGCTCGTGCTGACAGTGTGCCGCTCTGCGCAAGAGACACCCAGCCCGGTCACAAGGCCGAAGGAACTGCTGCAGAAAGAAGCGCCGCCCTGGCAGAAAACGTACCCACACTCTGCAGTCGCAAACACACAGAAGTGACAGGAAATTCACGAGCCTGTGACTGCAGACCAGGGAGGGTGGCACGCAGTGGCGTAGCCCGTGGGTCACGGGCCCTATTGCAAGAAAAGACTCCGTCTCCTCTGTTTGAACTTTGAAATACAGCAATCACATGAGTGCAGTGTGCCCCGGTGCCACTGCACCTGCCGCACAAATGGAAGCTACGCGACTGGTGGCACGGGCAGATCAGGAAACAGAACTGCATCAAATCTGTCAGTAACGTGACCTTGGTATTAATGAAAACTAAATTACTTCCTCGTATGCTGCCCCAGATCAGAGGAAAGACGGGAACGCTACTCTGAAGATTTCACGTGCACAATGGCTGACGTCGGAAATATTAACAAATGACCGCAGGATTTGCACATAATTTAAGACCATAAACCGTTATTGTACTGTTGAGTGTGGAGAAGATAAGATCAGACTGAGATGAGAATAGGGAGGTGTCTGAAGGTGAACCAGGGTACAGAGAGGCCAGCAGCATCACAGGGACCGCAAAACATGGCTGCATTAAGCTGCACAGAAGGGGTAAAAGAATGGACAGAGCCGGCGGAGGAACAGGAATATAAATAAGAGATTCTAGAAAAAGAGAAAGAGAAGGAGCTAGTGGGAAGTGGGATAAAGGCATGAGTAAACAAGAAAAGTAAAATAAAGGGAGACACGGCCGAAACTGCAGGGAGAGAGAGGGGAGGTGCTGGCGGCTGGGGAGGGGGAGGAGAAGTGCGAGCCTGGCGGCCGTGAAACTGCAGCAGGGGGCGGAGCGGGGAGAGCGGCGATGAGGGTGTGAAGCAGCAGGGGCTACGGGAGGGAGGCTGGGCTGCCTTTGATGTGGTAATGCAAGGCAGGCGGCTGGTGGCATGTGCACGCGCTTTTTAGGGCTTGCGCTTGCACAATGACCTAAAAAGCACATGCACTGCAAGGAATCGCCAGTGGAATCGTGTGCTTGGTTAAACGCTGTTTAAGCCCCTATAGTCTCGCTCTGCTCAATGCGCATGCGCATTGAGAGGCGAGACCTAAAAATACATAGGCATGACCATTAGAAAGGTACGCACCAGAATGCTATAGCACAAAAGTGCTTTTAGATGTAAGAGAAATATCTCCAAGCGGACTAAACACTTCCTTGAACAGAACCATAGTGAGACTGACTTCAAGTGGACGGTTCTAGAAAAACCCTACATACCATCTTACATTAGGGATGTATCAAAATATCTCTTTGCAAAGGAACAGAAATGGATATTTAAATTATCCACAGACTCGGGGATTGAATGACGAAATCCCTTGGACCACATTGTGAATCTCTAGCTTGTGTTCCCATAGTAGTGGGTGCGGAACAACGATGCCCAGTAGAGTCTGGAACTGATTGCTGGACAGGTATGAAACACCGTTTGTTTTTTTTGGTATAGAGCTTGCCTACTGTTGCACAAACGTAACAAACTTTTGTCAGCACTCACCGTGCCTGCAGCTGCGACACATTTCATACATTGGTGGGCCTAAATATGAAGCAAGGATGACCGATAATCGTATCCTGTAGCTAAAAACTACCAATTTGGCCATTATGACATCACCCAGTAGTTTATCTCGTCCCGCGGATTTCCCGCGAGAGGACGCTACAAGTCTTTAATTTGCATGTTACAGAGGAGCGATATATCTACATTACCCATAGGAAGCCTCGAGCCCCTTCAAGTTTAAAGTAACTTTGTTTTCGTTAGTATGTAATGAGTTGACTTATACTTGGCTATATCATAATATCAAGTGCAGAACCGACATCAGGTAAACTACTTTGCCGTCCATTATGACGTCATTTTGTAGTTTTTTCCCCGCAATACCATCGCGAGAGTACGCGATGAGGCAGTGGCCAGGATGCTATGGGTAACGCTGGTTCTCCGACTGTGGAACATAGACAGAACATTCATTTTCTATGTAATTTTATACTATGATGATGCCCATGGTTCGAGATACTGACCACCGCGGGTTGGATGTATTTGATCACGCGCACCAGCAAGCACGGGCTATTCTGGAAGTAAGTGATGCCCCTGTTGCCATTCCCTACTTAAGTGACCCTCCTCCTCTACCGCGTTGCCTCCCCCTCACTCAGGCACAGTCTGGGGCAACGACGGAGAGGTAAGGAATGGTCTAATCTCTTAGGCATTAAGTTGTTTAGAGGGAGGGATGTGCAAGAGGAGGACTGCTCTTCCTAGGAGTTTTTAATGAAGCAACACTGTAATGATGGTGTCTACGCCTAGGCCACGGGAGGGTGAGCCTTTTAAGTGAGCTGAGTAATGAGAGTAGTGTGGGCTAAGTATAATAAAGGGTGCGATAGGGTTGTTGAAAGGAATGAAATAATTTAACCTTCCACTAACACTAAGCATCCTACCTTATTCCCACAGTGCGTGGCCTCCTTCATCCTGAGACAGGTCCAGGTGAGGTGAGGTTCTATCCCCTGTCACTATGGGTGAGTAGTAACTGTTGTTGCTATGTTACACTTTATTTTTATAACATAACCAATATATTTATACCACCTTCCACTTTTCTTATTGTAGGTGAACTATACACCATCTGACATGGAGGAATTATAACTTATATCCTTTATGGTTTGATTTATTCACAGTTTATATATGGTTTGTTTGGTAACACGTACTTGCAGTGGCAAAAACTTATTAGAACAGAGGCCCTGAGGAAAGCCTTGGGAGGTATTTTCCCCTTTTCGGCCCATTTGCAGCTATTTGTTAAAACTGCTGTTTTGCGCTGTTCTTGTTTTTAATTGAGAAAGAGACTTACAACTATTAAAGTACTTGCTGTTAGTCTTCTATTCTAATTTTAATCACAGTCACATTTTCACTCTACTTTTGCACTGCACATTCCCAATTAGTGTTCTTACGCATGGTCTACAAGTAACTGTGGGCTGCTACCCAGTCCGTTAAGGTGGGAATTGGATATGTCTCAATGTTCTAGAGACAACCTATCCCAACCTTAGGCTGACCAGATGATAACAACCAGATCACTACCTAAACTTTGATGGGAATCCATCTCTGGACATTGGGTTTCACCTACTCTTGCTGGTGGTTAAATGTGTTGGTTTCTCAGTAACATTTCTAAGATTGAAAGGTTTCCTTACCTTGCACCTACTGTGGCTCCAAGTCTTAGTGTTTTAGAGTACCTCTGGACTCTTTATGATTCTCATGATGCACAACCATATGAAATTCGATGTGCAGTGTGTGACTACAGGAATTGCCACCCATACTTAGACCATGAAGTAAAAGAATATCCCAATTAGGTTAAGTCCTCTGAACACTTGTTAGAAAATGCATGTAATTACCATCACGTTCTCCGTGACTATGAATGTATGTTGTGGATTTGTTTTTGCTCTGCCACTCAACCTCACGAGCACCGATATGTGAATGCTTTACTTGAGTCAGATTGAGACCAATGGAGCACAACGACGTGCATAACATTAACTATGTTGTTTCTATATCTTAGGCGGACATTTAACACCAGGAAAGGTAGGTCATTCATTTTCTGTTTAGAGGGTATTCATTCACACACATCAAAGAATTGGGATACTTCTACAGCCCTGAAGAATGATCATGATCAGTATATGGCTGTAATACAGTGTAACTATGTTGGCAGACTATAAGGATGCCATGGACATTAACCCAGAAGCATCCACTGGCTATACCATAATGTTTTTCATCATACCTAAGGTACCACTTCGTAAAGGATACCCCTGTGGTATACCTTAAGGTGTTATTAGCGCAACCTGTATCCAGATGATCACTATATCTTAAGAACTCCCTCAACCAACCTGAGGTTGAGTCTGCCCTGGTAGTACCACCTTCCCAGGGTGGGATGAGGTAACCAATAATGAAGCGTGCTATATTACATTGGTAAGACCACCTCATTCAATATATTTATACTGGTTGATCACCTAGGTTTAAAGATTTAAGAAAGGAAGACAGCAGTCCTCCCATAGCAATCCCTCACCAAACTCCATGCATTAATGAGAACAGTGAGTGAACCTCTATTTCTCTCCTTGTAAACTTAACATTATAAGTTCCCCAAGCATCATTAGTGTCCGTGATTAAAGAGACAGTACAGCCACGACCCTCACGTCGACTTTTGCTTTCCTTGGTTCGAGGTTTGACAGAGCTTGCACAAAAGACGTTTCTTTCTCCTGCAACCACAAAAAGCTCTACTCTGAAGTTGTGTTAATAAATATTAAAACACAACACGCATCTGATGTAGAAACAGTTGTTCCTCCTGACAGGGACAGTAAACACATTTGGTGCTTGACTTTAATATCATTCTAAAAATATTGTTGAAAATATATATTGTGTCAAACATATTGTGATGGCAAGAATATCATAGGACAGAATTGTTCTTTATGTATATAGTTTGTTCTGACACCTCCAAATGATACAGATCTGAGGGGCTGAATAAATACACATGTAAGTGGGTTAGTGATTAGGTGGTAGGTCTATATGAAGACTTTATAATATATACTAGCAGCCCGTCCCGACGTTGTCCGGGAGCAAAAGGCTGCTTCAGGGCCGCAGCCCGTCCCGACGTTGTCCGGGGGTCCCCTGGAGCGCAACCGCCACCTTCAGGGCCCCCAATCAGCCGAACCGCCACCTTCATGGCCCCCAATCATCCGCACACAGTTCACCGCTCCTCCCCGCGCTAACGGGCCACTCCTCCCCGCGCTTCACTTAGCCGCACACGTTCCGCCTACTCCCAGCACTTCACTGAGCCGCACACGTTCCGCCTCCTCCCAGCGCTCCCGCGCTTCACCTACCTCAGCCCGACTTCACCGCTCCTCGTTCCGCCTCCTCCCATTGCTTCGGTCAGCCGCACATGTTCCGCTCCTCCCCGCGCTTCATCTATCTCAGCCCGACTTCACCGCTGCTGTCCGCCGCTCCTCCCCGCGCTAGATGATGTCAGCACGCACGTCCACGTTGTTTGCTCACACGGCCGGCGCTACTTCTTAGGGACTACTTTTATTTATTGTTTATTTTTTAAATAACGTTTATTTTTTATTTTTTATAGCCTATGTCCATCTACAGGACCCCCCCCCCCCTTTCCAACGCTGTATTGGGTGTTGCGATTGGTTGTGTACTTTTCGAGTTTACCTGGCTCAAAGGACACAGTTCTCTCTTTATAATAGTAGTATAGATTCCATTTTGTTAAAAAACTATATTTATTTGCTCACACCAGTGATTTTGCAGTTTTCATACTCTTCTATGTGGAAATTTGCTTTATAAACCCTCAAATGTGAGGGCAATCTAGATCCTTTTGGGTTTCTACTAGGGATGCTGCCTGATTTCTTGCTGATTTTGCTGCACATTTAAGATGTATCCTATTATTAATTTGCTGGTTATTCTCCATTATTCTATTATTGAGAGCCTTCATGGCAATGATGTTATGCATTTAAATGAGACTTTTTGCATTTGCACTTTACTATTTCTGTATTGTACCTTTTGGATTTTTATAATACATGGTTTGCCTAAATTCCACCCTGGAACTCACTTATTGAGTCAGTCTTCCCTTAATTGACTGTATTTTAATATGCGGATTTGTACCTTCAGTAGAAGTCTCAACAGAAATTGGCAAGCCAAAGTCAGACTGTCACTTCTAGTTAGATAAAATTCAACCCATTCAGAAAACAAGCATACAATCCTGAGAACATATTTAATCCCATAACAGACAAGCACTTCAATGACGTCTGCTCGAAGTCTGTTAAATGGGCCTTCGAATTCTGCTGTGTTATTCACGACAAATGTCTGCTTACCCTGATTATTTCTTTGACAAGTAATGCATCCATTAAATAAGTCTCTTGCCACAATTATGAACATTTAAATTGCAGCAGTGCTTCTTAAAAATACTAGTAAGTGCATCCCTACCCATATGTGTAGCCCTGTAGAGAACATGACATGGAATGTGACATGCAGTCTGGGAGTACAAACTGATGACAAGGACTAACCCGTGAAACAATGAAATTTCTCTTTTAATCAATCATTCTAAGGATATCATGGCCACAGAGCAGAATAAGTCCTGCACATGGGCATCGACATGGGCAGGGTCACCCTACAGACCTGTCCTGGGAGAGAATGTTCTGGGGGAACCAGCCTTGCTGACTACCACAGGTACCCACAGAGCAGTGACAGGGACCCCATTTACAGTGACCTCCTGGGAGTGACAGCTACTACCGTCAGGGATCAACAGATTACCTTCTTTGTCCACTTCAAAACTAAGGGATACTAGGGCATGCTCCAATATCTGCTCCTGGGGATAATCACCCCCTCAACCGACACTGGCAGGCCTCGAAAGATCACAAAATTCAACCTCCTTGTCACAGAGCTCTTGGCGGATACCACCAACTCCTGCGAATACCTCGCCCTCTCCATTTGCAGCAACTCCACCCATCTGTGTAACCTACACATCTTCTACCACCCCCCAGGGAAAAACGATTCCTTCACTGACCAACTCATGGAAATCATCACAGTTCAAATTCCTCCAACACTAATGATATTTTCCTTGGTGACTTTAACCTACACTGGAACGACCCCAAGGATCCTCATGTCAATGCCATCAAAAGCATCCTTGCCGATCAAACCCTGACCCAAGCCTGCTCACTCCCAACTCACTCAAAAGGGGCCACTCTTGACTGGATCATCTCTAAGGAATCATTAGTCAAGCTCATGTCCATAGACCCTTGCGACTGGTCCGACCACCATGCCATCGCCTTCCTATTATCTGGCACCATCAAGACAAAGGCACCGCAACCAGTGATTCCCAAACACTGGATCAGAGACACCAGGAACCTAGACCGCAGGAAACTAGAGAGAGGCTCGTTGCAAATCAGATGGTTAGTCACCTCAAAGATCACTATTCGACAACTACATCAAAATTTTGGATGATCTAGCCCCACTAAAACTAAAAAGAACCCAAATTAAAGACAGAAACCCTTGGTTCACTGGATCCCTCAACAATGAAAGGAGATTCCTCTGGCAAGCTGAAAGAATCTGGAGACAACACCCCTCTGCCGCCCATCTAAAACTACTTCGCCAGGCCAGAAATGCCCACAACAAGAACAACTCAAAAAAAGAATTCTTCAGATCCGAACTGGGGGACACCAAGAACAGGCCCCACAAACTCTTCGAACTGGTCAACCACCAATCCAATAAACTGGCCAAAACTTCAAAAGAAACCCCCAAGTCTCTAATCTCATCTGAGGAATTCTCCTCTTACTTCACCGACAAAATCACAGACGAAATCACAGCCTTAGGAAAAGAACTCAGTTTGGCTACTTACTCCCACCCCTTACTGACCTACCTCCTCCTTCCAAGCCACCCACCATGGCTTCACCTAGAAATCAAGCACACTGGTCCGACTTCAATTTCTATGAAGAAGACTCCATCTCAAAAATCCTATCCACCTTAAATCCTAATAACCATTTTAATGACCCACTCCCCTCAAACTGCCTAGCTGCCTTCGCCCAATCAATCATTCCTAGCTGGACTGCAATAATTAACGCCTCTGTCCGGCAGGGATCGATTCCTGATTCTTTGAAAGCTAGCCAAGTCCTCCCCATATTGAAAAAACCTTCGCTGGATCCAGCCTCCCCCGATAATTTCAGGCCTATCTCCAACATCCCTCACTTAGCCAAAGTGTTGGAGAAGTGTGTGCAACAGCTAAGTCAACACATCAACAAATTCCACCTACTAGATGACGTCCAATCCGGGTTCAGACCTGGGCACAGCACCGAAACCACCATGCTCCACATCGTTGATGATGCCCTCCAAGCCCTTGACCAAGGCAAAACCTGTCACCTAATCCTCCTAAACAACTTCCTCAAGCTAAACTCACATAAAACTGAATTCCTTCTAATCTCGCCCCCCAACAACTCCCAGGAAACAAAGGAATGGACCAAAATGATCACTGCTCTGAACTGTACACCAACATTAGTGGACTCTACAATATCGCTTGGAATCACACTAGATAAGAACCTTAACATGCAAACTCACATCAACATGATGGCTAAAAATGCTCGCTTTCACCTCAGCTATCTCAGAAAAATGAAGCCATTCATTGAAAACCCGGACCTCAAAACTGCAGTCGAGTCCTTAGTTATATCAAGGCTGGAATACGGATGTTCTACCCTCTCAGGGCTGCCAAAAACGCCGCAGCAAGACTTATAACAGGATCGAAAAAATTTGACCACATATCACCACACCTAAAGGCACTCAATTGGCTACCTTGTGAAGCTCGTATTCAATTAAAGATGGCTTGCATCACGCACAAGGCATTACTCCACAACACCCCACAATACCTAGCTCAGAAACTTACCTTATCTGGAGGAAACAGACACTCTAGGAGTGCAGACAATCTACTCCTGAAACCATTGCGGTTCAAAAAGACTAAAACATCCAACAAAGCATTCTCGGGAGCGGCACCAAGAATTTGGAACTCACTTCCACCATCAATTAGAAAAATCGTCCCAATTCCTCTCTTCAACAAGCATTAAAAATGCAATAGGTCTCGCCTTTCATTAAGTTAAAGCCATTTGCTTTGCTATACAATACAATTAGCAAAGCAAATGGCTTTAACTTAATTTAAGGCGAGACCTGTTGCATTTTCAATGCTTGTTATTGGTGCCCTGAATAGGCTTCCGGACTTTCTCGACTCTTTAAAAAATATACTAGATTTTATCCCGAATGAAAATGTGAATGGAAGTTATTTTACTTGTAAGTCGCGTGCACATTTGCAGGTATTGAGGTGTAGACTTTATGAATCAGTGAAAAAAGGACATTTTAAAAGGGGCCGCCTTGCTTGGTGTGTTTAAAGAGGGCGGGTTTTCAACAAGACTCCTTATTTGGACTTCTGCCTTGTCACCTGCATGTGCTCCCTCCCCCCACCCCAACTGGGTGCTAGAGATAGGAAATGAAATCTATTTACCCTATTTTCCATCTCAGGTTGGATTACAATTAATTCTCATCTTTCTGGGAGGGGAAACGTAATTAAAGAACACAGATGCACTAAGTGGTTAAACTGGCCTCTCTAAGGACAATCCAAAATGCAAACGATCTGAGTGGAGATGGGTCAAGTTTTTTTTTGCTTTTTTACAAGCCTTAAGTAAGAATGGCCTGGCAGAGCCTTTGTGGAACTTTATCAAGTGACGGTATGCATGAGTGTATCAATTCTGAGCTGGAGGAGTGGACCAGTTGTAACTCACCTCTCCCTCATCTTACCCCGATATAATGTGTAACATGAACAGAGAGTGACAGACTTTATTTCTGTTGTGAGTTCTGGCAGCTCTTAGCCACAATTGCAACGCCACGAGACCTAATAATTGTTATTTTTTTAGCTCTATTCACTTCTATACGTTCAAGATGAACAAAATGCGCACTCTACACATCAAAGGAAGAACTCTGACGAGAAGATTATTTTGCTTCCGGTCGGGTGGCTCGTGCACTGTGACCTGCACGCATACGGCCGGCAGTGTCCAATCGCAAACTTCAAACTAGAGACTCCAGTAGGAACAAATTACTGGCACAAAGAAAACGCATCCACTGGAGGGTTGGATGTGACACATTAATCAATCGGCGTTAACAGTTCGCTCAGAACCGTCTAACTAATGACAGAGGGCTTTTTAAATTAGTGACACTGGGAAACCCGGGAGTAGATGGTTGTTGGTATTTTCTGTGCGTTAAGGTAAGAACTGGGGCTTTTCTGGGTGTATGTGGGGAGGCTGTTGTGAAACTATCAGACGCATTAGCTTATCCGTTGTGTACATTTCACCCAGCGCGACGGTTTGGCCTTTAACGTGCACAGCACAACTGGCAGTTATGTCACTTGATATAGGACATCTGCGGCTATCTTCTCTGCCTTTTTACCGCACCTCCAGTGTCTTAATCTCGTGGGGCCTGCCACGGAAGCACAAGATCAGAACGTGGTGCTGCTAACCAAACGCCGCCTGGTTTTGGAGCCCGTGTCTTTATTTAGTAAGGTTACTAGGCTTACTAGAGAAGGAGTTGTCTTACGAAAGTGGCAAGCACGACTAGAGTTTTTCTGCATGATAATTATGGTGCTCCAGAAGCAGTGCTAGAAGTGAAAAAAATTCATCTGGACCCCCGTAAATTGGTGGCAAGCGGAGAAAGCCTAAAGGGGGTTGTGTCACGAGGGAAATCGGAAAAGCAAAGTATGACAGTTGGTTTACACTTTTTTTTTTTTACTCGGCTGCAAATAAATGGTTAACACGAAGGAACTCTGTTATGGCCACTTAACACTATTCTTTTTAAAGGCATTACTGTGAGCGGATTAGAATGAAAAAAACAAACCCCCAACACAGGACATTTTGCAACTTGCTTTTATATATTACGCATAATTATACATTCGCCACACTTGCCTCATACCATCATCTCCTGCATATTTTTCCTTTTCTCGCATAATTTTGCCAACCCTTCCAGTTATACTATAAAAAGAAAATAAACAGTTCACAGAACTTACCCCAGTAAAACAAGCGTCTTCAAATAGGTCCTGTCTCCAATGAATGTTGCTGATTTGCCTTATTTGTAAATGTTCAGTGCTGCACGTTTAAATAGATATAACTAATAGCACTAAGTAAACATGCCGCCCTAATTATGCAGCTTTTATGACTCATGAAGGCGTGGCAGTGGCGCCAGTAATACCCTGCTCCCGATCACAACACTGAAAGTGAGCATTAACGCGCACAAGCCGATCTACTGTGGAGCGCGAGCTGATCCACTGTGAAGCTCGTTCACAGACCTGAATCGGCTCGTGCCCATAGTAGAATCGGCTCGTGCACAGGTCTGTAGCTAGCTCTGCCTCCCTTGGAGGCACAGACAGCAGCTATAAGACTCGTGGCGGCAGTGCTTCGCACTGCAACACCACGAGACCTAAAAAGGAAGCAAAACTATTCCTGATGAACAAATTCCTCACTTAAACCTGGACTATCACCGCTCTAATTCACAACCTCAAAACTTAAATACACTCGCCTTCCACAGATAGTATGATGCTAAGACTTGCACAGTCTCGAAATGACTTATCGCTCAGAATTACTTTCTTTCTGCTTTTACTTCGAACTAAGTTAACTGTATTGATCACAGTTATAACATGTTTTTGTATTCCTCGTGTGCACTATATGTGATATCTTATATTGTTTATTATGTAAAGCGCTCCGATACCTCTCTTGGGTCTGTCTAGCGCTATGGAAAACTCTAAAAATAAATAAAAAATAAAAATAAATCCTCAGCCTTTCGACATGGTCAACCACGAAAAGCTACTTGAACGCCTCAAACTAAGGATGAGATTGTATGGTTCTGTTCTAAAATGGTTTAGATCCTTTCTACAAAACCGATCACAGAGATTCCTAATTAACGGTAACCTTTCTGCCTCCTCTACGGTCACGGTCGGAGTCCCTCAAGGATCAACCCTATCCCCCACCCTCTTTAACCTTTATCTAGAACCGCTTACCGATGTTCTACGCACTGCAAATATCTCTTACCATATGTATGCGGACGATACCCAGGTCTACATCAAAGTCTCTTCTCTCAAGGAGATTTTCTCCCTGAATGTGGCCCTGAAACGGACTGTCCAATGGCTTGCCTCCAATCATCTTAAACTGAATGTAAAGATAACAGAATTTCTCTTATTCTCCCCTACAAAAATCAATCCTGAGCTTCAGCTTTGGATAAAGTCCATCACAGCCTTAAACTGCCCACCAACCATCGTAGAATCAGCCAAATCTCCGGGAGTAACCCTGGACTGCAATCTAAACATGCAAGATCACATCAACTCGATGGCCAAATCAGCCAGGTTCCACTTGAGCTACCTAAGGAAAATGAAACCCTTCCTTGATGCTCCAGACCTAAAAATGGCAGTCCAAGTACTTGTCATCTCTAGACTGGAATATGGCTGTTCCACTCTCTCTGGGTTACCCTTGACCTCCCTGGCACCTTTGAAAGCCTGCCTCAACGCGGCCGCCAGACTACTTACTGGCACAAGGAAGTTCGACCACATTACTCCACACCTGAAAGCTCTGAACTGGCTTTCTCTCGAGGCTAGGATACAGCTGAAACTGGCATGCATCACGCACAAGGCGCTATACGCAAACTCCCCGGCATATCTTGCACAGAAGCTTGTGATTTCTGGAGGAAGCAGAATCTCCCAGTCCGCTAGCGACCTGCTCCTCCAACCTGCACATTTTCGAAAGAAAAAAAAGTACAACCGAGCCTTCTCCGTGGCAGCACCAAGAATATGAACTCTCTCCCACCTGCCGTTAGAAGAATCCCTTTGCTGGCCCGCTTCAAGAATGAAACTAAAACCTACCTTATGGGTAAATTCCTTGTTTAACTTTTTCCACCAATCACCACTGAGACCCTGGCTAACGTCCGGCTTTGGCCTCCCTCCTGACCACCTTGTTTTTCCCCCCAAGATACCTGGGACCCTGTTTTTGTGTAATTATAAATATAATCTGTACATATTTGTCCTCTATCCATCATATTTCCTGCAATGTGTGAATATTATGTGATGCTTAACCTTGTATACCTCTATGACCCTGTAAAGCGTTCTGATACCCTAACGGGTCAAGTTCGCACTCTATAAAACACTAAATAAATAAATAAATAATAAAAAACAAGAATGTTAGTAGATCTCCACGTTTAGAGACTTGAATAATCTACTTCACCTAACTGTAATAATGCACCCTACCCATAAACTGGTCTCAAATTGAGTTATCCTAGGCAAATATATTTCAGAGTCTCCTTTTTATTCATTATTAAATGAGAGCACTTTCAATTATGTGAGTTCAGCATGTTTGTTCTACAGAAGACTCTTCTGTTTGATTTAATAGATTAAATGTTTGCTCTATGCATAATAGGAATCTAGCCTAAATCCAGGGTAGACGACCCCTGACTTGCAGGCCCAGTCCTCTTCTGATCCTCCTCAGGTCCAGGAGTGTTCTGAAGTGGGAGCCTGTGGGAGCCACATTTATGCTTGGGATGAGCTAGTGGGTGGGAATTACTACTGGGCACACCCTAAACATGGGATAAAAGTTCCCGGGTTATCCATACAGACTTTGGGCATTTTCAAGATGACAAGTCTTCACCACTTTGGTGGGGGGGGGGGGGGGGGGGGGGGGGGGTAATACTAAGGAAATCCTATTGTCTTCTCACGTTTAACACTTAAATCCAGTTTGAGGCAGCAGCTGTACCCACAATAAATCCAGAGGCAGATGTCTGATAGATCAAAGTAGATTTTTCTAGCAACCAGACAGTGGATATACAAGAAATGTTTTGACATCCTGTTTCCCTCCCTTTCAAGTTCACCACCAGGGGTATGTGTAAAACCCAGAGACAGAAGTATGGTAGAAAAATCATCAACCAGACAGTGGATACACAAGAATTGTCTTGCTGTTCTGTTCACTACCTTTCAAGAGCACCCCAAAGAGTTATATCTAAACTCAGCAGATCTGTTAAGCAAGATTTCACAACTCAAGCAGAATTTGACATTCTAATGTCAAAAATAATGCTTACAGCCCCCACCCTACATATTCTGCTAGGTTCGGATGAGCCATTATGTGCATTCAGGCCAGCCTATTGTTTGCTTCTGGAAGGCATTTCACACTGTTTATATACTTATTCAATGCTAATCCCTGGAAGGAAGAAGTTTGACAGTAAATGCAAATTAGCCTCCAAGAACTTCAAGGCACTGAAGAGTTAACTTTCTATTAGCTAATTTTCTTAATATTTATTAAAAATCTGACTTCACTATTGAATTTTATTTTTAAAAACTATGAAAAATAGTTGTTTAGTTACTTTTCTAGCAAGTCCCATTCCGAGATACAGTATTAGGATTTCAATTTGTACTCTGGTTCTCTACATAGGACAGCTGGGCCTGCCACAGTGAACAAAACCTTTTGGGTGCTAGTCATTGTAAGGGCATGTTAACATTACATTTCTACATGTCCTGCTTTTAAATACCATGCACAATGCCTTGGGGACCACAAAGCCTACATAAGGGTGACTTAATAATATTTAAAAGGAAGGTTTTGACCAGTCAAAAGGGTTTACTTGACTGGTTAAATTGCAGGGTTTACACTGCTACAGGCAGGTTACAATGGTAGGCCGGAAACCATGTTTTATACTGTCACTGTAGTGGATGCACAACAGGTGCTGCAATCCACTAGCGACATTTAACTTACAAGCCCGGACACATTTTACACCATCTATTAGGGACTTATAGGCAGGTTAAATATGCCAATTAGAAGTAGAGCTATTTTATTGTGCTGAAAGATGGAGCATAAACACTTTACCCCTAGTTAGGACGGGTAAAGTGCACGGAGTCCAAAAGCAAGCAAAACTATATTGTCCAGCAAAAGGCAAAAAAAACGGGGTGAACACACAGAAAAGGTAGATGTCCTACAAACTTTTTTTTGTGGTTGTAAAAGAATTGCAAATAATGTGAGGGAACTCAAGTTGCTGGAAGGCATTAATGTGCTTAGTAACCCCTGAAAAGTAGGATCTGCAACATCCACATACCTGAGAACCTCTTGCAAAACAGATTAAAACCAGAAAAATAGCTGGCATATGACAAAATATGAGCTCTGTACAGATGATAATTCTGAGAAATGAATTGTGAGCAGTGGGGTTCCAACAGAGCGCATGCATGTTGCAGGGGCTGGGTTACACTTCTAGCCAGGTTTCAATTTTTTTTTACAGACTTTGTATAGAACTTTTCTTAACAGCCAAGACGATATACCACAAATATGAGGTAAGCCGGACTGAATGGAGAAGAAAGTGGAAAGCATCTATACTGGTGCTGTCCAGTATGATCAATCTGATAGCAGATAATATTCATAACAGCAAATTAATATACAAAGGATACCAATACCTACAACTTGAGCTAGAGGTAATGTTTTTTCAACCACTCCCACAATTTGCAAGGAGGCAAAGAGGGAGGGAGCACAATTTCATTATTTTTATTGCTAATTCTCATAGTATTTTATTTTTCTGTCCAATAGAAAGTCTAGTTGTCAAGGTAATAAAATAAACTGAACACTTTGGGAGGAAAAGAAACAAATATGCGGTTTTGCAGTACTTTACAGTTTAGAAACAGCAAGATCATTAGACAGTCTAAAGGAGTTCAAGCTGAATAAACCATTTGATGCTTACCACCAAGTTAAAATGGCCACTAAATAATAAGTATACCGAGCAATCGGTTTGTTAACTCATTCTAATTAAACATGGAAAGAAAATATGGCCAAAAGTGACCAGCATAGCACTGATTTAGTTTAATGATAAGCTTAACAGTGTGCAACAGAAGTAAGGCTTTTGTGCGTCCCTGCCACAGAGTGGCACAACAAAGTTCTTCTCTTATGTCTCCATAATAGTAACACAAGACCTCTACTTCTTGAGCCCAGTTCCTCCAACCTTTGTGTTCAGACACGCCTGATGACACAGGTACCACTTCCCAGAAACTGATAGCAATAGAGGGTAACTCTTGCACAAGACGAAAGCAATGTAGCTTTCATAGTATATGCTCTAGAGAAACACAATGAACCATATATAAATGCCATATATTGTGTTAGAGCATGGGTACTCACAAACTTTCTCTCGGGGGCCAAATTTACGGTGTGGTTTAGGGCCGCACTGGTGGAGGCGGGGTCAGTGGGGGAGGGGGAAGGGGCTAGAAAGAAAAAAACTGACCATGAAGTTGAACACAGGCCCCTGCAGCTGATGCGTTCATCCACTGAGCCAACAGACCAGCATACACCCACATCTCTCTTTCTCTCTCTCTCTCCCTCCCTCTGTCTCCCTCCTATCTCTCTCTCGCTCCCTCCTTCCCTCTCTCTCCGTTTCCCTCGGTCTCTCGCTCTGTCTTACCTCTCTTTCTCTCTGTCTCCCTCCCTCCCTCTCTCTCCTTCCCTCTCTCCGTCTCCCTCCATCTGTCTCCCTCTATTTGTATCCCACTGTCCATCTCCCTCTGTCTCCCTCCCTCCGTCTGCCCTCTGTCTGTCTCCCTCCCTATGTCTGTCTCCATCCCTCCATCTGTCTCCCTCCCTCTCCCTTCCTCCCTCTGTCTGTCTCCCTCCCTCCCTTTGTCTCCCTCCCTCCCTCTGTCTTACTCTGTCTTTCTGTCTACCTCCCTCTGTCTATCTCCCTTCGTCTGTCTCCCTCCCTCTTTCTGTCTCCCTCCCTCTGTCTGTCTCTGTCTCCCTCCCTCTGTCTGTCTGTCTGTCTCTGTCTGTCTCCCTCCCTCCGTCTGTCTGTCTCCCTCCCTCCCTCTCCCTCCCTCCCTCTGTCTGTCTGTCTCCATCCCTCCCTCTGTCTGTCTCAATCCCTCCCTCTGTCTGTCTCCTTCCCTCCCTCTGTTTCCCTCCATCCCTCCCTCCGTCTGTCTCCCTTCCTCCCTCTGTCTGTCTCCCTCCTTCTGTCTGTCTCACTCTGTCTTTCTGTCTACCTCCCTCTGTATGTCTCCCTCCATCCTTCTGTCTGTCTCTATCCCTCCCTCTGTCTGTCTCCATCCCTCCCTGTTTCCCTCCCTCCCTCCCTCTGTCTGTCTCCCTTCCTCCCTCTGTCTGTCTCCCTCCTTCTGTCTGTCTCACTCTGTCTTTCTGTCTACCTCCCTCTGTCTGACTCCCTCCCTCCCTCTGTCTCCCTAGGTCTTTCTGTCTCCCTCTCTCTGTCTCCCTCCCTCCGTCTGTCAGTCTCTGTCTGTCTCTGTCCCTCTCTCCCTCTGTCTCCCTCCCTCTGTCTATCTCCCTCTGTCTATCTCCCTCTGTCTATCTCCCTCTGTCTCCCTCTACCTCCCTCTGTCTCCCTCCCTCCTTCCGTCTGTCTGTCTCTGTCCCTGTCTCCCTCCCTCTGTCTATCTCCCTCTGTCTCCCTCTACCTCCCTCTGTCTCCCTCCCTCCGTCTCCCTCCCTCCCTCTCCCTCCCTCCCTCTCCCTCCCTCCGTCTCCCTCCCTCTGTCTCCCTCCCTCCCTCTGTCTTTCTCCCTCCCTCTGTCTGTCTCCCTCCCTCTGTCTGTCTCCCTCCCTCTGTCTGTCTCCCTCCCTCTGTCTGTCTCCCTCTGTCTGTCTGTCTCCCTCCCTCCCTCTGTCTGTCTCCCTCTGTCTATCTCCCTCCCTCTGTCTATCTCCCTCCCTCTGTCTATCTCCCTCTGTCTATCTCCCTCCCTCTGTCTCCCTCCCTCCCTCTGTCTGTCTCCATCCCTCCCTCGGTCTGTCTCCATCCCTCCCTCTGTCTATCTCCATCCCTCCCTCTGTCTATCTCCCTCCCTCTGTCTGTCTCCTTCCCTCTGTCTCCATCCCTCCCTCTGTCTATCTCCCTCCCTCTGTCTGTCTCCCTCCCTCTGTCTGTCTCCCTCCCTCTGTCTGTCTCCCTCCCTCCGTCTATCTCCCTCCCTCCCTCTGTCTCTCCCTCTCTCCCTCTGTCTGTCTCCCTATCTCCCTCTGTCTGTCTCCCTCTCTCCCTCTGTCTGTCTCCCTCTGTCTGTCTCTCTCAGTCTGTCTCCATCCCTTCCTATATCTGTCTCCCTCTCTCGGTCTCTCTCTCGGTCTCTCTCTCGGTCTCTCTCTCGGTCTCTCTCTCGGTCTCTCTCTCGGTCTCTCTCAGTCTGTCTCCATCCCTTCCTATATCTGTCTCCCTCTCTCGGTCTCTCTCTCTGTCTCTCTCTCTGTCTCTCTCTCTGTCTCTCTCTCTGTCTCTCTCTCTGTCTCTCTCTCTGTCTCTCTCTCTGTCTCTCTCTCTGTCTCTCTCTCTGTCTCTCTCTCTGTCTCTCTCTCTGTCTCTCTCTCTGTCTCTCTCTCTGTCTCTCTCTCTCTCGGTCTCTCTCTCTCTCGGTCTGTCTTTCTCTCTGTCGGTCTTTCTCTCTGTCTGTCTTTCTCTCTGTCTGTCTTTCTCTCTGTCTGTCTTTCTCTCTGTCTGTCTTTCTCTCTGTCTGTCTTTCTCTCTGTCTGTCTTTCTCTCGGTCTGTCTTTCTCTCGGTCTGTCTTTCTCTCTGTCTCTCTCTCTGTCTGTCTGTCTGTCTCTCTGTCTCTCTCTCTGTCTGTCTGTCTCTCTCTCTGTCTCTCTCTGTCTGTCTGTCTCTCTCTCTGTCTCTCTCTCTGTCTGTCTCTCTCTCTCTGTCTCTCGTTCTGTCTGTCTGTCTCTGTCTGTCTCTATCGCTGTCTGTCTCTATCGCTGTCTGTCTCTATCGCTGTCTGTCTCTATCGCTGTCTGTCTCTATCGCTGTCTGTCTCTATCGCTGTCTGTCTCTATCGCTGTCTGTCTCTATCGCTGTCTGTCTCTATCGCTGTCTGTCTCTATCGCTGTCTGTCTCTATCGCTGTCTGTCTCTATCGCTGTCTGTCTCTATCGCGGTCTGTCTCTATCGCGGTCTGTCTCTATCGCGGTCTGTCTCTATCGCTGTCTGTCTCTATCGCGGTCTGTCTCTATCGCGGTCTGTCTCTATCGCTGTCTGTCTCTATCGCTGTCTGTCTCTGCCTCTATCTGTCTCTGCCTCTATCTGTCTCTGTCTGTCCCTGTCTCTGACTCTATCTAGCTCCGTCTGTCCCTGTCTCTATCTGTCTCTGCCTCTATCTGTCTTTATCTGTCTCTGTCTCTATCTGTCTCACCTCACCCAGCTCTCACTCCCTGCTGCCCTCTGTCACCTCAGCCGGCTCTCATTCCCTGCTCTGCCCTCCACCTCCCTCAGCCGGGCTCTCACTCCCTGCACTGCCCTCCCACCTCACAGGGCTCTCACTCCCTGCTCCGCCCACCCACCTCACCCGGCTCTCACTCCCTGCTCTGCCCTCCCACCTCCCTCACCCGGGCTCTCACTCTCTGCTCTGCCATCCCACCTCACCTGGCTCTCACTCCCTGCTGCCCTCCACCTCCCTCACCCAGGCTCTCACTCCCTGCTCTGCCCTCCACCTCCCTCACCCGGCTCTCACTCCCTGCTCTGCCCTCCACCTCCCTCACCCGGGCTCTCATTCCCTGCTCTGCCCTCCACCTCCCTCACCCGGCTCTCACTCCCTGCTCTGCCCTCCACCTCCCTCACCCGGCTCTCACTCCATGCTGCCCTCCACCTCCCTCACCCGGCCTTACTCCCTGCTCTGCCCTCCACCTCCCTCACCCAGCTCTCACTCCCTGCTCTGCCCTCCACCTCCCTCACCCGGGCTCTCACTCCCTGCTCTGCCCTCCACCTCCCTCACCCGGGCTCTCACTCCCTGCTCTGCCCTCCACCTCCCTCACCCGGCTCTCACTCCCTGCTCTGCCCTCCACCTCCCTCACCCGGCTCTCACTCCCTGCTGCCCTCCACCTCCCTCACCTGGCTCTCACTCCCTGCTCTGCCCTCCACCTCCCTCACCCGGGCTCTCACTCTCTGCTCTGCCGTCCCACCTCACCTGGCTCTCACTCCCTGCTGCCCTCCACCTCCCTCACCCGGGCTCTCACTCCCTGCTCTGCCCTCCACCTCCCTCACCTGGGCTCTCACTCCCTGCTCTGCCCTCCACCTCCCTCACCTGGCTCTCACTCCCTGCTGCCCTCCACCTCCCTCACCTGGCTCTCACTCCCTGCTGCCCTCCACCTCCCTCACCCAGGCTCTCACTCCCTGCTCTGCCCTCCACCTCCCTCACCTGGGCTCTCACTCCCTGCTCTGCCCTCCACCTCCCTCACCCGGGCTCTCACTCCCTGCTGCCCTCCACCTCCCTCACCCAGCTCTCACTCCCTGCTCTGCCCTCCACCTCCCTCACCCGGGCTCTCACTCCCTGCTCTGCCCTCCACCTCCCTCACCCGGGCTCTCACTCCCTGCTCTGCCCTCCACCTCCCTCACCCGGCTCTCACTCCCTGCTCTGCCCTCCACCTCCCTCACCCGGGCTCTCACTCCCTGCTCTTCCCTCCCACCTCACCCAGCTCTCAGTTCCTGCTGTCCTCCCCCCGCCCACCCCCTCTCCCCTGTGCAGTCAGCCTGGCTGACACAGCCTCCAAGGCACCCCAGTACTTAACAGGTCTTTAAACGACCATTTGTTTGTTAATGAGGCTTTGTCACCTCTTAGCGCCCCAGCGGCTCCACTCTGGACTGGGGCTGGAAACGCCCGGGCCCCCACAGAGCAGTGTCTCTGACTCGCACTACTGCTCCCCGAGGTGTTTGCTGAAGTTAAAAAAAAAAAAAAAAAAACACACAGGTGCGATGTCTCAATCTCCGCGGGCCGCCACTGGCCCACGGGCCGTACTTTGAGTACCCCTGTGTTAGAGGCATCTATTCAAGTGTGCACTGTTTTTGCTGCATAGAAGCCAAATTCAGCCAGGAGAATTTTCTCAAAGACTGCTGGTGAGGTACATTCCATGAAACATTAGAATGCTGCTCAAATAACTTTTGGTCTTCGGAAGTCCATCAAAAGTCATGAAATTATGCTCGCCCCAGACCAATTCTTTGCATACATGAGATCTTCAGTGTCCTCACTAGATTTTTTTGCTTCCTGTGATAGCACTCAATGTAATGTTAGTCTTCTGGGTAATGTAGCAGTGTGGTGTCTTTCATCGCTCAAGCATCTGCAGCACAAACAATTAGAAAGGGGAAGCAAAAGTAAGAAAGTGTGCAAATCACAAAGGAAGTGTACAAAAAAGTCCACTCAACATCAGCACACCAAACAAAATGTAATAGGAAGACAATCATAATTTATGTTATTTATTTATTTATTTATTTTCAAAGTTTTATATTGCGCGAACAAGATCCTTACAGATATCAGAGCGCTTTACATAAATATGAAATGAGGAGAGCTTAACAATGCAGTTTGTGCAAATATCGAACAGTGCCAGGTAAACAAAATGTGAGTGGGTGGTTGATTCAGATAAAAAGTAGAAGAGCGAGATAAACAGTCAGCAGTATTTCCACAGTATATGTTCATGTGAATTTAGCCAAGAGGATCGATTTGACTTCCTTTTTGAAGGCTGCAGTAGATGAGATCAGTCTTGTTTCTGGAGGGAGGGCATTCCATATCCTGGTAGCCATCCCTGAGAAGGAGCGTTTGTATGTTTTTTTCTTGTGGAATCTCTGTGGTTTCAGAAGGAGAGTTTCTGCGCTTCTTGTGGCTCTTGAGCCTCCTGAGATAGTCAGTTTCTGTGCAATGTAACTGGGCGCATTGTGGTGTAAGGCCTTATGGGTAATGCACACGATTTTCAAGTGTATTCTGGCTTCGTAAGGTAGCCAATTCAGTGATTTTAAGATGTGAGCGTTTTTTTGAACCAGTGATGAGCCTCGCTGCAGCATTGATAGAGGCTCTTAGTGGGGCGGTTGTTGATAGGGGGAGGCCGCAGAGGGCGGCACTTCCATAATCAATCCGAGGGATAACTAGCGCTTGGACAGCAGTCCTAAAGTTGTTGGCTGGGAGGAAGGGTTTTAACTTCCTCAAGGTATTGATTTGGAAATTAGCACCCTTCGTTGTGTTGCTGATATGTTGTTGCATATTGAGATTGGAGTCGAGGGTTATGCCTAAAGATTTTGCTGAGTCTATGTACGTTGAATGCAGTGAGGTGTTTAAGCCATTCCTGGGCGATGAGGATTTTGGAGGGGGGTGCTATTAGGAGGAATTCAGTTTTTAGAGCATTAAGTTTGAGGTGGTTCTCTGCCAGCCATGACTGTGTGTCCTTGAGTGTTGAGTTGAGAAGTTTGATGTCTTCAGGGGAATGAAGTTTGAGGTAAAGTTGGGTATCGTCTGCATACATGTGAAATTGCACATTAGAGGCTTGAAGCAGTGCGGTGAGTGGCTCCATGACTAGATTGAACAAGGTTGGGAATAAGGAGGAACCTTGCGAGACACCTAGTTTTACTGGAACGGGAGTGGACTTAGTGTTGGTAATTTTGAATTTCTGAGATCGGTTATGGAGGAAGGAGGTGAACCATTTGAGTACTGTCCCTGAAAGACCCATTCTGATATTCAGCAGTTCGAGTAAGTTCTCGTGTTTGACCGTGTCGAATGGTGAAGAAAGGTCGAGTAGGATGAGGAGACCGGTACCGTTTTGGTCCAGAATTTGAAGCACGTCGTCAATTATGTGTGTCATGGCTGAATCTGTACTGTGGCCTGCACGGAAGCCGGATTGGTGTCGGTTGAGGAGGTCAAAATGATCAATGTGTTTTGTCAATTGGAGGTGAACACATTTTCCAAGCAAATTGGCTAAGGTAGGGACATTGGAAATAGGTCGATAGTTATTAAGGTCAGTAGGGTCAGCTGTGGGTTTCTTTAGTATGGGCGATACTTGTCCTATTTTGAGGGAGTCCGGGATGCATCCTTGTTGAAGAGAAACTATTAATTATTTTGGTCCAGGGCGGGAGAAGCCATGGGATGAAGTCTTTTACAGCGTTTGCAGGTAGAGGGTCCGAGAGATGATTGGAGGGCTTCAGGGTACTAAGGATCTTGCCTATAGCTTCTTCCGTGTAGGTGTCAAAGGATGACCATGTAGCCTTGTTTTTTAGTTTGATGGGTGTTTTGCTGAGGGGGCTGGAGTATAGGCTTAGATCCTTGAGGAGATCATTCTTGATGTTAACTGATTTTATATCGAAAAAGGTGGCAAATTCTTCACAGGACGGTAGGGTGCTAGGTGTGTTATGTAATCGTAGTGGTTCGTCCTTGGATTGAGTTATGATTAACTCAAAAAGTTTTTGGGGTCAGTTTTTTGCTTGGTCTAGTTGATGGCTAAACAAGTCAGCTTTCGACCGTTTGATTTTCTTAAAATAGGCGTTCCTTTTTTTCTTTAGTGTTTTGAGGTGAGTGGCTGACGGGGTAGATCTCCAATCACTTTCAGCTAGTCTCATAGCTTGTCTATCATCGATAAGCCGACCGTCGTACCACGGTTATGAGTTTTTGGAGGAGACTCTCTTTAACTGAAGGGGGGCCACTTCGTTGACTATTGTGGTCATTGACTTGAGGTAGTGATCGGTGAGAGCCTGAACATCGTTGTTGCCGGTGGGGGGGAAGGAGAAGGTTGTAGATAGGAGAGGGTGACAAGTTGGGATTGAGTTTCTTCAGGTCTCTTCTCCAGGCCTTGGGTTTGGTGGGTTGGGCTGGGCAAAATTTCACATATTCATTGATGAAAATGTGATAATGTGATGGTCAGACCAATCACAGGGTTGGATTGAGTCTAGTTGGGTGGCGTCACCTTTGGAAATGATGAGGTCCAGAATAGAACGTTTGTCGTGAGTGGGGCTGTTGCAGATTTGGGTGAGGTCTATGGTGTTGAGGAAGTTTTTGAGACTATTGACCACCGAGTCATTGTGATCATTCCAATAAAGGTTGAAATCACCAAGGAATATTTGTGTATTTTGTCGACCCGAGTTCGTTGTGATCATGTCCATGAGGTGTTCAGTGAAGGTGAGGTTGTCTCCTGGTGGGTGGTAAATAATATTCAGCGAGCATACTGGATTGCCCTCACTGTTGACGTCAAGGCAGATGTGTTCACAAGAGGAGAATGTAGGGGAGACCGCTCTAGTTACTGAGAGGTTACTCCGGTGAATACATGCTATTCCACCTCCTGTCTTGCCAGTCCTGTCTAATCTGATGATGTGATAGTTAGGGGGAACTAGAATGTCAATAAGGGGGAGGAGGATTCAGTTAACCAGGTTTGGGTGAGGATGGTATGGTCTAGGTCAAGTGCGCTAATGAGGTCGGCTATGTCAGAGGCGTGGCTGCAGTCAGATCTGAAGTTAAGTAGTGTGCATTTGAGCCGTGGGGTGATGAGGGAGGCGGAGGGGTCCAGGGTGAGTGTGACTTTTTTAAGATTATTGGAAATGGTGCCTCTGTTATTTTGAGTAGAAGGCCTGTGAGGGTTGGAATGGATAGTAGGAATGGGAAAGTGTGTGGTGGCTGTGTGGGCCATGGGAGCGGTATCGTAGGAGTGTACGTATGTCATATCGTGTCAGTGTATTGATGCATCGGATAGGGCGGGTGGAGGAATTATGGGCAGGAATAGAAGTCCAGTGTGGGGGGTTGTCTTTGTGTGAGCGTGTAGGAAGGGTGGAGGGCTTGCGGGATAGGAGGGTACTAGGTAGAGAGGGGTGTCTAAGTTGCTTAGAAAACAGTTCTTTGAAGGTTTGAAGCTCGTCTTTAATTTGGAGAAGGGTGGACATAATCTTGTCTAGAGTGTAGTTAGGAACAATTGTGGTGGGGGTGGTGAGGTGTGGTATAAGTTGAGGAGATTTGATTTGGTTCGGAGAGAGAACTGACAAAGGTGTGGAAAACTTGTGGGGAGGGGGTGGGTCGAGTGTTGGGTATGTGTTCGGTGTGGGTGTAAAGGGAGTTAGGGTGGGTGGTGGAGGAAGAGAAGGTGAGGTAGGCATTTCAGTAGTGGGTACGAGGCTGGGTAAGAGGGTGACTACATTTATAGGGCGCGGGGGGAATAACAGGGTAGGGGGTGGTATAGGAGATGGGGGGACTAGAAGTGGTTTCGGCGGAGGGGGGACTGGGTGTGAGGGGGCTAGGAGGAAAGAGGAGATATGTGTTGTAGGGTGGGGTAGAGGGGTTGAGGGAGGCGTGCGGCTCTGGGCATCCATCTCGAAGTCAAGAGGGTTGGGGGTGGGAGGGTGTGGTGCTGAGTAGGAGAAGAAATGGATTGGGTGTTGGGAGTGGAGGTAGGTTGGGAAGGGGGTCAGTGGATTGGATACCTGCTCTTTATTAGTGGGAAATATGTTATCGAAAAGGTTAAGGCTACGATCCGTGGACTGAGTGAGAATAGTGCCGTTATTGTAGATAGTTATGGTTGCTGTCGCTTGGAAGAGTTGTGATGGTGTGATGGACATCAGGAGACCATGTGCGGACTTCCTCATAGAGGAAATAGTGAGTAAGGATAGGAAGGCTTTCCTCCATTGTGCTCTCCGTTTGGTGTAGAAGATGTCGGTGGTCGTGTGACCATTGCGAGGTGAAAAATAGGGGTCTGCAAAAGGGGTTTCTGGGTGGGATTTCAGCAAGTTGTGTTTGAAAGTTTTGGCAGATTTTTTTGTAAGCTGGAGGGGGTGGGGGGTAAATGATTTTGTATGTGTGGGTGCCTGTGAGTTCCATGGTGAAAAGTGTGGAGTAGGTGAGTTGAGGCGAGTGTGTAGTACTTAGACTAGTCTAAGATGGCCGACTCCTTAAAGAAGGAGAGTGGCTATATAGGGAGATTGAAGCTGAGAGACAAGTGATAGGGAAGCCTGTGGTGGGACTAGTCTAAGACTAGTTTAAGATGGCCGACACCTTAGGGAAGAAAGAGAGTGGTCATATAGTCCTTGGTCTTTTTTTATATTTTATGGTTTCTATAAATGTTCACATAAAATATATATATATATATAGCAAAACAGAATGTAACATATTAAAACTTGTTCTTCCAAGAAATAAGACTTACGTTCATGTTAATCATACATATTCATGTTAATCATACTATTCTCTGCACAAATTACCATCATGTTGTGAACATCTATGAAGTATGATATCTTATCCAATTATTCACTCTCACAATGATTTTCTAGATAAGTGCAAGGAAATGAAAAGAAAAGGATATGTAGATAATCATGAACTAATGATGTGACAAATTGGCTACAATGTTAAGATATAGGATGTTATATGATTTTTTGTATCTTTAAGGATGTACAATTAATGCACTTTCTTACATGTATCTCCTTTTTAGAATTTGTGTGGCTTCTCCAGAAGAAGGCGCTGGTTCGCCGAAACGCGCGTAGAGACCCTAACTTGCCACTTTTAGTCTCTTAATTTGTTCAGTATATGTTTACAATAATTGTTACGAATGTATGATTTTTCTAATTGATTTTATGTGATAAATATTTTTATACATGTTCATTGTTTTCTTTTTAATCATGTTACATGTTGTGTCCTTGTGGAACGTATAATAAAACAGATATTTTCTTAATAATTTGTAGCCATTTGTCCATATGTCTATTACATTGTTTTAGTATAGTTGCCTAGGTTGTTTTTTGTCATAAACCTTTATTCCCTGGCCTTGGAACTATGGTATCCGTATCTTCAGGGGGTCCTTGTTAAATACACGCGATTTTCCCACAGCCTGTCTGTGTAGGGCTGTTCTCAGTTTGTGTATAATTTGTTATTGGAATCGTTTACTTGTCATTTCCTTGCTTTATTGGATTATCATCTATTTCACCCTTCCAACTCCCTATATCCTACATTAACTATGGCTCTCCAAAAAACGTTTGGATTTACAGATGAGGAATACGAAATACTTGTTGGAACATCAAACTCCTTTGGTGCCACTACCCCAGACTCTAACCGTCATAATGATGATACTAAAAAACTATTAGAACTGAAAAAGAAACTAAAAAGAATTGAAGCCCATGGGGAATTCATGCTGGCCTATTTAAGACTCGGCATCATTCCAATGGGTTTGAGAGTTAGAAATATCCCAGGTCTCTTTGTCCACTCTAAAGCATTCTTAGACAAATGGAGCAGAATTGCCAGCCGATGCTCAAGGGACCTAATGATGCTCATAGTCGAAACAGCTAAAGAAATAGCAGCTGAAGTAAGATCTGAAGTTGAGGACCTAGAGGACAAAATTAAAAAAATGGGTAGCACAGAAGAAGCCATAAAAAAGATCGAAGAGTGTAACAAAGAGCTTGAATCCTTTAAAAATTACCTAGAGAAAAGAAAAAATGATAAATTGCTTAAAGATAAAAGATTCGCTACAATTGAAAATACCTATCCTTATCTTAAACCCGATTTTTATCAACAAAACCATTATAATACAGAAACAAAGGATCAACAACAACAACAACAACGTGTCAATACATTCTCTGAAACATCTGACTCAGAGAACGAAAGTGTTGATGGTTACTATGACCCAGATTCCAACTATAATCGATCCCAGAATAGGGGCAACAGAAGACAGCCCCCTTTTTTAGGGAACCGAGGGGGGAACCGGGGACGCCCCAGAGTTCACTTCCAGGGTCAACCGAGAGGCAATTACCAGCCTCAACACCATCAACACCAGGAAGATCCACAATTCATCCGCGAAACGCGGAACAGGCAGTATTGGAAACCCGGAATGTGATTCCAATTTTCAACCTCACTAAAAACAATTTAGATAATCATAGCATTAAACTACTCTCTAAAGGTTTATCATATGTCCCCCACTCTACTGCCAATCTATTCGAATTGTACTGCGACTTAATTTCATTTTTTCGTAAAGTGCGGCTTAAAAAATTCTTTAGTACTGTCACAACGGATGAGGAACAACCCTTGATTAAAACCCTTAGTCTGCCGTCAACCTTTAGTCCATCACTCGAACAAGTAGGACCCGAGGTAGCTACTTTCGAGCTGGTGGTCTTAAAGAAGTTACATCAAGCCCTTAAATTCATTCCTAAACCTATATATAACTTGGAAGAGGAAGAACATAAAGCTCTACTATCCCTTTCATCCAATAAAGATCTCACATTCAAAGGATGTGATAAAGGTGGGGGCATAGTTATCATCAACACGTCACAATATGAAAGGAACATGCTTAACATGTTAGATGATCCAACTTTTTACATACCCATTAAATCATATTCTACTCTAAACTTATCCAAAAGAATCTCTTCTCTTACTAACATCGCCCTAGAAAATGGTTTTATTAATAATAAAGAATTTGACTTCCTGAACCATAACAAAGGAAAAACTGCTTGCATATATGGTCTCCCCAAGATACATAAAAACTCAGAAAACCCTCCATACCGTCCTATTGTCTCGACAATTGGCACTGCAACAGAACCATTATCCAAATTTGTTGACAACTATCTACGTCCCTATGTTCCAAAAATCATATCATACATACAAGACACAGGTGATATGATAAGAAAAACGGAAGGATTACCCTTCAATTCAAATACAGATTTACTAGTTACTATGGACGTAGAATCCCTATATAGTAACATCCCCCTAAGAGACGCAATACAAACAACAGAATGGTTCATTGACCTTCATAATATCCCCTGTCCCAAAATGTTTTTACTGGAATGCCTGGAGATTGTCTTAACCGAAAATATTTTTGAATTCGGTACCCATTTGTATCGCCAAATCAAAGGCGTCAGTATGGGTGCTTCAGTAGCCCCATCAATAGCTAACATCTTTATGGCGGCCTTTGAAAATGAATTCATTTACAATGAGATCGCTCCTTTTTTCGAATCAATCTCCCATTGGTCCAGATATATTGACGACATCTTCTTTATCTGGACCGATGGGAGACAATCTCTTGACGAATTTATCTTATGGATAAATGGAGCAAACACCAACCTCCATTTTACTTCTAATATTAGTAATGAGAGAGTAGAATTCCTTGATATCGAAATTATCAATAACATAGGCACTTTGAAAGTAGATCTTCATGTAAAACCCACAGCAAGGAACACGCTCTTACATTACCACAGTTTTCATCCTACTACACAAAAAGATAGTATCCCCTTTTCACAGTTCCTAAGAGTTCGAAGGAATTGTACAGATTTAGCTGATTTCGACAGACAGGCATTGATAATGAGAACAAAATTCATTGAGAGAGGTTACCCTCATAGATTAGTCAGGAGCTCCTATAAACGTGCACGATATTATGATCGAGATTGCTTACTAAAAACAAAACCTCCTAAAACTAATGATCAACTAGTATGCATTACAAAACACTCGACTTTGAATGCGAAAGTAAAACAAGTCATTAACTCGAACTGGCACATCCTGAATAGTAGCTGCCCCACAGAGCAGAAACTCATTAAACCTCTTTTCGCTCATAAAAGGAACAAAAACATCAAGGAGTACATTGTTCACTCTAGATTCAGTAACAATACTAATATGGAACAACTGTCCCAGAGATCTATTCTGACAAATAACCCACTAAAAGGTACATTTCCTTGTTCATCATGCACCTCCTGTAATAACATCATAAGAGGTGAAGAATTCACCCACAATAGTCATAAAACAACAGCAAAAGAAATGTGGAACTGTCGAACATCTAATGTTATTTATTTTTTACAATGCCCCTGCCTGTTGGGGTACGTGGGCGAAACATCGCGCATGATCCAGACGCGTCTCAGTGAACATCGCTCAGCAATAAGGACGAAGAAGTTAGCATCCCCTATGGTGAAGCACTTCGTAGAGAAAGGACATACCCCCGACGAATTCAAATGGAGAATCTTAGAAAGAATCCATATCCCTGAGTCCAAAGGAGGGACAGCAATACGCAAGAAAAGAGAAGTCTTTTGGATTTTTGTTTTTAATACTTTCAGTCAAGGTCTGAACAGTGAAATCCCGTGGGAACATGCAATCATTTGACAACAAATGTTGTTCAAATTGTGAGCACTTAACATTTCAGGAGCACCGCCTCTGATCACTTGGAATAAAATCACTGTCTCAGCCATATAATCCCTATCAGACTCGTCACAGTATATTAGAAATCTGATCTTAATTAATACAAATAATTAATAAAAATATCACTCTCTCTATATGTCTCAAACACTTAGTAGTAGACTTAATATACCAGAAATTCGGCCATAATTAATGAAAATATGACTCTCTTTATGAGTCCCTAGTACCCAGTAGTAGACCCCACTTCCTGGTCTCCTTGTTAATTGTTCGCTTTATTTAATTAATTGGCTTGCACAAATATATAAACTTTGATTCAAATGGAATACCACTGGTGTTTCTCTTTCATAGAAAATAATATTTTCTAGCGGTTTGCATACATCTTAGGTGAAGACTAATAATAAATAGATCTGTCCTCTATATCTATAAGACAGATAGTCCTACCTCTATTTCGGAACTTAGACCAGCCTCACCGTTAAAGAAAATACATTTCTTCTCTCTGAATCCCGCTATATAAGATAAGCGGAAACGATTAAACCTCAAACTGACAATTTAGCATTTGGACAATCCTTGGGTGTCTTTTTCATTTTCTGTGCAAAACATAAAACCCACGTATGTTTTAGCACAAAATCTGTCTTCCATATCCATTAGAGACAGAGTCCTACCTCCATCTCTGAACTTAGTTCACTCTCACGGGTGAAAGTGATTTTAGCCTATCAATTTCCGCTTTATAAGCAAAGCGGAAACCAATCAGTCTCACCAAGGAAACCCGCGTCTGAACACATCGCCGTCGGGCCGCCATCCTTCGTTTTTCCTCCCGCCACCGGATTCTTGAGAGGCCAGCTGTCAAAATTCAGGTGAGAAATGCACCCGCTAGCGCAGAAACGAAAAAGCTAGCGTTTACATAGTATGACCCTTGATTCCCTCAGTACGCTGCAATCATGTGCATGGGTCATGTTTATTTCTTACAGACTGGGCCGTTACAGATTCTCTATGCAAGGAGCTCTGCCGAACTACTCGGGTAAGAGGCCCTGTTTTCTTTAGTTTTGAAGATAAGAGAATGCTGACAAAGTTTATACCCCCTCTCATTTTCTCCGTTTTTTCTGAATAGGCAGGGAGATCTTTTAAACAAATTTACCAATACCCTGGGATATCCTCTGAAATAAATCCTAAGGTAAGCCCTCCACTAATAAATAGAAAAAACGGAAAAAACACCTGGATATATTAAATAGATTTCAAGTGTTAAACATAATGAATGTACTTATACTAGCTACCGTCTTGTTTCTGACAGGGAGATTCTTTTAACCCCTCTGCATAGAGCTCTGCCGAACATTTCGGGTAAGATACTATATCTCCTTTAATACTTGAAAGTTACTGGAGAATTTAAACCTAATATATGATCTTCACAATGGTTTCATCTTTCCCATTATATCCAATAGGCAGGGAGATCTTTTAAATCATTTATCGTATATCAACGATTCATGAAACATATGAGGTAAGCGTATTATCCAGAATGAATAGCAATTTAATAATAGGCAAAGAAGGGGAGATAGGAACTAACCTCTTTTTTCTGTAATAAACAAATTAAGCCAAACATTTGGATAAACAAACCTTAAACTGATGATAAAATGCCTCCTTCTAGATACTTACAGAATAAAGTGAGCACATGACGTAATTAATCGAGTGGAATAAATAAAACACCCGAATAGGACTATGATATCTTTCTTCATTTTTATATAAACAGAATTCGGAGAAATTCATAACTGAATTAGATTGACCAAGATGTACATCCGGTTGGCGGGATATACCACGACAAGATATATTAAATAAGGTAATCCAAAAATAGTTACCCACTGGCATCAATACACTTTAGGTGGTTGAGAATGAATAGGTTAATTAAGAGGACTACCATTTTTTCTGAAACCTTCTGTTTCCTTCTTTCTTTTTAAGAATTCAGAATACTCTGTTTACCTTGAACCTACCATTTGGACATCAATTAGACGTCTGACGAGTTGTTTTACAAACGTCCTATTTTACTTGTGAGTATCCGGTACCAATACGATACCTACTCCAAATCTAGAATTATTAAGCTTGAAAAGATGCATATAATTAAAATATGTGTCCCTCAGTAACAAAACAAGACATTCTGCAAAGAAGCCTTTACACGATTATAATATCAAATTTTGGTAATTTACTCTGCTCCTTCAAAAGAGTCAAAATTAAGCAATGGACTCACATGAAGTATGATATCTTATCCAATTATTCACTCTCACAATGATTTTCTAGATAAGTGCAAGGAAATGAAAAGAAAAGGATATGTAGATAATCATGAACTAATGATGTGACAAATTGGCTACAATGTTAAGATATAGGATGTTATATGATTTTTTGTATCTTTAAGGATGTACAATTAATGCACTTTCTTACATGTATCTCCTTTTTAGAATTTGTGTGGCTTCTCCAGAAGAAGGCGCTGGTTCGCCGAAACGCGCGTAGAGACCCTAACTTGCCACTTTTAGTCTCTTAATTTGTTCAGTATATGTTTACAATAATTGTTACGAATGTATGATTTTTCTAATTGATTTTATGTGATAAATATTTTTATACATGTTCATTGTTTTCTTTTTAATCATGTTACATGTTGTGTCCTTGTGGAACGTATAATAAAACAGATATTTTCTTAATAATTTATAGCCATTTGTCCATATGTCTATTACATTGTTTTAGTATAGTTGCCTAGGTTGTTTTTTGTCATAAACCTTTATTCCCTGGCCTTGGAACTATGGTATCCGTATCTTCAGGGGGTCCTTGTTAAATACACGCGATTTTCCCACAGCCTGTCTGTGTAGGGCTGTTCTCAGTTTGTGTATAATTTGTTATTGGAATCGTTTACTTGTCATTTCCTTGCTTTATTGGATTATCATCTATTTCACCCTTCCAACTCCCTATATCCTACATTAACTATGGCTCTCCAAAAAACGTTTGGATTTACAGATGAGGAATACGAAATACTTGTTGGAACATCAAACTCCTTTGGTGCCACTACCCCAGACTCTAACCGTCATAATGATGATACTAAAAAACTATTAGAACTGAAAAAGAAACTAAAAAGAATTGAAGCCCATGGGGAATTCATGCTGGCCTATTTAAGACTCGGCATCATTCCAATGGGTTTGAGAGTTAGAAATATCCCAGGTCTCTTTGTCCACTCTAAAGCATTCTTAGACAAATGGAGCAGAATTGCCAGCCGATGCTCAAGGGACCTAATGATGCTCATAGTCGAAACAGCTAAAGAAATAGCAGCTGAAGTAAGATCTGAAGTTGAGGACCTAGAGGACAAAATTAAAAAAATGGGTAGCACAGAAGAAGCCATAAAAAAGATCGAAGAGTGTAACAAAGAGCTTGAATCCTTTAAAAATTACCTAGAGAAAAGAAAAAATGATAAATTGCTTAAAGATAAAAGATTCGCTACAATTGAAAATACCTATCCTTATCTTAAACCCGATTTTTATCAACAAAACCATTATAATACAGAAACAAAGGATCAACAACAACAACAACAACGTGTCAATACATTCTCTGAAACATCTGACTCAGAGAACGAAAGTGTTGATGGTTACTATGACCCAGATTCCAACTATAATCGATCCCAGAATAGGGGCAACAGAAGACAGCCCCCTTTTTTAGGGAACCGAGGGGGGAACCGGGGACGCCCCAGAGTTCACTTCCAGGGTCAACCGAGAGGCAATTACCAGCCTCAACACCATCAACACCAGGAAGATCCACAATTCATCCGCGAAACGCGGAACAGGCAGTATTGGAAACCCGGAATGTGATTCCAATTTTCAACCTCACTAAAAACAATTTAGATAATCATAGCATTAAACTACTCTCTAAAGGTTTATCATATGTCCCCCACTCTACTGCCAATCTATTCGAATTGTACTGCGACTTAATTTCATTTTTTCGTAAAGTGCGGCTTAAAAAATTCTTTAGTACTGTCACAACGGATGAGGAACAACCCTTGATTAAAACCCTTAGTCTGCCGTCAACCTTTAGTCCATCACTCGAACAAGTAGGACCCGAGGTAGCTACTTTCGAGCTGGTGGTCTTAAAGAAGTTACATCAAGCCCTTAAATTCATTCCTAAACCTATATATAACTTGGAAGAGGAAGAACATAAAGCTCTACTATCCCTTTCATCCAATAAAGATCTCACATTCAAAGGATGTGATAAAGGTGGGGGCATAGTTATCATCAACACGTCACAATATGAAAGGAACATGCTTAACATGTTAGATGATCCAACTTTTTACATACCCATTAAATCATATTCTACTCTAAACTTATCCAAAAGAATCTCTTCTCTTACTAACATCGCCCTAGAAAATGGTTTTATTAATAATAAAGAATTTGACTTCCTGAACCATAACAAAGGAAAAACTGCTTGCATATATGGTCTCCCCAAGATACATAAAAACTCAGAAAACCCTCCATACCGTCCTATTGTCTCGACAATTGGCACTGCAACAGAACCATTATCCAAATTTGTTGACAACTATCTACGTCCCTATGTTCCAAAAATCATATCATACATACAAGACACAGGTGATATGATAAGAAAAACGGAAGGATTACCCTTCAATTCAAATACAGATTTACTAGTTACTATGGACGTAGAATCCCTATATAGTAACATCCCCCTAAGAGACGCAATACAAACAACAGAATGGTTCATTGACCTTCATAATATCCCCTGTCCCAAAATGTTTTTACTGGAATGCCTGGAGATTGTCTTAACCGAAAATATTTTTGAATTCGGTACCCATTTGTATCGCCAAATCAAAGGCGTCAGTATGGGTGCTTCAGTAGCCCCATCAATAGCTAACATCTTTATGGCGGCCTTTGAAAATGAATTCATTTACAATGAGATCGCTCCTTTTTTCGAATCAATCTCCCATTGGTCCAGATATATTGACGACATCTTCTTTATCTGGACCGATGGGAGACAATCTCTTGACGAATTTATCTTATGGATAAATGGAGCAAACACCAACCTCCATTTTACTTCTAATATTAGTAATGAGAGAGTAGAATTCCTTGATATCGAAATTATCAATAACATAGGCACTTTGAAAGTAGATCTTCATGTAAAACCCACAGCAAGGAACACGCTCTTACATTACCACAGTTTTCATCCTACTACACAAAAAGATAGTATCCCCTTTTCACAGTTCCTAAGAGTTCGAAGGAATTGTACAGATTTAGCTGATTTCGACAGACAGGCATTGATAATGAGAACAAAATTCATTGAGAGAGGTTACCCTCATAGATTAGTCAGGAGCTCCTATAAACGTGCACGATATTATGATCGAGATTGCTTACTAAAAACAAAACCTCCTAAAACTAATGATCAACTAGTATGCATTACAAAACACTCGACTTTGAATGCGAAAGTAAAACAAGTCATTAACTCGAACTGGCACATCCTGAATAGTAGCTGCCCCACAGAGCAGAAACTCATTAAACCTCTTTTCGCTCATAAAAGGAACAAAAACATCAAGGAGTACATTGTTCACTCTAGATTCAGTAACAATACTAATATGGAACAACTGTCCCAGAGATCTATTCTGACAAATAACCCACTAAAAGGTACATTTCCTTGTTCATCATGCACCTCCTGTAATAACATCATAAGAGGTGAAGAATTCACCCACAATAGTCATAAAACAACAGCAAAAGAAATGTGGAACTGTCGAACATCTAATGTTATTTATTTTTTACAATGCCCCTGCCTGTTGGGGTACGTGGGCGAAACATCGCGCATGATCCAGACGCGTCTCAGTGAACATCGCTCAGCAATAAGGACGAAGAAGTTAGCATCCCCTATGGTGAAGCACTTCGTAGAGAAAGGACATACCCCCGACGAATTCAAATGGAGAATCTTAGAAAGAATCCATATCCCTGAGTCCAAAGGAGGGACAGCAATACGCAAGAAAAGAGAAGTCTTTTGGATTTTTGTTTTTAATACTTTCAGTCAAGGTCTGAACAGTGAAATCCCGTGGGAACATGCAATCATTTGACAACAAATGTTGTTCAAATTGTGAGCACTTAACATTTCAGGAGCACCGCCTCTGATCACTTGGAATAAAATCACTGTCTCAGCCATATAATCCCTATCAGACTCGTCACAGTATATTAGAAATCTGATCTTAATTAATACAAATAATTAATAAAAATATCACTCTCTCTATATGTCTCAAACACTTAGTAGTAGACTTAATATACCAGAAATTCGGCCATAATTAATGAAAATATGACTCTCTTTATGAGTCCCTAGTACCCAGTAGTAGACCCCACTTCCTGGTCTCCTTGTTAATTGTTCGCTTTATTTAATTAATTGGCTTGCACAAATATATAAACTTTGATTCAAATGGAATACCACTGGTGTTTCTCTTTCATAGAAAATAATATTTTCTAGCGGTTTGCATACATCTTAGGTGAAGACTAATAATAAATAGATCTGTCCTCTATATCTATAAGACAGATAGTCCTACCTCTATTTCGGAACTTAGACCAGCCTCACCGTTAAAGAAAATACATTTCTTCTCTCTGAATCCCGCTATATAAGATAAGCGGAAACGATTAAACCTCAAACTGACAATTTAGCATTTGGACAATCCTTGGGTATCTTTTTCATTTTCTGTGCAAAACATAAAACCCACGTATGTTTTAGCACAAAATCTGTCTTCCATATCCATTAGAGACAGAGTCCTACCTCCATCTCTGAACTTAGTTCACTCTCACGGGTGAAAGTGATTTTAGCCTATCAATTTCCGCTTTATAAGCAAAGCGGAAACCAATCAGTCTCACCAAGGAAACCCGCGTCTGAACACATCGCCGTCGGGCCGCCATCCTTCGTTTTTCCTCCCGCCACCGGATTCTTGAGAGGCCAGCTGTCAAAATTCAGGTGAGAAATGCACCCGCTAGCGCAGAAACGAAAAAGCTAGCGTTTACATAGTATGACCCTTGATTCCCTCAGTACGCTGCAATCATGTGCATGGGTCATGTTTATTTCTTACAGACTGGGCCGTTACAGATTCTCTATGCAAGGAGCTCTGCCGAACTACTCGGGTAAGAGGCCCTGTTTTCTTTAGTTTTGAAGATAAGAGAATGCTGACAAAGTTTATACCCCCTCTCATTTTCTCCGTTTTTTCTGAATAGGCAGGGAGATCTTTTAAACAAATTTACCAATACCCTGGGATATCCTCTGAAATAAATCCTAAGGTAAGCCCTCCACTAATAAATAGAAAAAACGGAAAAAACACCTGGATATATTAAATAGATTTCAAGTGTTAAACATAATGAATGTACTTATACTAGCTACCGTCTTGTTTCTGACAGGGAGATTCTTTTAACCCCTCTGCATAGAGCTCTGCCGAACATTTCGGGTAAGATACTATATCTCCTTTAATACTTGAAAGTTACTGGAGAATTTAAACCTAATATATGATCTTCACAATGGTTTCATCTTTCCCATTATATCCAATAGGCAGGGAGATCTTTTAAATCATTTATCGTATATCAACGATTCATGAAACATATGAGGTAAGCGTATTATCCAGAATGAATAGCAATTTAATAATAGGCAAAGAAGGGGAGATAGGAACTAACCTCTTTTTTCTGTAATAAACAAATTAAGCCAAACATTTGGATAAACAAACCTTAAACTGATGATAAAATGCCTCCTTCTAGATACTTACAGAATAAAGTGAGCACATGACGTAATTAATCGAGTGGAATAAATAAAACACCCGAATAGGACTATGATATCTTTCTTCATTTTTATATAAACAGAATTCGGAGAAATTCATAACTGAATTAGATTGACCAAGATGTACATCCGGTTGGCGGGATATACCACGACAAGATATATTAAATAAGGTAATCCAAAAATAGTTACCCACTGGCATCAATACACTTTAGGTGGTTGAGAATGAATAGGTTAATTAAGAGGACTACCATTTTTTCTGAAACCTTCTGTTTCCTTCTTTCTTTTTAAGAATTCAGAATACTCTGTTTACCTTGAACCTACCATTTGGACATCAATTAGACGTCTGACGAGTTGTTTTACAAACGTCCTATTTTACTTGTGAGTATCCGGTACCAATACGATACCTACTCCAAATCTAGAATTATTAAGCTTGAAAAGATGCATATAATTAAAATATGTGTCCCTCAGTAACAAAACAAGACATTCTGCAAAGAAGCCTTTACACGATTATAATATCAAATTTTGGTAATTTACTCTGCTCCTTCAAAAGAGTCAAAATTAAGCAATGGACTCACATGAAGTATGATATCTTATCCAATTATTCACTCTCACAATGATTTTCTAGATAAGTGCAAGGAAATGAAAAGAAAAGGATATGTAGATAATCATGAACTAATGATGTGACAAATTGGCTACAATGTTAAGATATAGGATGTTATATGATTTTTTGTATCTTTAAGGATGTACAATTAATGCACTTTCTTACATGTATCTCCTTTTTAGAATTTGTGTGGCTTCTCCAGAAGAAGGCGCTGGTTCGCCGAAACGCGCGTAGAGACCCTAACTTGCCACTTTTAGTCTCTTAATTTGTTCAGTATATGTTTACAATAATTGTTACGAATGTATGATTTTTCTAATTGATTTTATGTGATAAATATTTTTATACATGTTCATTGTTTTCTTTTTAATCATGTTACATGTTGTGTCCTTGTGGAACGTATAATAAAACAGATATTTTCTTAATAATTTGTAGCCATTTGTCCATATGTCTATTACATTGTTTTAGTATAGTTGCCTAGGTTGTTTTTTGTCATAAACCTTTATTCCCTGGCCTTGGAACTATGGTATCCGTATCTTCAGGGGGTCCTTGTTAAATACACGCGAACATCTATGTTGCGTCAAAAGCTAAAATAAAAATCTCCTCTCGTTGTGAAAATAAAACTGTCCAAAAAGCAACAATAGCAGATAATGATGGAATATCAATGACAGCAAAATGTTTACAATGGCGGGAATCCCAAATAGAGAATCCGACATCAACTGTGTCCTGGTTGATACCGGATATTGGGTCTCCCAAATGCTCTGTGCCTTTGCTTCATCTTTTGATTATCCTCATAAGGTGGCTTATTGTACACCTTTCAAACATTAACAAAACAGCCAGCATGTGGCAAGCACCAGAAACTGCTCTCAGACCAGTTTAAGTGTGTTTCTGTCCTGCTTATACCTAAAACCATACCTTGCTTCCCTCACTTTTCCAGAAAGTGCATTCCTTTCAATACTCTAAATATAGCTGGCCATTTATTAAACATGTTGGTGCCTCGGATACAAGATCTTTCATAGATTCTCATGCTTGAATATTTTCAGTTGTACGGCAGGAAGGAATTCTCTGGTAATTTATGTTAATTCAGCAGCATTCTCATGGATTCAAATAACATTGAAAACAGCCATAGACTATATGCAGTCTCTCTCCTCACATTATGTGACCTGAACTCTGGCCAATGAGGTAGAGGGACACAGCTTTCCAAACCCCCACAGAGGCTACGCTGCACAGATTTTGTACTGCAGTCAAGCTGGCAAGAAAAGTACCAGAGCTATGCTCTTCACATCAGAACTATAATTTCCTTCAATGTTGGGGTTTGTCTTTTCCTAGGGAATTCTCCCGCCATTATTTAGGGAAGGTAATCAGTTTCCTTGGACTTTTTGTAATGGTGGCTGAGCCCTTTGATCCTTCCAAATGGCTGACACCACTTCAAAAATGATGGCACTTTGCAAAGCTTGGAGATCCAATCCTGGGACACCAAATAACTATCACAAGGACACATAAAAAAAACCTTTATCGATCAGAACATCATGTGGTGCAATTCAAAACCCTCCAAACTTCCACGAGTTAAATAATTAATGATAGGGCACTGCGTTTTCTTAAGGAGATGTCACATGGGCCACATTTATCTAAAAGCACATATCCTGTCTAGCTCAATGAATGGAAACTAATTCTAGTCACAGTCCCATCTGAGAGTCTTCTGACCTCTACCGTAATTACCTCCGTGCCTGCCTCCAACCCCTAGAGTGAACCGCGAGCCCTCAAAAAAAGGTCATATCCAAGAGCTCAGTCACTTCGCCATCATCTCCTCAGACTTCCAAAGACGCCGCTTTGACTGTCAATAATACAGTAGATGAAACTTTAGTCAATAGCACCAAGCAAGTCTTCGTCCATCAACGATAAGCAATCTGTGCTGGGTGCTAAGTAAACCTTATCCATGTCAAAGGTGCCATCATCGGTGGTACCAATGTTGACATGAACACTGACAAATCGAATCTTTGTTGACGGTCATATTAAACGACAACTTCATCAATTGATCATTGTCTGTGACAACATCTATTATATGGTATGATAAAGTGATCATGGATCACTTCATAGATGACCATGTACTCAATGGCAGCACCATCACCACTATCGACAACAATAACAATGACTCCACCGTTGACAGCTGCTTCATTGACAATTGGATTTCAGTTGATTCCTCAACTCTTTTCGGTTCCTAGCAGGTTTCTCATTAAAGTGATTTTGCCCCGACAGATCACAGCAGTATTGCTCTCATGGTTCTTTGAATCCTGCCCAGAGAGCTGACATGTCAGTGAGGTGGATAGTGGCCATAAGGCATTTTATCCAGGAATATAAGGGATCACAGTTTGAAGCTGACCATGATGATCATGAGGCGATCATCATGACCTAGACATACAGTTAATACCCAGGTACTCAGATGACAATCACCTTTATGAACAACTGCTGCATTACAGCAATCAACTTGGTTTTTTGGTCCAAATGCCATTTGACTTCTTGGAATTCCTTTAGCTTATTATTTCTGCAGCGCTAAACTCCACTAGGTATTTATATCAGCCCCTTGCTGTCTCTACTGGTTTCACTACCTACTTGGTCTCTGACAAGAAGTTCAGGACCCCAACAGACTTTGTGGCTTGCACCACCTTTGCACAACAGATCATGTTCTGCAGCATGTCCCGATGGAATTTCCATCAGCAGAGCCTCCAAAAAAACATATACGTCTCACTCCTGAGGACCGAAACCACAAACAGTGCTCACGCTACCAACCCGGATGTTTCAATTCAGGAGCATGGTGAAGTTGATGGTCAGGACAGTGTGTATAAGAGTGAAAGAGCCCTCTAAGTGTGAGGACTAAGTGGTGGATAACGATCCAAGCTCAGAGCCGTAGTCAACAGATATGCCTCCAAACAGTCCCCATTTTCATAGCCTTATTGATAGGCCTCCTCAGAAATTCAACCTACCACCTTCTAGGGTTGAAAAATCCTTATTCTTATTTCCTTCTTGATTATTTGTGACATGAAGTCCTGGCCTAAATGAAGAGCACAGCAACAGGGACGACCTCAGTTGGCAAGCTTGAGAAGAAGGATAATTGCGTTGACGTTCAGAAGCGATCTCACACTTGTTCTTCACTGTGCTCATTATCTCCAGACAAGAAAGGCTCTCTCCTTGGTATTGTGAAAAGAAAGTAGGAGCTTCTACATCTTTAAAGAAGAACATTTTCAACACCAACGCCATTCTAGCACACTATGACAAGCAGTTGTGGCACAACTACTTGCCTTGCTGAATAAGTTGCCTTCCGATTGCAAAGATCAAGGCAGAACCTTGCTCCTTAAGGGATAACTTTTCTCATCTGCTTTGACCGGTGCTTCAATGGGTGCCTCCAACACCGGTTACATGCAGATGGCAATGTGGTGGAGAGATCCATACCTTGGCGGCTGGATTAAAAGCACATCCATTTGTTTGGAGGTCCAGCCTAAAGTGTATGACATCCCCACTTGATTTTTCGAAACTAAAGTGCCAATAATGTAAAACGCCAACTCTTCACAAGCAGATACAAGAGGCTCAGAGGTAGCTCTTTTGATTCCTTGGTCAGGAATATTTGCCTACTCCTTTCCTACAGCCCCCGTCATTATACAAATATGCCTGAAATTCAAAAAAGAGATGTGCAAGTTGAAACTAGTAGCACCAGTCAATTCGGGCACACAGGTCTTTGGGATCTTTCAATGGACATTGCCATTCAGTTCAGATTCATTCTGAAGAGAGAATAACTGTTAGGTTGTGCACCACAAAATATCTCCTGATTGCTAGACTTAAAGAGTTTTTCACAGCAACTGCCAGATATATTGAAAGTAGCAAGAACAGCTTTGTAACGAAACGGGTCACTATTTGTGAGACCTGCACAATTATCAGGTCCACAATAGGTCAGCAATAATAGCAAATAAAGCATTGTAATACTCAGATTAGTGTGTCAATGTCTTTCTTTGACTAACTTAGGCCACACACGAGTCATAAAACAAACCAAAATGAAGAATGCTGCATCCCCAGGATGCAAAATAAAAGTTCGAGCCTTAGGAGTACTTTGATTTTTGCTGAAAAAGCCAAAGGGCCATATTTTCTCTGACCTCGCAAACTTTCGGTCAATACCTTTTTTTACAATTTTCTTTAGGGGATGGCTGCTGAAATTCTGCAGCCCCCCACCCCATTCTTTTTTGATTGTTGGTGGTGCTCATGCCATCATGGGGTTGCCACATCCAGTAAAAGGTTTGGGATATACTAAGCCCGTAGGGCATGATGAGGGAACATGAATATTAGATGAGTGTCTCTGGTCCATTCCTTCACTGTCGCATGGCTTCTTTTGCTTTTCTTGTTTTGTTGCTAGGTATGCCCAGGTCCACCCGGGCACCCCACATGGCCTCCGTTTTTGGTAATACCTCGGAGACCCTGCCCCCGGCTAAACCCCCGATAATGAATTCAACCCAGATCTGTGACTGGGGGCGAGTGTCTGAAAAGTTTCCGCTCTCAGTCCATCATCTCATTGTGTTTGCCTTTTTCGCCGCAAGTTGGCAAGGTATGCCCAGATGTGGGTCTCTTGCTCACTTTGCCACTGGATTCAAGCTAGTCTGGCTGATGAGGGGGTGTTACCCACAAACCGGTCCCAGGATGCTTGTTTCCGGTCCAGGGAAGACATGGCTTGGCAATTCGGGCTGGACTGTTCCCATGAGGTACAGGGTCAAGACTGATTTGCATATGGCTGGATCTGAACTGAGGTGGTGAAGTGAGCTAAAGAACGATGATGGATTCAACCCAGATCTGTGACTGGGGGGTGAGTGTCTGAAAAGTTTCAGTGCTCTGTTCCTCATGTTCTTGTATTTGCCTGGCTGCTAATCCCCCCCACCCCACCCCCACCCCCATACCAGCAATCTCCCCTGCTGGCGCAGGTGCCGAAAGTGTGCTTCTCCCCTGCCCTCTTGATGCAGGAAGGGTGTCTTCTTCATGGTCACCGCCCGCTCTTCTCTGACATAAGTACAGGGAGTGAGTGCGGGCCTACTGCAGCTGGGGGAATGGCGGCAGTGCTCCCCCTTAGTTGTCAATTGTCGGTGCCAAGAGATGAGGCCAGAGGCCCCATCCCTCTTCTCGGGGAGACGAGATCCCGGGTCCCTTTTCCCCTAGTCGACAGGAGGCATGAAGGCACTCCTCCTCATGGCGGGGCCCAGATGGTGTCCAATTGTGCAGGAACTGTCCTGAGAGTTGGGATACATGAGCCTCAAGAGCTCTGGGAGGGGGACCCACGCACGCCCCATCCCAGAATGTATTAATAGACCTTTTGTCAACTCCCGGGCACTGACCTACCCCAGGGTCTTCTTGACTTGTGCAGTTGAGCACCACATGTTCCATTCCTTGGCTGGGGTCAAATGTCAAATCCTTTTCCTGTGCACATCTTGGGCCCAATTGGGCTGTACTGCGCAATCTTTGTCTAATTTTGACCCTGGTGGCCAGCCCTAGCCACCAGGAGACTTATCATCGGGGCTCCTGGCATCTAAGGAGGCACACTTTGCAGGGAACTGGTTCCTGGTGCGAGCCTTTCTCATTTTTTCTCGTCCTCTGATGCTTCTCTGCTCCTGTAGGCGAGCAGAAGTTCAGTCCTTACTCCAACTGGTCCTTGAGGGCTGTAAGAGGTCCAGATTCCCTGGTCCTGGAGAGAAACCCACTGGTCCTGGGGTCAACTTTAGGCGGAGTCCTTAGTCCAGGAGGGCATCAAGGGGGTTTGTTCTGCCAGTTATCCATGGCTGCCGCTATCCAGTCCCAATGGCCAGACAAACAAATTGCACCCCTATCCCTTGTGAAAGAGTTTTTAAATAGGGATGGAAAGTTCTAGAAGCCAGGCATCCCTGGACAATTTTAGGGCACCAAATCACCTCTTCACTCCAGTCCCAACCTTCTTGCACAGCCTGCTTTGACAGTTCAAGATAGTGCTATGCAGGAGCCACTGGTCGCTTTTCCCCTGGGGGCCTCATTTCTGCCCCCTGCTGACATCACTGCCAGGGCCTTTCCCACCAAAAATCAGAGAGGAGCCTCAACCTGTAGTGGCTTCAGAGGGTCTGGGCCCCCTCCTTTGTTCAGTTAGTCTGACCTATCCTCACCCTAGTACAATGTGACAGCTAATTAAAAGATGCAGATTTTCTTTCCCATCCCTTCCTCCTTAAGAGCTGCGTGAAGAACTGTTAATCGTTTCATTTGGGGAGGACTTTGTTCCTTGTGCTGGAGAGCAATCTAAATAACTTGGTCTGGGAGGGTGATAAAAAAGCCTGGACTCTGATCCTGACCCGAGCCAGAGAAATAGGACAATTATCAATGACCCATAAGGTGTACGTATTACTGCTTGTGACTTGCAAATCAGAGTTCAAAGAAAACAGTATGATGTGCCTGGAGCTACAAGTCAGTGGAAGGCAGTCTGCCAGGATCAAGCTAAAGCCCATGTGACTTGAGGAAATAACAAAAAGAAAAGGGCACATAACAATAGATAGAGACAAGATCAAAGAAGAAACGAAGTAAATAACTTCGCCAACTGCCGAGAAGGAAAGATTCCCTCCCCCCACTCACACCTCATACCCTTCCTATGTCCTGACACTTTGGTTCAGCAAGCTTGAGACACTTGTCCATCTCCATTTTGTGTATCCTCACCCTGGATAGTGCAAGTGAGACGCAAGATTCTTAGGAACCTGGGACATGTAACCTCTGTAAATTCTTTGCTTAATATCGTGGTGAATGGGGCCCATGATTTCCCTGTATGTTTCAGCTTTGATGTCTGCCATCATAGATAAGCGTTCCATCGCAAGCGCTATCCACAACCGCTTAAGCCATGCTATGTGATCAGGCACTATCGCAGTGCCCCAGTGGGCAAGTAATTCTAACCATGCAACATTAAGGGCCATGGCTGTCTCCCTTTAAGCAAGCGAAATGGAAAGGTTAAGGGATTGGGGAGACCAGGCAGTATATAAGCAGGGAAGCACGGTATGTCAGTGTTGAAGGCTTCATTTATACCTTGGAGTATCCCATTCCAATATCTAACTAATCTGGGGCAGTGCCAAAGTAAGTGCACTAGTGAGCCTGTCTGTCCACATCCGCACCAGCTGAGGCCAGAGTCCTCCCCGTTCCATATGTTTATTCGGGCGTGTGTGAAGTACCAATAGGATGCAACTTTGTAAGCTGCCTCTGAGCCTGGGATGTCGTAAGCTGTGTGGTGGATTCTGTAATGAATATCCTGTCACTCCTTATCTGGGAGTCTCAGCCCTAATTCTTCTTCCCAGCTCAGCTGCCCCTTTGACTTCGTGTATACCTGCCTCCCCTGAGAGAAAGGTTTACAATTCAGTTATGATACGTTTATCGTCCTTTTTTGTGGCTATCCATTTTTTCAAATTCCGTCAAGTGGTGGGAGCCTCCGTCTCTCATCTCCGGAGATGTTACCCAATGATGAGCCTGGTTATAAGTGAAGAGGTCAGATGCTGGAAGAGCATAGTCCTCCCGCAACTGATCGAACAGGATAATCCCATCCTGATCATATAGTGAGCCCAACCTCTTGCATCCATTCTCACGCCATCGCTGGAAGGGTACGGACTTGCAACTCAGGGGAAGTCAGGATTATCCACCAACGGAGTCATCGGGAGAGGAATTTGGTTAGTCCGTTTTGGATCGCTGTAGCATCCCAAATTTGTAGGGTAGTCGCCGTTACTGGAGACGGGTAAAGCCCCCAAGCCCAATGCCTACGGGGGAGCCAGATCTCCCTCCTTATGTTAGCCCCTGCGATGGTTTGGTCCATAAAGGACCAGAGTTCCTCAGAGAGGCGGCGATCCCACTCTAGGACGAAGCGTAGCTGGGCTGCCTGAAAATATTTTAATACCACCGTGACCCCCATACCCCTCCCGCTTTAGGTTGTGTAATCTGGCGTTTACTTGAGTCGTGGCATTTTCCCAGCCCAAATAAAGCGATTGGTGGCTCTTTGTAAATAACGTAGGGTGCTCGAGGATGGGGTAAGAGGAATAGCCTGAAAGATATATAATATACGCAGCAGAATCGTCATCTTAACTTCGTCGATGCGCCGTGCCCATGAGAGGCCAGCTCGGCTCCAGGTAGCTACGGTTTTGTTGGTTTGCTCTAGAAGTGGGCCATAATTGGCCGTTAGAGTTCTTTCAGGAGTGCGCACCAAAAATACCTAAATACAGGATATGGTCAGTAGCCCAGGCAACCGGAAATTGTTTTCTCAAAGCCTCTGTTTCCGGGGAGACAGGAAGATTAAAAATTTGCGATTTGGAGAAATTAATTTTAAACCCAGACACCTCACTGAAGCCACTAAACTTCTCTGCCAGGGCCACGAGTGAACTCTCGAGCTTCATCAAGGAAAGGACAACGTTGTCAGAATATAGCCCTATGGCATGTACATCAGCTTCCAGACGTATCCCTGATATCCAAGGATTCTCTCTGATCCGTTGTGCCACTGTTTCCATATATAGGGCAAATAGTAATGGAGACAGGGGGCAGCCCTGTCTTGTGCCTCTATTTATTGAGAAGGAACCGGAGGATAATCCTTTTACTCTGATGGAAGCTCTAGGCTTGTTGTAGATGCATTGTTTGGTCGCAATTGGTGGTATTAGTTCCAGGTATAGGCGCCACAAAGGAAAGTACACCTGTATTATTAACAGCGAACACTTATTTGGACGGTGCTAAAAGGAGAAGAGAACCACACTCTCTCTTCTAATTAGGCTAGGGCCACACAAGACTGAAACTCCTTAGCACACGTTAAATAATTCAAAATATATGTATGTAATTTTCATCATACAACACAATACATTCTTAAATAAGTAGATCCTTATTAGTCAAGGTGTTCTTTGGTGTTGCTTTATTTCTGGATACGTCACAGCCAACACGTGTTTCGTCGTACTGGGAATGTAACCCACGACTTTCTCAAGGCTGTTAGGTAAAGAAAATGGACATTATCACTCTGATGTTACATCAATTATTTGATATAGTGTACATTTATGTGCATTAAGATACTCCAAGTGTATTTAACCTAGGTGAAGTGACATGGTGGTGTTCTACATTTTACCAGTTGGTGTACAGTACATTCATTAGTGTCAACTAATGATGATTATTTACACAGTGTACAACTTGTGATTGACATAGATTTCATCTGTTAACCCGAAGGTCTATGACCCATTTCAAGACAAATGGAGAAACCAGTGTTCTGAGTGTTCTACCGTGCGGTACAGATATCCACATGCAGAAAGGATAGTGCTTATAGATAGTCTTTCAATTTAGTGTAGTCATGCATAGTGTAGGAAATATTAGAGATACCTAGTCTTCTTAGTGATGCTGTTTCTGTTTCAAGGGAAATGCACAAAATTATTAGGCAAACCCCCATCTAATAAGCAGGCATATTAGCTGTCCAGAATATTAATTTAGTTCCGCTTTACAAGTACTTACAGTAGTTGAGGTGATATTTCCAACCCTCAAGGGGTTCTGTTAGGGGACCTTGTTCGTGTCGGGCGGTTCTTGGTACAGTATTCAGTATATAGGTATTCACAAAAGCAGCTGTAATTTAATGGTATGTCCAGTTATAACTCTATTTGGTACGTTTTCAAGCAATTACAAATACTTGTTTAAGTCGGTTCTTAAGTAAAAACCTCATGAGGGTTGGAAATATCACCTCAACTACTGTAAGTACTTGTAAAGCGGAACTAAATTAATATTCTGGACAGCTAATATGCCTGCTTATTAGATAGGGGTTCGCCTAATCATTTTGTGCATTTCCCTTGAAACAGAAACAGCATCACTAAGAAGACTAGGTATCTCTAATATTTCCTACACTATGCATGACTACACTAAATTGAAAGACTATCTATAAGCACTATCCTTTCTGCATGTGGATATCTGTACCGCACGGTAGAACACTCAGAACACTGGTTTCTCCATTTGTCTTGAAATGGGTCATAGACCTTCGGGTTAACAGATGAAATCTATGTCAATCACAAGTTGTACACTGTGTAAATAATCATCATTAGTTGACACTAATGAATGTACTGTACACCAACTGGTAAAATGTAGAACACCACCATGTCACTTCACCTAGGTTAAATACACTTGGAGTATCTTAATGCACATAAATGTACACTATATCAAATAATTGATGTAACATCAGAGTGATAATGTCCATTTTCTTTACCTAACAGCCTTGAGAAAGTCGTGGGTTACATTCCCAGTACGACGAAACACGTGTTGGCTGTGACGTATCCAGAAATATAGCAACACCAAAGAACACCTTGACTAATAAGGATCTACTTATTTAAGAATGTATTGTGTTGTATGATGAAAATTACATACATATATTTTGAATTATTTAACGTGTGCTAAGGAGTTTCAGTCTTGTTGTAGATGCACCCTAGCCAAAGAAAGACATTTTCCCTGAAACCAAACTGGCGCAGTGTGGCGAATAGGAAAGGCCAGTGAACCTTATCAAAGGCCTTTTCTGCATCTACTGAGAGAAAGAGGGCCTCTTTACGGAAGTGGCTAATAAGGTTTAGGCTAATTTAGACACCAAAATACACAGAACAGCATAGAATTATACATTTTTGAAGCAATCAGTGCACAATAATACAGGGAAAAGGTTACATTGTGGTCAAAGGGAAAAACCACTAGTGACAATAGGTCACTTGCAGGTTGAGTTACAGTGCACCCTCACAGGGTAAAGGTGATGCGGGTCCCAGGACCATGGTACGACAGTCATTTCAATTTTACCTGGCCCGTGGAGCCCAGATGTAAAGTTGTCCTGGCAGTCCCTGGTCCTGAACAGGAGCTGTGGGAAAGCTAATTTTACAGCTGAAACTGTGCTGCAGGGGTAAAGATGCAAAAACACAACAACAGGGCTGCTTTTGATATCGGATAAATGTCGGATGACGTTCCCTCTAGGTGCAGTGTAGAATGCATGGGTTGGTTAATGGACTGGCGATCAACAAGCATTGGCAGAGGTAAGTGGAGCAGAAAGTAACTTCAAAATCTGGTGATCCCGGGGAACGCGGTAGATGCCTTTAACTTCGTGGAAGGCAGATCTACAGTCCCCACAATACACTAGACCGTCTGGATTTGGGTGATCCCTCCGAGTGCCCAATGGTCAGTTATTCTTCGGAACTGGAGCGTTGATTTACCTGCAGTTTGCAGGGGGCTAGTGCAACTAGTCCACGGGAGTCAGAGTGCTTCAGGCTTCCACAGGGGTGCCTCTGTCTGAGGGAAATAAGAGATTGCCTAGGACGAGTCTCGGTCTGGCAATTCTAGGAGCGTTGCCACAGGTGCAGGGTATCTCTCTTTTTCTTTTATGCAAGTCCTGCTGTCGCAGACACAGTTCTCTTATGTCCCCTGATGCTGGTTATTCAGAACTGAGATTCTGGTGTCAGGGATGTTCCTTAAATCCTCGATTTAGGGGAGTTAGTGGTGTGGGAGCAAGTAGCCAATAGTCTGCTAGTCCCTGCAGCCAATCCGTCCTTAATGTGACCACATCCAGATGTGTGGGTCATGTAGGAAGGTGGAATCTGACTATGTGGTTCCCCCCACTTTTTTCCTGGTGTTCTGCTGGTTTTCCACTTAGTTGGCCTGGGGCCCTGCTATTCAGGGCCCCAGACTATCTGCTTTCTCTATAAAATGAACTCCATGTACTTTAGGTACATACCAGATTGGTTACTGGGTCACCCTTGTGAGCCCCTGCATAGTGTACCATAGGTACCCAGGGCATAGGTGTACCCTAGGCCTCCCAGGGGCTGCAGCATGTATTGTACCACCCCTGGTTTGCATTCCAAACTGACACCACAGGTCTGTTCACACAGCCTGGGTAAGGTGGTGTAATCACCCCTTACTTAGATATAGTATACCTATATCTACCTTTACATATAGACACATATACACCTATAAGCCACTCCTATGGTAGGCCTCGACAATCTTGGAGGCAGTGTGCTTGGTTTTATGCGAGAGGGTGCCCTAGCATGAGCTGAGCCCCTCTGCAGCTTTCGGAACCTTCTCCTTATAGGTGTTCTATGATATAGCCATACCACATACTCTTAGGAGCATTATAATCCTCTTCGCCGGTCTGCAGTTTCAAGGCTTCCGTCGGAACCCGAAGACTCTGCGAGTCAAGAACTGGACTTCCAGACTTCTCTGACCCCGATCCACATCCAAAGCAAAGCTGAGACCCGTGGCGGACAAGAGAGACGTGGGACCGGGCATCTTGGACATCCTGCATTTTGCTACCTGCACTCCTTTCCTGAAGCCCCAGTAAGTTGTGCATTGAGGTACGAGAAGCCCCAGCCCTGAGCACCATTTGCACCGAAGCCCAGGCCCCCACACTCCGCAAGTGTCCCGTGGGCACCGCCTTTGCATTTGAGCTCGACGCGTCTTCCCGGTTCCTTGCCCGTTGGCTAGTGAGCCCCCTGAAGATGCTATCTTGAATTTACTTTGCTTTCCTGGTTGCTCCAGGCTTGCTCCAGCTTCCCTGAAAAGGAGAAGCGCCACAGACCTTGCTGGTCTGCAACAGAGCCAATCTTGACATCCTGCGTGGATTGCGTTTGCCAAGGCTTGTTGGGTCCAATCCGGATACAGACACCGCAGTCATCTAGATCCATCGTGGGACAGCTTGAATCCAGCGCCTGGTCATCGTCGATGCCTCCTGGACCGCGTGGCTGAAGAGACAAACTCACTTTCTTCACCTTCAAGCACCAGACATTGCCTGGTTCCTTCCTGGTACCTTCCTTGTCACTGGCTAGTGACCCAGACTCTGTCCCCACTGCTTTCAGGTTCTTCACATCTCCAATCCACCCTTGAATCCACCCGGACACTCTTCCTCTCGTCGCCTGCAGCACTTCTTTGCAGCTCTCCATAGAAAACGACGACAAAACCAGACACGAAAAGACACCTATGCACCCGGCTTCCCTGGGTGAGGTAACACGAGTACTCCGGTGCTCCCGTGGGTCTTGACTCTCGAAGTGTCCTAGTTTAAAAGGGTTCCATCATAGTCTATCCGGAAGTGTCCTTAAATTGTAACTTTTTATCTTTTACGATCTCCATAGAAAGTCAATGGGAACCCGCGCCTGTGTTTAGACACTGCACGCGGCTCCCGTGGGTCTCCTACTCCCTAACCCTTGGTTGTTTAGTATAGCCCCAGCGATTCTACAGGCCCTAGGCCTGCTTTCTAACTCTCACGGAGTACTTATACCACTTTCTTAGTATATGGTTTGTGAGGCCCCTAGGGCATAACATATACTGTGCAACTTATCGTATATTAACTGTGTGACTTGTATTGTATTTTTACCTCTGACCTCAAAGAGTGCAGAGGGGTTGTGTTTAGATTAAATACATATATATTTGATATATACCTTGTGTGGTGTCCTTTCATTTGGTATTCAAGGGATTATATATGGTAAAACAACTTGCTTAACTCGCCTACTGAAGTTTAGGCCTGAAGACTGCTGGTTCATGCTACCACTAGGATAGCTTTCTATAAGGTTGACTCTACAACCACCATCAATAAGGGTCGATTAGACTGGTGCAAGATGCCCACTAGAACTAGTGAACATCATATTCCAGGCTAACTTCTCACAGGTCACCTTTTCTATCCAGGATGGCAGAAATATAATTTTAGTGTACAGACCAGGGTGGCCACCCTGGAATTGTTGCTAGTCTTCTGGGGGTGTACACCTCCTTGACTAATTTTCCTGGGGAGGGTTGTTTCCTCCTCTGGAAGTCAGCCCTGATGCATGTCAGAGGCGGTGCCGCTTTTCAAGCTCACCGCCTTGATGTTAACTTCACTAGACTGCTTGTGAGTTATGACCTCCTTCCTGACCAAGCCTTTGTTCCTGACTCCTGGGAGTGAACACACCGTCTGGCAAGAGGTCAGAATCCTGTCTTGGCCGAAGCAACGGCAAGAAACAAGCTTGCCAGCCAGAGCACAGAGAAGCTGGTGCAACCAGGTGGGCAACCTCTAAGGTAGTCAAGCTGGGTGCATGCCACATCGCCCTCGACACGAGATTCATGTCAGGGGTGAAAAGGGAAATTTTTTATACAGAACATGATGGAGCGGTCAACCTCTGGTTTGCCCGGATGCCAGCCTGTGTTAACCTACAGACTGTCTATCACTCATGGAGTCCTTTAAAGGTAAAGGGCACTATAGGGCCATATACGCTTGCACTTACACACCTTTAAAATAAGGCACACTGCCTCCTGGGATTTAAGAGTCCTTCCTTACGGGAGACAGGCACATTTCAGAGATAGAGCATTAGTCAAATTCGACCAGGATGCATTGGAGTCTGCAATAGCAGGACTGCTGTTAGTAGTTTCTTTGGATGACTCAAGGTGGCACAAACAGTGCTACAAACTCTGGGAACCCCTTTATCACCCATGCCACTGGTACCATATACTAGGGACTTATAAAGGGAGTAAAGTCTTTGTCAATTGGGATTGCCAATTTACACATAACCGTTTTAGGGAGAAAGCACTGGCATTGGGCAGCAAGCTCCAGTGCACTAGCAGAGTCATAACTATCTCCATTGGAGAAAAAAGTGCGGGGGTACCATCCAAAAAAGGCACTTTCCTACATGTAGAATACAGTAAACCATTTCAAATGTGTCTGAAGCACTACAAATTAGTATAATCACACAAGAAAGTAAACAAGCATTTACAATGCAATGGTTTCGCCTTTGGAAAAGTTAGAGTTATTGGCATTGCTCATGACATTTCTTTTTTTTTTACTTATAAATAAATGGCATTGTTATTTATATTGCCAACAGCTCTCACAGCCCACACAGCTCTCTCAGCCCACACAGCCCACAGCCGACACAGCCCACACAGCTCTCAGCCCAACACAGCCCACACAGCTCTCAGCCCAACACAGCCCACACAGCTCTCAGCCCAACACAGCCCACACAGCTCTCAGCCCAACACAGCTCTCAGCTCTCTCAGCCCTCACAGCCCACACAGCCCACACAGCCCACACAGCCCACACAGCCCACACAGCCCTCTCAGCCCTCACAGCCCTCACAGCCCTCACAGCTCTCAGCCCAACACAGCTCTCAGCCCAACACAGCTCACAGCCCTGACAGCCCTCACAGCCCTCACAGCCCACACAGCCCACACAGCCCACACAGCCCACACAGCTCTCACAGCCCACACAGCTCTCACAGCCCACACAGCTCTCACAGCCCACACAGCTCTCACAGCCCACACAGCTCTCACAGCTCTCACAGCCCACACAGCTCTCACAGCCCACACAGCTCTCACAGCCCTCACAGCCCTCACAGCCCACACAGCTCTCACAGCCCACACAGCCCACACAGCTCTCACAGCCCACACAGCTCTCACAGCCATCCGCCCACACAGCTGTCACAGCACAGCAGTTGTTCTCAGTGCAAGTGTGCACTGAAGCAGGTACTGTAGTAGAATTGGCCTATACCATGTACTGCACTGTGACATTTACACAGCACTTCATCCCCGGGCTGTGGAGCGCTCTGATTTGCACGGAGATCCTAGGTGCAAAGGTTTAAGATGGCGCGGGTTCGAGCGTGACCAGTGCCTGTGATGCTGGGTGACGCGTGTGAGGTCTGGAGATGGGGACTCTGCGCAAGCGCAGATCGGCCCTCTTACGTGGCTGGTTATAATATACTACTTTGCACAAGCGCAGACATGCCCTGCCTCTTACATGGCTGCGCAGCCAAGTTTTAATGTGCTCCATTTTTTTTTTTGCTGTTTGCAAAGTCCTCTTATTCCTGCTGGCACGGAGTGGTGCATCTTCGGCGTTTCACCCTGTGCGAGATTTGTTGAAGGAAGGAACAGATAGGAGAGGGGCTGCTCCATGACACTGTGGTTTCCTTGACAGTGGTTGCTCACTTTTTTTTGCTGGGGGAACGAACAGACAGGCTGACATTGCAGCACGCACACAGAAAGACGGACCTTAGACACTGCAGGCACACAGACAGACAGAGACTGCAGGCACACAGATAGACGGACACTGGAGGCACACAGACAGACAGACGGACCTCGGACACTGCAGACACACAGACAGGCTGACATTGCACGCACACAGACAGACGGACACTGCAGGCACACACACAGACAGACGGACCACGGACACTGCAGGCAGGCAGACAGCCGATCACCGCAGGCACACAGATAGACGGACATTGCAATCAGACAGATGGACACTGCAGGCGCACAGACAGCGGGACACTACAGGCACACAGACAGACGGACACTACAGGCACACAGACAGACGGACACTACAGGCACACAGACAGACGGACACTACAGGCACACAGACAGACGGACACTACAGGCACACAGACAGACGGACACTACAGGCACACAGACAGACGGACACTACAGGCACACAGACAGACGGACACTACTGTTTTCAACCTTAGCTCTGTGGTTATTAAAGCTTGCGGTGTCAGTGCTGAGGGATGGTCGAGTCCTTGGCGATGTGGGGAAAATAAAGTACCTATAAAGCATATCATGAACGGTGCATGACTCATAAGTGCAATTAAACAATATCTTAGGCGGACTACTACAACTGATGTCCAATCACTCAATAAAGATAAATCATGAAACTGAATTTAACCTTTTCTGCTTTATCATGTGCTGGCTGTCAGCCATAGGCATACGAGGGTTGTAATGTCCACAAATCCATACGGATATGTTTGGGCTTAATATACATGCTTCGACACTTCAGCCTCTCACAAAGCGGTTCAATCGCCAAGACCATTTCGGACTGAAGAAAGCGGTTAGTCACTCGCCTGACTCACGAGGGTAAGAGTCATGATGATTGATTCTTCTAGATGCTAAACATGCGCTTTTTCTCTTCCAAGCCCCGCTATTATTAAAATATCGGCAGAAGGGGAAGGGGGGGCAACGCAGAGCGCGCTCTCGGCAAATCAAAACTCCATTCAGGCGGGTGATGGATGACGCTGCCCTGCCGGTGAACCCTCACTTTAATACAGAGGAAGTTATGAAAGCGACATCGATCACAAGGCCCTGCGAGGCGGGGCAGCCCCCGCAGCCCGCGGGGTGGCAGGCTGCCTGCTTTCCCTCTCAGTTCAAAATCAGGAAATTATAGCGTCAGTAGCGGAGGGGGGACAGGAAAGGAACCACTCACCTGGACTTCCTCGGCTGGCCGGCCCTCCGCTCCTGTCCGGTTAGCCCCCCACCCTCGCCCGCTTCTTCCTCCTTCCAAGTGAGGCGGCCGGGGTGGCAGCGCTGCAGGCCAGTCCCGCCTCGCTTCACCCGGGTGCTGCGGGAGTTCCTCTCTGGGCTCCCAGTCTGCTGTCACCCGGCCGGGAGCAGCGCAGACTTCCAGCGCTCGCCGTGGCTCCTCTTCTCGCGCTGGGCGGCGGGGGGGGCGGGCACTTCCGGCCGGCCGCGCTGGGATTGGCCGGCCGGCTGAAGAAACCCGCGGGCGGGACGGGATACCAATATTTGTTTGTGAGGACACGGGGGGGGCGGGAGAGGACGAGGGGGGCGGGCGGGAGAGGACGAGGGGGCGGGAGAGGACGAGGGGGGCGGGCGGGAGAGGACGAGGGGGCGGGAGAGGACGAGGGGGGCGGGAAAGGACACGGACGTCGGGAGGGAGGAGGGAACAGCAAACACGGCCCGGCCGGACCAGACACGGGGGCGTTCCCGGCGTCGCGTGACGTCGGCAAAAGGAAAAGAATCTCGGGAACGCCCCCGTGTCTGGTCCGGCATTGATGGACAGGCCCCTCGTCCAATGGCTAGGCTCCATTTATGGAGCCAGCCAATGAATGACGAGGGCCGACCCAAAGCCACACTACAGTTCTCATAAGATTTCTCCTGCGCAAAAGCTGCTTGCGCAGCTTTTTGCAGTCGAAACCTAAAAAGGTATTTCGATTTATTACAGTGTATCTAAAAGATTCTATGTCAGGACTGGAAGCAAGGATTATGCTATTCTTTCTTCACTTTATTGAATAGCAGCCTTTTAAAGATAACAGTAAAAAAACTACCATTCTCATGAGACCGTGGGAATGACACAACAGAAGTTAAAACAATAGAGTCCACACAGGTAGACTGTCCAAACCATCTCCGCCAATCAGAGGGCTCCGACCAGTTAATAGTGCTCTGTCACTGCCAGATAAGTGTGATTTTTTTTACTTCCCTCAGATTGACCTTGTAGTGTCATCACTTGGTCGTATTTGCTTGATTAATGCTATAATGGTTTGCTACGGTTACCGTCGTTTTCACTGCTTATACTGTTACTGCAGTTTCTCAGATTTTTGTGTGTTATTTCAACACGAACGCTGAGCGGGGCCTCCGTGGTGTGTGTCTCGCTTTTGTCATAAGTTGCTTGCTCGTAAACATAATTGTTATGCCCATTGCTTATTTCTGAACCTAATTAGGCAGAGTAATTCTCGAGACACCCGCTACTCTGGTCGACCCGATTCCGGTTGCGGGAGAGTCTCGTCTCCCTGGTGGCCGAGTACCTTCTGGTGCTGGCTCTGTGACACGATCCTCCAGCCGCCAGGGGGCGCCTGTTGGTGCCTCCAGCCTGCGGTGCACACGCTCAAAATTCCGCGCATACCAGGAATCGGAGCTGCAGCGCCGCGGGGAGCCTTGTCCACCTGTCAGTGTTGTTACGCCCGTAATTGCAGATCGGTAAGGCTGCCGTTAGGCAGAATTGAATTCCTATGCCCTGGGAGTCAGTATCTTGCATGCCTATTAAGCTCCCCAAGCAGGGAGTCTGTACAGCAGGTTCTGACCTGCAGGGACCGTTTTCCAACAGGCTTGCCCTCAAATCAGTGTGCACCAGGGCTGCAGGGTCCCGGGCTTCCAGCCCCATTAATCTGCGAGCCTTGCCAGCCCAAGGTGAAGGCTGACACCCAGCCCACCCCCATACCAGACAACACCTGTCACAAAAATATATCAGACGCCTTCCCTGGTGCTGTGGTCGCAGTCTCTTCTCACGGCAATGGATCCCTATGCAGAAGACCAAGAGACTGCGCTCCAGTGAGATGATCACTTCTATGATGCAGTTGATGCAGCCATCTACAGGGTGGTCTCTGAAGCTATGGCCCCCCCTAGAAGACCGTCTTTCTCGCCAAATTGCGTAGGCATGCGAGAAGCTGGCTAGAGCTGTGCCAGGCCAGCCAGCCACTACCCCGCCCAAATGACCCCCCAGATCGCCAACCCCCACCGGCTAAGCGAGCCCGCGATGCGGGGTGGACGCAGACGCTTCCACCGCCCGGACCCGGGGGACGCTGGTCACAGGAATACCGACGACAACGCTGGCCCATTCTGTCCCTGGCGTGCCTCCCGCCCACCACCTACCCAGGACGAACAGGGTTGTTGCGCTGACATGCTAGACCCGGATGACATACTTCACCCGAGGTCTTCGGATTGAGCCCCCTCGGGCAAAGTTGCCCTAATACGCGGCGGGCCGTATCCAAACGCCCCTGGAGAAGGACGCCTGCAACGGACTTCGGAAAGAATGCCCTCGCCCATCCTAGGAGGGCAAGGTGGCCTTAACACTCGACATTGATTCCTGTATGCCCACCTTCTTACATAAATTTGTCATGGAACCCAAAAAGGGGATCAATAGGTCCTGGCGGGCTTGCCAAGACAAGCTTTTGGATACGCTAGGACCGCTCACGAAGATCCTAGATATGGCAGAGGAGGCAAAATCTTCGGGATCCTTTATCCCCCCAGAGAGCTTATCCTCTTGGGCACAATGTGCAGTGGTTTTTCTGGGAAAACGCCAAATGCGCCCTATCCACGGAGCAGCGCAGGTCCCTGCTTATTAAAGTAGACCCTAAACTTGGGAACGTGGCAGACTCAGATGCGGGTCCAGTCGCGCAGGGCGTCTTCTTTGTAGAGCCCTTTATTAAAGAGTTTGGGGAGGTTCTCCAACACATTTACGTCCCTGGACAAGGCCCAGTCCTCGATCAAAAAGGGGTTTCACCCCTGGGTTTTCCGTGGGGCACGGCGGGGAAGGGGCCGCTTGTCCGGCCGCCCTAACCAGTACAGAGGACAAGGCTCCAACCAAGACCAGTACCAAGACCAGGCTAGATTTGGAAACGTTTAACCGACCAGAGGAAGGCGACGCAAGCACAGAGGAGCCAGAGGCGGTGGCGCCTCCAACACTTCCGGTGAGTGTTCTCCCTTCTTCCCTTCTAAAGGTAGGGGGCCGTCTGGTGCATATTTTCCAGGCTTGGACTTCCATCACGGGGGACGCCTGGGTTCTACAAACAGTGCAGGGATTCTCGATGGAATTCTACAGAGAACCCTCACAACCCGTTACTCCGCGGCACATCTGCTTCTCGTTGGCAGACGCCGCCCTGGTCGATCCTGCCGAGAGGGCATTTCTGAGCACAAGTAGGGCACTCCTGTCACCCGAAACTTAGATCTCACCTGGACTGCCGTGCTACACTGCGGAACCAGCAACGACCGGCTGCACTGGTATAGACTGCACCTGCTGAACCTAGTGGCTAGCAAAGGAGTGGGACAGTGCATGGAAGTGTCCTGCTTGAGAAGTTGTCTCCAGAGCCCAGCCAAGAAACACTAAGGGTCAGTGAGCTGGCCTCCGGTTCACAGGACAGGGACACAACAAACCCTGCTGGGGCAAGTTGGCAGACCAAAGTCCTTAACCCACCACCAACTGCTGCTGTGCTGAATCAGGGACTAGGACCGGCACAAAGTTGCACCATAGTTTGCTGAGCCCAGGAGTGTTGAAGTGCAGTTGGGACCACCAGAGGATGAGTTATTGACCCAGGAAGGATTGGCCTGCTACTGTGACAATGGGCGACAAGTAATCCAGTGGCAACTGGGCTTCAGCCAGCAACAAGAGGACTTCGCGGGACGTTGACCTGTGACCAGGACCGCCTCACTCCCTTCGTGGACCACGGAGTAATCGCAGCAAGACCCAGTCAACCACATCGCATAAACAGCATCCTTTGAGCATCTTCAGCATCCTTCATCCCTTGCATGTCGACTACTTCCACAGAATAGCCTTGCAAAAGCTAAAGGTGCCTGGAACGGACTGAAGAACTCTTCTCTTTTTGAGGTAAGAGTTTCTGAGGACCTTCTCGACCCCGGACTGGTTCCCAACTGAAGTTAGTCACCTAAAGTGAATCTAACTGGCCGCATTACAGCTAGCCTAAACTTCTGGTGGGAAAGTTTCTACGTGTCAAAGTTGTTGAAATGTGACAATGCTGGTTCGCTTTTGAGTGAAATATCCCAATTTACTCTACCTTGCAAATTCTAGATCTTTGGAACTCTCCCTTTTTCATTGAGGCATCTACAAATACATAACAATTCAGTCTATTTTTATAAATTGGTGTTGAATTTCTTTAGTCTCTCGTTGATTTCTCCTTCAATTGTTTTGGTGCTGTTTAAATGCTTTACACTTGTTCCATTGTGTGAGCCTTGCTGCTCAGATCCACAGCTTCCCAGGGTTCAGCTGAACGTTTGACAAACTTAGGGACCTAAAGGGGTTGGTAATTGTATTACACTGTGAGGTGCACATCCACACCATATAATACACCCCATTTCCTCACACAGGGCTACAAGAGTAGGAGGGAGCAGGACAGGAAACTTGGAAACCTTGGAGCGTTAAAGTGTAGTTGAGGGATTTGGGGTGGTGATAGCGGGAGTAAGTGTGCGGGGAATACAGAAAGATGGGTTAATTAGATCCAATAATTTTGAGTATTTACATTAAGCCATATAATATTGAAGTAGTAAGAGAAATCAAAAGAAGCAAATCGATTCAGATAATGTGGCTGCCTCAAAACCAAACGGGGTTCCAATTCTGGAAATCTAAATATGAGCGAAAATGCTAATCAATTTGGAAAAACTCACCAGCAAAAATGGTTGTCACTAACTGGTCTCTGGTCTGGATGCCCTCTTCGCTGTCACCAGGTGGAGCTTCACTGGGTGGGATATCCACAGACGCGGGTAGGGTTTCTTCACCATCCACCTGCATCCCAGAACGCTGTGCTCGGTTATGCAACATGCAGCATGCTAGGATGATTTGGCAAGCAGTTTCTGGGCTGTATTGTAATGCCCCACCTCCACTATGATCCAGGCAACGTAGCCGGCACTTCAAGATCCTAAGGGTCCGCTGCATCACAGAGCAGGTCAATCTGTGCATGTTGTTGAAAGTTTGCTGTGCAGCACTGGAGGGCTGCAGGAATGGTGTTAGAAGCCAAGGACTTAAAGAATATGCACTATCACCTGAAAAATAGACATGGGAAGCATTACTAATTATTGTGCTTTTGAGCGTACAGTCCAGCCATTAGGAAAAAGTAATCTACACCATAGTGCACATCAAATTAGCTCAGTCAGTCTGTAACAATGAAGTAGAAATAGCTCTTCAAAGTCAGTCCTACTTATTGTTTGGGATGAGACAAATGCTAAACCTTTTCGATGGAAGCACTCTGTTGACACAAATAAAGGATGCAAACTAAACAAGCATTTACAATGCAACGGTCTCGCCTTTGCCAAAGTTAGAGCTATTGGCATTGTAAATGACAAAATTTTTATTTATGTGTTGGTTTTGCAAACAGATAAATGGCATTGTCATTTACAATGTCAATAGCTTAATCTCTCGCAAATGCGAGACCTATTGCATTTGCACCCACACACAGAGACTCACACACAGCCAGACTCACACTCACACACACAGAGCCCCCCCACACAGAGCCACACACACACACACAGAGCCACCCACACACACATAGAGCCACCCACACAGTCATTCACATAGAGCAACCCACACACAGAGCCACCCACACATTGAGCCACCTACAAAAAAGCTTCCCAGAGCCCCCCACACACACACACACAGAGCCCCCCCCACACACACAGAGCCTCCCAAACACACACACAGAGCCCCCCCAGTCAACTAGCTCAGTGCGTACTGTAAAATTACGACATGTACATTGAAAAACAGTTGAGAAGACTCTTGTCCTGGCACGCAATGTGCCACCCACAACGCAGCTTATCGCCGATGAAATATTTCCAACCGAGAGCTTTAAAATCCAAAGGCTGGCACGAGGATCGTCTTATGGGGCTATACAATAAAACGAAGAGGTAGTAAATCTGTAGTTGGATCTCCTTTCATTACCCTCCTCCAGGAGCCTGCCATAGCCGCCGAAGAAGCGCTGGATGTTCTGATCCCGAACCTGGTAGCTTAATCTGACAATGTAGACGCGCGGCATCCTGGATTCAAGAAAAGCTTTGAGCTCTATGTATAACCTAGCACGTCCAGGCAGCTTGTCAGCCTCCGCAGCCTGTAAGAAGACGACACAATAGCCTTGCAGCGCGTTTAACTGCGACGTCTGACGTCACACCTAGACTGAAGTAATGTATCACGCAGTGAGCCCTAACTAGAGACGTAAAAATTGGATGGTCTTCGTGATTATGCCGCGTACCCATTCCAATCTACATATTAAAAATGTACCGTGTTTTGTTCGTTTCCACGTAGCTAGTCGCTGAACCCAAAATGTATTAAAGCATCCAAAAGATAATATAGGGCGCCAGCTTTATCGTAGTTTTTCAGAAAAATATTTTGTATCGTCTTCAGAGGTACTGTTACTATAGGCTATTATGCATCTGAAAAATAAAGAATCACAGTTCCTAGTGAAGTCTGAAGATATCTTTTTTTGTTTGTTCTTAATTTCCTTTTGCACAGTGGCGATTTCACTATTGATACGAGGCCGCATTCTAATCAGCTGTTTCCTTGGTGTATCTTTTCCATTTCAATAGCCACTGAACTGGAATTTGGCGCATGCGTATCTACCTTCGCAAATCGCGGTTCGGACGAGACTATGAGTGGGGATTGTTACTAGTTCCTCGTAATATTCAGACCCATGTGTGAACTATTTACGCGTAGGTTAGAATTACGAGTTTAAATGTTTATTTATTTATGCGTTTTCATATTGCGCGAACTTTACCCGAAGGTAACAGAGCTTTAAAATAGAACCAGTTACATTACATAAGGACTACACATGAAACCCTGCGCCAGACGGAAAAAAATACACAATTACAAAAATGTTTCCTGGTGAAAGCCTCAAGATAAAATGCGTGTGCATTTACAAAAAGCAAGAGAGGACCCTCCACACGACCACGTTTCTCCGAGGAGAGGCAGAAATGCCTCGGAGAAGCGCAGTCTCATTTTGGAATTCGGGGGCGTGTTTTCTTTCTCTCCTCTTCCCATTGGTAGGAAGGTAAAATTTCAGCCAATAGGAAGAGGAGAGAAAGAAAAGATAAAGAAAGTTAAAAACACCCCCCCCGAATCCCAAAAAGACGGGGCTTGAACGGAGTGACACCCCTCTCGTCCAATGGCTGGCCTCCGTTTAGGAAGCCAGCCAATGGAGAAGAGGGGCGGGTTCAAGCCCCACTCTCAAAGACATCAGTTTCTCCCAGCGAGACTACGCAAGCGCAGCCTTCACTAGGCAAAACCTAAAAATGAAACAATACGTAAATACTAACCACATAATTAAATACAACTAGAAGAATATACAGAGATGGTACAAAGGATGATCCATAAAAAAGCAAAACAAATGTTGCAATAATATATTCCCAATCTAAAATAATTTCAAAATTGTAAAACAAAGGGCTCTACTTTTTGTATGGAAATATGTTCTGGTACTCTACTCAATTTAAAGGGTACACAGAAAGACTTTAGTTTTCAAGCAAGAAAAAATAAATGTATGTTGAGCTTTGGTCAAAAGAGGAAAGGCAAACTATAAGAACATGCCTGAATTTGCATCTCAAACAAGCATTGGAAATGCAATTAGCCTCACATTTGTTTGACTTAGAGCTATTGGCATTGTAAATGACAATGTCTTTTACCGGTGTGTTATGGAGTTCAGGTGTGCAGTGTGTAGTGGAATTATGTGTGTTTGATTGGATTCGTTAGTTGTGTAATTCCGTGGTGTGGAACTGTGTGGTGTGGAGTGGATTTGTGTAGTGGAATTATGTGGATAGTAATGATGTAGTATTGAGTACTGGAATTATGTGGAGTCGGATTGTGTGTTCTGGAGTATAATTATGTGGAATGGTATTTTGTGTTGTGGAGTGGTATGTAGTGGAGTTTCATTATGTGGTGTGCTATTGAATTTTGTGGCAATGTGGAATTGTGTGGTGTGGATTGAATGTATGTGTTGTGTAGTGTAACTGTGTTGTTGAGTTGTATTTTGTGTGGTTGGTGTCAAATTATGAGGTGTGGATTGGAAATGTGTAGAGTTGAATTGTGAGGCGTGAGATTGTGTGGATAGCTTTGCGTTTTTACATATTACATGATGACAATATGCCAAGAAATGTGATGCTTCTCTATGTATGTCACAGTATCAATAAAACTTTAATTTAAAAAAAAAAAAAAAAGAACAAAAAGGTAGGAGCAAAGGTAAGCTCTGGATTTGGGTGTTAAAAAAATGTAGAGAGTTAAAGCTATTGGCGTTGTAAATGTATCTTATCTATGTATTATGGATTGGAGTGGATGTATGAGGTGTGTAGCGGAATTATGTGGGTGGCATTGTTAGTTGTGGCATTGTGTGAGGTGAAACTGTGGTGTGAAGTGGATTTGTGTAGTGGAATTATGTGCAGTTGTATTATGTGGATAGTAATTACATGTATTTGAGCATTAAAATTATGTGGAGTGGGATTGTGTGTAATGCAGTGTAATTATGTGGACTGGTATTTGTGTTGGTGAGTGTTAAGTAGTGGTGTTGAATTATGTGGTGTGCTGTTTGTGGTATGATGTTGAATTATGTATTGTTAACTGGATATATGTGGTGTGTAGTGGAGTGGAATAATGTGGTTTTGTGTTGAATTATAAATTATGTTGTGTGGAAATATGTGGTGTGTAGTGGAGTGGAATAATGTGGTTTTGTGTTGAATTATAAATTATGTTGTGTGGAATGGAGTTGAGTGGAGTTGAATAATGTGGCATTGAACAGTGTGGTGTTGAGTGAAATTATGGCGAGTAGAATTATGTGGCATGGTATGGAGTGTATTCATGTGGAGTGTTTGTTTTGTGGCACAGAGTGGATTTATGTGTTATTGAGTAGCATGTAATTAGGTGGGGTTGAATTATGTGGTGTTGAGTGGTAATATGTGGATTGTAATTATGTTGTGTGGTGTGGAATTGTGTGGCATTGAATTGCGTGCTGTGGAATTGTGGGACATAGGGTTCAATTATGTGTAGTTGAATGCTTGTTGTTTATTTACAGCAACGGTGAAGGAGCAGCCTTGAATGGACTTGATTGAGTGGGGTGCACTGAACTGAAGCGTTGTTACATAGGTTCAACAATCATCTCTAGGTCCATAAAGATGGGTATTTTTATTATCAACCAGTTCAAACGCATGCGGTGTATTGAACTTTGATAGATAGATAAAAAGCTGAGTTGGCCTTTCTGACATTAAAGACTATGGCTTGTATGTTGCCCTAAGCTACATGTAGCAGAAGCATTAGCACTATGTTAAGGGGACTTTTGAAATCAGTCCTTAAACCCCTGAGCTATATTACAGGATTGAGTAAAGTGGCCAGAGGTTACATACATATCTTTCATATCAGGTGGCTGCCTGGCCCTAAGGCTGCTGCCTATGGTGGTGAGGGCAACCTAGGAGATGAGGGAGTGGGGAGTTGGCAATTGGCCTAGCCTGCTGGCTAACAGGATGAGGTCTGACTGTTTCACACACAATAGTGGGACAAATAAAGAAGCTACTGTTTTTTAGAGCATTATGGGACTCATAGTTCTGCTTTTGAAATTGTTATTCTTGACTCAAAGTGCCTGCACCGAAGTGGCAAAAATTGAGATATTATGTCCCCCACATTAATGTGGCTTTGCTTTAATAGCACATGGGGAGGAAGTTGTCACTGTGGTTTTTAGATCAGTCCTTCCGGTTTAGTGGTGTTCTCTGCGAAGGTTGTCAGATAAGCTAGTAGTGACCTGGTTCTGCCTGCTTTGATACATGTTGAGGAAAGAGGTTTCTTTTTTCCCTTGAGTGGGAGTGACGGGTCCTGTGTTCTGGTAGTTGCTGACCAACTAAACGGAGGCCATTTCTCCGCCAGCTAGTGAGCAGTACATACCATACGATCTTGCTTGTTGTCTGGTATTGTATGCACAAACCTAGCCATAGCTGGCTTGATAGCAGTGGTATGGGGGCTCACGAGAGTGGGGGGCGTAGAATCCCAAACGCCATCCTCTGCTTTCTGAGTCTCCTCTGCCCTGGTGCTACTACTTATAGCATGTGAAAGTCTCAAGCCCCTTTTCCTACAGGCTTGTTTATCACAGGGTGACGTTCCTCTTACATGTACCAGAGCTAGGCAGATGTCCACTGCTCCCCAAACTCTGCCCTCTACTGCACTCCATAACGGTGGCAGAGAAAGCGGTTGAGCTTTTGTTGGCTGTTTAAAAGTAGCTAAATTATCTCAACTCAGTAGGTTCCTGGATCCTGCTCCAACAAAACAAGGTGCTCGACTCTACAGTAGCGCCTACTAGTGCAGGTGTGATCAGGGCACCTGTCAGAAATGACATGACATGCTGCTTGCTTATAAAACAAAACAACCTTTTCCAAGACAATTTTATCGGGCATTTGAGACCCCCTACCTGCCTTTTTAGATATGGCTGTGATCAGGGGCTTTCTGTGCGGCATTGCTTCATGAAAAGGTGACTCAGGGGGTGTAACCTGCAGATTGCAGGTTTCCAATCCCAGAGGACTGTTAACAAGCAGGAAACAATAAAAGTATGAGAGGTATTGGGTTCAACTATTGTAAATACACTAAAAATGATGGACGGGAGGGGGCTACGGGGAGATGAAGTGAACTGGAAGGACGTGCTCCAAAGCAAGCACTTACTAAAGACATGCGCAGCGAGGAGCGCAGAAGCTGAACAAGAGCCAAAGACAAGCAGGAGGAAACAAAAAAAACAAGCGACTAGGGCGAAGCGGTGAGAGCGTAAAGAAAAAGTAGTGCACTGAAACTAACCATATGGCCAAGAGTGAAAAAATCCATGTAGCAGGGGCAGTCTCTTGGGGGGGAAAAAAACCCAAAAGGCGAGACGAATATAAAGTATTTACCAATGAAAGCAAAGGGATCTTGAAAGCCAGAGAAAACAACCAATGGAAAGCGCTGGGTGTGCTTAGCCCATACAGTTGATAACACCATGTCTCGAAGAGACAGCGAATGAGCTGCCTAGGCAACAACTAAAAATCAGATCACCTGAGGAGAGAGAATCTTCAAAAGTCACCTCCCAACCACTTCGGACACAGATTTGGAAAGAGCTCCTCTTTTAAGACAATTCTTCTCTGGAAATGAACCAAAGACATGGACTGAGCATCACGTACATTTCCGACAGGCCATGTCAATCTCTGCCTTCAAAAGGGAACTTAACACACCACTTTCTTAGAGATCTTACATATACTTCAGCCATCACTTCAATCTGGATGTTGGTAAATGTCTCATTCATTGCTAAATGTTTCTCCAACATGCACTGCTGTAGTGCCAATTTCTGCAGATAAGGAAACTGCTCTATTTCCACCTGTAGTCCGTAACACTGCACCATGCTGTAAAGTGTTTGACACCTGTTCTCAAAGTCTTGAGTGTACTATGTCAAGAGCTAAACCAAAAATAAAAATTAACAAAAAATAATTGCCTTTTGCCTTGGCCTTTTGAACCCTAATCGGGAAGAAACAACGGGAGCAAAAGACGAAATGTAGGACTATACTTCAGTGAGACACAGTATGCACTAGATAGGCTTGCAGAACTAAAGTGAAAGAAACTCAACTTCACTGTTCACATTTGGAAAACAACTGTAATTTAATTGGGCTTTCTCTTTATGTTAATTGTCCTAACTCAATCGTGGCAGTGGTTTACATGAGCCGGTAAGTTTAATTTCCCACTCTCTACTGTCTTTTTCCATGTTTCAAGGTCTGTCAACCTACAGTAGGTAAATATTCAGTAAAATACAGAAGATAATAAAGAAGTTGTGATGAAGGCAGGCTGATTGATGATGCTGGCAGAAAAATAGTAGAAGGAGCTTTGAGCGAGATTAGTTTGGGAGAATTCCTATTGCTTGATACTCAGGATATATTGTTTGGATCCAAGGACAAGTCTTCATGTTTATTTTGTACCCTGGAGAAGTAAGTACGCACACCACTGCAGCGCAAGTCCTTTGGCTGCCAGTTTAATCTGTCGCTAAGGCAACATATGAATCCCGATGTATAAGATTTCCTAACTTATATATATATGATTTATTAACATATAACCTATACTGTTGGGGCTACTGCAACACTCTTAGTAAATACAGTGAGCCGTAAGCCCAGCTTGCTTTACAGACAGTAGTTCCAATATAAAAACATTTACAAATGTTTTCATATCGATAACTATTTGTGGTCTTCTATAATGTTTCTAGAATGTGTCTTGATAGTATGTAGATAAATGCAGGAGATTGGTAGCAAGATAAGCAACTATCTGCGATTAAACATAAAACGCTCCCTAAAAATATTATTTGCAACTTGAAAAAACTGATGAAGGTACAAGTATGCTAAATTATAATACAATGCAATTTCTCCAAAGAATAAATAATTCAATAAAACATTTTGATGCATGCAAATATTTTGAAATAATAGTAGCAGTAATAATAACGGCGAATCAGCGTAAAATTACCATACTGTACAAAAATTAGGGTCTCATTTCTTAACGTAAAAAAATGTGCTTGCAAGTCTACGACCTTGTATGGGCACAGACTTATTAAATTTAGGATCTAGGCCTAGAAACCTGCAACAGTGGCATGCTTCCAGTGGTACTCCTAGTAAAATGTGTTAATTCCATTTGAGTATTATATACAGTTGTATATTTGTTCACATTTGAGTATTATATACACGTGTATATTTGTTCATGTGACTACCTGCCGTGTAAGTGCAAATTTGCTTGTTGAAACTGTTTCCTCCAGCAGGAAATATTTTCTTCCATGGAAACACACTTTCCCCTACACCCTCAACTTTCCGTGGGATGGGATGGGGACCCATCCCACTGGGAAGGGAAAAAACAGTACTTTGTTCACCTTATGCCCATGTGAGTCGTGAAAAGGAAATGGATCATAGCAAACTTGGACATGGATCTCTGTTTATCATAATGCAGAGAATATGCTTTCTCGAAGAATGATAAATATACAGATTTCAATCTATCATAGAGCATAAAAGAGGGGGAACAGGTGGAGAAGGTAGCAGATGTCTTAATGTCCTAGGGAAATATTATGGACCAGGGTTGCTGGCTACCGGGCAGTTGTGTGTGCTGTCGTGCTGGGGGCTATTTTCGTTGATGGGGACCTGCGTGTGCAAAACGAAATTAGTTTTGCTTTTTTTATTTCAAATCGCACGCAGGTCCCCATCAACGAAATAAGCCCCCACCACGGAGAAATTAGCCCCTAGCTCTGCAGCACACACAACTGCCCGGTAGCCAGTCCGGCCCTGTTAAGGACTAGAATTTTGAAGAGTACTGGTAAGGATGTGAAATATTTAAAACTACACAAACGCACAGACTAACTCCTAAAAGAAAATAAGCAAGGACAAGTAACTACTCACCCAAGAGCCATCCATCACCAAACACATTTTCTTTTAGCTTTGAACAGATCAAACTTTGTTGAAATATGAATGCATCTTGTGTGGATCCAGGGTACTTCACTACGGCATTGGTGATGATGTTGTCTGCATCACAAATGATTTGTACATTAATGGAGTGAAACATTTTACTGTTTCTGAAAATATGTTCCGACTCACTGGGGGGAGCAATGGCAATGTGGGTGCAGTCCACCACACCGATGACATTGGGAAAGCCTGCCAAATTGTAAAAGTCAGCCTTCAAGTTGCTCATCTCCATCTTTGTATTGGGGAAATAAATGACATTCCCTGCTCTTTTTACCAGTGCACAAAGAACCTGCTTCAGAACACGGCAAAATGTTGGCTGTGAAATGCCTCCTGCTGCTGCTACAGTGCTCTGGTACGACCCAGAGGCTAAGAAATGCAAGGAGCACAATAATTTCACATGGGCTGGCACAGCATGTGTTCTTGAGGTGGCAGGTTCCAGATCAGGCTTCAGCTCCTGCAATAGATCTAGGATTATTTTACTACTCAGGTGATAGCGCTTGACAATGTCCTCCTCAGACATGTTAAAAATTGTTATACGGTTTCGGAAGACCCTTTCACCTCGTCTACGTCTACGTTCAGTTGCCAAATTATACTCCAATTCAGCTAGTCTGCGTCTTCTGATGGCCAGGATAAAAAATGCTGCCATGGTCAGGAAGAAAAGCTGGCTGCAGAAAATAACTATGTCCCCTAAACAGGAACACACAGTTCTTCAAGTGTAGGTGAACATGAGACGAAAAGAATATAATTGACAATTACATGTATTCCTTAGGACATCCTAAATGAGCTCCAATTGCATGGTCCATTTTAGTTTGTACCTTCAAGCTTTTCTTTTTTGAATTATTCTTTAAACGGATCTGCTTTTGCTCAAGTTTATTTCTAAGGTGTCCTGCACAGAATAATATTCATGCGTCTCTGCTCAGCAACCTATTGTGGACTTCATAACATGGGTACCCCCCAAGAAACTGCTGCCAGTTGAAACACTTGAGTGGTACATCGCAGACTTTTTGTGCAATCTTGCATTAACTTTTGCTTACACCAATCAGCCACTTTTGCAACACAGAAATTATTAACTTGACTCTTTGTCACTATGATGGTTCCTTGACTTTCTTCTATGACAGTTGTGACTTCATGACACAGCTTCATGACACTGTTGATCCCAATTACAAAACATGTGTAGCCCTTCTACGACACCGTAACATGCTGTTGGTTTTCTCTGATGAACTGTCGGGAGACCCTTGAAAAATGCTGGCTGGCCCCTTTGTTTGTCTTCAATGTCCTCGCCATGACACTCATTTATCATAAAATGGCGCCTTCTTAGCTTCGTTTTACAAATGGGAAACAGTCATTTATTTTATATTCCCCTGTGACTTAATGCTATTTTCTTGACCCCTTCTTTTAACACAAAATTAACATGCAACACACTTTTCCTCTCTTGCAAGTGCTCTTCGACACAAAACTGCTGCACGTGCTGCTTTCTGAAAATAAGGTGAAGTCACTTGATATTCTCTTATATTAAGTTAACGTCCATTGGCAATTCTGTTAGTACTGGTACCAGTTATCCTTCTTCTTGTACGAAAAGCTGGAGACGATTAGTGCTTGTAAGGTAAGGTAAGGTGCTAATGTGTGACACCATAACATCCTTCTATAGCAAGTAAAATACTTGGGCCCGTTCTTACAATAAATGTGCGTCCTTTGACCCAGTCCTGAAACATTAGCATCCCTTTGTTCCGTTATAACACATTCCCATTGACTAGCACAGTCTTACCGCAAATGTGCACAATATATTAACGTTTGTTCATGCATTTTGGCTGCCTTGTAACGTTTGAACAATCCTTAGTACTCTAATTAGATGTCATATTTTCGAAAGCCAAGTCCGTCTCTTTTAATTACCGTGTTCCAAAGCGCACTCTGACATGCTATCGCTTGCTGGTGTCCTTTGGGTCTCTGTTACGACTATTCGTGTTCCTTTTAGAACCCTTGTGTGAACAGGTCCTTATTTCTTAGCATTCACTCTATCGGCATGTTTACAAGATCAGCGGTTTCCGGTACCCTGCAGTTCCTCGTTTATCTGCCACATTAGATGTCATCTGACATGTACAGTAGACCGTGCCTGAATTTCTATCACGGGACACATTTCATAAGGACACGTTACAAGTTAGTGCACATCCATGTGAAAACTTCGGCGTTTTCTTTAGAACAAGTCGATAGTCGTAGCTCAGCGCAATCTTGGCAGGAAAAGTGCAATGTGATTGTTTAGGAAAACCCTCTGCGTAAACCAATGGATGTTCAGGCCCGGCAGAGTTGGCCAAGAAGGATGACCCGCTGTCTCTTCCGAAGCATAAACAGGCCCTACAATAGGATCACTTGGCGACTATGTTTACAAGTGAATTCTATCGGCCATTTTGTATGAAGAAAATATCCAGTGACGCGGCAAAATCATGCAGCCTGCTATCTCCGAAACAAAACACGAAATAAACTGTGAGCGCAACAGCAAAATAGAATATTGAAAAATGACCATTTTACGCTATGTCGCGCAACCTAATATCAGTAATCCGCGAGGTCGCCATTTTGTAGAGCCGTCATCCTTGTCGATGCTTTTTACGCTACTCGCGTAAGAAAACAAGCAGACCCAGCCCTTACGAACACCCCTTTGTTTGGACTACGTTTAAGGAAGCCACCTCTTGAAGGCGCGTGAACGTCCTGGATGTAGCCCAGCAAAGCGTCGAGAATACAGCAGCTGGGTGGGTTCTAAATCATCCTGTCGACGATCCTGTAGCTGGCACCGCCTCAAATGGGAGGGGCATCCTACGCATTTTGCGTAGGGAGGTTTGTTGAAGGACTAAGATAGGAAAGGTCGCCATTTTGTGTGCTGTCGGAACGGAGGAGGCAGAGGGTGTACGGGGCTCTGCAGAGAAGATTCGCCCTGAAAACTGAACAGCTGGTTGTCAATTAGGAGGAAGATTTCAAAAGATAGTGCCAGAAATACTCTCGCAGCGTCACTCGACTACACCCCCGGCTCCAACAATATGAGGGGAAGCTTCGGAGATCGTGACCGAGGCGGGCGCGACCGCGGAGGGTAAGGGCACAGGGCCGAGTTTTGTTTGCCGCCCCCAAAAGGTAGTTCTCCAGTCGCTTTAGTTCGAAGGCCCCATGTTTTAGTCTTCCCATTTGCCTGGTTGTATGAGGGCAGACGAATGTCGAAAAAAAAAAATACTTGAGCGATTTATGACTGTTCTTTGCCAGTTTTTACTCTAATGGAAGTTAACGCGAAAATAACGGTATAGTCCTTGTTTTCTTGTTGCAGCTTGATCTGATTGTGGCCCACTAATGTTAATTCTTTAGGATGAGATCCTGGCTGTCGCCATCTTAACCATTGGAGCGCACCTAGAACCAACTAAACTAGTTGGTGGAGTTGCGGATTATCCCTGTAGTTGACTAATTTAAAGTGAATCTGTGGTGCAGGGAAGTGACGTTAATGCAAGTTATGTTAGAGTGAGTCGAACGACATGTGCACAATGTCCATTAATATTACATTACTTTTTGTTCGTTTTCCTAGACCTCGCTTCGGCTCAAATCGTGGAGGTCCACCACCACCAAAAAAGTTTGGCAATCCCGGAGAGCGATTGCGCAAGAAGAAGTGGGACCTAAGCGAGCTGCCAAAATTTGAGAAGAACTTCTATGTGGAGCACCCCGACGTGGCCCGCATGATGCCTGTGAGTTTTGCTCTACCTTAGACGACTCGGCGAGGATAGCGTGCAGCCTTTTAAATGCTAACGTGATCAACGCAATGTTTACTTTGTCTTGACAGTATGAAGTTGACGAATTGCGTCGAAAAAAGGAGATAACGATTAGAGGAAAGGAGTGTCCTAAACCAGTCTACAGCTTTCATCACAATAACTTTCCGCGTAAGTGTTGCTCGTGATTTAAAAGCTGCTGGTGTAGAGTGTGAAACTTCAACAATAAGTGTGGTGATTGCGTTGAGATAAGCTAAGAAGTGCGTTTGTGTGCGCTCTCTGAGTGACTAGTTTTAGACTAAGACGGGTGATGAAAGCAGAAGCACATTCAAAACATGTTGGGGCATATTATCTAGGGATTTATCTCCGCTTTTTTGGCTTTAAAAGCCAAGAAAGCGGAGATAGGGAGATAATTTTATCAGCAACAGGATGCTCACATGCAAATTCGCATGTTAGCACCCTTTTTCTCTACGCTTCCCCTTGCATCTCTAATGAGATGCAAAGGGGGGCATCCAGTGAAAAATAATAGGAGAAATGTTGTTAAGCATTTCTCCTATTATCAAGGATTTCGCTAACCCTGTTAGTGATAAAAAAAAGCAGCGCTAACCGCGGTTAGCACTGCTTTTTTTTACACCTGGTATTTTCCTGACTTAGCCATGATATCCTATGGAAGGTGGATATCGTGGCTAAGTTTGTGAGCCCCTATCATCAAGCTAACTCCAAAGTTCGAGAGATTATCGTTGGTTTTCCAGCGATAATCTCTCATTTGGCAGTTAGCGCGAGGATTTGTATCACTTATGAGATAAACCTTACTAATAAGTTATCTCAGCGATAATTTCCGGCGATACTTAGCGTTAAATTCGTTGCTAAGCATCGTTGGCGATGAATATCGCTAATCGTTGGTAATATGCCCCTAAATCCGTTTTATCGGCCGTATGTACCTCAGTCTCTAAATATGAACAATCAAGCAACGCATCAACGTCACCGAGTATCTACACCGTTAGACCCCCCCCATTAGAAATCGCTCCGTAAGCCTGCAAATGATGTAAGTGGAACTGTAAAAACAATCCCAGAATCTCTCAATCAACGCGACGTCTGTAGGAAGATTATGTTTTTTTTGTTTATTTCTCCTTACAGAATATGTAATGAACACGTTGGTAGAACTGAACTTCACAGAGCCGACCCCTATCCAGTGCCAGGGGTTCCCAGCGGCACTCAGTGGCCGAGACATGGTGGGCATTGCCCAGACTGGCTCCGGCAAGACTTTGGCGGTAAGTTTCTGTAGTAGGATCGCTCAGTGGCTATAGCACGTTTGTAGAATGTCGCCTCCTTATGGAGTTAGTGTGTTTTTTTAATACACCCGGGGCATTCTCTATTTTATTTCGGGTACAGAGAAGAATTGATGCAGTCAAATGTCTGTCAAGTCCATGCAACTAGTTGTTTACGTTGTTGTTAGTTAATGTACGTCTACTTAGTGCGCTCTACGAAACCCCCTAATGCTCACCTATTTTATTTTTTTTACAGTATCTCCTTCCAGCTATGGTACACATCAACCACCAGCCGTATCTGGAGAGGGGCGACGGTCCCATTGTGAGTCATAGTAGTTTCTTCCTTACTAACGTAACTTGATTACATTTGGATAAGGGGACACTTAAAGGAACAGAATGTTATCGTGAAAGTAATGTTTACATTCCTTAACGTGTTCTTGTGTCCCTTTTTGTACGTTTTGAGTTTGTGGGTCTCGTTCCGGCGTTGGGGTATTCTCGAAGAATGCTCCATGTTAAACATATATCTCTGTTTTCGCCTTAAGTGCCTTGTCCTTGCGCCTACCCGAGAACTGGCTCAGCAGGTGCAGCAAGTTGCCGACGACTACGGAAAGGCGTCTCGCTTGAGGAGTACCTGCATCTATGGAGGAGCTCCGAAGGGGCCTCAGATTCGCGATTTGGAGAGAGGTGGGCGGATGACCTTGTTACTTGGACCTTACGCGTTAACCGGGCTCTTATCCCTTAACTATGAGAGCTAGAGAAACTGATGAATTTGTATTTTGCAGGGGTGGAGATTTGCATAGCAACTCCAGGACGCCTGATAGACTTCTTGGAGGTTGGTAAGACCAATCTGCGGCGATGTACCTACCTAGTGCTGGACGAAGCCGACAGAATGCTGGACATGGGCTTTGAGCCTCAGATAAGGAAGATCGTTGACCAGATCCGGGTAATGCTCTAGATGGTTTCTTTTTTGTATTTAACTTCTAGCCATGTTGCCAAAAACTGACAAAGCCAAACAGCTCAGAACAGAATGTTCTGCTTGTAAATTTCCTTTCTGGTGTCAGCTCTCATTGTAATTAGGGTTGTTGTATCGGTGTTGTGAGCACAGTGTTTTGTAATGTATATGGAGGATGTGTGGGTGTGCTGTGCTTGGGTGAATACTTGACAGAACTCGCACACAAAGTCGAATTTTTGTCTTGAAACAATTTGTTTTTAGTCCAAACAAACTTAGGCTGCTGTTCAAATTAGCTTTCTAAAAGTTCGGTTTTCAAAGTCGCAGGAGGAATGGGAAGGTGAAGAAGCAATAGCCACATGTAGGCCAAGTACTTAACATGGGTCAATGTCAGCACAGATTAGTTAGTAAACCTAAGACCAACTTCTTTTCTTTAAAATAAGGACTAGACCATTTATTGATCGGATGTGACATGGTAATAAATTGTGAAACAATCCCGATCTGAGCATCTTACCAGAAAGCGGAGTATTTGTTATCTTTCCTCCATTTCCACATCTTCAGTAGCGTGGTGCCTGCATGTACTGTTTTTTTTTATAGTGTGGTCTCTGATCAATGTTTTTTGTCGTCAAAGCAGCGAAGTCTGCCATTATGTTTCGGTCTTGCTGACAATTAATCTATCATCTTCAGTCTATTTAGCACCTATTTCAGAGTGATTATGCATGCATGGAGCATTTATACATACATTTATTATCTTCACACCTACATTTTGCCAATGCTTTTTTTAATTTACTGCACCAAGTGTTTTGCCATGTCTGCACAGTAAATTTTAAAGCAAGCATTAGCATAGCCAATAGGTCTTGCCTTTACGACCTTCTATGTGTTAAGTTATCCAGCATAATGTTCTATGTTGCATGGCTAAACACTTCTAAGGTCCCAAAGGCGAGACCTATAGGCTATGCCCTAGGAAAGACTGTGGCACAAGCCACCAGGCTTTGCTTCTACTCGAAGTCGGATCACAGTGCCTCAGTGGTTCCCTGTAACGCCCCAGATCATGTTCCTACTAGTTTGCACGATTTTAAAAACTGAAGGCTTAGTTCAGAATTGCTAGCGCGTTACAAACCATTATAGTACGTGTGACCCTGCTGTGAGTACACAGGCACAAATCACTCTTCAGCCACTGGGAATGAAGACCAACACCAAGGTTACTGAGCATTCTTGAAATGGCTCCTCCTACAGGCGCCTGCTGTTCCAGACTTGGTTATTAAATCTTTAGGAATTCGAAACTACCAGCAAGTGAGGCCTTCAGACCTAAGCAACGAACTTAACCCCACCAGCACCTTACAGTAACTGCTAAAACACACACCAGACACCAGTTACTGGGTGGCACCTTCCCAGAGATGACATCTAACCAGTGAATCACGATACCGCCCCCTGTACCCTGCATGATGGGAGAGATGCAGAAACAATGTAATCCATTAAGGACCGGCAACAATCGGGAGAAAGGAAAAAAGATGCAATTAGTGGTAACGGAATGCCATATTAATCGCATCTTTTCATGTTAATATAAAAACAATTAATGTATACCATTTTCTAGTCTTTGTTGACACTCGAATGATCTTAGCTTCCTGATCGATTTCACATCCTCTTTGTAAGTACTGTTTGAAAAAGCAAGGAGACTTTGTTTTCGCAATAGCAGATTTCTAGCGCCATCTGGTGGCAAATCTAAAACATTTAATGTTGTTGTTAGAAAACAAATATAATACACAGTAGCGTTCCGAAAAACGCCACGTCGACTAAAGTGCTTTACTGCCGGTGGGAAGTCTTTGTTCTTAACTTAAACATCGAAACCCGCCATATTAACCAGAAGAAGCTAGAAATCAGTGCAGAGGACCACAGACTGCTTGCAACGTCCAAATAAATATACAACAGTAAGCAGCTCCACCGCGGGGCCGAATCTAGAAGGTATCCTACTGAGAGTGCATGCTGCACTTTAATGGACGCTGTTTCTCTGTGGAGAACCGGTTACTGATTATTAATCCATGGGGTGCAACAAAATACGCATCATGCATGAACGTCCAAATGAGTTGCTGGTGATCCCATGTATTCCAAAGGCACAGTTGAATACAAACTGGAAGCCGTTCGCCCTTAATCCAGTGGTTCCCAAACTTTTTTGACCTGCAGCTCCCTTGACCTATTGGTCGTTGGCCATGGCTCTCATCATGTTACATCATGCGGCCATTTTGGGTAGGGCTAGACAGTATAAAAATAGTGGAAGGACTCTGCTCTCGAGATACCTTTGCCATTTGATGCCTGAGGCTTGAGCCGGGCAGACGCTTTTTACTCTGTTTTAATAGCTTTGTGTGAATTTACTTCCTCTGTGTCCTACTCCCCCCCCCCCCCCCCCCCCCCTCTGCACAGCGCGCGGATTTATCGCAGCGCGTGTCTCCACCGAATTGAGGGTGGAGGCATTGTTCTTAATTAATCTTTTACATTTGCCTCTGCACCTCCCGTCTTCCGCGCTGCACGGACAGCACCTCAGCCTCCCCCCAGAGCAACCGGCCAGTTCAGGGCGGGCTTGCCTGGGACACGGAAGGAAAACGGTGGCGGCCATTTTGGGTAGGGCTAGACAGTATAAAAAAAAACGGCTATGACTCCGCGCAGCGGACGCGCTCAGCGGGCACGCCGGAGTCAAGCCAGAGTCCAGCCCGTCCGCGCATGGCCGGGCTCAGGGGCAGGGACCCTTTTCAAACGGAAGGTCTATTCTGGGGAGGAAATTCGTCAACTGAATGGGGGCACAACAACTTTAGACCTAACTATACTCACTCGCATAGAGGAACTGGCCATCCAGGCACCGCAGATAGGTAGGTTCCCAGCCCCCCCCCCCCCCTACCCTAAAGTTGGTTAGCCTAAACACTAGGTCACTGTGCTGTCATAGTCTTGACATTTTCACCTTATTGCAAGACGAAGACATCGACATCCTGACCTTGACTGAGACCTGGATGGGGGACAACTCCATACCAGACATAGCCGCCGTCCCTGTAAATTACGACATTCACTGGCAGAATCGTACAGGGAACACTCGAGGGGGAGGAGTGGCAATAATATTCAAGAGACATCTAGCAGTAACTAAAATACTGGCTGAGTCAGCGGATCTGGCCGATTTGCTGGCGATAAAAATCATGCTTGATAACATGTGTGTTACAGTTCTTACAGCTTATCGCCCCCCCAATGCCACCCCAGGCTTTAACGACTCCTTTATGTCCTCTGTCTCCGACGTGCGTTCCAGATATAGAAACATCATAGTCACAGGAGACTTTAATTTTCACTGGGACAAAGAACAGAAACAGCCAGCAGCTAGTTCCCTAGAGACAACTATGTCCTCCCTGGGCTTTAGGCAGCTCGTAAACGCCCCATCTCATATAAAAGGCCACACCTTAGATCTGATATGGACCACAGATTCCAGGGTGGTATTAGCTGGAATCCTCCCCTGTATCTGGTCCGACCATCATCTGATCTACTGTGACATCCCTCTGGATACCTTACCCTCCCGTCCAGCACCTAAACCCAGACTGACCCGCCAGTGGAAAAATGTGGACCAACACACACTGACCACGGCACTCAGGGGAATTGTCCAGCCGACATCATCTAATAAAGATGTAGACCAAGACTGTAAGGACATGATGGACTATTTAGTAACAGCCATCGATCAGTTAGCACCCGAGAAACTCCAAACAAAAAATAGTGGAATAAAGGGAGCCCCATGGTTTACACCCGCCTTGAGAGATCAAAGGAAGGCTCTGCGTAACATGGAGAGAAACTGGAGGAAAAATAAGGATATAGACTCCTGTGAACAATATAAGAAGGCGCTTCGCAGCTATAAAAAATCCACCCAGGAAACTAAAGCCTCATTCTATGAGATTCGTATAAATAGGGCGACCAATGTTCAAAAGGAAACGTTCAAAATCCTGAAGGAATTAACTAAAAAAGCTCAGGATATAAACAGCAGCATAAACTGTGATACTTTCCAGAAATATTTTCTGGATAATGACGAATGACAGTCGTATAACTACTAGGGACCCAGTGCATCTATCCTGGTCCGATCACTTTGCAGTTCCATTCCACCTGGAATATTTTCGGAGAAATGAGGGTAAAAAAGGGAAGCATGCAATGGTTACGGCTAGAAACCTTAGGGACATTAGCAGCCATTCTTTTGCGCCTTGGACTGCTAGCCTCTCTACTAAAGGCATGGACAATGTACAGACCGCAGTTGGTCATTTTGAACGAGTTGTAACTGAAGCTATGAATGAGCTAGCTCCTATACAGACCCGACGCCGAGCAAGAAAGAGACCCTCGGCTCCATGGTTTTCCGACTCCCTTAGACTTCTCAGGCAAGAAGTAAGGAGGAAGGAAAGGCTCTGGCACTCTAGCTGGGATTTTAAGAATAAAGAGGCCCACAAACTCCTTGTCAAGAGATACAAGGCCGAGATTGTGCGGGCCAAACAAGATTACTTTGTTTCCCTGACAACCTCGCTGTCCTCTCCGAAGGAGCTTTTCACCATTGTTGACTCGTTAGTCACTCTACAATCCCCTGATCCTGTGATCCCCTCGCAGGATTTATGTGATAAGATTGCCTTATTCTTCCACACTAAAATATCTGATATCCATCTAGCTCTTGGGAAGCAAAGAGCTTGTATTAGTGTGCCCACCACCCTGGTCTTGCCGAATATACCTGTCCTCGACGCCCCCCCTTTGGACATCTTGGATTCTTTTCCACCTCTAGAATTGCAGGATCTTAAAGTACTGCTTAAAAAGATCAAATCTGGTTCCCCTTTGGACACTTGCCCTTTGAAAGTCATCAAGCAGTGTGGGGAGTCCCTCCTACCACCTTTGCTAGAAATTATGAACCTAGCCATAAGAGATGGTGTCTTCCCCTTGGAATGGAAGAAAGCAGTTGTAAAACCTCTGCTAAAGAAGGCCTCCCTGGATCCGGAAGTCCTGAAAAATTTCCGACCAATTTCGCTGCTTCCCGCCCCTGCGAAGATGCTTGAGATACATCTAAATAAGCATCTCGCCGCTTTCGTAGAAAGCTCGGGCTGCCTTGACTCTTCTCAGCATGGATTCAGGAGGGAACATAGCACCGAGTCGGCCCTCACTGTCGTGCTTGATAACATCCGCTCGACAGTGGATAGAGGCCAGACCACCCTCCTGGTCCTGCTAGACCTAACTGCGGCCTTTGACACCCTCTCTCCCTCAGTTCTTTCATCTCGTCTGAGGGATGTGGGGGTGAGGGACGCAGCTCTGGATCTTTTAACTTCCTTCCTCACTGGGAGGGAACAGAGAGTCAAGATGGGCGAGTTTCTATCTCCATCCCAGTCTGTGCTATGTGGGGTCCCACAAGGGTCGGCTCTTAGTCCGACCTTATTTAACATCTATGTGACCCCACTGGCCAGACTTATAAGAACTTTCGGGATGGAGGTAGTTTCCTATGCTGACGACACCCAAATACTCGTCTCTCTCTCCCATTCAGATGTGCAGACCGCCTCCAAATTTAGATCATGTATGGAGGCGGTTGGTCACTGGATGATACAGAACTCCCTTAAACTGAATGGGGAGAAGACTGAGGTGATGGTGTTTGGTGGGAACGAAAACATCTGGTCTTCGAGTTGGTGGCCTGACTCACTTGGAGTGTGTCCCTCCCCCACTATATCCGCAAAGAATCTTGGGGTGATGGTGGATCCTGCCTTGGATATGAGCAGACAGGTGAATAGGACCATCTCCACCTGTTGGGGCCTTATCCATACCCTGCGAAGGATCAGAAAATATCTTTCGGCGCAGTCCAGAAAACAAATAGCTGTCGCGCTCATCAGTTCTCGTCTGGACTACTGCAATGCGCTGTATGCCGGGCTAAATAAGACCCTCCTGCAGCGCTTGCAAGTAGTCCAGAATGCCGCGGCCAGATTTGTTCTGGATGCTCCAAGTCGCTCATCGGCCACTCTGGCCAGAAAAACGTTGCACTGGCTCCCGGTAGAGCATCGAGTACGCTTCAAGGTCCTGTGCATGACATATAGGGCTATTGCGAGAAACTGTCTCTGGAGTAGGCTCTATCATCTCCCCCTACATCCCGGGAAGGAATCTGCGTTCCTCCGGGAAATTGCTTTTGTCAGTCCCTCGAGTGCGAAGAGCAAGATGGGGTGGTAGGGCCTTTTCCACTCTAGCTCCTAGATGGTGGAACGATCTTCCCCTGGATCTAAGGTCCTTACCCTCCCTGCAGACTTTCCGCGGTGCCTTAAAAACTCACCTTTTTCTGAAAGCCTATGTGTAAAGATGACTGATTCAGATTTTCGATATTATTGTTAGGCGCCTTGATACCTGCGGGTTATTGTTTTTGCGCAATATAAATTTTCTACCAATCAATCAGACGCCATTATGCTCGAAATAAAAAATATGGGGCATGGCCCCATCGAGCAACAGGCTATCCTAAACCCTGCTGCCAGCTGCCTAGCATCATTTCCCCTTATGGACTCACTAACCCTCGAATCGCTGATGAGGAAGACAAAATCAGGTTCCCCAGCAGATCCCTGTCCTCCTAGTATTTTCTGCTTGGCATGACCTATGTTAGAGGACCATATCCTAGCCACACTGAATAAATCCTTGAGCACCGGCAGGCTCCCCACTAGCTTCAAAGAAGCTCGTGTAAGACCGTTGCTAAAGAAAGTGGGGGCAGATTCCAACGCCGTAAAAAATTATAGGCCCATATCCCAGCTGCCTTTCCTGTCCAAAGTTCTTGAGCAACATGTGCTTAAATCTGTCTAGCTTCCTGGAGTCTAACCATCTACTCCATGAGAGGCAGGCAGGTTTCCGCGCACATCACAGCACCGAGCTTGTCATGCTCTCGGTGCTGGACGAGCTCAGAAGGATGGCTGACAGTAAGAGACCGAGCGCCCTGATTTTGTTAGACCTATCAGCGGCGTTCGATACTGTCAGCCATACCCTTCTACTGGACAGGCTGGCTGGGGTTGGGATTCAGGGCTCAGCTCTTCGGTGGCTGGAATCTTTCTTATCTGGGAGAACCCAGAGAATCCAGATGGGAGATAGCATATCAGGAGTGGGAGGTCTGACCTGTGGTGTCCCCCAGGGCTCAGCGCTATCCCCACTCCTGTTTAACCTATATCTGCAGCCTCTGATTAACACACTAGCGGAGATGGGCTGTCGGGTGTTCAACTATGCCGACGACACACAGCTGCTGTTGGGCATAGATGACACCGTACAAGCCCAGTCACACGCCCAGGACATACTTAGATACACAGTTCACTGGATGGCTACTAACCAGCTAAAAATTAACCCGGAAAAAACAGAGGTGCTGATAGTACCATCCAAGTGCTCTTCCTGGAGTGACATGTTCTGGCCCCAGGAGCTGGGCCCAACTCCACAGCCAGTCACTACAGTCAAAAGTCTTGGCATTAAGTTAGACAGTGCTCTTTCAATGACCAACCAGGTTGCCACTGTAGTCGGTACCTGCACTGGTCTTTTAAGACAGCTGCGCAAACTAGTTCCTCTCCTCTCCGAGCAGATGCTTCGCACAGTGGTTTCTGCCACCATAGTGTCAAGACTCGACTATGGAAATGCGCTCTACTTAGGCCTGCCAAAGACGCTAATTAATAGACTCCAAGTAGTCCTAAACGATGCCGCCAGGCTCATTTTTAATCTCCCGAGGAGAGCGCATGCCTCCCCATTATTAAAGAGTCTACACTGGCTGCCAATCGGGCAGAGGTCCACCTTTAAAAGCCTCTGTATAGCCCATAAAGCCATCTATGGGCAGGCCCCGGCCTACATTAAGGAACGGATTGAGGTATATAGACCGGAAAGAAATCTTAGGTCTTCAGACGCCCAACTCCTTGTTTGCCCACGTTTCAAACTGGCTACAATGGGAGGGAGATCCTTTTCGGTTGTGCTACCGAACCTATGGAACGCCCTGCCTGAGGCACTCCGTAAGGAGGGTAACCTACTCCGTTTCAGGAAAGTCCTGAAAACCAACCTTTTTAGAACAGCACACAACCTAGCGTAAATCCTGTCCCTTCCTCTACCCCTCTCAGTACTTTTGGTTATTATGTCATGAGGTAAAAGCGCCCTGAGACCTGTAGGTGATTTGGCGCGATATAAACCCGCAATAACAAATAACAAACTTTTTTGGGTGAGTGAGGGATGTAAGCCCGGACTTGGGAGTACTAAATTTTTCTCCCTGAAAGTAATTACAATGCATTTATTATAATCAAATATGTATACTAAGTGACTGACCATGTTGTCTCTGGGTTCCTTAGACCACCGTAATTACAAAGAAAGCTGTGTACATAGGAGGAATTCATGAACGAAAACAGCATTAACAATTCGCTAAATAAGGAGTTCCATAATTAAAACCAAATGCACATTACATACCATGCATTGCTGCCATGCTGGTGTGATACTTCTCTGAGTGATGTCCTCTCATGTGAGAAATGGGCTCTGGAGAGCTCCCTCTATGTTATGTTAAGGGGAGCTTATAAAGCGCTCTGTCACCGTGGGTTTCCTGGTGCTGGTCTGAAACTGAAAAAGGGAGAGAGAATTAACCAGATTGTGGGAAAAGCCAAGTTTTTAAAGATTTACGGAATTGGATGAGCGAGTTAGAAAATTTGAGTGAGGAAGGAAGGGAATTCCAGAGTTTGGGGGCAAGGAGAGCAAATCTCCGGCCACCGATTCTGCCGAGTTTAAAAGCAGGAACGGCCAGAAGACGGAGGGTAGAAGATCTGAGATTACGTGAGGGGCAATAAGGACTGATGAGGGATTTCAAGAAGGCAGGACAGGGGCCGGTAAGAGATTTGAAAGTGAGGCAGCCGATCTTGAAGGCTGCCCTCGAAGAGATAGGAAGCCAGTGAAGTTTAGTAGGAAGAGGTTTGGCGGATTGCCATTTCGGAATCCCACAGGCCAGTCTCGCCGCTTGGTTCTGGACGATCTGAAGTCTAGAAAGAAGGGCCTTAGGTAGACCATGGTAGAGTGAATTCGAGAAATCCAAGCGGGAGAGGACAAGAGCCATGATGACTAGAATCAGGGCTTCGTGAGTCAAGAGGTAAGCCACCTTTCTAATCCTGCGCAGCTGATACATGCAGGAAGAGACCACCGACCCTATTTGAGGTTTAAGAGATAGCTCGGAGTCAATGATGACCCCGAGGCTCTTTACTGGGGCCACGGGGGTGGGAGAAGGGCCGAGGTCTCCCGGCCAAAAGTGCGGGCCCCAGTGAGTAGAGCTCTTGCCGGGGAGAAGGAGCTCCGTCTTCCCGGGGTTTAATTTGAGTTGGTTCTGGCTCATCCACTGGAGAATGTGGGCCATAACCGCCTGGAAATTAGGAAGAGGAGTCAAGAGGAAAGATGAGTTACAGGTCGTCAGCGTAGTTAAATACGGTGACGTCCCACTGCCTCAGAGAAAAAAGAAGAGGTTGAAGGTACAGATTGTAAAGAAGAGGGGATAACGAGGAGCCCTGAGGGACCCCGCAGAGTGAGCGCTCCCTAGGTGCCCTAAAAGTACCCAGGCTAAGAGTCTGAGACCTCCCAGTCAGGAAGGATTTGATCCAGGCCAGCGCCAGGCCCTGGATGCCGGCCTGCTCGACACGGTGGAGAAGGATGTTATGATCCACCGTGTCGAAGGCGGCCGACAGATCTAAAAGAACCAGGGCCTGAGGGGTGCCCCTGTCCACGCCGGCTCTGAGAGCATCCAGTACGGCCAAGATTACTACCTCCGTGGAGTGGCCGGGTCTAAAACCGGCCTGGTTGGCTTCGAGGAAGTTGGAGCTCTCGATGAACTGGGAGAGACGGGCGGTGACATGGGCTTCCAGAATTTTGGCGAAGTAGGGCAGAAGGGAGATGGCCGATAATTCGCCATGGCTGCGGGGTCCGCTCCAGGTTTCTTCAGTAGAGGCACCAGAACGGCTGCCTTGAAGGAGCTGGGTACCGAGCCGGAAGAAAGGGAGGAGTTCAGCAGAGAAAGAATATTGTCGGGAAAACGGAGACAGATGTCCCGTAGTATGGAGGGTGGACAGCAGTCGTCCGGAGAGATGGATTTAACCCGGGTGGCCAGAGATTTTGAATCTAAAGGGGGGAAATATGTGAGGGAGAGGGCAGTAGGGGGGGGGCAGGCGAAGTCAGTGCCAGGAAAGGTGGCCGGGATAGTGTCCTTGATCATAACAATTTTCTCCAAAAAAAACGTACGAAGGGCATTACAAGACTCCTGTGTAGGGGCCTGGGTTGGGAGCGTCCTGGGGTCGGAGGAAAATTCTTCAAGCACTCTGAAAATCTCCTTAGATTTGCAAGGGGCAGATAGAATTTTATTAGAGACATAGGCTGTTTTGGCCCTGGCGATGGCTTTTTTGTATTTATTACGAGCAGTCACGTAGATGTCTCTGCTCGTGGAGCAGTAGGTTCTTCTCCACTTGCGCTCCAGTTGGCGTAGCTCCAGGTGTTGGGTTTTTAGTTGGAGGTCAAACCATTTATGGGAGTTACTATGCCGTGAACGGAGAAACCTGGTGAGCGGAGCAAAGATGTCGCTGGCTGACATAAGCCAGTCAGAGATGTTACCATCTAGCTCATCGATACGGATATCGCTAGGAAGGGAGGGGCAAGAGTGGGACAGATAAGAGAGGAATTCAGAGGAGTCGACAGCCCTCCACTTGCGGGCCACACCACCCTCTAAAGGGGGGGCCCTGATGTTATCGCTGACTGAGATTGTGGTCTCGATCAGGGAGTGGTCAGACCACACACAGGGAATGCCAACTGATACGGTTTACTTTACTAATGATCTTAATCTTAAGGATATTATCGCTCGCTCAAATAGTGTGTTTTAGTGGACTAAAATAAACCTGATTGCAAGTGTGCAAATACAGAGTGGACGTGAAATACAAAGTATTGTACACCACCTCGCAGAAGAATCTGTAATAAAGACTTGGTTATACTACACACCCTGGCAGGGTCTGTTAAGCCCTTCCGTGCGAGCATATTCCCTCGCTGTGCTGGGGGGAGGGGGGCGCGCGCAGCGCCCCGGTGCACATGACTAGCTCGGCTCGTCATGAGCCATGGTGGTCGTGTGCTCATGATGAACTGAGCTCGTCGTGACCACACCCGTTTCATTAGAACGCTCGCACAGCAGGGGAATTTGCCCAGCGTTCGAACGGTCTTGACGAGCTCAGCTCGTCACGAGCACCGTGGCTCATGACGAGCCGAGCTAGTCATGAGCATCCAAGGTGTTAAAGGCACCAAAAAGTCAATTGGTCATCGGGGCGCCACTATATCTGGTCAAGAAAGTGAAACATAAAACGTGGATTCATTTTGCGGGGGCGAAATTATATCTGCTCTGGCTGTTAGCACCTGTGACATTATTTTGCAAATTATATGTTGGAAAATCGTGAAGTGACACTGAGCTGGACTTTGTAACTAACCGCCCCTGGGGAAGAAGGAGCCTGCTATACTAAGAGTCCAACTCCGGTTAAAATAATGTGCTGCATGCAGAGTCCAGCGGAGGCAGTTGGGTTTTGAGAGCTCTGAACAACCTAGCCCAGAATAATAGGCGAGGAATCGCTCATGAATAAGTGAGCCTTGGAAAGGACTGGTTGGACAGGTGATGATGCCCATATGAACTACAAAACTTACCAGCAGCTATTTATCTGTTACACTTTCACTCCTTCAGACGCTAGAACTTTGGCCCACTTCTTGCCTTCTGCCATGTTTATGGCCGATTCTCTGCTAGATTCATTTGGAAAGCAACCACGAGATGGCAGCACACACCAAGAATTTTGAGAAACTACGTGTAGACTATCAACTGGAAATGCAATTTATTAAAAAAAAATGCAGAAACTGTGCTTGTTGCGCCCCTAGCTGGATTTCATAGCGCACTGGGGTGCCGTGGCGCACAGATTGGGAACCACTGCCTTAATCGGTAGGTAGATTACACATTCAGAGTTAAAGCCATAGAATTTATTTCATATCTCCGACAGCGGTGAGTGCAACACTTTAAACCTAAGTCTACCCCACACTGGTTAACGACTATAAAATAACTATGCAAGATGAGCCCTGCGGTGGGGGAGGGGCATTGAAGCACGAGCCAAACAGGCTGAGCTAGGTGCGCACGCTTGGGAGAGCGAGAGGAAAGCCAGATGGCGCCTCTGCTCTTAACTGCACGCTCTATGCCGCCCTCAGCTCGTAACTACGCGTAACCTCACGCTCTATGCCACCCAAAAAGCTGTGGTTGACGTTTTAAAGCTCACTCACTTAAATGTCTCCTCAGCGCATGCGCTGGTCACTTAAATGTCTCTTCAGCGCGTGCTGGCTTAGGCAAGACCTAACTATGACGGCGGTATCATGCCGCTTGTGTGTACACAGTTTGATTTGTGCACATACATCATCCTGCTTGGCTGTCGTTCATGACTTGCATTTCTTCAATTATTTTTGCAGATGCCGTGAAGCAACGGCAATAGCACTGCTTAAGCAAAAAACAGAACTACGTCAGTATCTCGCAATGGTGAAACCCATTGGCTTTGCCAATGCTTGTTTTTTGAACTTGTCCCTCGATTGAATCTTGTAAAATTGTTCTTTAGTTGTGATATATTTGACTACTTGACTATTGACTACCCATACATGGCAATTGATCTTTGTTTTCTTGTCCCTATTTTGCATGTTTTGTAGCAGTAAGTTTGCACTTTGACTTGTAAATCGCCGCCTCCCACAAACACTACTTTAACACTTTCTGTACCCATCTTGACCTCAGCCAGACAGGCAAACGCTGATGTGGAGTGCCACATGGCCTCGGGAAGTGCGACAATTGGCTGAAGATTTCCTTCGTGACTACGTCCAAATTAACGTGGGCAACTTAGAGCTATCTGCCAACCACAACATCCTACAGATCGTTGATGTATGCCAGGACAGCGAAAAAGATAACAAGTAAGTATGCAGTTTGTCCAGACACGCAATGTTGGTCCTTCTCGCTTATCTACATTTTTGGGTGACTGTCCATAAACTGTTGGATTTGTACAGCCTTTAGTTATGCTAGTTCTAATTCCTTCTGCGTTTTTTGTAGGCTCATCCAGCTAATGGAGGAGATAATGGCTGAGAAGGAAAACAAGACCATCATCTTCGTCGAAACAAAGCGCCGCTGTGATGAGCTAACACGCAGAATGCGACGTGATGGGTTAGTGTCCATGAGATGGTGCAAGTTCTGCTGCACCATTCATTTCAGACCCGGTGTTTCCATAGACTCAATTAGGCCTTTTTAGTTATGTTGCTGGCTTTGCGCAGCTTTCTGCAATGAATAACTTGCTGTTAACAATGCTTTAAAATAGAGATACACCCCCTACAGGTCCGCGTGGAAAAGGTTACATTTATTGCACCCAGCATAATGTGCCTGATAAGAGGTTACACTTTGTAACTCCTCTGGTCAGAATTTCAGGTGTGATAAATAGATCCTAATCATGATTATTATTTCCCTCCACTTAAATACGTATCTATTTTCTTCATGGTAACATTTGGCAAGTTGGGTTTATGGTTTGTCACTCCGAGGCAGACGCATGTGGCTGTGTTTTTAGTAACTGGTTCTCTTCCAGGTGCATGCTTAGATCAGAATGGAACAGGTTGGGGGTTCGGACTTGCAGGCATGCCGTCATTGCCGCTCTGTGCACGAACAATACTGTTTTAAACATAAAATTTGCTAAATTTGTTCAACAAGCGTATTGCTGCCTTAACACCAAGAAAATCGCCATGGCATTGCCACTGACCTTTTAGACTGACCAATGTTCCGTAACATAATCTCCATCGACCAGGGGGTAGGGTAATAAGACCAATCGAAACCCTGTCGTACGGTTTGATCTTACAAGTGAATACGATGGGAGATGCTTGTGACATGTCGGGTCATCTTTTTTAAAACAGTTTAAATTGCTATTTCTTTTTATGCTATTTATGACTGTATGGGTTTCTCTTTTAAATCTTTTTTTTTTCTCACAAAACTGTACATAATGTGATTTGGGAAAAAACTTTTAAAGATATTGTTTTTATATCTAAATCAAGATACTTGAACTGGTTCTCTTCCAGGGGAACTTGATAATCATGAGACCTAAATTATCCTGCCCATCTACCCATTCTTCCAGTATTTGACCCCAAAAGAGCCTGCAATCTGCTAAAGAGTTTGAGAAGAGAATTTTCGAGTTCTGACCATCTTCCTCCTGTGGAATTCCTCACCTCTCCCTTCCCCGCCCGCTTCCCTAGCGTTTGAGTACATTACCAGGTCCGATTGGGACCTGAAGATGGCACTGCCGTTCCACGCCTTCAAATACGTTGGCCAACCATTGGCAGGAATGCATTTAGAGCATGGTGTGGCTCGTGCTCAGTGGAAAAAAAAAATGCTGCCCTCACTCACAAAATTGTGCTATGCTTCATCAATGGGTTTGCTTTAATACACCTCTGCGCAGACCCGCCTGGGGTGGAGCAAAAGGGAGGGGGGGGCAAAGAAAATAACGTACAAATGTATTTCTGGGGTCACTGAAAGGAAAAAGTGCTGTGTAGATTAAAACTAGTTCGGTGATGTCTACAATCGCCAGTTTATTTCTAGACCCACCGGCTGGAGCTAAAACATTAAGGATGGTGTGATTGGAAAGAATTAGGAGTTCTCTCATCCCTCCTTACTGCTAAAGTGTCGACATGTTACCGCCGTTCAGGCGGTGGCCTGTGTTGGGTCACTCCAGCTTTCCTCGGGACCTTTCTGATCCCAGTGACTTAGTTATCCCTCTGTACCAGGAATGTGGTCTTTTTGGAACCAGTAGTTTCCAATGAGGGGGAGTCACCCTTAGTAACTCAGATCCGTTAATCTATGAGGGAAGACACAATAAGATCTGTGTTAATTGCTTTTGCGTAGGATACCAGCCATGTCCGCAAACCCATTGCCCTCCATATATCCATACACAAGTTATAGCTATTATGCGACAGGTATGTTCCATCTCTGTACTCATGCAGACCCAATTGGTTTTGCAATATTAAGATGTCCCTAGTGGGACATGTCATCCAGCCTGGTGAAACTTCCCCTTCAACAACTTTCAGGAGAATCATAGTTAATCAGACCACATTCCATGAATGGTCTAGTAGCGGCCCCACAAGCGAAACGTAAAAACCCAACTCTGAGTTCCATTATCATGCTAAAACTGGCGTGTAAATGGGGGAAGCCCCCCTGTAGTCACACACTAGGGGAGAGTAAAAACATGGAGAAGGGAGATTAAAAATATACAGTGGCATGAGACGTGGGCGGCTACACGCCTTTACAAGATCTGAATTGAAAAAGGTTATTAGACCTTGTGGGTTTTATAAATATTGGCGCTGGTGTAGCTCGCACTTTTGTTGCCATTATCACAAATGCATGTCTTTCAGGTAGCTTGTGCTGCTAGTTTTCAGGTCAGATAAGTCTTTATTTCGACATCATGTCATAAAAGACATACATATTATTAAAAAGTAGAAGAGAAACACATCATCAATGCCTTCAAAATAAAATAAACACAGCTAAGCTAGTTCATTGACAATTATACATGGATGAAGCGGCCTTTCACAAAACCTACTGACTGGATCTGTCCTCTGGTTATTCCTTATCTATAGTTAAAAAAGGGATTCGATTAAAATAATAAATAACCAATTTTTATCTAAAAACATTAATAAAAAAAAGAAGGAAAACAATTAATTTTTCATAATAAAGAGAAGACAATTAGACATTTGGGGCAGCTACTGATTTTAGTTTGATCCTTCGAATTGCCCACATCCAGTTAAGAAATTTAGACACAGCAATGATTAAACTTTCCGAACAGTCCTTTTTTTTAAAAATCCTTAGGGCCTCTGTTCCTTTTTGAATGCCTTTCTGCAGACCTACTGGCCTAAGCCATCTGTCGGGGCAGTTTATACACAGGGCATATAAACAGGATGTGGGCTAAACTTTCTGGTTGTGTGATGCAAAATGGACACAACACCCCTACCAGTGGTCCATTTACTTAAGAAGGTATTAATTGGCAGGGTACCCACCCTATACTGGTGGAACCGTTTCACCTGAAACTGGGATGACTCAGTGAGAGGTGTTCCATTGGTGTCTGCCTGTGGAGCCGCAGTGTTTGGGTAGAATCTGGTGGGGTAGAATCCTCTGAATCTGGATTGAGCCTGAAACTAACATTGCCTCTCCCAGCCCATCCGTAGAGAATTTGCAGTGAAATTAGGGAACCGGGGACCTTGGCATCCTTTGTCGTATCAAGAATATAGGTTATGGGGCTTGCTGCATCCAATAGTTTGTTCTGACGGGACCACAAGGATCGATCAATGCCCTTCTTGGTGTCTCAAATATTTGGCGAGAAAAGTCTCCATATGCAGATCTTTCTGGCGTAAGAGCCACTTTGCCAATGAGTGGGGACAATGTTCTGCCTTGAGCCGAGTGTACATTTTTTTTGTCCATCGCTTTCCTTAGCTGCTTGGCTACGTAGGTGGGTTCTTTCTCTGTCAGGACCCGGTGTGACAATCTGAGATGTAGGTCATCTGGATCCAGCTGATCAGATTGCGGAGCCGCGGGAGGTTCATTGCTGTCAGGCAGCATAGGGTCTATCCGGCTCCATGTCTGCGCCTGGAAGTGGGGGTGCCCCCCCCATATGTAGACTGGGTCGGTATGGGTTGCGGGGTCAATTTGAGGGGTCTGCCTCTCCCATGGTGCTGTGGTCCAGGAAGGCCTGTTTCAGGTGAGCAAAGTAGCCTAAATCTACACCTGGTGTTTGGCACCAGCATTTTGGGGCATCTCTGGTCTGCCCGTAGGTTTAGGGGGTGGGGGTTTCCCTGGCTTCCCTCTGGTCTAGGGGTCAGGCATTGTGCTGTCACGGTCAGTTTTTAAGAGTCCCCAAGGCTTCCGAGAGCCCGCCGGATTGATGCGTCCATGACATCACTAAAGTCATCTACAGGTCGGGCCACTGATATCATGTGACAGGTTTGTGTAAATGATGTGGTTAGAGCAAATTATGCGACCGAATGCCGCACATTTTTGAATAGTATTCATTATTTTGTACGTTTTACACTTGTTAAAACTGGGCATTGGGTGCACCTCCGTACCAGTTTTAACACCCAAATGTAGCAATAAGCAACAGTACGGTGATCAGTCAACCTTTCTAAAAGACCTTCCACTGCTGGCAGCATCTGTTGATGCATTTTTAGTAACTTTTTACATGTTTGAGTTAGGAACACTTTATTTCTTTTTGTTAATCTGCAGATTGATTATGCAGCCACATTCCGATTTAATCGCATCATTCCAGTGGCTCGGTCTGTAGAGAGGCAACGGTCTCCTCTATGGTATAGGAGTAGTGATCCGCATTATGGGGTGCTATGTCGACTCATATGAACTAGGATAATGTGGAGGCGTGAGAGATGTAAATATGGTAGGGATATCCGCCTTTTACGCTCACAGGACGAAAATTAGCAGCACCCGAAACTAGCATCCTGGTGCCAGTTTTGAAGCATCCACCCATATCTGCTAGACTAGCTTGAATGTAGTTGCACAGTGAGCACAGGACCCACGTCTGGGCATACCCTTCCCACTTAGAGCGACAAAAGGAACAATTGATGGGTGGAATGCCGAATAATGCTAACCATCACCCTCAGTCCCATGATGCTTGTTTCCGGGCCAGGGAGGACCTGGCTTGGCAGGTTTATCTTGCCTATTTCCAGGAGAAGCTGGGTCAAGACTGATGTGCATATGGCTGGGTCCAAACTGGGGTGGTGTGGTGAGCAAAAAACGATGGATTAAACCCAGATCTTTGTGACTGGGGGTGAATGTTTGCATTGTTAAATGTAAAAACAGTTGGATGGACAGAATGCAGAACAATGTCATTCATTCACCCCAGTACAGAGATTTGGGCCTAAATCCATCGTTTTTTTTGCACTCCACACCACCACAGTTCAGACATGGCGATATGCAAATCAGCCTTGACCGTGTGCCTCATGGGAACAGTCCAGCCTGAACTTCCAAGCCATGTCTTCCCTGGACCGAAATCAAGCATCCTAGGACCGGTTTCTGGCTATCAGCCAGGATAGCTTGACTCCAGTGGTGAGGGGGGCACGGGACTCCGAGCCCCTCCACCTGATTAACTACATTTCCGGTGATAAAATGCAGTGCCTACGTTGGAAAAATCTATTCATGTTTGTCCATGTTAATTCCTGTTTTGATATACTGTTGTCTCGCAGGAAAACATTGAGATATCATTCAAGCATGAGATTGTGTGGGCATGTCAGTGGTGCAGAAGCTGCCATTTCTAAAACTAAAATATTTTCTCTTAGGTGGCCAGCAATGTGCATCCATGGAGATAAGAGTCAGCCAGAGCGAGACTGGGTTCTTGCGGGTAAGTCACTTAAAATGTTGGCCATCAAATAGATTGTGACGTTTTCACATCCCTTGCGGCTTGGGAGTTCTGCTAAAGCATTAGAGCCCCATTAAGAACGGATATGGGTGAGAGATGTCCCTCCATGTCAATCCGGAGGGAGGGGCCTTATTTTAAGTGATACCTGAAATGGTCTTAAATGCATATCATATAGCTGTTAAACGCCCAAGTGCAGTGGAATGTCTTTTTGAACTACTGTAAACATGAGGGCACTCTCTTGCTTCTATCACAAGGCAGTAGGTTTTTTTTGTCCAAACTAGATCCAAGGGCATCAGCGCTTTACAAGAATTGCATATAGATTGCTACCAGGAGCTATATACAGCTTTGCAAGTGTTACATGTGAATCGTTTACAGTGGGCATAGCAAAAAGTCATACAATATAGGGCTGGGAGCAGGTAAACTGGTCTCAATTGCAGGATGAGGATACAGGTGGGGAGCAAATATTAGTACTGTATATGGCAGTGAGTGGTTCAGTATCCTGAGGTGGTGTTAAGATGGAGATGAGAGCGATCTGCGAGGTTGTTGAACGGGTTACTTGGAAGGTCAAGCAGGGTAGTTTAGATGGATTAGTTTAGGAATTCATTGAGAGATAGTTAAAAGTTTTTCTTAAAGTAAAGGTAAGATTCGTGGGAACTGCGTAACAAATTCTCAAGGCGTTAACAGAGAAGGATCTAGTGAGGGACTTGGTTTTCTTGCATTTGGGAGAGATGAGGAGACAGGTGTTCAAGCTTTGAAGAGGTCTTTTTGGCCTGCTTTTGAGACTTTGTTAGCGAGGTGGGTAAGATTTCCAGCGTGGAGAGCTTTGTGTTATGCAAGCAGTTTTGAAAATGCTTGCTTTGGTTTGTAACCAAGTGAGTTTCTTGTGTGTGGGAGTGATGTGGTTGAATAGTCTCTCTGCAGCGATCTGTCTAGATGCTGCATTGTGTGGACTTCATTGGCAGATGGTGGGTTTTTGGAGTGCCGGTAATCGCTGCATTGCCGTAGTCTAGCATTGCCGTAGTCTAGCATGGGTAGGACAAGTTATTGGGTTATGGTCTTCAAATCTAAAGACGGGATGAAGGGTTGTTTTTATGTGTGCGTGTTTTAACACTTTCCATGCTCATGACGAGCTGAGCTCATGACCGTTGGAACGTTCACACGCGGGGATAATTTCCCCGCTGTGCTGAACGTTCCAAAACGGGTTTGAGTTTAAAACATTTATTTAGCGCGTACACCTGGCGGTTTCATGGCGCAATGAAGTACTGAGCCCTAGAGGGAAGGGAAGTCGGGGAAGATGAGGAGGGGTGGATTATGAAGGGAAGGCTTGTGAAAAAAAGGTTTTTAGGGCCTTTCGGAAGTGGGAGTATTGAGTGGAAGATCTGAGGTGGGCAGGCAGAGAATTCCAAAAGGCGGGGGCAAGTGTGGAGAATTTCGTGCCCCCCCACTTTTTACGTCTGAAGCGTGGGACTGCCAACAGGTGTTGGGAAGATGAGCGAAGTTCCCTGGCGGGGGGGCATATGCCTTGATTTCCGCAGAGATAAAGGCGGGAGCTGAGCCAGCCTGGGCTTGAAAGGTGATACATCCCATCTTGAACTGGACTCGTTCTCGAATAGGGAGCCAGTGTAGGGACTTTAGGAGAGGCGTAGCGTGATGGAATTTGGCCAAGTTGTAGACCAGGCTTTGAACCAGCTGTAAACGTCGCATGCTATAGGCGGGCATACCGCAATATAGAGCATTTCCATAGTCCAAGCGGGAGACCACCATCGCTAGGACAATGAGTGTAAGGGCAGAGAACGAAAAAAAACTGGAAACTTTGCGGATGGTGCGAAGTGAAAGGAAAGAAGAGGACACCACCGAACTGACCTGGGAGTGCAGGGTGAGTTGGTTATTCAGTTTGATCCCTAACGTTTTTACGGAGGAGGAAGGGGATGGAGGGGGACCTAGTGAGGGGGTCCAGAAGAGGGAGGTCCAGGGACTGGAGCAACCACCTGTCAGAATCAACTCGGTCTTATCTGGATTTAACTTTAGGTGGTTGTAATTCATCCAGTCCCGGATGAAGATCATGGTGGACTGAAAATTCACCATGGACTCTAGGGATGGGGACAGGGTGAAAATAAGCTGCAGGTCATCCGCATAGTTAAGAACGGTGACTTCCATTTGGTGGAGGGCGAAAATAAGAGGGGCGATGTACAAATTAAATAAAAGGAGAAAGGGAGGAACCCTGGGGGACCCCGCATGGGACTTTCCGGAAGTCCGCAGAGAAGTCGCCCAGGCATACTGCCTGGATGCGGTCCCTCAGGAAGGAGGACAGCCAGACCTGGGCCGAACCTCCAATCCCCGCCGCCCTGACACGAGAAAGTAAGATGGAATGATCAACCGTGTCAAAGGCGGCGGAGAGGTCGAGGAGGACCAGGGCCTGGGGATGGTTGGTGTCCATACCCTCTCTGAGGTAGTCAAGGACCGATAGCACCACTGACTCCGTGGAGTGTGCGGGGCGGAACCCCGCCTGCCGGGGGGCTAAAATCCCGCTCTCCTCCACAAAGGTGCTAAGCGTACGGGTGACATGGCGCTCTAGTACCTTCCTTAGGAAGGGCAATAATGAAATAGGGCGGTAGTTGACAAGGGCGGTGGGGTCGGCTCCAGGTTTCTTTAGGATGGGCAAGATGGTGGCTGTTTTTAGGGGTTGGATAACAATGCCCTGAGACAGTGAACTGTTGAGAAGTTTGAGAGGGGGCTGCACACAGGTGGAGTAGATATGTCTGAGGATGTGAGGGGGACAGGGATCCAGGGGTGAGCCTGATTTGAACGTCGAGAGGAGGGTAAGAAAGGCCTCCTCTGTCAAAGGGGGAGGGATACGAGGCGAGCCTCGCCTAACGGACACTGGGGGTCGACAAAAGTAGGGGGGGGGGGAGGGATCTTTGCTTTGATATTAGACATTTTATCTAGAAAGTAGGTATTAAGGGAGTCGCAAAGATCCTGGGAAGGAGAAGGTTTGAGGGTGGTTCTGTCAGAGTAGGCCAGATCGTGTACTATAGAAAAGATTTCCCTGGGCTGATTTTCAGCGGCTAAAATTTTTGAGGAGAAAAAAGCGGTCTTGGTGGCCAGAATTGCTTTTTTATACTGGGATAGGAGAACGGAGTACTGGGTTTTAAGGTTTGGGGAGTAGTCACGCCTCCTGGCCCGCTCAGCATGACGTACTGAGAGTTTTAGGGTTTTGAGTTCTTCATTAAACCAGCGATTAGCGTCATTCGGACGTCTGGAAGACACCCGCCTGAGGGGAGCGACAGAGTCGCAAGCTGATAGGAGCCAGGAATTTATAGAGTCGGCTTGGGCGGAAGATGACAGTCCGTCTAGGTCTGGGCTAGATGCGGAGAGTGTGACAGAGCGGCCACATCCACCTTGCTCCAAGAGCGCGCCCAGGTGTTTCTGGGAAGGAGAGGCTTAGTGACTGGGTTAAGGTGTAGGGAGAAGGATATCAGAAAGTGATCAGACCAGGTGCAAGGGGAGATAGACAGGGAGGCTATCGGGCAGTTGAGGGACCAAATCTGATCAAGGATATGACCCTGATTATGAGTGGGAGAGTGAACGTGGGAGTCGAAGTTGAGGGAACGAAGGGTTTCTGAGAATTCTTTGGAAGTAGGGCATTCTGCAGGGTCGGAGGGCCAGAAGTTAAAGTCTCCTAACACCAATATGGAGGAGTTGTTGACCGCAAGGGTGGCCACTAGATCTTGGAACCCGGGGAGAAAGAGTTGGGAAGGCTTGGGGGGACGGTACAAGAGCAGGCAGGTAAGTGGGACTCCAAAAGACGCTGAGCGCACAACTAAAAAGTCTGCTGAGCCAATGGAGGAAAAGGTTAAGGACTGAAAAGAGAACTCTCTACGAGCAATCAGTGCGACGCCGCCTCCTGATTTGCCGGAAGTACGGTCGGTGCGCAAAGCTTAGTATGTGACGGGAAGGGTAGCTAACAAAGAGTGGAGGGAGTGGTCAGCGAACCAAGTCCCAGTGAGAAATAGTAGGTCTGGTTTGTGCAGGTCTAATAACACAAAAAGTTCATGGCAGTGCTTGACTGCTGACCTGGTGTTGAGGTAATAAACGGAAAGGGTAGTGGGTACAGGGGGCGCAAGGTGGGCGGAAGGAGGATCAGAGGGAAGAGGGGGGGGGCATGAGCGGGGGAGAGGGCACGGAGCCGTCAAACCCAATTTACCAATGTGCAAAGTCACAGAGTCCTCTAAGGGCCATGGTCCCTGGAAATAGTGAAGCTGCGCCGGTGAATATTGAATAGTTTGGGCATGATGTGTCGCCCCTAAGCCCGGTCGGGCGCAGACGGGCTTACCTTTGGCGCGCAAACGTCGCGCCCGCTGCGCTCATCCGCTGCGCTTCCGGAAAATGCACATGTTTTATGGATAGATAGGGCGGTCGGGGGCGTGGCCTCGGCAAAAGGGGGCGTGGCCTCTGGGCATGCCGCGATGGCGGCAGAGAAGTTTGTTTAGGGGGGCCGCGCCAGCGCTAAATCGGCTGCGTGACCAGGAGTGAGGAGGCGAAGTAGGTAGGTAGTGACACAGGAATACAGTGACTCTCAAATGCAATATTTAAAATACAAGTTAAAACAAATTGGCACTCCCGGCTTTTCGCCTCAGGAGCTCAGTGCTGTGTGGTCGTGACGAGCTCCGCTCGTCATGAGTGCAGCTCCACTGTGCCTCATGACGAGCCGAGCTCGTCACAAGCACAGCGGCGATGTTAAGAAATTCAGTCAGTATGGTAGTGCAGTTAGAAGCGAGCTAGTCTGGTTGATAATTTGGGTGGGGTAATGATTTGGGTGGGGTAATGAGGGATTCTAGCTCTGCTTGTTCAGTTCCGTGCAGTTTTTTGTCAAGTGGTTATGGGCGTGGGGTCTAGTTTGATTGTTCAAGTTAAATAATTGGGTGGTGGTCGGGCCAGGTCCATGGGAAGGTTGTACTGTAGGGCTAGGTCATCATTGTTCGAGATAATCGCGTCAAGGGTCGCAGCTTTGTGGGTTTGCTTTTTACAGTGTTTGGTGAGCCCTTTCAATTCTCGGAGGGAGTCTAGTGCTTGAAAAGTAGCGTCATTGGTATCATTTAGGTGATTTTGTGGGAATAGACAAATGGACTGATGTTTTCCAACTGCTTTCCTCCACAGAGTTCCGTTCAGGGAAGGCCCCCATCCTCATTGCAACTGATGTGGCCTCTCGTGGTTTAGGTGCGTATATAAACTGAAAAAATGCTGCTTTGGCTTTTATTTTAAAGTCTATAAGCGAATACTCTACCCACCTGATAGATTCTCTTAAAAGTCTCCTTAGTTTGGGCAGTGATTAGGCGTGACCAGTTTGCTCCAAGGAGGGAGTTCAAGGGACCCTCTACCGTACATGCGCAAATTAGTTGAGCAACCTCTTGAAGGTTCTTGGAATCCACAATTAACTGTGCCAACAGCTAAATGTCCTAGTCTAGTGCTCAAGTTGGCTTATGTTGGAGGTGTACTTCAAATAGATGCATCTTTTTAAGTAAGCGAAGGATTCGTACTTATTCAGGAATCCTAAACCAAAAGACTTTAAAATACCTTTTCCTTGCTATTTTTTTTATTAGATTCTTTGTTAGTTGATGTGACGATTTCTGGGGGTGGGAGTCCCGTGAAATCTCGTTTATGTTAGAGGGTGGAGTGCAGGAGTCCCTTGGGTAGAAATTACAACCTTGCCCGCCCCCCTCCCCAGGTGCTCCTTAATTGCCTGTGGCTCATTGCATTTATTGTCCTTAATCAAATTCGGCAGGACCACCATTAAAGGGTGTCCTACATTAACCTGGCTGATTTCGCCCTCCGGGTCATGTCTGGGGCCTGTCCTTAGAACGGAGGACTGAGCGCAGACTGGTCTCCTCCATTGATCTCTCGTTTTTTTTTCTTTTCTGTTTTAATGAAGTTTGCAGAGTGCTGGATTGCTTCTCTCTGTGCATCTTGCCTAGACATGTTTCAAACAAACCTATAAAATTGGCTTTTGTTAAAGCTCACCGTCCCGTCCCCCACTTTCCCTCGTGGACAGGTACAGTCTGTTTCTTGTTACTTCATTTTGGCTGGTCTTAAAGGGGGTGTATCTATATTGGCTGCCGCCCCTGCAGAACAGATTAAATTTCAGAATAAACTGGTTTGAAGGAACTGGTTTTACTGACAAATCGCATCTCTCACAAACTGTTCATATTGGTGTAGCATAACATCCCTATCCTGTTATCCCAGATGGAGAACTACCAACCCAATTCCCAAGAGGTGGTGCAAATTTGTACCCCTCCCCTTAAATCATGCACCCATTTGAGCAGGTAAGTTCCTGTGCTTTTAGTCCTAGTGTATAGCAATAACGTTATAGCAAAGTTGTCCCCTAACCTTGTTGCACGACTTGACCATTTTCACACCGGATTCTATTCCATTTAACATTAAAACCTTTTTTCTTTTTCTTTTAAACAGGAGCTGTAGACCCCTCTCAGTACAGGGCCTGGGATTGTCGGAATGGAGGGCACTGAAGTTGCTCTCTAGTGTGGTGACCACTCTGACCCTTAAGAGGTCTTGTACTGGAGGCGCTTTTTATGGTCTGCAACTCGACATAAATCTTATGCCATTTGGGGGCTTTAACCCCCATTTTGTCTGCCCCTCCCCCAGTCCCGTGCTGCCTCATCTCGAACCCCTGCTGCCTTAATGCGGCAGGAAAGATTTCAGCATCTGCCCAGTGTTCACCATTCACAGCACCCATCTGTGCAATCACTGCAGTAGACCTCAGTGAGTGACACTGGGTGGGCGGCAGCAGCAGCAGCACCTAGCTCTCTGTGAGCGTAGGAGAGGATGCGACTCAACCTGGGCAGCCCCGGCACCATCCAAAAAGACACTGCAGACAGCCACTGAGGCTACGGAATGAGCATCTGCCGAGTGCATACCAATGGGTAGGTTGAACATCTTTTTCCACACATCTACCTCTTCCTTTGTGGCTTGTCTGTATGTGTATATGCGTTCCTTGCCGGAGGCTGCCTCACCTTTGCTTTGCCTTATGGAGGCTGCTCCATATGGGCATTTGAATCCTTCGGTATTTGAGCAGCAGCAGAAAAATCGCAGCTGGATTCGGCTGGAATGTAGCACAGGTGGCAAGAGCCTATGTCTGTGCACTGGTACCAGAAGGCCATGCAGTGTATTGCCTCCTGGTTGTTCGGTGGCACTGGTTAACTTCGTGCTTTGCAGTTATTGGGTGTACAAAGGTAAAAGAGCGGGCCTCTTGCAATCTCAGTTTTACACAAGTGCTTGACTGTGTCAAGCTGGTTTTTAAACCAATCTCAGAAGTGCAGTTGAGAACAAGCAATGTTTCCATGTTGCTCCCGGACTGCACTCCCAAGTTTCCATTGCTTATTTCAAGGACCCATTGCCTCTGGTGGCTAATGCTGCTACGAGTTCATCAGTGGAAAACATTTTAAACAACTACCGTTTCTGCTGCCCAGAAACCTCAACATTGCGACCCTCGGATTGATGAATAGTGCATCTCTTCTGAAGTATGCCCCTCCCTGCTAGAAATTGGATGACTTGTCTGGAGCTGGAAACCGGATGTCAGTGTGGGTGAAGTAAAAACCATGTCGGAGCTAAAACATGTCTCGAGTATCAGAAAACTTGTTCTTGTCTCCAACTTGTTTTCTTCACAATTGAAGCCAGGGGCTGCTTGTATTGCCGCCTCATTCCGGAAACAGTAGCAGTACAGCTACACTTGGAAGAAAAACTGCGCTGCTGCCTCAAACCCATCAATGTTTGTGTGCTTAACCAATCACTCTCCCTTGATTCTTCCTGGTATTCTAGTGCACACAGTCCAGAAATCTTAAACCGCGACACTAGCCCAGGAGATATCCTTTCACATAGTGTTATGAAAGGAATGATCTGAACAATTCCCACTCCTGTACAAGAAAAGGCCTCAAGTTCCAACTTCCCCTTCCTTCTGAATATCTTGTTTTAGGTCCTTAAAAAAGAGCAGCCCATTTCCCTAAAGTGCCAGCTAAGACCGATGAGCCCTTTTTCCTGTAATAAGAAACAGACGTTGTTTCCCCGTCCAATTGATGAATGTCGCTATAACTCCTGTAAACCCCACACCCTGTCCCTTTGAAATGAGTCTGGGCAATAGATGGGCCCGTAGGGAAGCCATTAATGTTTATCCCCTGAGGTGAAGGGGATAAAAGCGTTGGAGGACCGGATCTTTTATCCTCCCATGTGACCTGGTTCTCCTGCGCTTGGCATCCCAATGGGCGACAGAAGCATCTAAACGAGCGAGCTTGTGGGAGACTGCTCGCCAAGCCATGGACTATCGATGCATGCTCCCGCTCCAGTGGTCCCGTGTCCCAGAGGGCGGAGTCTTCGTGAGGGGACCGCCATGAGACGGGATCGGCTGCAGCTGCTTCTCACCGCAGGAGGGAGTGTGCATCGGTCTGGTACATGTAAATGTCTTCTGCACATACGAATACTGTTTGAAAAATTGTAAAGCATTTGAGTTGGTGTGAGGTGGATGTATTGAGCAGAACTGGTAAGAAAAAATATCTTTGGAGTGCGGGTTAGGGGGCGGAAGATGGAGTATAGTGAGGGTAAGTGCTTAAGTTTATGTTGTGTCCATGGATGTCATCCCATATACCCTTTGATTCTTAGTGGTTGGGCTTCAGAAGGTACCACTAATGTCCAGGTGATTAATTTGAGTACATGCTATATCTTTGTATCCTGTGTCATGACTTGTGCTGGAATAGTTTTATCAATTCCAATTTAGCCCTCTTATGCGTATATTCCAACATTAGCCATTGCACACAGTACTGCAGGTGAAGGAGGCTGTTTGGCAGCGAGATATACCTGCTGCCTTATGGAATATGAGGGGAGCTGGATGAAAAAGGTTCGAGTTAAAAGTAGACTCCAATCGGTGGTTAATTCCATATTGATGCGTAAATGCAGCTCGGTTTCGGTTTGAGGAAAGGTTATATTTTTGTGGGGGTCAACTGAACGGCCTGGAAGTGACTGGATGTTGGATTTTTGCCCAGTCTCATGACCTGTATTGACATGAAAGAGCTCTGTCCTAGCTTTGACGCAACAGGGAGGTGGGAGGCTGGTCTGCAACAAACTGAATATATTTAATGTCCTGCGCTGAATAGGTTGTGGTGGTAAGTAGACAACAAATTATTGTGAGCAGGCTTCTCAACAGCGTCCTCGCGTTTTTTCTTAATGTATTCTGGCTACACGATTTGCTCCTGCTCTGCTTGTAAAGCCCCTTGCTGGGGAGATGGCATTTGCTTTGTCTTGTGTGCCGGTGTGTACCAGCCCAGATTGTCATGCCTATTTGACCTACCTCAAAGCACACAACTTAAAATATGGCGAATGTGATGGTGTGGGCAGCTACTTCTAGTGCATATGACAGGACACTTAAGAGGGGTGGAATCTTATGTGGGCTGCTCTAGGGATGACCGATTGTGTGAATGATAACGCTCCACCCATGAAGGCACTGTCCTTGCCAATAAGAGCAGTAGCAGATGATTGCAAGCCTAGAAGTAGGAGCGGGACTTCTGTTGGGACGAGCCTGCCTGTGCTGTTTTTCTATGCAATTGCTGACTCTTATTTTCCTTCCATGACCCTCCTTTTGCGTATGTGCTGCTCCTTGGCGCACTCGCTATCCTGCCATGTCCGGGTACTTGCCCCATTGCAGACGTCGAGGACATCAAATTTGTTATCAACTACGACTACCCCAACAGTTCCGAGGACTACGTACATCGGATTGGTCGAACTGCCCGAAGCACAAACAAAGGCACAGCATACACCTTCTTCACTCCAGGCAACCTGAAACAGGCTCGGGAGCTTATTAAAGTTTTGCAGGAGGCCAACCAGGCAATCAACCCCAAACTCATGCAGCTGGTGGATCACGGACGTGGTGGTGGAGGAGGTGGTACGTATAGCCACATTTGTATGTTGCAGTTATGCACATCTCAAATCCTTACAGTTTAGTTTAATGTAGAGAAATTAACCCAGCTCGTGTGTCCTGTTATGCCTTTCTGTACTGTGGTAGGAAGGTGCACAATGTTTGTCTATTGTGTAGTCACTCCCTCATCCCCAGCTACAAAGCCAAGAATTTTACAAAGCAAAATTATTCCTAATGTAATGCCTATATTCTAGGCAGAACTACTCAGATTTTGCAGTAGTGGACTGAATTATGCTGCATGATCGTCATAACTTGGGATGTAAAAGGTAACATTTATATATGCGTGGTAGAAAACAAATTATGAACTGAAATGTAATATTTTGTAGAAATAATGGAATGCTTTACTCCACAGAAACCCTCAGTTCCTGCAGTTTTATTCTGTTTTAAAACACCCCAGTTATTTTTCAGTTTGACTGGTCTGTGTGGCCTAAAAAATGCCATTCTTCTAGTAAAAACCCTGCAGGGTAGTTTAATATGCATTTCTGTGCTTCTCTCTAGGAGGTACTGCTAAACTGTTGATTACTTCTGAATGGCAGGCGCCACTCTGTTAAGTGTAGATCAACTTTTAATAACTTGATACGTTTGAGTCTAATCTGCATTGTACAGCTGGTCTGACTATTTGGCAGCCAATAAAGATGCTTTTCTAATGGCCTGGGTATGGTTTGAGGGGGCCAATTCAGCTGATGCCCTTTTTTTCTTGCGTTGGTAGGTATATTAAGCCTGACTTAAGTTTAACGTGTTTTCAGATCGAGCCCATGAGGCGTGCATGCGCTGCTTGCAAGACTTTTAGTAATGGGCTTCAGAAAGCTCACCACGCGCTCGTGTGTGATTTTGTTTGTCTCCTAGGCTATTGGGCTTAGCGTGCCTCTTTCTAAGAAAGTCAGCACCCAATTGGGCAATGGTGGGTGCTTGTCCTGCCTTTGCTCCGTCCACGGCCTATTGCTTGCAGTTACCCGCACAGGCCACATCCGTTTTCAATTATCGTGCCCAGACACGGGTGCGATAATTTAAAAACAGATCGCGCGCACCTCACACAGGCTTAGAATACTCATGACTTCCGTTAAGGGCCTCCTTTGTCCTATACGTTTCTATGTTTCAGTCGAGCGGTAAGGCTGGAGCCAAAGTAGCGCCACTGGTATTGTGGCAGGATTGCCGTTTATATTGAGTTCAGTTGCCACCGCATAGGTTCCTTGCTGTATGGTTAAAGCGCTCAATGCGGTGCATGTGTTGTCCGTTTAATAGTTCGCGGATGCACCAGACCCAGCAAGACACTGTGAGTTAATTTGTTTCATCGCATGAAGCTGTGTGATGGAATGTTAATGTCGGCGCGCTCTTTATTTACGTGCTGTGGAAAAAAGGTGTACTAATTTAACACTTTGACACTCCCCCATTGGTGTGTAATTGACTGTTTCGAAGGAGCAGCGGTTCATAAGCTATTGAGTGCTTTAAAATTGCGTTTTCTCTATTGCAGCTTTAGTAACTTTTTGTTTATAACTCCTGTGGATGAAAGGCTGAGTTAGCCCCACTAAGCTTTGAATCTGATTTCTGTGGATTGCACACAGATATTTCTGGTAGCCATTCAACACGGTGAGCAGGATCGTCTGCTTCTCATTGTTTCCTACATTACTTCTAGGCAAAGTTTGTGAGGATGAAAAATTAACGTTTTGTTCCCTAAAGTGCTCGTTTAGAGACGTCCTTTAACACATGTTGACTTGTTCATTTGAGCTGGGTGTCCTGTTTAAATGCAGCACATCTGATGAAAGCTTATTTTATGTTATTTGAAGTTTCCGATTGTCTACATAATACGTGCCAAGTAAAATCCTAAACTGTGTAGTGAGTAGAAACTATTGATTTAATCAACGAAATTTCTCTTCTTTGCTGTAAGGAGCTATTTCCCTGAAGATAAAGGGTCAAAATACCTATTCTTTCCCCACTTAAAATTCTCATTTTTCTATAGGGTAACATAGTTTGTCCCAATAAACAAAGTAATGTCTCAAACGGCTTTAGTTGTTTATGCCAGTTCTTTTAATTAAATAAACAAATGCGTACATAGACAGACTTCGGTCAGCCCTCTTCATCCACTGGCCTATTCAGCTGTTATTCACATTTTCCTCCCGTCTGTCGCTGCATATAGCATTGGCAATGGGTCAGCCAATTTTGCTCTATCTCAGGGTGTGACAGTATTTTGCTAATTTGACTACTAGCCGCAGATTCCTTAACGTAGAATTATTCATAGGCGTGAGACTGGATCTGGAATTTTTTTTGCCACAGCATCCCTTCGTGCTGGGGTGACTGCATCACACGAGACTGCCCTGAAGTTGTCCTCGTACGTGACGTCAGTTAGGTCACATAAGTCCCACCCCGGCGCACCTACGTCAGTTTTTTCCTTTTCCGCGTGCAATCCGGATCGTGCTCCTCGCCTGTTCAGGCCTTTCCCTTTCGCTTGTTGCGTGTGTTGTGGGAACAGTATACGAATGCCTTCGGGCTTTATAACCTGCTCGTCTTGTGCGTGCCAGATGTCTGCGACGGATCCTCACACCATCTGCATGTGGTGTTTGGGAGAGAACCACGACTCTACTGATTGTGAGACGTGCCAGCAGATGAAACTTAAGTCCCGGCAGGAGCACCATAAGAAACTTCTGGCAGCCCACATGTCCAGGTGAACAGTGTCTTCACACCCGGCCCCATCAGAGGATTTCAGTAATAGCCGCTTCCGTCTTTGACATCGCCCTTTCTCCCAGGCCGCAAGAGTGTCGCTCACCTGTCAGTAAGTGTTGCAGTTTCTCCCAGAGTGCTGGTTCCTGGCCTGTTGGGGGCATGGGCTCTCCGCGGGTGGTGCGGCCCGTGTGTCTTCCCCCAATCCGCTGTTTCCCGGTGTGGGTGCCTTTAGAGCCCAGATGGGGACATAAATGGCGGCCATGCAGGCCTCACTAGCTCCTCCTTCCCCCTCCTGGGATGTCTGCAGATCACTTGCCGTGTGCTTGGTCCTCCGCCGCGCGTCGCCGGTAGCTCCGGCGCAGTCTGGCTCGGATCCATGTTTGGAGGCTGTGGTGCCGTTGGTATGCGGCCCTTTGGTGATGGCTCCTTTGGACCACAGCGCCTCTGCTTCGCCGCGAACTCCTCCGGGAGTCCCTGTGGTGTCGCAGGGGCTCGGTCGGATCTCATCCCCATCCCAGAGTCCCCCTCGGGACAGGCGGTGGCCTTAGCCGAGGTGATGCTGCTTCGCGGAGGGCCCTTCTCGTCCCATCGTGGGCCAATGTTGGTGGGGGTCACCTCGTCCCTCTTGCTCCTCCATGCAGGTGGCTGCCTCGTTGGAGGTCGGGTGACGCCTTTCCGGCGTCATTCCTTCAACGCTCCGGCCCAGCCCCGGTCTCCTGCGCTGGGGCGGATGTCGTTCCGGCGTCTCCCCCTGGCGCTGGACGATTATGACTTGCCTCAGCTTGCGGACTCTACCGCGCCAGGCCAGCGTCAGGTCGTTTACTCTTTTGACGCCTCCTCTTCTCCAGAGGTTTGGCGCTTGCTGGTTTCGTCCATGCCGGAGACGGGCCGCTGCGTTGTGGCTTTTTCCCCGGCGTTGTCGAAGGGCGGCTCCTCGCCATCACCGCAGCAGCAGTTTTCTCCGGAGAGCTGCAGGTCCCCCACTCCTCTGTCCCTCTTCCTCCTTTCCAGACCTGGCCCGCGCCACCTGATCCAGTGTGTCTTCTACCAGGGGCCCTCTTTTGCAGAATGCCTTCCCCTCCCTGCCACCGCTGTTGTCTCCCCATCGCAGGAGGCCTGCTGGCTTGACTCCTGGGGACCTAATGTATTCGCCTGCGCCTCTGCGGGCTCTTAACTTTGTGTGTTTTAGCTAGGGCCACTTCTTGCTTGTGGGACTTGGCGGAGGCCCTTATGTCTGCCGCTTCTCAGGAGTGTGCCTGTATGGATCTGCATAAAGAGATACTGGGTAACCCAATTGACCCTTGTAGGTTTGGGCAATAAACAGTTGAAGGTAAAGAAAAGCTACAAGGGATTTGGTTTGTTTGCCTATTTAGATTGATTTACTGGCAAGAGTCTAAAGAGTTAGTTCTGACCAATCTAACCCAACTGTATCCATAGGATAACAACACAATTTCTTGGATCAGTACAACATTCAATAACCAAAAAATGGGAAAAAGAAAGAAGCACACGGAAAAATTATACCTGAAAAGGTATTGTATTGAATCAATCACAGAGATAAATTCACGGGGATATGATCTACAAATCAATGTAGGCAAAAAATGGTAGTCAGGCCCGAGGAACACTGAAGTTAGTTAATCACCTCTGTGTTTTTTTCTGAAAAAAGGTTTCTTGTGTTCAAGAATCTAAGCTGTAAATGGTCAGTCCAGCGTATGTGAAACACAACTCATGAAAACACGATTTAATTTCATGAACAACGGCGATCTTGGAGTGACACTCGACCGCATCGGTTCGACTACCCCTGGCCTTATTGCTAAGGGGCACCTTTGCAAATATATTATTCCTGATGATGGTCTTATAGACATCTGCACCAAAGACCGAAACGTCGACCATATCATCATCTCCAACGCAATCCATCTTTCAAAGAGTATACCTTTGTTCATGAATGGACCTGGTTACACTTTAACAAACAAAGGAGTTGATGAACTGTTCTGTATTGATCTGTTGATTCATGTATACATCTGTCCATAACATTTTTTGCCTACATTGATTTGTATATCATATCCCCGTGAATTTATCTCGGATTCAATGCAATACCTTTTCAGATATAATTTTTCCGTGTGCTTTCTTTCTTTAACCATTTTTTGGTTATAGAATGTTGTACTGATCTAAGAAATTGTGTTATCCTATGGATCCAGTTGGGTTAGATTTGTCAGAACGAACTCTTAAGACTCCTGCCAGTAAATCAATCTAAATAAGCAAACAAACGAAATCCCTTGTAGCTTTTCTTTACCTTCAACTGTATGGATCTGCGGCACCATGTGTTGGATGGCCGGGAGCTGGCAGCGTTTATTCTTTGCTCGGCTTTGGACATCTCGGAGGTGCTTGGTTGTGCCATGGCTTCTTCGGTCGCACTTCGTCAACATACCTAGCTCCGGGACCGTGTTCCCAGAGAATGTTCGAGAACGGCTGGTGGACCTCCCTTTTAATGGTCTTCTGTTCCATGCCCCTGCGGACTCGGCCATTCAGAGGTTTTTGGCGGAGTTTCGGCCTCCCCCCCCCTCCCTCAGTGACTAGTGAGTTTATCTGATTTTCGGGAGATGTTCTTCCGTTGGGGTGGGTCGCCCCAGTTGTGTGATCTGTCTCTTACTGTGCATTCTAGTCCTTCGGACTATGGTGGTGTTGGCTGCTGGCCGGCCCTTTTTTTTTTTTACAGGTTTTTTTTTGGGGGGGGCTTTTGACAAGCCGTCTGCGGGTTCTCCGCAGCTCTTTCTGTTGTCTTCTGCTGCTGAATGTTTTTTCCTAAGGGGGTTCCCAGGTTTTGGGACGTGACACGCCCTATGTGGGGTGATGGTAGCTATATCATATAGCTCTGTCATGTGCTGGGGAGGTGTGGTCGCTTTTTGGGCCTCTGCCTTCTGTGGCGTTACGGTATGTAGCAGGTGTGATCCACTTGCTGGTACTTCTGGATTGGCTTCAGTTGTGCCCCGGGTTGTTTTTTCCAGGGTCGCTGTGGTGTTTGCTTGGTGTCTGCGGCCTTGTGGCCTAGTCAGACTTCTATTTGGGCTGTGTTTGTGGACTCCTCCCTTGGGGACGTGTCTGGGCCTTTCTTGGCCTTCCTGGTCTCTATCTTAGGCTGGCGTCTGGCTTGCCTTGAGTGCACCGTTCTGTGGTGTTGTGGGAGTCTGGCCGTGCATGCTAGTGCCGTCCTACTGTTTTTCTGCACTATTGTGCCGTCTAGCACTTTGGCGGGACAGTCCTCCAGGCCTTATTGCTTCTTCCACTGGGCCATGCCTTCAGTTCTGCCTGTCCTCCCCAGGGGTTGAGCTGGTTCTTGAGTTCCTTGTCCCTCTTGGGGCGCAGTCTGTCCTGCGGAATGTTGGGCGGTTCTTCCTGGGTGACCTTGGGTTACCCTGCCTGCTTCCGCCTACCCTACTGTTGAGGGCGCCGTTCTAAGTGCACTTCACTGCAAGAGCTGATTGAACAATACTTTTGCACTTTCTTCCCCATTCTTTTATTTATACTTTCGCAGTCATATTTGTGTTTAAACTATAGCTTCAGGTTATAGTCAGTAATTGAGCGCGTTACAAAACAGCATAACATAACATAGTAAATCAGAACTAATGGTATATTTTCTTTGTGCTAGTGAAAATCATATGTTCGAGGCATATGAGCTGCAGATTGTACACTTAGCAATAGATCGCCACCTGGTGTTGGGCTCGGACGATTGCAGGTTGTTGTCTTCTTGGAAGAAGTCTTTGTAGTCAGCGATAGGTGACTCCTCCCTTGGACAATACTGCGCATGGTCATCGACTCCATCCTCAGATTGTTTTTTTCCGCCACTGGGTTCGGATGAAAGTTTTCCGCTCCGGCTAGAAAAGACTCTTTAGACCAACAACTTTCGACATCGAATACACTTTTCGACATCACCAGCTACATCCCAGTGCGTCGACTTGGGTCTATCGGCGCCGTACGGCCTACGCCTCATGGACAGAACTCCATTCAAGAGATGCCCGGTATGTCGAGCAAAATTCCCTAGTAGCGACCATCAGGAGGTTTGCAACCTCTGTCTATCGCCGGAACACGACGAGTCGACCTGCACAGCCTGTGCCTCTTTCCGATCGAAGAAGACCATTCGGGATCGAAGGGCCCGTCGACACGAGATGAGATCAGCGCCAGCACCGGAGGCCATCTTTGAGGAGGAGATCGTCAAAGACGTCTCCGAGGACGAGGCTCCACTCGTCGCCGGGGAAGACTCTCCTGATCTCCAGATCATATCAGGAGCAGAGGACTCGGACGATTCGATTCCATCTCGACATCCCGTGAGTACCTCTGCCCCTGCACAACAGCCATTGCCCAAACCAAAGGCAACGGTCAGCACTCCGCCCATGGGGCCCAGTCGAGACTGAAATTTACCCTCCGACGCCCCGCCTTCAGACTCTGCTCCGAGGAAAAAGACTGCGCCTTCCGGTGCCTTGGCACCGAAAAAACCACATGTGCCAATTCTACCTCCTCCATTGGCACCGAAGGACTCTTCGGCACCAAAGCTAATACGCCCTTCGGCGCCCAAAGACTCTTCGGCACCCAAACCTAAACAGGCATCGGGGCCCAACCCAATAACTGTAATGGACCCGAAAGCTTCGACTCCGAAACCATCCGGTTCTAAAAATAAAGAAGGGAAGCTAGATTCCGGCGCTGCAGGTCCAACAAAACCTGTCTCCACGCCAAAATCTTCGATAGCGGTACCAAAGACTCCAAGGCCTGATACAGACCAGCCTAAATCACCTTCGGCACCGAAGAACTTGCCACAGGACTCAATCACTCCTCCTAAGGTAAACACTAAACCACTATCGGCACCGAAGAAATCGACGTCGAGGAAGATTATAGAAGAGGAAGATCTGTTTAGACCAGATCCTAAGCAGAAAAAAGTCTATATTAATCCAAAAACTGGACATGTGGAAGCAATTCCTCATAAGAAAAGACCAGCAGACACACCACTTCCAACTGTGGTTCCTGCCAAAAAGGATTGTGCAACTTCTCCAATGCACCCCTCTCCTTCACCTTCTTCCTCTCCTATCACTCCTTATATTGAGCCTATAACTTCTCCTGCATCATCACACCACACTGACGAAGAGTATGACTTAGGTGGGGGGGGATGATGTACCAGAGCCACATACATACCCTTTAACCCCTTCGATGCTTATGACGGAACCATTCCGTCATGGCCACGCCCGTTTCTTAGAATCTTCAGCACAGCGCGAGAATTCGCGCCGCGCTGAAGGTGTTAGATGAGGATGAAGATGTCAACCCAGAATATCCCAAAGTGGATGATGTATATAATTTCCCTCCAAATAATGCACCAGACATCCCTGATCCTCAGTATTGCCCAACAAACCTTCCCCTCCAGAGGATAGTATTGGGTTCAATCATCTATTAAACAGAGCTGCACTTTACCACTGAGTTCCAATGCACTCTGATGCCATTGAGGAGGATTTCTTATTAGACACTTTTGAGCAGTCACAAAGGTCTACTCCAATACTACCTATGATCAAAGGGGTCATTAAACATGCTCCAGAAAATTTTAAATATCCAGTAAGGTGTAGGGTACTAAATCCCAGAATTTAGAACAAGTATAGACCAGCACCAGTTGATCCAGTCTACATTAAGGGACATCTGCCATTAGACTCTTTGGTAGTGTCAAATGCACGTAAAAGAGCCAATTCCCAGACTTCTGGTGACACACCCACCCCCGCCTGACAAAGAATATTGATGCGTCAGGGAAACTGATTGCTGCGCAAGCAACAAACATATGGCGCATAGCAAACACACAAGCCTTACTCTCACGCTACAACAGGGCTCACTACGACCAACTAGAAAAATTAATGGAACACCTACCAGATCGATACAAAGATCAGGCAGCAGAGCTTTTACAAGAAGGCAAATTAATATCTAATGCCTCAATTAAATGCGCACTAGATGTAGCTGACACAGCATGCAGAGCAGTTAACACTAGTGTTCTCCTCAGACGTCATGCATGGTTACGCATTTCAGGTTTCAAACCAGAAGTACAAACTACCATCCTGAACCAAACCTTCAATCAGAACCAGTTGTTCGGGCCAGAAGTAGATGACCCACTAGAGAAGATGAAGGACACAGACACTGCTAAGTCTATGGGTGCATTACAATCCACCCAGACTAGAAGTTCTTTTCGTCGCTCCTCTTATAGAGGAGGCTCCAAGCAGACCGGCGCAGATAACACATCATCTTTTAAAACATACACAAACCCCCTCTAATAAAGGCTACTTTAGAGGAGGGTACAGAGGCAACAACAATAAGGGAAGAGGTAGAGTTAATAACCGCTCCTCTTCCACTCCCAAACAGTGACTTCCTTCTGCCCCCCCCCCCCCCCCCCCCCCTTACAGCATTCCACTCCTTTGGGGGGCAGACTATCACAGTTCCTACCTGTCTGGAATTCCATCACAACAGACAGAGGGGGTAAGACAAATTATCCAACATGGTTACTGCCTAGAACTCATAGCAACCCCCCCAAACATATTGCCCAGGCAGCGTCCAATGTCCACAGAACACATAACCCTGCTTCAACAGGAAGTTCTAGCACTTCTACAAAAAGATGCTATTCAAGTGGTCCCCTTACAGGAACAAGGAACAGGAGTCTACTTCTTGTATTTCCTAATACCCAAGAAGGACGGGACATTAAGACCAATTCTCGACCTCAGGCCCCTAAATCACTACATACAATCGGATCATTTTCACATGATCACTTTACAACAAGTACTCCCATTACTAGAACAGGGAGACTTTCTTACAACACTAGACCTAAAGGACGCCTATTTTCATGTTCCTATACATCCTGCGCACAGGAAGTATCTAAGATTTGTCATACAAGGACAACACTATCAGTTCAAAGTCCTTCCATTCGGGGTCACAACAGCACCACAAGTGTTTACAAAGTGCTTAGCAGTAGAAGCAGCACATCTCAGAAGACAACAAATACATGTCTTCCCTTACCTCGACGACTGGCTCATAAAAGCAAGATCGTTCAACCAGTGTGTACAACACACAAAATAAACAATACAAACATTACACGACTTGTAGTTTACAATAAACTACACCAAGTCGCACCTAGAGCCTTTGCACGTTCCCCATTATCTAGGAGCTACCATAGACACATCGGCAGCTCTAGCATATCCCAGTCAAGCCAGGATTCAAAGCATTCAGAGCTTAGTCTCACTTTTTCAATGCCAGCACTCTTCAAGCCAGAGTGTTCATGAAACTAATAGGCATGATGACGTCTTGCATCTTCATAGTTCCTCACGCAAGACTGCAAATGCGTCCACTACAAGAATGTCTAGCACAACAGTGGAATCAGGCTCAAGGTCAGCTCACAGACCTGGTGTTGGTGGACAGCCGTACATATCGCTCTCTGCAATGGTGGAACACCAAAAACTTGACACAGGGACGGCCATTCCTAGACCCTGTTCCACAAATAGTGCTCACAACAGATGCATCCCTCACAGGATGGGGAGCCCATCTCCTGCACTATACCACTCAAGGCCAATGGAACAGCCAACAAATACTGTTCCACATCAATCATTTAGAGTTGCTAGCAATTTTCCTAGCACTCAAGACTTTTCAAGTACAAGTACAAAACAAAGCTGTTCTAATCCGGACGGACAATATGACCGCTATGTATTATATACAAAAACGGGGGGGGGGGGGCACATTCTGCAACTGTCCCAGCTTGCACGGAACATTTGGAGATGGGCCACCAGGAATTCACAATCAGATAGCAGGTCTGTTGAGTCGTCAGTCACAACAGATTCACGAATGGGAGTTGCACCCACAGGTTCTCCAACCATTTTTCAAAAGGTGGGGGCAGCCACAAATAGATCTGTTTGCCACCCACGAAAACGCAAAATGACCAACCTTCGCCACCAGGTTTCCACACCCACGGTCGGAGGGGAATGCAATATGGATGAACTGGTCAGGCAGATCTGCGTACGCTTTTCCGCCTCCCACTCATTCCACTAGTAGTACGCAAGCTCAGACAAGTTCCTCAAACTAATACTAGTGGCCCCCACATGGGCACGTCAGCCGTGTTTCACCACGCTACTAGATCTCTCACTGGTTCCACATCAGAAATTACGGCTGACGCCATCCCTGTTAACACAGAACCATGGAGAAATAAGGCACCCAGAACCAAACCAACTGAATTTGGCGATCTGGCTCCTGAGGTCTTAGAGTTTTGGCTACTTAAACTTACCACCAGACTGTATGAATGTAATTAAGGAAACTAGAAGACCCACCACTAGAGCATGTTATGCTGCAAAGTGGAAAATATTTGCAATATATTGTAACAATCACATTGATCCATTGGATGTTTCCATCCAAAATATTATTTGCTACCTTCTACACCTACAAAGGTCCAACTTGGCTTATTCTTCCATACGACTGCATCTATCAGCAATTGCAGCCTATTTACAAAAGACAGCGTCTATCTCTCTTTAGAGTACCTGTGATGAAAAGCATTTATGGAAGGATTAAAACTAATAATCCCACCTAGGTTACCACCTGCACCAGTATGGAACCTACATGGTCCTTACAAGACTTATGGGTCCCCCTTTTGAGCCTTTACACAAGTGTGAACTGTAATGCCTAACACGGAAGACTGCCTTCCTTGTTGCCATCACCTCTCTCAGAAGAGTTAGTGAAATACAAGCATTCTCAATAGAAGAACCATTTTTTCAAATACACCCTAACAAAGTGGTTCTTAGGCCCAATCCAAAATTCCTGCCAAAAGTGATTACTCCTTTTCACCTTAACCAATCAGTAGAGTTACCAGTGTTTTTTCAAAAACCGTTGCGGAAAGGGCTTTACACACCGTAGATGTTAGAAGAGCTCTTTTATACTACACAGACAGGACTAAATCCTTCAGAAAGACAAAACAACTATTTGTATCTTTCTCTTCCCCCACACAAAGGCAATCCCATCTCTAAAGAAGGAATTGCCAGATGGATTGTAATGTATATTCAAATATGCTATCAAAAAGCTAAACGTACACTAACAGTTCTTCCTAGAGCGCACTCCACTTGCAAACTAGGAGCCTCTATGGCTTTCTTAGGAAACATACCACTAGAGGACATATGCAAGGCAGCAACATGGTCTACCATACACACTTTCACTAAACACTATTGTGTTGACGTGCAAGCTGCAGTAGGCCAAGCTGTCCTTAAAACACTATTTCAGTATGCTGCAACGGATACAAGCGACCACCGCTAGCGGAGACACTGCTGCACAATCGTTGCCAAGTGTACAATCTGCAGCTCATATGCCTCGAACGGAATATGCTACTTACCAATATGCATCTTTTCTTGGCATGTAGAGCTGCAGAGTTGTACACTCCCTCCCACCTCCCCGGGACTTGTATCCGTTCCAGTACTCATCTTACTTCGATGCACACGCATGGACATCCTTTCTCTTTACATCTACTAACTGCATCATTTCCCATAATGGCGAAAAACAATCTGAGGATGGAGTCGATGACCATGCGCAGTATTGTCCAAGGGAGGAGTCCCCTATCTCGTGACTACAAAGACTTCTTCCAAGAAGACGACAACCTGCAATCATCCAAGCCCAACACCAGGTGGCGATCTATTGCTAAGTGTACAACTCTGCAGCTCTACATGCCAAGAACAGATGCATACTGGTAAGTAGCATATTCCTTAAGTGTTTAGTTGTCCTGCACAATATCTTTGGTGCAACAACATAAAGTGTTGCATGGCTAAACACTTATAAGGTCCTTGGCTATGCCAATGCTAGTTTCATGTGGAAGTGTCCATGCTATTAGCCTCGGGGGTTTTTAGTTGCCAATATCTGTAGATTCAAACAGGATTTTGAACCTCACTAAATGTGAGACTTATGGATATGAAGTTTTAAGACGACTTGTAGGGCAGGCCCCTGATTTGATGCTTTGTGCTTGCTTGGTTTTGTGCTTCTGGTTAATTTAACACTGCCCTTAAAAAGCGGGTGCTCACAATTCTGTGGCATACTTAAGATGAGTATTTAACTAATGAGGACATTAAGAAAATTGCATTCCATAAAGTAAATAACAAAGACTTAAGGATAAAACATTGTACTTGAATTAAACAATTTGATTATTAACCTCTTGCATACAGGTAAGCGGGCTATATTTATTTTTTTCTGTAACTCCTTTTGGCAATATTTTCAACTAGACTGATTACCCCAGAATTAAATGTAATAGGCATCTGTGACTGATACTATGAACTAGAAACTGATCAAAGTGATGTTGAATTCATTTTTTTTCTAGGTGGTCGTTCCCGCTATCGCAGCATTCAGACTTCAAACAACCCTAACATGATGTACCAGGATGAGTGCAACAGACGAATGCGAGGAAAAGATGGAGGGCGAGACGGTGGTAGCAGCAGTTTCCGGGACCGAGATAGTGGCAGAGATCGGGGTGCCTCTAGTGCATTTAATGGGGTCAATCGCAACACCTATGGGGGTATGGGAAGTCAACCAAACCAGTATGGGTACAACCAGCCATCTTATGGCACTTCTGGAGCCCCATATGGTGCAAACAACTTTGGAAGTCAAGATTATAATACTACGAATTACAACACTGGTGCCAACTCTACTAATGCTGGTGGTGGGAGGAATGTGCAGAGCACAGGCCAGCCACAAGCACAGCAGCCACCACAACCACCTCAGCAACAACCACAGCAACAACCACAGCAACAGTTCGGTGGTGGTGCACGTCCAAATGCACCACAGCCACTGATGGCCCAGCAGTTTGCACCACCACCCCCTCCACCATCTGGAATGAACTATATGGGTCAGTCTGGCTCTTACCAGTACCAGCCCCCTCCTCCACCCCCTCCTCCGGCACGCAAATGAATTAGTTAAGTGAAGTTTACCCCTTGCGTCACATTACCCTTTTAAAATAATTTGTCATTTTTGTGCCCTCTATGGAACTCTGATAGGGCAAGCAGATGTTGGGATAAGATTTCTCCAACCTTTTTTTTTTCTTTTTTACTTGATGCTTTTTTTCTTTCCAGGCCAAGGTAGGTAGTCCTTTTGTTTCCCTTAACTGTCCCTTTACTAGTGTAGTTTTAAGCATGTGAATCCCTCTTATGGTGTTAATACAGGGAATCTGAGGGAGCATTGGAGCCAGTTGTAGTCTACATGGCTACGTCTAGGAGGACTAAAGTTCTACAGCACATTGAATGGCATTGTTGAGGCGTTAAACTTAATGGAGTTGGGAAGAGTCTGATTACTGGGGTACAGCAGGCAATTAATAACATCCGTAGTGTAGCCTCTATACAAATTGTTGGCTACTTTTTTGTGGGGGGTGGGTCCTGTTAAAAATATACTATTCTACCCTTCTTACCAGTTGGATGACTTGTCATTACAGGTTTTTTCGCTGAGTTTTTATTTACAAGTGGGACAAATTAAAAACGTTGCTTAATAGCAAATTGTTCTATTGGGTTGAATCTTCATGTTTTAACAAACTTCTCCCTGAATGAGCAGCCCGAGGTAATTTAATTGGTCTCAGTAGTTAATGTAGGTAAATGTAGCAAGTCGTGCATTTGGTAAATCATCATTCCAAATGAGAAACACTTAATTTCCCCATCTGTTGGCCAGCATTGTTTGCCTGGCATGAGCATTTCAACTTGTGAATCAGTCAATACTTGAACTGTTCTTTTGTACTGGAAATAAAAGTAAATGTCAGGTTGCTTCTTTGTGCCCCCCTTCCCGCCTCTAAAAAAAAAAAAATCCAAATGTAAAATATCCCTTTTTATACTATATATTTTTCTTTGTAGATATGAATAAAATACTTGTCTGAAGTTGAATTTGTTTTGTATCTTGGCTTAGGCATTTCTCTTAATTCACACCAGAGACTATAATTTGGGCCACTGGAATATGACAATTTTGTGTCCACAGCCTTTTCTCCACAGTTATGTGTTTGTCCCATTTGCTACATGATTGATAGTCTGTTAAATAGTTGCAGATTTCTACCGCTAGTCACATGTGTTATGGAAGAACTCTTAAACTGATCCTCCATTCTGCTACAATCGAGCACCGAATCCAGACTCCCCTCTGTGCCTTTCCCTTACTGTCTCTGATACCCTGTTGAAAAGAATGCTAGGTCCGTGATGGAAAGATGCCCATCCAACACTCGGAGCCACTGGACAGGCAGACCTTCAGGTCAACAGTATTACTTTTGACTGAGCATGACATCACGTGTCAGGCCTGCCTCGCCTTCTATTCCTAAAAGACATATCTGCACCAACTAGAAGAGATGGCCCGCATCTAGGAATGCAGTTTGAGGCAGACCTCACCCCTGACCTCTATGGGGAATAAGATGTTGAGGTGGAGGAAGAGGCCAGACCATTGGAGGCCCAGCTGATCCGTTCCCGTTCTGAGGTGAAGCTCACACTCCAAATATGATGGAAAACTGCAACAACACCCCAAAGCTCCACAAAATCGTGGAAGACTGACCATGAATATGGTCTGCACCCACTCAGTGACCATGTGTACAGGGCATACCAGTGGGGGTTGGGGGCATCAAGTCGAGACTCGGAAGCAGCCTACTGGGTCAGCACTCCCTACAGGCCATGGTCTGCCTTGACTAAAGTTTATGGGGCTGACAATGCCCTCATTGGGCTACAAAGGCCATGTATAAACGGGGTCCTTCAGAGCTGACCGCTTCCTCTATTCCAGCGGCGAAGTAATCGCTGGCACCAAATTAATCACTGGTGTTGGAAACTTCCTTGACTGCTGTGGGGCAACAGATTTTTTTGGCGCCTGAAGGCAGTTATAAGCTCGGCAAGAGTTTTTTGATCTACCTGTCAACTGCCAAATCTTTACCAAGGTGCTTCTGAATCAACAGAGAAGTTCTTAGAAGGAAGAAGAAGTAGACTCTTGAGGAGCACATTACTTCGGAATCCAATGCATAAAAGATAAGGACAGGCACATTAGCATCCTCCCTGCTCTACCTCCTCCTCCACTGCCTCACGTTCTACTTCTACCACTTTTACATGAGTGGGTCATCACACTCCTATGGCAATGGCAGCTGAACTCTACAGCCCTGTGCACATTTTTAACCTGTGGTGATTGTTTATTCCCCAAGGTAAAAAAAATGTATCTAGCTAACTTATTGGGAGAATACCTGAGCAATAGGTTCTCTCAAGCATAGAGCACAGCTACTGCCTGAGCTTGTCGTAACTCCACCAAACATTCCACTTGGTTACTCACCCTCTGAAGAACTCACATCTTCCTTCATGAAGAAGTTCAGGTGCCAATTCAAAATGGCAAATAAAACCAGTGCCACTGCAGCATCACCGCAAGTGGGGGGGGGGGTTGTTCTCCCTATTTCTTAGCTCCAAAAGCCATAGTTCCCTTCACCAAACTGCAACAATGCCTATCTTCCTATGAACCCACGCAGAAGTTGCTGAGATAATCGAGTGTCGATACCAGCAAGCACTAAACACTTTCTTGCATGATGGAAAAACAATCTGTTACAGGGCTGGCCTTTCATGGGCCTAGTTCTGTAGGTGACCACCTCGAAAGCCTCTCTATCCAGGTGGGGAGCATATTTTTCAACATTGTAAAGGGCCATGGTCACCTCGGTAAAGAAGCCTCCGCATGAATTATATCAAGCTTCTGGCCATCCAGCTAGCACTAAAGGCATGTTTCCAAGAAGTTTAGCTAAACGTAGTCTTGATAAAGACCTAACATGACGTGTATATCCCCAAAAGAAAGGCTTCACACTCTGCTAAGCTATTGCCACTAGCACAAAGCATCCTACATTAAGCACTTCTAAATCAAGTGTACCTGCTGGTAGAGAAAAAAGCTTTTTCGGATATAAGCAGGATGAAACCACACTTCTACAAGAAAGAGCTCCCTCCACAGACACGTTGAACTGTAGGAGCACCAAAGTTGGATCTATTTGCACAACTGACAATGCAAAATGACAATGCTTGATCTCCAGCTATCGCACAGTAGTTAAGCGAAGAACAATTGGTGATATGGGCCAGGATATTTCCCTACACTTTTTTTACTTCTCCCTGTAATTCCATATGTGGTGAGGAAGTTCAGACAAGGCTCTCTAATGCTGGTGGCTTCAACATGGGAATGGCACCGAACCTTGGCTCGAATAATCTGGTCCCTCACAAGAAGCTCCTCAATTGGCTGGCTTTGTCATGGCATTGTCAGACACCTGGATCCAAAATAATTAGCCAAATGGCTCCTGAAGTCCTAGAGTTTAGGTACCTAAATTTACTGTCTGATAGACTACTAGCTGCAGATTCCTTCACATAGAATTATCCCCAGGCATGAGACTGGATCCGGAAAACTTTTTGCCACAGCATCCCTGCGTGCCGGGGGCGGGACAACAAGCGACTCCGCCCAGGCGTTGTCTGGGTACATGACGTCCGGGAGGTCACATAAGATCCGCCCCAGCGCGCCTACATATGTTTTTTTTCCTTTTCCGCATGCAACGCGGATCCGGTCCTTGCTACAGGCCCCTTTTTCTCTCCATTCTTTTGGTGGAACAGTGTGTGAATGCCTTCGGGCTTCAAAACTTGTACATTTTGTGGGAGTCTTATGTCGGCGATGGACCTGCACCTCATTTTATTTGTATGTGGTGGTTGGGGGAGGATCACAGCACCACAGACTGCAAGGCCTGTCAACAGTTTAGGCCGAAGTCTAGGCGGGAGCGTCGCAAACCTCTCTCGTCGCGTCTCTCCAGATCGACGTCCTCCCCTCGGTCAGCTTTGGCGGACTGCTTCAGTTTCGGCTGTGGTCGTCGCCCTTGCCCTTCTCCGATGCTCTAGTGAGCATTGCTCCCCGGTGTTGAAGTGTCGCAGCTGGTCCCCGGGGGCTGGGTTCCAGCCTACTGGGGGCGTGGACTCTCCGCGAGTTCTGTGGCCCCGCGTGTCGTCTTATCCATAGTTTCCTGGTGTGGTGGTGTCGAGAGTCCAAATGGAGATATACGCCGTGGCCTCGCTGGCGTCTCCTTCCCCTCCTGGGGCGTCTGCGGACCCTTCGCCTTGCGCAGGGCCCCCTGCGGCGCCGCTGGCGGCTCTAGTGCAGACTGGTTCGGATCCAGGTAGGAGGGTGTGGTGCTGAGGGGGTGCGGCTTCTCTGGGGCACCCCATTCAGGGCACGGCATCTCTGCCTAGCCGCAAACCACTGCGGGAGTCCCTGTGGTGTTGCGGGAGGTCGGCGGGACTCTGGTCGCATCCCCAAAGCCCCTCTTGGTCCCTTGACAGCGTGGTCCTGTCCGAGGTGATGCCGCTACGGCGCCAGCAGCAGCTTGCCCGTGTGGAGCCACAGGGGTCGGTGCACCCTCCTTGTTCCGCTCTAGGTTGAGGCTGGGTGTGGCCCCTCTCGTACTCCCCCCGCAGGCAACTGCCTTGACGGGGGGGGGGTGAGTTGCGGTGGAATCGTTCCTGGCACCGTCTCATGGGTTGCTGAGCGATATATGCCTCATTCTGGGCCGCGGAGGGCTTAGTTTCCCATCTCCATGCCAGTCTCGTTCCCCCACACTGATGGCTACCACAGTGGAGGTTGGGGCGGCGCCACTCCGGAGACGGTTCGGCTGCAGCCCCACTCCAGTCTCCGCTCCGGGCTCCAGTACGGAGTAACTTGCCGGACCCCTGTCCGTCGACTGTGCCGGCGCCTCGCCTCAGGTGGCACTCTACGGCTCCGCGCAGGTGTCGTACCACGTATTAGTCTTCGGACGCTCCTTCTCTGAAGGTAGCCTGTATATTGGTGTCATCTTCCCCGGAGACTAGTCACTGGGTGGTGTCCTTTTCACCGGCGTCGAAGGGCGGCTCCCCGCCCTTTCTGAGGCAGAGGTGTTCGTCGGAAGAGCGGCAGGTCCCTCATTCTTCGGCTCCTTCTGACTTCCAGGTCTGGCCCTCGCCTGCCCTGTTGGGCTTAGGGACGGCCGCCTTAGTTTGCAGCTGTCTCCCACGAAGGAGCTGCTTTCCCGCTGCGGGGCCCTACAGAGCTGGGTGCGTTCTTCGTTCACACGGTGTCCATGGCTGTGGGCATCCAGCGTATTGGTTACCGGGTGGTTCACTTTCCGGCGGACCATCTACTGGAGGTCCTCCACCAGAGCTCTGGTGGGAGGGAAATATTGCTTCCCTTTGAAGGTTCACTCCTCTTTTCCTTGACTGGGGCTTGGAGGCGTCCTGCCTCAGGGGATCCAGTACCTCAGCATTTTCTGCACCGGCATCTTTCGGTGCCATGTGACCCGGCGTACCTTTCCCTCCACCCTTCTGCCTCCAGTGCTCTTTTGCGGAATGCTTTCCCCTCCTTGCCGCCGCTGCTGACTCCCCCGTTTCGAGAGGCCCGCTGGATGGACTCTTAGGGGCGCAATATGTTCACCTCGACATGCGCTGCCCTGCGGGCCCTGAACACCTTGTGTGTGCTTGCTTGGGCCTCCTGTTTGTGGAACTCTGCTGAGTCTCTGGGATCTGCAGCATCCCAGGAGGATGGTCAAGCGGACTCGCGGCATCATGCGTTGGATGGTCGGGAGCTGGCGGCGTTTATTCTCCACTCCGTCCTGGACAAATATTCTCCACTCCGTCCTGGACAACTCAGAGGTGTTGGGCTGGACCATGGCTTCCTCGATCGCTATGCTTGGCTTTGGGATGGAGTATTCCCAGAGAATATTCAGGAGCGGCTCATTGATCTTCCATTTGATGGCAGCATGTTGTTCCATGCCCTAGCTGACTTACCACATCCAGAGGCTCTTGGCAGTGCTCAGTCATCCTCCTCCGCCTTATCATCATCCTCCTCCTCCTCCATCATCCCCTCCTCAGTGATTCCTGAGTCTGGTTGATTCTTAGCCTTCCTAGGCCGCTTGTCTGGTTGTGGAGTGTGTTCTGGCCATTGCGTCCTTCTTGGAGGGGGGGGCCTTGGCGTTGTTGGCTGCTGGACGGCCCTTTTGTTGATCATATGTATGTGTTGGAATTGTTGCGCAGATTTGTCCCTGAGATTAGGCCTTCTGCTTGCTTGGGCTGCTTGTCAAGCCTTTCGCGGGGGTCTTTTTTTTTTCGTGGCTTTTGTTTGTTCCTCTGCTGCGAAAGTACTTCCAAAGAGGGTTCCCATATTGTGGGACTTATCCTACCCTAGGTGGGGTAGTGGCAGCTATCCTATGTGCCTTTTTGTTCTTAACGGGTGACTCCGTCTGGGGATGGTTCATTCCTCCTTAGTTCTTTGGAGGATGGGGTTCCTGTGCTCCGGTACCCTGCTGCTCTGCCTACTCCGGGGTTTTGGGGGGGGTTGCTTTCTATCCCTGTCCTCCCCTCCGTTGCGATCCCCTGTTTAATGGTCATCTGGTCATGTTCTTCCCTTGTGGGTGGTTGCCCTTCTGTTGGGGTGGCTTGGTTGTTTGTTGTCCCTGTCTGTGTTGGGACTGGACCCCTTTCCTTGCTCAGGTTTGGGGTGGTGGGTTCCCTATGTGTACCGTGTCCTTACGCATGTTCATGGACGCCGGGACACAGGGGTGGAAGGTTGTCTATGGTGGCGCAGGGCTTTGCTTCTTCGTCGTCTTTCCTGCCTTGGGTTCTGCGGTGTGACACTACGGTGGTGGTGTTAGTTACTGTTTCTTTCCACATATTCTGCTTTTCCCACACTGTTCCCATGCTTCCACAGTTTTTTGTCTGGTGGTTCCGCTTTGTGGTGCGGAAAAGTTCTCAGAAGAAAACTGATGTAGGCGCGCTGGGGCAGGTCTTATGTGACCTTGCTGGCGTCATGTGCGCAGATGACGCCTGGGTGCAGTCCCGCCCCCCGGCACGCAGGGATGCTGTGGCAAAAAGTTTTCCAGATCCAGACTCACGCCTGTAATTCTACATGAAGGAATATGCTGCTAGAATTGTCTCTACCAGATACATCGTTACCGAAGGTAAGTAACTCGTACGTCAATGTATGGACATTACAGTGTTCTGTACGTTGCCCGATGCAACAATGCTCATGTGCGTCGGATGTCTCCAACGCGTTGGAGCACATAGCACTGGAAATCCCTTTGGTGCGGGCACCAGAGGGATTTCCTTTGTTCCAAAACAGCCTCTGGAGCTGGGGGAAGAGCTTATCTAGCTCCCAAGGCCTTTATGATTTTTTTCATGGCTCGCTCACATTCCACTGAAAACAAAAGTGAAATGAGCCTACGTGCTCGCGGGGCTATCTCTGCCCCCCTGAGCATGTAGGCAGATGGGAGAACTATCATTTGAAAGGGAGAATCTCCCATTTCTAATCGTACCCCCCACTAGTGGATCCCTGCTTGGAGATCGCTGCAGGAGGGTGATCCCCAAGCAGGGAATCCACAACTGGACACCATGGGGGGCGGGGCAGCAAGGGATTTTGCTTCCCCCTCAATGTTTTGTGCAAAGTTCAGCCTTTCTGCTCTCCCCAGGGGGTGTGGCAGGAAGCCCACTAGGCACCAGAAATTATTTGTAAATGAACGGTTGGGGGCTGGCCAAAATAGGCATTCTAATGCCCACACCCGCCCCCACAAAAGGAGTTTTTCTGATGCCCCGGGTGTGGAGCAAAGTTTCCACGCAGTGACCACCACGAGCTCTGCAATCTGCTTATCGCCAGAACACGACGAATCCAGCTGTACAGCCTGTGCGTCCTTTCGATCCAAGAAAACCATCAGAGATCGGAGGGCCTGTCGACACGACATGCAGAGATCAGCTCCGGAACTGGTGGACATCTTCGAGGAGGTTCCGCTCGTACCTGAAGAAGATTCCGATGATTTCCAAATGGTATCAGAGGCAGACTACTCAGATAACTCCATACCATCGGGTCCGTGCGTGAGTACTACTGCCCCTGCACCACACACAGACCGAAGGCAAAGGTCAACATTCCGCCTCCGGGGCCCAGTCGTGACCGAAAAAACACTTTGACAGCCCCGCCATCGAGCCCGGCTCCGAAGAAAATAACCAAGCCTTCCGGTAGCTTGGTACCAAGCAAGTCGCACGTGCCGTTCCCACCAGCTCCCTCGGCGCCGAAACCAAAAGAAGTCTCGGCTCCAAAACCGTTGACTTCTAAAGACAAGGGTATGAAGCCAGCGTCTGACGCCTCGAAGCCGATGAGACCAGCTTCCACTCCGAAGACACCGTCTTTGGTGCCGAAACCGACCAGGCTTGATTCAGACGCGTCAAAGCCCTCAAAACAGCCTACGACACCGAAAACAACACCACCGGTGCTGAAAACTACGTTCAAGGACACTAACAACTCCTACGGCTAAGGACAAACCGCACCCTTGTCTGGTACCAAAAAAATCGGTGCCCGACAAAGGTTCCACAAGGAGAAGTTTTCCAGCCAGATCCACTGCAAAAGATCTACATTGACTCAAAAACAGGTCATGCGTCCACTACACCACACAAGAAAAGGAAGGCAGGTGAAACATCCACACCTGTGGTTCCTGCCAAGAAGGATTCTGCCACATCCCCTATGCACCCTTCTTCACCAATACTTCCTTCTCCTGCTCCTCTTAACAATTCACCACATATGTCTCCTTCACATTCTCCTCCTTTATCCTCACACTCTCCTCTAAATAATGAGTATAGTTTATTCTATTAAATTATTCTATTAAAATTATTTGTACCGCGCACTATCACCATAGGTTTCTTGGCGCTCAAAAACAATAAACGGTGACCTAGGAAGAGGAGTTAGTCGAAAGCAGCTTGAAAAAGCAAAGTTTTTAAAGATTTCCGAAACAGATCATATTTAGGGCAGAGACGGAGAAAAGGCGGCAAGGAGTTCCAGGTCGATGGGGCCAGGACTGAGAAACTCAGACCACCATGTTTTTTTCTTTTATATCGGGGGACATCCAGAAGATTGAGTGACGCAGAGCGGAAAGCTCGAGAAGGGATGTGACGAGACAGAGTTGAGGATATGAACAAAGGGGCTGCGTTCGAAAGTGCCTTAAAAGTGGTGCATGCCAGTTTGAAAGTGCCGCGCTTCGAGACAGGAAGCCAGTGAAGAGTGCGGAGAAGGGGAGTGACGTGTTCATATTTGGGCAGGCAGAAAATCAGCCGGGCAGCCTGATTCTGCACCAGCTGAAGTCGGTGGAGGTGACAGGCGGGGATTCCAGCGTACAGAATATTGGCATAGTCAAGCCTGGAAGTTATGAGCGCGATGACAACTTGGATTAATGCTTCTTTAGTAAGGAACCGACTGATCTTACGAATTCGCCTAAGGTGAAAAAAACAGGCAGATGTCACCGCGTTAATGTGCGGTTTCATGGACAGAGGGATAGACACAGATGAGCAATGAGCCTTTTCCATTCCCTATAGATGATACAGACTGAGTGTCCAAACCCACAGGATACACCAGATAGTCCTGACCCACAGTCATACCCATCAAAACCTTCTCCCCCAGAGGATAACATTGGTTTTGGGCACCTATTGAACAGAGCTGCCATTTACCATGGGGTCACTATGCATTCCGATTAGGCAGAGGAAGATTTTCTATTACATATTTGAACAATTGCAAGGATCTGTTCAAATTCTTTCTATGATCAAAGGGGTCACTAAACATGCTCCAGAAATGTTTTTAAGACCCTGTATGTACTAGGATTTTGAACCCTAGAATGGAGAAAAAATATAGGCCTGCACCTGCAGATCCAACCTACATTAAAGGACCACTACCATTACATTCGCTAGGAGGAGAGCATACTCACAAACTTCTGGCGAGGCACCCCCACCAGACCAAGAATCCAAGGTCATAGATGCCTCAACTACCAACATGTGGCAGAAAGGGCTCTACACACAGATGTTAAAAAAAAGCTCTTCTCTGCTATATAGATAGGACTAAGTCTTTTAGGAAAACGAAACCACTGTCTTTCTCTCCACCTCATAAAGGTAACCCATCTCTAAAGGTGGGATTGCAAGGTGGATTGTAAACTGTATACAAATATGCTATCAAAAAGCAAAACGTACATTAACAGTTCCTCCTAGAGCGCACTCAACACGCAAACTAGGAGCCTCTATGGCTTTCTTAGGAAACATCCCCCTAGAGGACATATGCAAAGCAGCAACATGGTCTACAACACACACCTTCACTAAACACTACTGTGTTGATGTGCAAGCCAAGCAGCCAGCTGCAGTAGGCCAAGCTGTCCTTAAAACTCTTTCAAACCACTGCAACAGATACAGGTGACCACCGCTAGGGGAGACACTGCTGCACAATCGATGCTAAGTGTACAATCTGCAGCTCGTATTCCTCGAATGGAAAATGCTACTTACCAGTATGCATCTGTTCTTGGCATGTAGAGATGCAGAGTTGTATACTTCCTCCCACCTCCCCGGGACCTGTATCTGTTCCAGTTTTATCTTACTTAGATGCACATGCATGGACATCTTTTTTCTTTACTTCTACTAACTCCATCATGGCGAAGGACAATCTAAGAATGGAGCCCATGCGCACGATCGTCCAAGGGAGGAGTCTCCTATCTTGTGACTGCAAAGACTTCTTCAAAGACGACAACATGCAATCATCGGAGCCCAACACCAGGTGGCGATCTAATGCTAAGTGTACAACTCTGCAGCTCTACATGCCAACAACGGATGCATACTGGTAAGTAGCATTTTCCTTTTTTGTAATTGAACATTTTGAAGTCTCCACGGTACGTTTTGGGACGTTTCCTGTCGCGGGCAGAAGGCCTACCCAATCATGTTAAGCCTCATTTTTATTGAGAAACTTGGGGGAATGCTTGGTGGCGGTTAGTTTGTGGTTTCCTGCACGTCATAACTTTGCATCACATAAATGTGAGGAAAATGTGTTTGAGGCATGTGCTGTAGATACACATGCTTTGCAACATCCGGACCCAACACTAGATGGCAGGAGTATGCAAATTGTTTTTCTTTAAAAGTCTTTTTGAGTCACAAGGTATGGTGACTCCTCCTTTCGGTGATAGTGTGCCTGGGCATCTACTCCACTGTTTTTCTCCCGCCATCGTGTTCGGATGTGGTTTGCGGTGCTCTGGTTCTGTAGTAGGGGGATCTCTGTGTATAGTCATAATCTGTGAATAGTCCTGCACATGTGCGTGGACCCCGGAGCAATCCAAATAGTCTCATGATGTCCTCTTCTGCAGTCCTGCATTCCACAATGATTCATATACAGACCACTGTGACCGATTCTTCTCTCCAGGGCTGGGGATACAAGGCACGTGGTCCCAGGCAGAAACCACGTATCACATCAATTTTCTGGAACTCGGAGCTGTTCCTTTGGCGCTGAAAGCCTTTCATCTGTCCTTCCGGACCAGCTCATTGCTTGTGCAGACGGACAACATGACTACAATGTATTACCTCAACAAGCAGGGGGGCTCGAGATCGCGCACACTGTCTCAGGAAGCGCAGGCGATCTGGCATTGCCTGTTAGCCAGGGGACTGACGATAACGGCTACCCATCTACCAGGTGTGCAGAAAACTCAGGCAGACGCACACAGCAGCCTTGTTCAGGAATACCATGAATGGGTCCTAAACGATCTTCGCAAGATGGGGCACTCCAGAAATAGATCTGTTCGCCACTGCCGACAACCGCAAATGCAGAGACTTCGCCTCCAGGTTTTACCAACCGGGAGCTCTGGGGAAGGCACCATGGATCAGCTGGTCGAACGGCTTTCTGTACGCTTTTCCGCCCATTACCCTGATTCCAGCAGTGTTGATCAAGCTGTCCCAATCCAGGGCCCGGAAGATCCTCACTCCTCCGGAGTGGCCTCGGCAGTGGTGGGTCAACTACCTGCTACACCGGTCTCTCCAGCCTCATCTGCGGCTTCCATGCCAGCCGAACCTTCTCACGAAGTTCGGGGGGGGGGGCAGATGGTGCACCCCAACCTCTCATCATTGAGTTTGGCAGCATGGCTCCTGAGCTAGTGCAGTATGGACACTTAAACCTGCCTGACAACTGCATGGAGATACTCAAGGAGGCAAATAGACCGTCTACAAGGACTTCCTACAAGTGGTAGAGGTTCTGCATTTGGTGTATGTCCAAGAATGCTGATCCTGCAAGGAAGATGTCATCCTTCCATACCTGGTGCATTTAGCTCAATCTGGCCTTAATTTCCATTCTATTAAGGTTCACCTCGCAGCATTAACTAGGAAAACGCAAACTTCCTTTTTTCAAATACCTTTACTTAAAGATTTTTTGGAGGGTTTGAAGGCTATTCCCCCCCCCCCCCCCCTCCCATTAGGCGTCCTTCGCTTCCATGAGAGCTGAATGTGGTGCTGTCTAGGTTGATGAAGGAGCCTTTTGAGCCTATTCATAAGGCTTCTTTGCAGCATTTATCCTGGAAGGCAGCTTTTCTTGTGGCTATAATATTGGCTCGCAGGGTGAGTGAGATTCAGGCTCTGTATTGTCAGGAGCCCTATACTGCATTTCATTCTTCCAAGGTTGTCATGAGCATTCACCCGAAATTTCTCCCTAAAGTGATATTTGATTTCCATGTCCACCAGACTATCTCTTTACCAACATTTTTCAACACCCTTCCTCTCCGGCGGAGAGGTCCCTTCATTCACTCTATGTGAAACGGGTGTTGAAATTCTACTTGGAGAAGACCAAAGACAATCGTAGGTCAGATCAGTTGTTTGTCAATTATGGTTCAGTCAGGACTGGTCTTGCCACCTCCAAACAGTCCATATCTAGGTGGATTGTGTCCTGTATACAACTGTTACCAAAAGGCTAACAAGACTTAGGGGGTAAGCCTAAGGCTAATTCGACTAGAGGCAAAGCGGCTACAGTGGCTTTGCTTTGTAACGGTCCCATTGCAGACATCTGTAAGGCGGCTACGTGGAAATCTGTCCATACCTTTGCTAAGCATTACTGCCTGGATTCTGATGCCAGGACAGATGCGCAAGTTGGACAGGCTTGGCTGACAAATTTATTTGCTCAGTAAGCATTTTTTCTTCTAGGTTTCTTCCACCACTGGGTTGGTTGTTTGGGATGGGCTTGCCATTCTATTCACAGATTATGATTATACACAGAGATCCCCTACGACAGAAGGAGTAGTTTCTTACATGTAACTCCAGTTCTGTAGTAAGGATATCTCTGTGATAGTCATAGGCAACCCACCCTCCTCCCTGGTGGAAGAAACTGTTTTTCCTGGATGCTACATGCCTGGCTTTTAATGAACTTTCAAAAAGAACTGAAAGTAACTTGCCTTTGGCTGTGCATCATGGGATATCGATGATCCCTTAAAGGCACGGTATCCCTTTTTCAGACCCCTATAATAATGGCAGCCTATGGAGCTTGTCTGTCCAACCCTTCCTCTCTATCATGACATGGGACGGCTGTTCTGTTGAACCAATTGGGTCTGCACATCAACATATCCAAGTCTGTCCCGACTCCTGTTCAGTGTCTGCAGTACTTGGGAGCCGCCATTGATACTCTCAAGGCAAGCATGTGCCCTTCGGAGGAGCGACGATTATCGATCCTTCGGAAGGCTCAGACTCTCATGGCTGTTCCAACGAGAACTGTGAGGACCATCCTCTCTCCTGGGGTCGATGGCCTCGTGTATCTTTCTCACTACACATGCACACCTCCACGTGAGGCTGCTGCTGTAATGGCTGGAGGATCAGTGGGAGCTGGGTGGACAGGATCCGTCTCTCAGCACGCTCTACAATCCCTGAAGTGGTGGTGTGCACCAGTGAATCTCCTCAAAGGGATTCCGTTCCACAAGGAGATACCAACTCGACCATGTGACAGATGCGTCTCTCCAGGGCTGGGGAGCGCATTCGGACCGCCTTCAGATACAGGGCACGTGGTGTCAGACAGAATCCACGTATCACAGAAATTTTCTGGAACTCCGAGCTGTTCATCTAGCACTGAAGGCCTACCACCCGTCCTTTCGGATCAGTTCCCTGCTTGTACAAACTGATAACACAACAACAATGTATTACCTCAACAATCATGGGGACTCAAGATCGCGCACACTGTCTCAGGAAGCGCAAGCGATCTGGAACTGGCTGTTGACCAGGGGACTGACGATAATGGCGACACATCTGACAGGTGTGCAGAATGCTCAGGCAGACGCGCTCAGCAGGCTCGTTCAAGAAAACTACGAATGGGTCTTAAGAAACAACGATGTGTTAAAGAGGCATCTTCGCAAGATGAGGCACTCCAGAAATTGATCTGTTTCCACTGCAGAAAAACGCAAATACCAAGACTTCGCCTCTAGGTTTTACCAACCAGGGACGCTGGGGAATGCACTGTGGATCAACTGGTTGGACAGCTTTCTCTACGCTTTTCCACCCATTCACCTGATCCCAGCAGTGCTAATCAAGCTGTCCCAATCCAGGGTGATCCTCATTGCTCCGGAATGGCCTCAGCAGTGGTGGTTCACCAACCTCCTACATCAGTCTGTCCTGCTGCTTCTTCGACTTCCGTGCCGGCTGGACCTCACAAAGTTCGGAGGGCAAATGGTGCACCCCAACCTCTCGTTGTTGAGTTTGGCAGCATGGCTCCTGAGCTAGTGCAGTATGGACATTTAAACCTGCCTCAAAACTGCATGGATATACTAAAAGAGGCAAAGAGAAAGTCTATAAGGACTTCCTACGCCTACAAGTGGAAGAGATTCTGCATTTGGTGCACTTCCAAGAATGCTGATCCTACGACCTGCAAGGAGAATGTCATTCTTCCGTACTTGCTGCATTTTACTCAATCTGGCCTTAATTCACCTCGCAGCTTTGACTGCGTATAGGAAATGCCCTTCACAAACTTCTTTTTTCCAAATCCCTGTCATCAAAGATTTTTTGGAAGGTTTGAAGGTGCTCCCCCCTCCCCCCCTGTTAGGCGTCCTTCGCCTCCGTGCTATCTAGATTGATGAAGGAGCCTTTTGAGCCTATTCATAAGGCTTCTCTGCAGCACCTTTCCTGGAAGGCACCTTGCCATGTGGCTATAACATCAACTCGCAGGGTGAGTGAGATACAGGCCCTGTGTTGCCAAGAGCCCTATACTGTGTTCCATGCATTGAAGGTTGTCATGAGGACTCACCCAAAGTTTCTCCCTAAGGTGATCTCTGATTTTCATGTGAACCAAACAATCATGTTACCAACGTTTTTTTAACATCCTTCCTCTCCGGTGAAGAACCGGACCTCTTAATGGCCCAGCGGCGCAGGGCACGCCTGAAATCTCCGAGTTCACCTGTCCAGGTATACAGAGACATGGAACACACTATTCGTGAGTAAGAGTAAATATTTATTTGGCTGCAGCCATGAACAGTGGTCCCAGAAGTAAAAAATAGTAAGTTCTCGGGAGACTGCTGCTTCAATCCGCAGCGTACAATCTTTTATAGCAATAGGCACACCCATATCCAACCCACACTCAAATAAATCTGAACCAATCACCAGTGACTTTCTTGTTTGCCAGAGTGCGGCGTGATCATCGCGGGCTTTAGTTTTTTACTCGTGCAACATCTTTTGCAACATGGTTAATCATGAACGTTATTTAGTGACTTATACCACCCGCCACAAGGACAGACGAGCCCAATTACAAACGTGAGCCACAATACACAAGGACAGACTAACTCTATCACAAACATGAGCCATAACGCGGGCTGGAATTTTACACAATCCCCTTTGTGTAAAGGATTGATCCTTTTGAGCAGAGCCAACAAGGACTAGTTTGTTTTTCCCAGCGAGCGTTGCATGTGTTTTCAGGGACAAGGAGTGCTGAGGGCATGACTCGGAACAGCTAAGGCCTGGGTAATGGCAATACAAAATGGAGTCTAAATACAAGATGGACGCGGTATTTGGATATTTCATATTTCCTCAGTCCTCCCTTTTGCCACGCACAGGCAAATCCTAGTCAGAATTTACATTAATGGCCATGAGTTGGGAGACTTGTTTTTGTAGCATTATTTGTGCATTCTTTTCTTTCTTCTTGCTTATCGGTCGGGGTATACATAATGTGGCACAAAGGCCGCAGATGGCCGGGCCGCATTGCAGGCAGAGGCAACAGGTAGTTATCACAGCTAAAATGGCTCCAATAAATGTCATAATCCTCCAACCCCAAGTGGACAGCATTCCCCAGAACCATCCTGTTAATGACCAATTTCCTTCGTCTTGATGGATAGACTCAGCTATCTTATGGAGTTTTGAGATGGCCTGGTATACCGTAGGGGCATTGTCCGGAATATAAATACAGCAGCTAGATCCGATCAATTTGCATACGCCTCCACGGTCAGCAAGGATAATATCTAATACCATCCTATTTTGGAGCGTGACAAGGGGGTCAGCAGCCAGCTCTGCTGTAATATTACTTAGAGCTCCACCTCGTTCATTGACAGTTGCCTCTACAACTCTAATAAGTTGTCTTGTGTCTCTACTGTTGTCTATTGGACCCCAGAATGAAAAGAGCCCTTTTAAGAAATCTCCTGCTTCTTGTGTGGTAGACAGCACTCCTCTTTTCTGCAGGTGGTGTTTGGCATCTGCTGTATATGTAGGGGGCAGTAACCAAGCAATATAACAGGTGCCTTTCCAGTTACTAGGTAAAGAAGTGTAGGCCTTACTCCCACACACGAAATATGTGTTATGTGAGGGTACCATGCGAGGCCAGTCTGTTCCATTTAGTGTTACAACATGCAGACACTTACTAGTACCCTTGTTCTTTGATCCCCCTTTTTAATACAAAATGGTGCCTGTTCGAACGTTACTAAAAGAGTTTGTCCTTTGCGAGGAGTCTTATCAGAGGGAAAGAAATACAAGTCTGTAGACCTGTTCTGGCGATCAGCATATTCTGACTTTCCACTGGTCACTCCATATACTCTTTTCCCATCTGGCCAACTCAAATGGTACAGATATAATCCAAAATCCCATACGTCCGTATTATCTCTGTTGGTATTAAATGCCCAACTGGTGCTTAACTCTCACCACGCACTACAGGAACCATTAAGGGAAGAGGGATATATGGTATCCCGGTGCTTACAGAACTCGGCAGAAGGCCGCAAACCCAACAATTAGTGGTGTTAATGGCCAGCTGATGTTGATGCAACATAGAAACAAACGTATTGTTGTGGAACTCGCTACTTCTTGACTCAAGATGCGGGGATAGAGTATTATGGGAATGCATTTCACTAATAACCTTGGTGGTAGGCTGTGCAAGAGTTTTATATGAAACACCCATCCTATACAAGAAATCATAATACATATTAGGACCACTATTATTAAAGTTGACACAATGATTATGCAATAATTTACAATATTTCTTTCTTTTCATTTGCATTTTGTCCATTGTCCTAGGGACAGCCAATTCCATTCTCTAGGTGTTGCCAGTGATTTGGTGGTTGTTTCACTCAGCCGTGATTATTTGCAGTCCTATGATCCTACAGGTCCCGCAGGCCTAAATGCCATTACTCGGGTCACAAGTCTAAAACTCAATCAAGGCCCTGCAACTTGAGTTCAATTCAGAATGTCGTTGACAAAAAATCATGGACAAAAGCAACGAGGCAATGCCGAAGTGTTCTTGCTTAGTCTTGGCCTCAAATTGTATCTTTTTGAACCAGGTACAGTTTGGTCCTGAAAAAGGAGGTGAGGCTCGGTAGTGTCTAATCTCAGTGAAGATGGCACCGCTGCTTTGAGAATCTCGTCGTCTTCTTTCTCAGACTTGGTGTACTTTAAGCGTGCATCACTGAAGGGCACAAATCTTGGAACTTTTTCGCACTCAACATCTCCTAGTCCATCTTTTACCCATTGATCATAAGGCAAGGGTAGGGGTACCTTTTTACAATGTACCCCATGCACCCAGTTTTTTCTTCTGGAAACCTTGACGGCTGTTCTCGTTGAAAGTAGGACCTGCTGCGGAGTTTTCTACCTTGGTTTGAGATTCTTGGTTCTCTGAAAATTCCTCACACACACCCAGTCTCCGGGTTGTATGGAATGGCCCTGGTCAGTGGAAGCTGGAGGCAAAGCATCATGCACCTGTTGATGAAGGACAGACATTCTTTTAGTTAAATCATGCAAATAATCAAGTAATATAGGATATTCAATATCCGAATATTTCTCTGGTCTAGGGACACCCCCCCCCCCCCCCAACCCCCAAAAGACAATGACTGGACGTCCAAACACAATCTCGTAGGGGCTAAGCCCCATGCGCGAGTGTGTTGTAGTCCTCGTGGATAGAAGGGCAAGAGGCAATGCATCAGGCCATGCTAGGCCCGTGGTGGCCTGTATTTTTGCAAGTTTTAAGTTTTAAGGTTCCATTATAGCGTTCCACTAAACCTGCTGATTGTGGATGGTTTGCTGCATGAAATTTCTGTCGAATACCTAGACCCGTACAAACTTTCTGCATGACTTGGCCCACAAATTCACTTCCGTTGTCACTCCAGATGATGCGGGGTAAGCCGAATCTTGGGAAAAAATCCTTTAAAATAGCTTTGGCAGTTATCAAGGCTGTGTTGTCTTTGAGGGGGTAGGCCTCTATCCATTTGGAAAAGGCACATACCACCACAAGTACGTATTTTAGGTTGTTACACCTCTCCATGTGAATGTAATCTATTTGGAGGACTTCAAAGGGACATGTCGGTGGTGCAAAGTGTCCTGCTGGAGTCGGCATTCCTTTTCCTGGATTATACATCAGGCACACCATACAGTTTTTCACTAGATTATCTGCGTATTTGGGAATGTTGGAGCTTTGCCAAACTGGTGCTAAAAGCTTGCATATCCCTTTGGCACTAATGTGAGCTGGACCATGTGCCATTGTCACAACAGGAAGTACATAAGCATTGGGTAGTAACCATCTTTGCTGATCAGACAAATCTGTCCAACAACCAGTGTCCTCTAGCCGACCAGTCATTTCTCTCCATTTGTCTTTCTCTTCTTGAGTGGCTTCTGCTTGTATGTTTTTCACATTTTCTAGAGTATCCTCACACATCCCTACCTCCACAATCCATTGTGCTGGACCAGCCATATACATTCGGTTGGACAAATTCCTAGCTGTTTCTTTCGCTACTTGGTCAGCATAAGCATTTCCCTTTCCAATGTCATCTGTTATCTTTTTGTGAGCAGTACACTTAATGATTGCTACTTATGTGGGCAAAGTAAGTGATTCAAGCAAGTGACTAACTGCCCGTGTTGTATTTTTGTCCCATGAGAGGTAAGAAAACCTCTTTCTTCCCAGAGGCGTCCAAAATTGTGCGCCACTCCGAATGCATATTGACTGTCCGTATATATGTTAACTTTTTTCTCTTTCGCTAATTCATAAGCTCTCGTCAATGCTATTCTGCTGCTTGAGCTGAATTGTATGGTATTTTAGCTGTCTCTACGATTGTGTGCATAGGCTGCTGTGGTATCGCCGTTAGGCAATTTAAAACATGAACCATCAATATACAGTGTTCCATCAGGATTAGGAATCGGAGTATCTTTGAGATCTATTCTACCTTTTGTCTCTTCCTCTGTTCGAAAAATGCAATCATGATGCTCAATAGTGTCTGAATCTGATGGAAGTGGCAGCAAAGTGGCAGGATTTAGTGTAATACATCTCTTTAAGGTGATGTGGCTTGCTAGCAATGGTAATTCGTACCCAGAGAGACGGGCGGTGTCTTCGTTCTGTTCAATAACGTATCTACAGCATGGGGAACCATAACAGTAAGTGGAGAATCTAATACCAATCCTGCTGACTGGCGGATTGATATTGCTGCTGCTTTCAGACAGCTTGGTAATGCTCTTGCGACAGGGTCCAAAACTGCTGAAAAATATGCACAAGGGCGTTGTTTATCACCAAAATGCTGTGTCAATACTGATAATGCACAACCTTCTCTCTCGTGGACGTACAGTAAGAAGGGTTTAGTATAATCAGGGGTACCTAGTACTGGTGCAGAACATAAAGAGGACCGTAGGTCCATAAAACTCTTCTGACATTCTGGTGTCCAAGGGAGAGGGTGCTGTGTATCCTTTAGTGTCAAAGCTAATAGAGGCTTGGCTATCAGAGAAAAATTTGGTATCCACTGACGATAATAAGAGGTAATGCCTATGAAAGCACATACCTCCTTTTGTGTGCGTGGGATCGTCATCTGTGAAATAGCTTGTATTCTTTCAGGAGTCAGTCTATGCCCTTCTTTTGACAAGAGATGACCTAAATAAGTAACCTCTTGTTGACCGTACTGTAATTTGGACAAGGAGACCTTATGCTTATATTGAAACAAGTGTTGTAGAAGCAAAAGAGTAGCCTCTTTGCACAATGACTCTGAATCTGCTGCTACCAATAAGTCATCCACATACTGTATTAGGGCAGTACCTTCTGGTAAGGATAATGCATCAAGCTGAGATTTAAGTGCTTGGCTGTAGATAGAGGGACTCTCACATTAACCTTGAGGAGCTCTACAAAATCTAAAACTGCGACCTCCTAAAGAGAATCCAAAAATATCCCTGGTATCTTCAGCTATCGGAATGCTAAAAAATGCATTCTTGAGGTCAACAACAGAAAACCATGAAGCAGTAGAAGGTATCCTAGTAAGCAATGCAGTAATGTCTGGCACAACAGGGAATTGAGGCAAAAAATTTCAATGACAAAGCGATAAACAGGAGGCTGTCTGGTCTGTACGTTTAATCACAGGAAGAACAGGGCTGTTGCACATATTACCTCTTGTTTCTTCAACAACACCTTTCTGTATCAGATATTAAGAGCAAAGCCTGTTCACCTTCACTAGATATCTTATATTGAGGAATGCGTGGCAACTTGATATTACTCTTCAATGTGATAGAGTAGGGTGGAATTTGCAACAATCCGACATCATTAGGACCTTGTGCCCATAGGGAGACAGGTAACTGTCAGAGCTCGTGGTAAGGCATTAATGGAAAAAATACTGGGGACACTATTCGTTGGCCTAAGGTCAAATGTACTCCTTGAGGAGAGCAGTATAGTGTGGCATATAATCTCTTCAAAAGGTCAAGACCTAACAAATTCTCAGCACAGCCAGTAGTAAGAATAAGAGGTGCCTCCAAATGACATGGTCCTACCGATATGGGCAAGGGGCTAGAAACAGGATTCTGTACAGGTGTCCCAGAAAATCCTACTGAAACATTTGTAATGCCAGACAAAGGTGCCCCAGGGAGCTTGGAGCGAACAATGGAGCTTTTAGATGCGCCGGTGTCCAATAGAAATTGTTCCTGCACCCCTTATGTAGTGACATTAACATAAGGACCACGTTGATCTACAGGAATAGTCGCAACACCCTCACTTTGTCCTAGGCTGTCCTATTGGGAAACAAAAGCCTGTCCTTCTCCTCGATAATCATCATTATAATAGTTTCCTGTCTGCCCTAATGGTTGATCAAAATAATTTGCATTGGACTGTAGTAAAGGTCGCCGATCTTGTATCAACGTTCCTCGTCCCCTGCCTTGTGGCACAGACTGATATCCGCCCCGGCCTCTAGGTACTAGTCCCATATTCTCTTTCTGGGCCAAGTGTGGACATCTATTTTTGAAATTACCATCTTCCTTACAGTAGGCACATTGGTTAGGACCAAGAGGTGGGCGTGGAAAATTATATCCCTGACTTTGCTACTGATACGGTTTCTGAAATTGAGGCGCATTCTGATGGATCCTCTGTTGGTCCCGTGGAGAATAAGACTGTTGCAAAAGGACCTTCGTTTTGAGGTCTTTATTTTTCTTATCCAACCTCTCTTTCTCCTCCAGATCCCTATTCTCATAATATTGAACCATCGTCAAAATCCCTGAGGGCGTTGTTACAGGCCATGCGCTCTCAGACAGTTTGAGTCTAGTAGATAATTCCGGCAGTAAGTTAGAGACAAATTTATCCACAAATAATCTCTGGCCACCTGGTGCGGCCATATCTTGTCCACTATGATCAACAAATGATTCCTCAAAACGGGTAAAGAAATCGGACACCGACTCCTCTTTCTTTTGTTTACACGCGGATAATTTATCCCAATTGACTGCTTGGGCAGGCATCAGAGTTTTCATAAGTGTTACTATTCTGTCGTGCAATTCTACTATAATTGGTTTAGCCCCACCCACCTGCCTTTGGTCTGCTTGTACAATGGCAGCCCAGTTACTGCCTAACTCAGCTGCGTGATCCTCCCTACGAATCTTATTCCATATTTCGGATGGGACTATTTGGCCCATCAACATGTCTATATCAGATAATGTTAAAGTACAAGAGGACAATGTCTGCGTTAATTCCTTGTAATAACCTGCCGGATTTTTGTTTTAATGCAATAGCCTCTGATCTTTTCCATGGAACATGTACCCAAACTTGCTGGAAATGAGCAGCCACAGGGTGAGCTCCTCCAACAGCATCACGCCATACTGGTTGTACCTCTCGCATAGGGTATGTTCTTTCTAATGTAACAATTCTGTAGTAGGGGATCTCTGTGTATAGTCATAATCTAGAGAATAGTCCCGCCCATGTGCGTGGACCCCGGAGCAATCAAAAATAATCTCTTATAGTGTCAAAAAATGCAGAAAAGCATAGACCCTTAAGAGAATTTAAAGACAGATAATGCAGCCTAAAAAGGCTACACTGTCCAGTACTTCAACTAGAAATTCCACCACAAAATCCACAAAACAGCAAAAGCCTGTACAGATTTCCCTTGCTTTAACAGCAAACTCCCTCAGGAATGATAGAGAGAAGAACCTGGACAGACAAGCCCCATAGGCTGCCATTATGTGGCTCAAAACAGGATACTGTGCCTTTAAGAGAATCTTCCAGAACCTTCTCCCAGTATCCCAGAATGCATAGCAGGTCCAACTTACTTTCAGTTCTTTTTTCCGGCTCCTGCAAGCAGGACCCTGGAGCATTGAGCTCTCCCTTTTCAAGGGTTTTGTTGGTGTTTTTTCACTAAATTCGATTTTGTGTACTTTTAAAGTACTTTGGTGACTTTCTTCTTGGTTTTCTGCACCCTTTTGTTGTCCATAATGCCTGCATTATTTGACAAATGCCCGGAGTGCTCCAGGAAGAAGGCCAAGTCCGATCCCCATGAGGTGTGTATCCTCTGCCTTCCCTCTTCCCACATCCCAGAGGAGTGTGTGATCTGTAGAGGCTTCTCTGGCAGGACCCTGAAGGACAGGAGGAAGATTAGACTTCAGGGCCTGGAAGAAAGAAGACTGAAGGCTCAAGGTGGGTCTGGCAGGGCTTCTACTGCCCATGCTGAGGCCTCTGGGGGGCTCCTCAGGGGCAGGAAGTCCAGCAAACATCCACGGTCTCCGTCTGGGTCGGTTGCTCTGACCACGACGTCGAGAGGAAGGTCCACGGCCAGTTCTCGGTCTCCCCAGGGCTCTGGGTTGAGAAAACGTCGACGTTGAGGGACTTACACAGGCCGCCGTCGAACCCGGTGTCGATTTCTTCGCCGTCGGCGTCGAGTGGACGGCATCGGAGGACCCGGCGTCGGCGCTCGCCGTTGAGGCGACACCGCCGTTCGCCGTCGAAGGCGAGGACCTCGTCGAGGGGATCCTTGTCGTCGAGGCCGCCGTCGAAGAGGGCGCGGTCGCCGTCGAGGCGGAAGAGGTCTCCGGCGCAGAAGAAGTCGACGTCGAGGCGATCGAGGTCGAGGCGATCGAAGAGGTCGTCGTCGAGGCGGTCGAGGTCGCCGTCGAGGCGTCAGCGCCCGTCGAGGTTTAGAGGATCGTCCATCTGGTCGGGGTCGACGTCGAGGCATAGAAGCCGATCGACGCCGAGGCGTGTGAAACGGTCGACGCCGAAGGGCCGCTCGACGTCGAGGGGACCACGTTCGACGTCTGAACACCGGTCTTCGACGTCAGGGGGTCGTAAGGACAGGCCGAAGACTGTGGGGGGCTCCCCTCAGTCAGGACGGGATGGTGGCTCGCCGGGAACGGCGTACTCAGAGGTGTATACCCCTAAGAAGACTATTACACCTCCTCCTCCTTTGCCTAGAGGTCCTCCTCCGAGGGCTCCGACTCCTCCTCCATTGCCTCCTCTACCTGCTCTTCCGTCTGGACCGCAGGCCCCGGTGCCGGGTGCTCCTCCTCCGGTTCCACCGAGATCGGTGTCGATGCCCAGACTTCCGACACCTCAGAAGAAGACTCCTAAGTCGAAGGTTCCTCCTAAGCCCAAGACGTCCGACCCGGGGAAGCCGGCGGAGCGTCCCAGACCCAGGAGATCGAGGTCACGCTCAGGGAGGAGAGACAGATCTAGGAGTGGACACGTATCCTCCTCGAGATCCAGACATCGCCATAGGAGGCATAGGTCCAGGTCCCGTTCGGCCTCTGCGACCCGTTCGTATTCACCTACATTGTCGGATTCACCGGAGACGAGGGTGTCTCCGATAGATGACATTGGCACGTTCCAGGAGGTTCTCCTGAGAGGGGCTGCGAAGTTGGGGATCAAGGTGACGGCCCCTATGCCCACGACTTCTGTGATCTTGGAGACTTTGCACGCGAAGCACCTGTCTCGTCCCCTACTGCCTTTGGTGCCAGGACTGGTCGAGCCTGCTGAACAGCTCTTCCTTACGCCGGCGGGGGTGAAAGCCGCTCCCTCCAGGCTTGTCAAGAAGTACAGGGCTCCAGAGTCGGACCCGGCCTTCTTACGGAAGGACCCAGTACCTGATTCGGTGATTGTGACGGCGGCTCGCAAACTACATGCTACCTCCCCGTCCTCCACTGTGCCTCCAGATAAGGAGAGCCGCTGGATTGACTCAGCTGGACGGAAGGCGTGTGGGACGTCTTCCACGACTATGAAGGCCTCCAGCAACTCGGCGTTGTTGGGGCGGTACGACCGTGCACTGTGGGACTCCATGGAACAGTTTGCGGATCTTGTCCCGCGTGACAGGAAAGAGGACTTCATGGAGATCGTCCAGGAAGGGATGCTGGTTTCGAACCAGGCCATCAGCGCCGCGGCGGATATCTCCCTGTTGGCCGCGCATGGATACTGCCATGGTATCAATCAGAGACGCCATGCTTGGCTCCGGCTGACGTCGCTCAAGCCTGAAGCGCAACAACGAGTGGCAAATCTGCCGTTTTCCGGCGATACCCTCTTCGGGAAACACGCAGATGACGAAATGGCCAGGATGAAGGCCGAGGCTGAAACCCTGACGGCTGTGGGCTTGGAGAAGCCCAAAGAAAAGAAACCCTACCGCCAGTTCCAACGACGGTTCGGGTCGCAGGGTAGAGGAAGGGGACAGTCTTCTGGGCAACAGCAGCAGCAGCAACAACAGCAGCAATACAGAAGGCCCTTCCAGAAACGTCAGAGGGGTAGAGGTGGACAGCAGTCCTCTACCGCGAACAAGGGCCCGGCTGGGTCTCGACCCTGAGCGGTTACTTCCCCTTCGTCCGTTACCCGCTCCGGTGGGGGGAAGCGTTCAATTTTTTCTGGCAGTGGAGAAAAAGTACTCAGGACAAGTGGGTGCTGAATATTGTTTGCAATGGATACAGTCTTCGGTTCACCAGCCCTCCTCCATTGATTCCCCCGGTCAGCTCGCAGTATCAGCTGCGCGAGCTCCAGGCGGAGGCCGATATCCTGTTAAGGAAAAGGGCGATAGAAGACGTACCTCTGTCTCAAAAAGGAAGAGGTCTGTACTCTCTGTTTTTTCTGGTCCGCAAGGAGGACAAGAACGAGTTCAGGCCCATTCTGGACTTGCGACAGGCAAACAAATGGATTCGCAGAGAAAAGTTTCGCATGCTGTCGTTGCATCAGATTTATCCTCAGCTGCAACGGGGAGACTGGCTTTGCGCCATAGACCTACAGGATGCGTACTTCCATGTGCCCATTGCACACAAACACAGGAAGTTCCTGCAATTTCAAGTCGGCACCAATCACTATCAGTACACGGTACTTCCGTTCGGGCTGAAGTCTGCGCCCCGGACGTTCTCGAAGTGCATGGCAGTGGTAGCGGCACACCTGCGGAAGAACAAGGTGTTTGTCTACCCATACCTGGACGATTGGTTGATCAAGGCCTCCTCCTTCTCGGAAGCTCAAGCACACTTCCAGAAGACGTGCGTTCTCTTGAACAAGCTGGGGTTGCACATCAACATGTCCAAGTCTGTCCCGACTCCGGTCCAGTGCATCAAGTACTTGGGAGCCTCCATCGATACACTGTCGGCAAGCGTGTCTCCTTCGGAAGAGCGACGTTTATCACTCCTTCGGAAGGCTCAGGCACTCCTGTCCGCTCCATCCACGACAGTGAGGACGGTGTCTTCTCTGCTGGGATCGATGGCCTCTTGAATCTTCCTGACGCCACATGCACGGCTGCATATGAGACCGCTGCAAGAGTGCTTGGAAGATCAGTGGGACCAGAGGAGAGGCTCTTGGGACGACAAGATAAGACTGTCTCTGCATGCTCTTCAGTCCCTGAAGTGGTGGTGTTCAGCGGAGAATCTCCTCAGAGGGGTTCCCTTCCACAAGGACATTCCCACTCAGACTATCGTGACGGATGCTTCTCTCCTGGGATGGGGAGCGCACTCCGGAGACCTGCAGATTCAAGGGACGTGGTCCCCGTCGGAGTCCACGTACCACATCAATTTCCTGGAACTCAGGGCTGTTCACTTGGCGCTGAAGGCCTTTCAACTGTCCTTCCGGACCAACTCTCTGCTTGTACAGACGGACAATACGACCACGATGTATTACCTCAACAAGCAGGGGGGCTCGAGATCACGCACTCTGTCTCAGGAGGCGCAGGCGATCTGGTATTGGCTTCTGGCTCGGGGACTCTCGATAACGGCCACTCATCTGCCAGGTGTGCAGAATGTTCAGGCAGACGAGCTGAGCAGACTGATTCAGGAAAACCACGAATGGGTCATAAACGACGAAGTACTAGGAGAAGTCTTTGCAAGGTGGGGAACTCCAGACGTAGATCTGTTCGCCACCGCCAAAAACAGCAAATGCCGAGACTTCGCCTCCAGGTACTACCAGCCGGGGGCGCTGGGGAAAGCGTTATGGATCAACTGGTCGAACAGCTTTCTGTACGCTTTTCCACCCATTCCCCTGATTCCAGCGGTTCTCATCAAGCTCTCCCAATCCAGGGTGAAGATGATTCTGATTGCCCCGGAATGGCCCAGACAGTGGTGGTTCACGGACCTGCTTCACCGGTCTCTCCTTCCTCACATGAAGCTGCCGTGCAGGCCGGACCTTCTCACGAAGTTCGGGGGGCTGATGTTGCACCCCAACCTCTCGTCTTTGAGTTTGGCGGCATGGCTCCTGAGTTAGTGCAATATGGTCATCTGAATCTCCCTGCAGATTGTATGGACATACTGAAGGAGTCTGAGACCTTCCACTAGGACTTCCTATGCTTACAAGTGGAAGAGATTTTGTATCTGGTGCAAGTCTAAGAACTATGATCCGACGACTTGTAAGGAAGATGTCATCCTTCCTTATCTTCTACAGTTGGCACAGTCTGGCCTTAATGTCCATTCTATTAAGGTTCATCTTGCTGCTTTGACTGCCTACAGGAAATGCCCTTCGCAGACTTCCTTCTTCCAGATCCCTGTGATCAAAGATTTTTTGGAAGGCTTGAAGAAAGTGTTCCCTCCTGTCAGGCTTCCTTCGCCTTCATGGGAATTGAATGTGGTGCTGTCCAGGTTGATGAAGGAGCCTTTTGAACCTATTCATAAGGCTTCGTTGCAGCACCTGTCCTGGAAGGCGGCGTTCCTCGTGGCCATTACATCGGCCCGCAGGGTGAGTGAAATTCAGGCGCTGTGTTGCCAAGAACCTTATACTGTATTTCATGCTGCTAAGGTTGTTATGCGTACTCACCCTAAATTTCTTCCCAAGCTTATTTCTGATTTTCATGTCAACCAGACCATAACTTTGCCTACGTTTTTTCAGAATCCTTCATCTCCAGCGGAAAGGTCGTTACATTCCCTGGATGTTAGGAGGGTGTTGAAATTTTATCTGGATAAAACCAAAGATATTCGTAGGTCTGACCAATTGTTTATCAATTATGGCTCTGTCAGGACGGGTCTTGCGACCTCTAAGCAGTCTATCTCTAGGTGGATTGTGTCCTGCATACAGTTATGTTACCAAAAAGCTAAGAAAGACCTTAGGAGGTAAACCTAAGGCTCATTCCACCAGGGGCAAAGCTGCCACGACAGCTTTGCTCCGTAATGTTCCGATTGCAGAAATCTGCAAGGCGGCCACTTGGAAGTCGGTTCATACCTTTGCTAATCATTACTGCCTGGACACTGATGCCAGGGCAGACGCTCAGGTTGGGCAGGCTTCGCTGCGAAATCTGTTCGCACAATAGTGGCGTTAATTCTCTCTTCTCCACCACCGCTTTGGTGTGGGGATGGGCTTGCCATTCTATTCACTAGATTATGACTATACACAGAGATCCCCTACTACAGAAGGAGTAGTTTCTGTCCTGTAACTCCAGTTCTGTAGTAGGGGTATCTCTGTTATAGTCATAAGCGCCCTCCCGCCTCCCCGGTGGAGAGAGATGTTCAGTTGAGGAATGCGACAGGTCTGGCGTGTTACGCCTTCAAAAAGAACTGAAAGTGAGAGGGACCTGCTATGCATTCTGGGATACTGGGAGAAGTTCTGGAAAGTTCTCTTAAAGGCACAGTATCCTATTTAAGCCACATAATGGCAGCCTATGGGGCTTGTCTGTCCATGCCTTCCTCTCTATCATTTCTGAGGGTGTTTGCTGTTAAAGCAAGGGAAATCTGGACAGGCTTTGCTGTTTGTGGATTTTTGGTGGAATTTTCTAGTTGAAGTACTGGACAGTGTAGCCTGTGAATATAGGCTGCATTATTTGTCTTTAAATTTTCTCTTAAGTGTCTTTGCAGTTCCGCAATTTTCTGACAACTTAAGAGATTATTTTTGATTGCCGGGGTCCTCGCACATGGGCGGGACTATTCACTAGATTATGACTATAACAGAGATACCCCTACTACAGAACTAGTTACAGGACAGAAACTACTCCTTCTCCGTCAACGTGCCGAAGTCACACCTGTGTCCCTCTCAGAAGTTCCTCCTCATCGGAGCGGTTCTAGACTCGGCGCACTTTCGGGTTTATCCTCCCGAACAGCGGGTTTGGGATATTCAGGCTTTGATTCCGATCTTTCGGCCTTTATCCCGAGTCTCGGTCAGGTTGACGCTGCGGTTTCTGGGGCTGATGGCCTCCTGCATCCTTCTGGTACTCACGCCCGGTGGCGGATGCGGGCTCTGCAGTGGGACATGAAGTTTGTGGGCCCAGCATCAGGGCAACTTGTCCGATCACGTCTTGATCTCGGAGGGCACTGTAAGACAGTTGCAGTGGTGGCTCACTGACCGCGATTGGGTCAGTGGCAGATCCCTCTCCCTACCCCACCCGCAGCACGTGGTTGTGACGGACGCGTCCCTCCAGGGCTGGGGTGGCCACATGGGAGAGGTGGAGATCAGAGGCCTCTGGTCTCCAGCAGATTCCCGGCTCCATATCAACCTTTTGGAGCTGCGGGCGATCCATTTAGCGCTGAAGGCATTCCTCCCCTCTGTCCGGGGGAGTGTAGTGCAGGTGTTCACGGACAACACCACCGCCATGTGGTACTGCAACAAACAGGGCAGGGTGGGGTCATGGACCCTATGCCAGGAGCCTCTGCGCCTCTGGCAGTGGCTGGAACATCAGGGCGTGACCCTGGTGGTTCAACACCAGGCAGGTTCTCTGAATGCTAGTGCGGACGAACTCAGCCGTCGGTGCATGATGGATCACGAATGGCGTCTGAACTCGGACGTGGCGCAAGGCCTTTTTCAGCAGTGGGGAGAGCCTTGGTTAGATCTATTCGCCACAGAAGAGAACGCGCAATGTCATCAGTTCTGCGCGTTGGAATTTCCAAGGCGGCACTCGCTCGGAGACGCTTTTCATCGCGAGTGGAGTTGCGGTCTATTGTACGCCTTTCTGCCTATACCACTTCTGCCCAGAGTGCTGAAGAAGATCAGGCGCAACCGGGCCCAGGTTATCCTTGTGGCTCCAGACTGGGCACGAAAATACTGGTATCCCGAGCTACTCAGCATGTCAATCGATCCCCCGATTCGTCTGCCTCTTCGGGAGGACCTTCTGTCGCAGCAGCAGGGGACGGTCCTCCACCCGAACCTGTCCAGTCTCCACCTACAAGCTTGGAGATTGAGCAGCGGCAGTTGAGGCCTTTTGACTTGCCTCCTGAAGTCTGTAATGTCATTCTGGCAGCCAGGCGGAGGGATGGCTTCTTTGGCCGTTCCGTCCTCCAGGACTTTCTGGTGTGATTATTGGTTCGCAGACCCACCACCGGGGTTGGTATTGCTGGGGTATCTATTCTAAGGTAAGGAATCTATCACCAACGTGTCTCTTTCAGATGCACAAGTTACTACTTGTGTAACGATATATCTGTAAGAGACATTAGTTAGTGATAGATTCCTTACCGACCCACCCATCCTCCCCGTTCTGCAAACCGATATCTAGGCTTAAGGTCATCCCCTTTCAGGGCCCTAGTTTCATGGCACCAGTGTTGGTACTATCATGGCTCTGCGTATCTGGCGTGGAAAAGCTGTGTATCAGAACTGACGTCAGCGCGCATGGGCGTCGTCTAAGTACTCTGACGTCAATCCGGCGCTAACGACGACGGACACGGAGCCGTGGACGACGCCTGCCGGCGCGCAGGGGTATTGCTACGCAAAAGTTTTCCGGATCCAGTCTGACGCCTGGGGATATTCTAAGGTAAGGAATCTATCACTAACTAATGTCTCTTACAGATATATCGTTACACAAGTAGTAACTTGTGCATCAATATTACAGGCCAAGGATCTCGCCTCCGTAGACGCCACCTGAATCCCCAAGTAACGAAACTATCCGTCTCCCATCGGAGCCCGAGCTCCGGCAAGTCGTCCCCGGGCACCGACCCCAATCCCGACAACGGATAAATCAAAGACTTACGTCTGTTGAGTTGCAGTCCCGACGCATCCCCAAACCGATCCAACTGAGTGAGCAGCACAGGGCCCTCAGATAAAACAAGGCATCGTCTGCATACAAGGAGAAGATGTTACACGTGTCTCCCACTTGTATGCCCCATTGCGACATCTCCAGACGGATCCGGACGGCCAAGTGCTCTATCGCTAGAGCAAAGAGAAGTGGTGAAAGGGGACACCCCTGTCGTGTACCCTGCCCTAACTGCCACTCCTCCGAACGCGCAGTCCCCAATCTCACCCGAGCTCTGGGGGAGTCGTATAAAATACGGACCCAACGGCAAAAGTTTGGGCCCAAGCCCATCACCCGGAGAACTTCCTGCAAGTAAGCCCAGTCCACGGTGTCAAACGCCTTGGCCAGGTCAACCGATACGAGCACCATCTGATCATCCAACCCCTGAACCTCATGAATGATATGGTTCAAGCGCCTCAGGTTCATGGCGGTGTTACGCCCTGGAATAAAGCCGCATTGGTCTGGGTGGACAACTGCTCCATATGCGGGGCAAACCGGGTGGTCAATAACTTAGTCAAAATGTTTACGTCAGTATTGATCATGGTGATAGGGCGATACGCGGAAGGGTCGAGCTTGTTTCCCCCCCCCCCCCCCCCCCCGGTTTAAGGAACATACACATTTCTCCACTGGACATGCTCAGCGGGAGAGATCCGGTCTCAAAGACGTCGCATAGACCTGCACCAAAAGATGCGCCATCGTGGCTCCGAACTCCTGGTAAAACTCCGGCAGGTATCGGTCACCCGATGACTTTGCGCGCAGCAGGCTGGCGAGGGCTGTCTGCACCTCGTCCGCTGATAGTGCCGCATCCAGGTCCTTCTGATCGGCTGCCGAGATAGAACTAATTAAATTCAAGGTTCTTTGCCTTGCGTTTAAAATCCTTAAAGGTATGTCTCCCCAAATTCTGGAGAATTTGCGAACACCGTATGTCCCCCCGCGCAACCTTAGATCTCTAGGTCAGAATCTGGCAGTGGTTCCTCGCTTCAGACTTGCCAGAGCGGGTGGTCGCTCTTTTCGTGTGCGAGCGGCTATGTGGTGGAATTCTCTTCCTCCACATATCCGGGCGATTGACGACCTTTTTCAGTTTAGACGGGCTGTCAAGACTTTTTTATTTGTTTAGTTTCCTGATGCTCTTCCTGCCTCTACTGTGTCTTCTGGTGTTGTGTTTACCTCGTCAAAGCGCCAGGACGCCCCTTCGCTGGGGCAGCTGTGCGCGGTACAAATAAAAATAACATAACATAACCTAGAAGGGAGGGTTAGCCCCTGCAAATAAGGGGAATAAGAGGCCTCGGAGATGCCCGGGTCCGCAGTGTATACCCGCTGGAGGTGGAACCTAAGAGTCTCAAGAATCGCCCCTTCTGAATGGACCACAGTCTCATGGGCGTCCCGCAGAGCCATAATACGTTCCGGAGTTTGCTCCTTACGGTGGATCCAGGCCAGCAATCGCCCTGATTTGTCTTCTTCTCTATGAAGCCTCAGTCTATATTGGCCTAGGGTATACTTATCCAGACGGTCCAGTATGTCATGGACCTTCCCTTGGGCTACCCGTTCGTCCGTACGCTGTAGGTCGTCAGGAGACCCCGCAGTCTGGACATGCAATAGCCCCTCCTCTGCTGCCTGCAAGTCCCTGAGAAGCTGTTTCCGGACTCCATACGTCAATCCCATACAGGCTCCCCTCACCACTGCCTTCAGGGCCTCCCATTTAGTGGCCAGCGACAAGTCTCCCACCTCCCAATTAAGTTATACATAATCTGATAGGGCCTTCTCAACATGCGCTCTTCCCACGGAGTCACGGAGGATATCTACTGGGAACCTCCAAGTACGTGGACGGGAAACTGGAGCTCCCCATTGTGTGAAGTTGGCCTGATATATGATGCTCACTAGTTCTAGTGATCACCTTGTATCAGTCCAAACAACCCTTATGGTGATTGGTTGTAAGTCAACCTTATAGACCAGCTATCCTAATGGTAGCATGGACAAAGCAGTCTTAGGCTAAACTCTTTTGGCATGTGAAGCCAGCTGTTTTACCACAATATAACCCCTTGAATACCAAGTGAAAGGACACCACACAGGTTGTTATGAAAATAAACAGTCTATTTATTAATAACAACACCTCTGAACTCTTTATGAGGTCAGAGGGCTAAGCACATGACAATCTCTTACGAAAAATACTACAAGTTGCACAAAATTACAATGGTGACCTAGGGGAACGACAAACCATATACTAAGTAAGTGGAATGTGAGAGTCGATAAAGGAAATGGAGCTGTCCAGAGGCTGTAGGATCGATGGGACCACGTTATACTAACTTCAGGTAAGTACTTGGAGGCCCACGGAACGCGTGTGCAGAGTGTGAACTCACACGCGAGATGCGTAACAACGTCTATGGACAGTACAGTTCAAGTAAAAGGTGAGTACGGACAATCCTGACTAGGTAGGACTAAAACGACTGTGGAACTGGACACTAGGACAGTTAAACTATCCTTGAGCACCGAAATGCTCTCGTTACCTCACCCACGGGCTGCGGGTGCATAGGTGCGAAGTCGTGTCGGGTTCTCGCGTTGAAGTCTATGGAGCCTGAAAGAAAAGATGCTGCAGGCGACCAGGAGGAAGATGTCCGGTGCGATCCAAGGGTGGATCGGTGAAATAGAGGACCTGAAAGCAGAGGGGACAATGTTCAAAGTCACTAGCCAGTGACCGGTGTGGAACCAGGAAGGAACCAGATGTCGTCGTTGCGATCAGGTGAAGAGTGGACGCTTGACTCTGCAGCCACGTGGACCAGGAGGTGTCTTCGACGACCAGGATGGAGGCACGAGCTGCCCCACGCAGGCTCTCGCTGTCGGCGGTGTCGAATCCGGGCTGGGACTCAACAGGCCTTGGCAAAGGCAACCCACGCGGTGAGTGAAGAAAGCGTCTGGTGCGGACTAGGAGAGTCCGGGGTGCCCCTCTTTTGGAAGGGAGCAAGGGCCAATCTGGAGCAACCAGATCAGCAGTGAAGATTTCAAAGTTCGTTGTCTAGGAGGCCACTAGCCAGCCGGCAAGTGACCAGACAACGCGTCGAGCAGGAACCAAGCAGAAGGGCCCCACGCAGATCTCGTGGATGCTGGAGGGCTGATCTTCGGTGCAGGGGCTGCTCGGGGCTAAGGCTTCTCAGTCCCCAAAGCACTTGTTCGAGTTTACCTCGGGAGTCGTGCTGGAAGCGAAGTGCAGGTTCGTTCAAGATGGCCGGTCCCACGTGTCTCGTCTCACCCATGGGTCTCAGCTTTGCTGCAGATGTGAGTTGAGGTCGGAGAGGTCTGGGAATCTGGGTCTCGTCGGGCTCTGAAGTCTGGATCCTCGAGGGAAGACGACAAAGTGAAGCCGCTGGACGCTTGATGGTGCCTGCAGTTGTAGGGTGGACACTCCTTGTCCACAAGGGAGATTCTTCAGTCTTCTGTGGAGCAGAATGTCGAAGGCCAGAGTTTCTTCTTGTTGAATAGTTCAGGATAATCTAATTTGGAATGGGACCAGCTCCCACCTTTATTCTCCTAAAGCGGGCTGCACTACTGACTAGGTCCCTCCCCTGGGTGGGACCAGGAAGGGGGGTGGCTACACCCCCTATCCTTTGTCCGGTTTCCCGCGAGAGCTGGGGCTGGGATGCCCCAGCAACTGGTTGGAACCGGTGTATGCACAGGGCACCTTGTGTGCCCCAGGCATGTCTCATTCATTGCAGGCCTCCCTACCTCAATACACAACATCCTGTCTGGGGTGGTGCTAGCACCTCCCAAGGCAGGAAACCCTTTGTCCAGGCCATCCTCGCTGGAAGGACTCCCAGCAGCAGGAGGTCAGACTTGTGTCTGTGGTGGCAGCATCCATTTTGTGATGCTGAGGCTCGAGTTAACTTTAACCGGGGTTCACAGTTACATACATGTCGTGTCCCTCTAGAAGGGTGGAATGCTACCCCCGTCGCCAGAATTGGCGAGGGGGTAGTATTCCAAATCGTATGACACCTTACTCGACATGTTTTGATAATGTTATACCAGAGTTAGCATTCAACCGCGAGGATGATAATGCGCTTAAGAGTATATGGTATAGCGTTATCATGGAACAGCTATTAGGACTTTGTTCAGCAAGCTGCAAACTGGCTCAGCTCATGCCAGAGCACCATCTCACATAATTCCAAGCACTCTGCCTTCAGGATTGATAAGGCCTGCCATAGGAGTGACTGATAGGAATATATGTGTCCATTTTAGGGTTAGATATAGGTATAATATATCTACAGCAAAGGGTGTTTACAACACCTTGCCCCAGCTGTCATGCAGCCAGCTGTGTCAGATTTAGATGGCCAGCCAGGGGTGGCATAATACATGCTTCAGCCCCTGGTAGGCCCTGGGTACACCTATGCCCTGGGTAAAGGGACTGATAAGGTGGCCCAGTACCAATTGGTAAATGCACCTAAGGTACATGGTTGTCAATTTAGAGAGAGAACAGCTAGGCTGTGGGTCTGATTAGCAGGCCCACAGCCAGGGAAAGTCCGTAAACCAGTGAAGCAAAAAGCAAAAATCTTAGTCATGCTGCTCTCCGCGTTAGCTACTAGTACCCTATCAAGGCGACTGTGTGTATTACGAGTGGGAGAAAAGCAGGCATATACCTGCAGCGTCGGATTGGCCTGCCGTCAGTTATCGATAGCCCCTATATTCTCCATAACCTCGTGAAGTTGTCCCGTCATTCGGGGTTTCGTGCCCTCCCGTGGCGGAGACCTATCCAGGACCGGGTCCAGAACACAATTAAAGTCTCCCAGCCAGAAAGTGGCGCCCCTAGGTCGTCCACCAGGACATCCTCCAGAGCCAGGAAAAAACCCGGATCATCCACATTCGGTGCATATGTGTTCAGAAGGGTAACATCCCTACCATCCAACTTCGCCCTGAGGAGCAAATACCTACCCTGAATATCTGCCTCTACATACTGGACTGCAAACGGGACCCCAGGCGCTACCCAATTCAACACCCCTCTAGCATATGAGGAATAAGAAGAATGGAACACCTGGCCCCGCCATTTCTTACCCAGCTTCTGCGCCTCCTCCTCAGTAAGATGAGTCTCCTGAAGGCATGCAATCGCAACCCTATGCCTACGAAGCCAAGACAGTACTCTGTATCATTTTGTGCGAGTACCTAGTCCCCCATGTGCTACGGGCCCCTTCCCGTTCTCCAGGAGGGAGGGCATCCCCCCGAATCTCAAGCCACTCCCACACCTCTGCAGGAGCTCCAAAGAAGTGTGCCTTCCCTTGGGATATAACCTTGAGCTTCGCTGGGTAGAGCAGCATTTACTGTAGATTCATCTCCCTGAGCTTTTGTTTGACTGCCAGAAAGGACTTGCGCTGCTCCTGAACCAATTGCGTATAGTGTGGAAAGATGGACACCCTTGTATTCTCAAACGTAAGGTCCTTAGACTCCCTTGCCGCTCTAAGGATGCAGTCCCTGTCGCGGTAGTTTAGGATTTTGGCAATGAGAGCCCGTGGAGGGACTCCAGGCCTTGGGGGTGGGACCAACGCTCTGTGGGCTCTTTCTATCACAAAGATGTCAGCCAGACCTTCAGGGCACAATACCGTACGGATTGCTCGCCTCCGCTCGTTCAGGAATACCCAGCACACCTATGTTACTGCGGCGCGCTCTCCCTTCCGCATCTTCTGCCCTACGCTATAGGGCCTCCGTCGTGGCAGAAAGTTGTGAGACCGTTTCTTTGAGGGACACGACCTCCCCCTGCAGTTGAGTGATGTTCCCCTCCGCATCCGTGACTTTATCAGCCACCTTGCGCAGGTCAGTCCGTAGGAGGTTCACGTCGATGGACACAGTCTCGATCTGTTGCTCCATGGCCGAGTGGGACCACTGTATCGCTTTCAACAATTCCGCCCGTGAAGGCTCTTCGGGTGCCAGATCCCCCCCTCCTGCCCCGACTGGCGTGTGAGTCTCTGCGAGGGGAGCCTCTGCGTAGTATACTGCGTTATAGTGTTGGGCTGCGCAGCCCGAGGCGTTTTGTCCTTGCGCATCATGAATTGCGACAGAGGTCCTTCCAGACTTCTCCGATGTTTCCACTAGACCCTCGACTCAACAGAGCGCCTGGATGTCCCACCCGTACCGGGCACCAGGCACCTCGGCCCACAGTATCAATATCCGGGCCCCCCACTGACCAGGAACGTCACAGTCCCAACTCCGGCCTGTGTCTCCCTAGGAAAGTTGTCCTGTAGGGGCCGGCTCGCAAGACCACGGTCACCCACCCAAGCACTCCCTCACGCGTGTGGACCGATTCTGAGGAGGACTGTTGGTATGCGTCCCAGGTTCCAATGGGTCACAAGAAATAACTAGGCTCAGTCCCCGGTTCCAGCTCCCGGAGTCTCCACATGTAGGATGCTACAGAATACACCCTCCTCTGTCATGCACAGTCTGACCAGGGCCCGGCCGGTCGCCGTCTCCCACTCCACTCAGAGGGGCCCCTGTGTCAGTGGGCTCCCCCGGGACCAATCCTTCGGCCACTTGTATCGCCAGGCCAGGCCCCGATCTGGGGGGGTGGCCCCATCCAGGTGCAGAGAGCCGCTCCCTCCACGCCCCCTCAGGTCGCTGCCCACAACGGTATTCACTCCAGGCCACCGTCCGCCTGAACGCTCCGGCACAATTCCAATGCCCCAGTCACCGCGGGTGGCCTCCGCAGCAGTAGTTGGTCTCCCTGCGCCAGGAGAGACACGTCACTCGGGCCTAGGTTGGAGCCCCCGGCCTGGGCACAGACAGCCCCGCCTCCGGGCAATTTAGACCCAGGCCTCTGCCGATCGGCCGTCCTCCGTCACTGCTTCCACTTGGGGGGGGGGGGGGAAGCCCTGATGGCAGTGGGCCTCCCGGGCACACTCCACTCTCCGTTCTCATGAGTAGGGCCAGTCCCCGGCCTCAATTTTGCGCGGCCCTGTCCGGAACCGGACAGGCTGCCTCCTCACCTCCAGGTCAAGCGACTCAGCCAGGGCATGGGGAACGGGCCCCAGACAGCAAGAAGGCCTGGGGCTAGGCCGCAGTCACCGGCCTCCGTTACATATAGGTCCAGCGCCAGGCTGGCCGGGCCGAGCACTCCAGCGATCTGTCCGCTAGCCGACTCCAAACGGGGCAGAGGAGAGCCCAGCGCAGTCCGGGATCGTGGGTCCCTCGGTTACTCGCCGAGGGGAGCTGAAAGGATCAGATATGCAGGATTAAAGCGGCGGCCGGCAGGGAACCGAAGGAGCTCACGTCCTGTCGGCCATGCTGCTTGGCCACGCCCGCCGTGGACTTGTATTCTAGGTGGCGTCAGGTAAAGATTGTTAATTCTGTTGAATCTCAAGTTGTCGTGACATTTTTGGACGAACGTTTCGAACGAGAAGGGTTTCCCATGTCTTTATTGTCCAACAATGGGTTTCAGTTTAATTCTCATTCTTTTGAGAATTTTTTTGGAGGAAAGGAGTATAAAGCATAAAAAGGCTGCTTTATACCATCCCGAGTGCAATGGTGCTGTGGAGAGATTTGTTAAAGTGTTGAAGGAAGCCATGCAGTTAGCGGTTGTTTCTGGTGATAATTGGGAGGCTGCTATCAAAAGGAAAGTTTGTGAGTATAGATATACCCCTCATTTATCTACTGGTGTGGCTTCCTTTAGACTGTTAAAAGGAAGGGCGGCCTTTACTAACATGATTCCATCATGGGATGGTCCCGGAAGTACAAAGGCACGTACTCTCCTTTATAATTTTACAGCAACCGCTGAGGTTTGTGGATCTATCGTTGACCGAGAGCACCCTGAGGTAATGTTGGAAACGTTTTCACACTAAACTTGGGGTACAACGCCTGTACGCGCCCGAGATACCACTGGGCATGTTCACGGCCTTGCCTCATGGGGGTGATTGGTCTGGGCTAGCGGAGTGGGAAGAACTGGGACTGCAGGTGGTAGGTGACTTGTATGCGGATGGTGCTCTACTACCGTATGCAACGTTACAGGACACCTTTGGGCTTCCACAAGGTCACTATTTGCTGCATGCAACATTGATAACAGCCATACAAAAGCACTGGGGCGCTGGTTTATCGGAACCGCCTCTGAGTGAGGCTTGTCAATATGTTGTGATGAAAGCGGGCACATTTAAGGCGGTTACCTGCCTTTATAGACGGATGCTGGGAGTAGATGCTAACCCGCTGCAAAAACTGCGGGAGCAGTGGGTGACAGACATCGGCAAGGATATTCCAGATGCAGCCTGGTTTCAGATACTCAAGAGAGCTTGGAAGGGCACTAGAAATGCTAGATTCCAACTTATCCAATATTTTATTCAGCATAGGGCTTACCTCACACCAGCTAAAATTAATCAATACTTTCGTGTGGACACAGCGCACTGCCCCCGTTGCCATCTGCAGGGAGCGAATCTATGCCACATGCTGTGGGACTGCCCTCTTGTGGGGCCATATTGGGAGGAGGTCACCTCATCTCTTAGTAGAGTAACTGAGCGACTGATGGACATGGACAAGGGCGCATGCCTGCTGCATTGGTTCCCCCACACCAGCAAAAATAAAATAACTAGCAAATTCATGGATTTGGGCCTCATCCTAGCCAAAAGGGAAATTACATCACACTGGAAGGCGGCGAAGGGCCCAAGTTATGCTAGATGGAAGGCAGAATTTCTTAAGTGGGCGGGCAGCGAGAGCTCCGTTCGTCTACAGCAAGCACATAGATCCCACAATGATAGGGCATTGGAGGCGGCGCGGGCGTGGGAGGCTCTGGTGCTAAGGTTTGGGTTGCTCGACGCGGATATGGAATCGGATGTGTCACTAGAGGAGGTACAGGTGCAGGGGCAGGAGTAAGCGGCTTCCTATGGCTTCAGGGGCTTCACGGGAGGTTGGATCCTCGACGACAGGGCAAGCACTGGGAGGTTTTTGATGTGAAGGGAGAGAAACTAGTGCACAGACTATATACCAGAACAGTACACTACTCACGCACTTTCACTGACTCATGGTTTTGGCAGCAGGGGTGGGGGGATGGGGGCTGTTGTGGACATTGGGGGCCACACATAGAGCACTGTTGCATGCCTCGCACTGAGGTTTCGGACTAGGAACATTGATGGAGAGAACTGCCCATGGTGAACGCCTGGGAACTAAACCCAGAAATGTTGATCTATTATTCATGTACTGTATTCTCGCCAGAAGTGTACTTGGATATTGAATGCTTGTGCTGGCCCACCTTGATGTCTTGTTTGTGTGTTAAAACAATAAAAAGATTTTTTTTTTAAAAATGATTCCATCATGGGTGGCCTCCTGTAGGAAAATGGTTGACTGTGAGATTAAAAGTACTGGTGCTTGGAGAGAAAAAGAGTTGGGGTGTAAGCAGAGGAGGAAGGAATTGTTTGATGTGGGGAAGGCTGCTAAGAAGACACTTGTAGGTGTTGGTGACTGGGTCAGAGTGAAGTTACCAAGGAAGGGTGCCAGTGTCTCCAAGTTTGGTAAACCCTTGCAAATCATTAAGTTGTTCAACAATGCTGTCAAGACCAGTGACTATAAGATATGGAATCTTGTTAGGATTGCCAAGTGTTCTCCTCGTGATTCTCAAAGTACTGATGTTCCTGCGGCTTGTTCTGCGCCTCAAGCGCCAAGGAGGAGTTCTTTGCGTGTGAGAATCACTCCTCATCTTTTGCAGGATTGTGTTCGCTAATTGTTTTTGTTCTTTTAACTTTTTCCTTATGTTTCTGCTATAAGGGGGAAGGTATGTGGTATTCTTCACTATGTATTAATCAACCTGTCTTCTGTGTAATGTGGAATTCTCTCCTTAGTCAGAGAATTTTGTTCTTTAAGGTTTTTACAGTTGGTCTGGCTGTTGGTGGCTGAGGTCTCTTAGATGTAGATGTACAATAAACTTCTCCTGGTTTACTACCTACTCTTTGTTTCCTTACTGCTGCTTGCTCATTGGAGATCACTTCAGGGGGACAATCCCAAAAAAATTAAAGTTCTCTTTTGGGAGAACATGACTTACGGCTATGACATCCTTTTAGCTGAAAAAGATTGGCCGCCTAAAACACACATACGCACAGGAGTGGGCGGTAGCACTTGCTCCAGCATTATATCGCAACCCTGTTGGAAGGGATGCTGAGTCACCTCGCCATAGAATCCCAGTAAAAACTTCTCCAACTCCACAGAGACAGTACCCAATAAAACAAGAAGCGAAAAAATAAGTCAGGGAAATCCTAGCCAACCTGCATCTTCAGTGAATAATCCTTTGTTTCCCGTAATGAAACCAGATAATTCATACCGTTTAGTTTTAGACTACAGACATCTGAACACATGCACTAAAACATTTGCAGTACCGAATGCACACAGTGCCGCATTAATGACTAACATTGTGTGGAAGAAATACAAAACCAAATTAGATATCTCAAATGGATTTTTCTACCAAAATATAGCACCTGAATGCAGATATTTAACAGCATTCTCAGCGCTCGGTTCTAAGCGTCAATGTTATTGACTCCCCCAAGGGTATAAGAATAGCCATGGGTTGTTTTCCACTAGGGTAACATAGTTACTTCAGAATTTGAGTGAAGAGGCATTGTCCTATGTAGATGATATTTATCTGACGGATGATGATTTGAAGAATCACTTGACCAGGGAGAGCAACATCATTTTGGGGTTCGCATCTGAGGGCTAAAAATGTAATTTAAAAAATCGATAATAGTCCACCTCAATGTCCTAATTTTGGGATATAAGCTTTCAAGTGAAGGGAAACGCCTGGCAGCTAACTTTTTAGAAAGTGTGCGCTGCTCCAACCTCCTAAATCTTTGAAGAATCTACAATCCATATTGGGATTCTTGAATTTTGGCAGAACATACATTTTAGATTACGCAGAAATAGTGAAACCTTTCTACGGCCTAGTAAGACCTGTTTACTCAGTTAAGCATTGGACACAGGAAAATACAGATATCCTTCGTTACCTACAAGCTGACAAGATAGCTTCAAAACACTTATCCACGTGTGTAAACACCACAAATTTGGTGATCTGTGTTATAGCGGGTCAATCTGGGTACACTTACCTAACCTTCAATCAAGGTAAAACAGTACCCATAGCATACAAATCACACAGTACAGACTGTTGTAGTGAGAGGAAGAGCTCAGGGGAAGTGAATAATTGTCATCGCTCTGGTACCAGCCTTAGAGGATGTTACAAAAGCAAGCATTCCAAGTGCTAAAGCTTTACATCCAAGATGGAAACAATGGGTTAATTCTCTCACTGCAATGGATGTAGATTACAAATCTGACTTTACACTTACAACATAAGCATTTCTGCAATATGAACAAGAATATCCTCTTCCAAATGAGCTGATGCTTCTAGATCAGTATGAATATTATTTACACTGACCGATCTGCTCAGACGGTCGTAGGAAGTAAACAGCAATACAGCGCTGCGTGTGTGATTGTAAAGGGTCAAATGCAGGACGGCAAGTTCTATCCTAGCAGTACGAAGACACAGTCTTTAGGAGAGTGCACGGCTCAGCTGGCAGAATTAAAAGCCCTGTTACTGGCACTACTAAATACAGATTCAGAATTTCCTACACTGATTGTGTGCGATTTGTTTTACTGTGTCCAGTCATACAATAAATATCTTCACTACTGGGGTCAAAATGGGTTTAAAGACTCAAAAGGTGGCACAATGAAGCATAAAATGCTATGGGAGCAGGAACTGAGTTGAAAAACAAACTATCGAGAGCTCATGTGATACGCTGAGTCATCAACGAGATTGTGTTCACGTTGAAGGGAATTCATTGGCTGATGAGGCTGCAAAGGGGGCAGTATGAACTGCTGCCTTAGCTGCAATCACTCGTTCAAATACGAGAGTAGACGAAAAGATAATGGTATCTGGCATTGCTTCAAGCAAACACAGCACAGCCTTGCCAAAAGTCTTTCCACTCAAGTACTCCTACAAGTTAGATGCAAATAACATTCCATATGCTCAAATTCCAGGAGTGGGGGTTAGAGTAGTACCAAACCTGGATCGCAGATTAGGCTTAATACTAGCTGCACATGAGGGTCTAGGTTCTGCACACGCAGTGATTACCATGCCAATTTCTTTACTGAAACAACACTATTGGTAGCCAGGGTTAACTAAACAAACAAAGAATTTCGTCTTAAAATGCGACATCTGTCAGCAGATGAAGGGTTCCACTGTGGCACTATAGTGAGGATACGATATTGCCTGCAGACATTGCTATGTTAACATGAATGAACCATATGCTTAGACACCATCTTGCCGCTTTTGCACACAACACTTCATGCTTCTGTTCTTGTAAATAAAACTGCTTGCTTTTCTTCACATGAAAATGGTCTGTTTTTCACTAGTGCAGGCTTACACAGCGACATTAGTTTTCACAGTGTTCAAGGTCGAATAACAATGTATGCCTTTAATTCATGTTGATCAGTCCCACTCACTTAGACAAAACAGGAACGCAGCTGCAAATAACAAACTCGGGTGCTTTTAATATGGCAATGCATGCATATAGAGGGCACTTGGAGAAAACCTTCCCACCTACAGAGAGCTGTGCTTGTCCTGGGATGTGATTCACTTCACCTGATCTTGGAGGTATGGGGTCCCCCCTTTTGAAACCTAGAGATCTTCTATTATTATAAAACTAGCTACTAGCCTGGGCAGAGTGGTACACGGCACTGTAGTCCTGGTTCCACTATCTTTATAATATGATTTCTCTTTGTGTTTTACGGAATTGTAACAATGCTGATTGTATTATTTTTATGCATCTGTTTGCTAGTATTGGCTAAAGTACTGCATCTTAGAGCACGTAGTTAAAATAAACAATCTGAAAGAAACAGGTTAGTATTAGATTCCTTACCTTAGAATATCCCCAGGCTTCAGTCTGGATCCGGAAACTTTTGCGTAGCAGTACCCCTGCGCGTCGGTAGGCGTCGTCTGCAGGCGTCCCCTGCGGCTCCGCGTCCGTCGTCGGCGTCGTGCGCCGTGATGACGTTGCTGGAGTATATAGACGCCGCCTCCACGCGCTGACGTCAGTTCTTCTTTTTTCCGTGGCAGTTAGCGCAGATCCGAGAAGTGCAGTACTCCGGTCTTTTGACCAAAGTTTTGTGAATCCTTGATTCTTCTTACGGTGCCGGTAGGATGCCCGGTTTTAAGAACTGTGACGGCTGTGACCGCACGATGTCGGTCACGGATCATTACCGACTCTGCCTCCGGTGCCTGGGCCCCGACCACGCCGTGGATGACTGTCGACTGCCGGGCCCTGACGAGTAAAGCTAGTCGGGAGCGGTCCCGCAAGCTACTCGAGCTGCGGGTGTCGGCCCCGCGTCGAGAGCGGTCCCGGTCCGGCCGGAGGTCGAGGGAGCGGTCGCGGAGCCGCCACGAGCGCTCCGGAAGTCGTCGCCATTCCTCTGGTTCCTCAGGTAGGAAACACAAGAAGTCGGGGCGTCGTCATCGTACCCCCGACTCCCCCCGACGCTTGCGCGAAGCGGCCGGGGGTTTGGGTGGCTCCACCCCCGCGGCTCCGCGTGAGTCGCCGGCGCGGCCTGCTCCATACCCTACGGTCCCTGGGCAAGGCGCGACGCCCGGGGAGATAGAGGAGTTCCTCATGGCCATGAGGGCACTGTCTCCTCCGACGGGGCCTACGGCGCCTTCGGGCCCTGTGCTCCCGTCCGGGGGCCCTAGCGGTTCGGGTGCTCCTGCCTCAACGCCGCCGGGTGCTCCGGCGCCGCCGACGGCTCCGACCCCGGCGCCGCAGGGACCCTCAGGGTCGACGCCGGCTGGTCTACCGGCCTCTCCGGCGCCGATTCCATCGGGGTTGCCCCAGACGCCGCCCCCTTACCCTCTCCGACTCCGGACGCGGAGTCGTACCGGCGTCGCCTGACGCCGAGTCCGACGCCGATGGGGCCTGTGGACCCCGGGGAGCCGGTCTACATTGTTGATTCCGAATATGGTGAAGATGTAGATTACGGAGGGGGTTGGGAGGGGTCTGAGGACCCTCTGTCACGCGAGTGTCAGTACAATGTGGACTGGACAGGTGATTTGGGTGACGCCAGTGGTCTGGACGACTCTCCTAACCCTGGTTTTGTCTCGCCTCCTACCGTGGCTTCGGAGGCGGGGGCTGCTTATTCAGTGGTGTTGATGAGGGCGGCCAAGGGCTTACACCTTGAGCTCCCCGTCGCGGCCGTGAGGCCTAACATCCTCACTGAGGTCTTCAAACCGCAGTCATGCCCACAGGAGCCACTGCTGCCGTTCAACGAAGCCTTATCTGACGTTCTTTTGGGCACGTGGTCCAGGCCCGCTTCAGGTTTGCCTGTTGATAGGAACGTGGCCAGACGCCACCGTCCGTGTCCGGATGACCCCAAGTTCCTGTCCACCCATCCCACCCCTGAGAGTGAGAGTCTGGTGATCCAGGCCTCGACTTCCCAGACCGCATTTCCGTCGGCCCCGCCCGACCGGGAATCCAAGAGGTACGACCAGTATGGAAAAAAAGGTCTTCTCGTCCCTGAGTTTGGGACTGCGGTCTTGCAACACCGCATGCCTCTTGGGCCGCTACTCCCACTCTCTGTGGGATACGGTCGCGGACCTGCTGCCGGAATGCCCGCAGGAGGTACGGGCAAAGCTCGGCAAGGCTATGATTGAAGGCCGAGACGCAGCAAAATACTCCATCAGGTGTGGTCTTGATACGACCGACTCGCTGGGCAGAGCGATGTCCACGACGGTGGCGATTCGTCGCCACGCCTGGCTGAGGTCCGCCAACTTTTCGGCAGATGTCCAGAATGCCTTGATGGACATGCCGTTCGATGGCAGTCGCCTGTTTGGCGACAAAGCGGACCACGCGCTGGAGCGCTTCAAGGACTCCAGGGTCACGGCCAAGTCCTTGGGTCTTTCGACCCAGCGCCAGCAAACGGGTTCGTTTCGCTCCTTTCGTGGCCAAGGAAGGGGCGGTCCCACACGTGCTGCCAGCCACGCGCCGCAACACATTTCTCAACGCGGTGGCGGCCGTGGAGTCCGCCGTGGAGGCGGTCGGGGACAACGGCGAGGTCAGACCACACCTCCCCCCGCAGCATCGGCCTCCAAATCCTCCTAGTCAGTGCTTTCAGGCCCATGTGACGCCAGTGGGTGGCAGGGTTCGCCATCACCACTCCCGCTGGCGCACTATCACATCGGACAGGTGGGTGCTGCAGCTCGTCCGAAGGGGCTACTCCCTCCCCTTCGAGACCACTCCTCCAGCCATGCCACCGCAGAACCACCGTGTGTCGGGGGACCACTTGACACTTCTGCAGGAGGAAGTTACGGCCCTCTTGGCCAAGGGGGCCGTCGAGCGCGTTCCTGGGCCAGAAGTAGGGTGTGGTTGCTATTCCCACTACTTTCTGGTACCCAAGAAGGACAAAGGGGGCCTACGTCCTATCTTGGATCTACGGAACGTCAACGGCTTCCTCCGGAAGGAGAAGTTCAAGATGTTGACTTTGGCTCAGGCCTTGGCTGCTCTAGACCCGCAAGACTGGATGGTGGCGTTGGACTTGCAGGATGCGCATTTTCACATCCCCGTCCTGCCGGCCCACCGGCGTTACCTGCGGTTCACGGTAGGCCACGAGCACTTTCAGTTTATCGTGCTCCCATTCGGCATTACCAGCGCCCCACGGGTGTTCACGAAGGTGATGGCGGTGGTCGCAGCCCATCTGCGCCGGTTGGGGGTTTCAGTCTTCCCCTACCTGGACGACTGGTTGTTGAAGGCGGGCTCGCCCCAGACAGTCGTCCACCACCTTCAGATGACGGCAGACCTCCTGCACGAGCTGGGGTTTTCCATCAATGTGCCGAAATCACACCTGTGTAGCTCTCAAAAGCTCCTTTTCATCGGAGCGGTTCTCGACTCGGCGCAGTTTCGGGTTTATCCTCCGGAACGGCGAGTCCGGGATATACAGGCTTTGATTCCCATCTTTCAGCCGTTATCCCGGGTTTCGGTCAGGTTGACGCTGCGGCTGCTGGGGCTGATGGCTTCCTGCATCCTTCTGGTGCATCACGCCCGGTGGCGGATGCGGGCTCTGCAGTGGGACCTGAAGTTTCAGTGGGCCCAGCATCAGGGCAACTTGTCCGACCATGTCTTGATCTCGGAGGGCACTGCGAGACAACTGCAGTGGTGGCCTACGGACCGCGATTGGGTCAGAGGCAGATCCCTCTCCCTTCCCCAACCGGAGCACGTGGTTGTGACTGACGCGTCCCTCCAGGGCTGGGGAGGCCACTTGGGAGAGGCGCAGATCAGAGGCATCTGGTCTCCGGCGGAGTCCCGGCTCCATATAAACCTGTTGGAGCTGCGGGCGATCCGTCTAGCACTGAAGGCATTCCTCCCCTTTGTCAACGGGAGTGTAGTGCAGGTGTTCACGGACAACACCACCGCCATGTGGTACTGCAACAAGCAGGGCGGAGTGGGGTCGTGGACCCTTTGCCAGGAGGCTCTGCGTCTCTGGCAATGGCTGGAACGTCAGAGCGTGACTCTGACGGTTCAACACCTGGCAGGTTCTCTGAACGCCAGGGCGGACGAACTCAGCCGTCGGTGCTCGGTGGATCACGAATGGCGTCTGAACTCGGACGTGGCGAAAGGCCTCTTTCTGCAATGGGGAGAGCCTTGGTTAGATCTATTCGCCACAGAAGAGAACGCGCAATGTCATCAGTTCTGCGCGTTGGAGTTTCCAAGACGGCACTCGCACGGCGACGCCTTTCGGCGCGAGTGGAGTTGCGGTCTATTGTACGCCTTTCCGCCTATACCACTTCTGCCCAGAGTGCTGAAGAAGATCAGGCGCGACCGGGCCCAAGTTATCCTTGTGGCTCCGGACTGGGCTCGAAGGTACTGGTATCCCGAGCTACTCAGCATGTCAGTCGGTCCCTCGATCCGCCTGCCCCTTCTGGAGGACCTTCTGTCGCAGCAGTAGGGGACGGTCCTCCACCCGAACCTGTCCAGTCTCCACCTCCATGCGTGGAGATTGAGCGGCGACAGTTGAGGCCATTTGACTTGCCTCCTGAAGTTTGCGATGTGATTCTGGCAGCCAGGCGTCCCTCCACAAAGTCGGTATACGCCTGCCGGTGGAACAGATTTGTGGCATGGTGCACAGCAAAGGCTGTGGACCCTCTTTCTGCCCCTCTCTCCGAGGTTCTCCTCTTTCTTCTCTCTCTTGCCCAGCAGGGCTCTGCTCTGGGCACTGTCAAGGGCTACCTTTCTGCCCTTTCGGCCTTTCTAAGGCTGCCTGATCAACCTTCTTTGTTCAAGTCCCCTATTGTAACGAGATTCTTGAAGGGCATCACGCACATGTATCCACCTGTTCCGTTTGTGATGCCTCAGTGGGACTTGAACCTGGTTCTGACCTTCTTGATGTGCGCTCCCTTTGAGCCACTTCATTCCTGTCCTCTCCGTCTCCTGACTTTAAAGACGGCCTTCCTGGTTGCCATCACCTCTGCCAGGAGAGTGAGTGAGCTCCAGGCTCTTTCTGTCAAACCTCCTTTCATGTCCATTCATCCAGACAAGGTGGTTCTGAGAACTAGACCTTCTTTCCTGCCCAAAGTAGTCTCTGCTTTTCACATCGGGCAGTCCATCACCTTACCCTCCTTCTTCCCGCCTCCGCATCCTTCAAAGGATGAAGAGCGGCTCCATCGTCTGGACCCAAAACGTGCGCTTTCATTTTATATGGATCGCACTCGCCAGTTCCGGGTGGATGACCAACTGTTTGTTGGTTACGTGGGTGCGAAGAAGGGAAGGGCGGTGCATAAACGGACCATCTCTCGGTGGGTCGTCCTGTGCATCAAAGCGTGCTACTCTTTGGCTCGGAAGGAGCCTCCTGTTGGGCTGAGGGCCCATTCCACTCGGGCCACGGCGGCTACTACTGCCCTGGGCCGGGGAGTCCCCTTGCAGGACATTTGTCAGGCGGCTACGTGGGCCTCGCTGCACACGTTTGCAAGGCACTACTGCCTGGACAGTCAAGTCCGGAGGGATGGCTTTTTTGGCCGTTCTGTCCTCCAGGACTTTCTGGTGTAAGCTGTATTGGTTCACAGACCCACCACCGGGGTTGGTATTGCTGGGGTATCTATTCTAAGGTAAGGAATCTAATACTAACCTGTTTCTTTCAGATGAACAAGTTACTTACCTTCGGTAACGATATATCTGTAAGAAACAGTAGTTAGTATTAGATTCCTTACCGCCCCACCCATCCTCCCCGTTCTGCGAACTGATACATAGGGTTAAGGTCATCCCCTTCAGGGCCCTAGTTTCGCATGGCACCAGTGTTGGTTCTTACATGGCTCTGCGTGTTCTGGCGCGGAAAAGCTGTGTGCAAAGAACTGACGTCAGCGCGCGGAGGCGGCGTCTATATACTCCAGCGACGTCATCACGGCGCACGACGCCGACGACGGATGCGGAGCCGCAGGGGACGCCTGCAGACGACGCCTACCGACGCGCAGGGGTACTGCTACGCAAAAGTGTCCGGATCCAGACTGACGCCTGGGAATATTCTAAGGTAAGGAATCTAATACTAACTACTGTTTCTTACAGATATATCGTTACCGAAGGTAAGTAACTTGTTCTTTTAAACTATATTGTTTCTCTGACTACTCACATTGTGGACTTGTATGAAAATAAAAACGAAAGAAGAGTGTTCTTGATTCCCACTATTCCTGAGAGTTCACTAAGTCACATGTTCTAGGTTGTCTAATCATTGGTAGCTTCGCTGTAGCACGGAAAACGAATGAGACACTGATGCTAGTTGGATTGGGGTTCTGGGCAGTGAGGTGGGTTTTTGGTACACCACAATACACCAAGGTCCTGTTTTCCTGCGCATAGTTCGGTGCATGAGCAGAATCCCTGCAACATGGTGCACCTAATGTTTGGTCTTATTTTCGAGGCACTTTTAGTAGTGTTTACACTTGTCCACAATACCCTCACTCCTCCTGTTTCCGGGAAACAGTTGTGACGGCATAACCTACCTATATAAATGAGTTATAGGTTTATTCAATCTTGAAATTTCAAAAAGGTTCATATGTTGAATTACTAAGCCTTTTTGTGCTACGAGTTATATAACTTGTTTTCCTTTCTCTTTATGGCTACGATCGACATTGCACCGCATAGTCGCGCAGCACTCCGGCGTCATTTGTCGCAATTCGGAGTGCCTAACGCAGAATGTCACAAGAGTAGAAAATCTCAAAGGGAAACTCTGTGTTAGCACCAACCACAAAGATGAAATGTGTTACTTACCTGTAACTGCAGTTATCCAGTATTGGTATCTTTCATAGATTCACACGCCTGAATCATTCCCCGTCGTCGGAATGGGAGTCCCCGGTACATAAATAAAGTAATGTCCCATAGACATATAGATAAGTAGGCCTAAAGGCCTCACATTAGTAACATATCCATGTCCTTTTGTAGAAAGGACCAAACTCTAGAAAAGAGCCAATCAGCTGTCACCTCCCTCTAGAACCCTCCTGGAAGGAGCGTCAGTCCCTCAGATTTTCGTACGCACAATGCTAAGTAGGTGTATTACTGAGAGAAGTAGGTGAGCCTTTCCAGGGGAGGCGGGAGGGTTGCATGTGAATCTATTGAAGACACCAATACTGGATAATTGCAGTTACAGGTAAGTAACGCATTTCTTATCCAGTATTAGGGGTGTCTTTCATAGATTCACATGCCTGAATCATTCCCCGTTGTCGGGATGGGAGTCCCCGGTACATAAATAAAGTAATGTCCCATAGACATATAGATAACTAGGCCTAAAGGCCTCACATTAGTAACATATCCATGTCCTTTTGTAGAAAGGACTAAACTCTAGAAAAGAGCCAATCAGCCGTCACCTCCCTCTAGAACCCTCCTGGAAGGAGCCTCAGTCCCTCAGAGTTTCTACTGCACGTTGTGCTAAGGGAGTCTCCTCTGAGCTCTGCTCAGTTTTTTCTTCACAACTGGTTTCCAGTGTTCTTGGGTGTTTTTATTCTGTTCCATCTGTGAGTACTAATATCCTCATGGCTGAGACACCAAAAAAGGGTCTTTTCAGGTCCTGTGGTTCCTGTGGAAAGAAAAGGCTGTATATAGATGACCAACATCAAGACTGTCTGTATTGCTTGTATCCAGACCGTTCTTCCAAGGACTGCAAGGTATGTCGTACCTTTTCCACTAAAACCCTCAAAGATCGTGAGGGACGCCGCTTAATCTGGCTCCAGAGGCTAAAAAACAGGGACCACCTGGAATCTTCTGAGGAAAGTGAAGGTTCTTCAGTCTCTTCCAAGTCTTCACTAAAGAGACCAAGGGTGGCTTCTCCTAACCCTACGGTTCAAACTCCTCAAAAGAAGGCATCAAAAAAGTTTTCAGAGGTTCTCTCCAAGGCTACTTCTGCGAAGGTTTCCTCTCAGGAAGTTCCCACCTTCAAAAAACCTACTTCGACTCCGTCGACGACGACTTCGTCGAGGAGAGCTGTGTCTACTACATTGTATGTGACAACATCGACGACTACTGTTTCTACGTCGATGGCAACGTCGTCATTGTCCTCGTCGACGACTACGACCCCCATCGTCGATGGCAGGTAAGACTGTGTCGTCGTTGATAAACATCAAGAAGACACGTCGACGTCAAAGCACTCGTCGACGCTGCACTCACTGACGACGGAATCGGCGACGACCTCGACGGCAAAGTCAACATCTTCGACGTCCACACCATTGACGAAAACTTTGTCGACAAAGGCACTGTCAACAAAGACGCCGTCGACGAAGTCTCCAGTGATGTTAGCGATGTCGATGACGGCCCCGTTGATGATGAATGAACCGTCGACTACCACACCGTCAACGGGCTCGTCGACGATGATAGATTCAGGTCAACTTCCTTTCGTCCCGAGATACAAACTAAAATTCTGGATATGCCCTATGATAGCCAATTTCTCTTTGGTCCACAGATTGATGAAGCGCTGCAGAGTATAAAAAAGGACACGGACACTGCTAGAGCATTGGGCACTCTCCAGTACAAAAGTCAGTCCTTTCGTGGGTCTAGAGGTAGAGGACAGTCCTCTTATAGAGGGTACTACCAATACCGGTCATCATATTCTTCAGGCCAGAATCGATCCCAGTATCAACAGCGCCAGCAGCATAGCCAGTAATCCTCTTATGACAAGGCGTCCTTTCGTGGTAAAGGCCAATGAAAAAAAAACTGACGTAGACAATGACATTTCGCTTCAGCCAGTCTCAGATTCATTTCCATCATCAAAAATTGGAGGAAAGATTTCCCATTTCATAAAAAATTGGAAGCAAATTACCACGGACCGTTGGGTTCTACAATTGGTTCAATTTGGCCATTCTCTGGAATTTATGCATATACCTCCTCAGACACCTCCCCGACCTATGCTTCACAAAAATCTACGTCTGCTTCTCCGAGAAGTCTCTCTTATGCTCCAGAAAGGGGCGATCGAGAAGGTCCCTCTGTCTCAGTGAGGGAAAGGATTTTATTCCCGCTTCTTTCTAGTTAAAAAAAAAAAGAGAAGAAGTGGAGACCAATTTTGGACCTCAGAGCCCTCAACACATTCCTAAAGAAGCAGTCGTTTTGCATGGTAACGATCCAGGAGGTCTTGCAACTCCTGGATGGGGAAGATTACATGGCGTCCCTGGACCTTCAAGACGCTTACTTCCACATCCCGATTCACATAAATCACATAAAATATTTAAGATTTGCGGTTGCAGGCAGACACTTTCAATTTGGCATCCTGCCCTTCGGACTCAAGTCTGTACCTCACATCTTTACAAAGTGTCTATCTCCAGTAGCTGCATATCTCAGACAGCACTATCATCAAGTCTTTCCATATCTGGATGACTGGCTGATCAAGGCTCCATCTTTAGAAGACGCGTCCAGGTCTTCCAACGCCTGTCTGCAGCTTTTCAATTGTTTAGGACTCACGCTCAATTGGGAGAAATCAGTCCTTCAACCTTCTCAGCGCATCAACTTCCTAGGCACTACCCTTGACACACAACCGAGAAAAGCCTTCCCATCTCAGGAGAGGAAGGACCAGCTTTTGACACTGGCTATTCTCGTGGCTTCAAAGAGGACCTTAACGCTCAAATCCCTACTAGGAATGATTTCATCATCTATCCTATTAGTTCCTCACTGCCGTCTGCGGATGCGCCCCCGAAACAATGGGTCCAATGCACAGGGTCGTTCGACGATCTCATAAAAGTGATTCCTCAGATGGTCAAGGCTCTACAATGGTGGATGTCTTTTCAGAACCTTTCTCAAGGCTTTCCATTCCTGCTTCCAGCTGCGCCGCATATCATCACAACAGACGCCTCCTTGGAAGGTTGGGAACTTTCCATCAGGAACTGCAGATAAGCGGAAAGTGGTCCCCCTTCGAAAAAGGGCTCCATATCTATCTCCTCGAACTGCGGGCGGTCTTCCTTGCCCTTCAAGCCTTTCTCCCAAGAATCAAAAATTCCCTGGTGCTCGTCCGTACAGACAACACTACGACGATGCACTACCTCAACAAACAGGGGAGGACTCACTCTCTCAAGAGTCTCAGAGAATCTGGAACTGGTTAATCAGACACAATATATCTCTTCGGGCGGAGTACGTTCCAGGCATGGACAATGTGCTCGCCGACTCACTAAGCAGGCAGAGGACAACGCCTCACGAGTGGAAACTCGATCAAGGGATCCTCAACCAAGTCTTCTCTCAATTGGGCACCCTTCAGATTGACCTGTTCGCCACAAGATCCAACCCCAGATGCCCACACTTCGCAAGTTGGCATGCCCAGAAAGGGTCTCTACGGAATGCATTTTCAATCGCATGGGGCAACGTCTTTGCGTACGCCTTTCCACCATTTCCAATGATTCCCAGAGTCCTCAGGAAATTGAAAGTGGAGCCTTGTGCGCTCATTCTGATAGCCCCAACTTGGCCACGCCAACATTGGTTCACGGAACTCCACCGTCTGTCTCTGGAGCCGCCAATACGGTTGAGGCAGTTTCCGTTTCTCCTCACGATGAACAACCAGCAAGTCCAGCATCCGAATCTGGCTTCTCTCAAATTAGCTGCTTGGCTCCTGAGTTCAGAGAACTTCAGAATTTGACAATTCCGCTGGACTGTAGAGCCATCCTGGCTCGAGCACGAGCGGATAGTACCAATAAAACATACTCTTTGAAATGGAAGAGGTTTTGCATCTGGTGTAAGGATCAAGAAATACATCCTTTCTCTTCCTCTCCAGAACAAATATTGCCTTATCTTCTCCATCCGGCAAATTCAGGCCTTGCTCATGCTTCCGTCAGGGTCCACTTGGCAGCGATATCCCGTTACAGAAGATCACCTGCTGGCCCTTCTATTTGGTCTCACAGATTGATCAAACAGTTTTTGAAAGGATTCTACAGGACTTTTCCCCCTGTGAAGATGTTGCCTCCTACCTGGCACCTTAACACAGTCCTTAATCAGCTCATGAAGCATCCCTTTGAGCCCGTACACAGGGCTGACCTGAAATACCTCTCTTGGAAGACAGCCCTCCTGCTTGCACTTACCTCCGCAAGGCGGGTGAGTGAGCTCCAAGCCTTCTCAATACAGGAACCTTTTCTGCAATTTAAACAAGACAGGGTAATTTTACGACAAATCCAAAATTTATTCTAAAAGTCACGTCGGACTTCCATCTCAACGAACCTGTGGTCTTGCGTTCCTTCTTCCCAAATCCCAGTACTGCAGCGGAAAGGACGTTACACCCTCTAGATCTTAAACGCTGCCTGAAATTTTATATTGAGAAGACAAAATCCTTCCGAAAGTCACACCAGCTATTTGTGGCTTACAGTACGCCCAGGAGGGGCCTTCCACCCACCAAACAAAGTATCTTTCGCTGGATTTCTGCGGCTATTTCATTTTGTCATGAACAGGCTGGGCAGCCCCTGCAATCTAAAGTGCGAACCCACTCTACCAGGGCAATATCTACATCCATAGTGCTTTTTGCAGGAGTGCCGGTCATAGACATTTGCAGAGCTGCAACATGGAAGTCGCCACATACCTTCACTAGGCATTTCTGCCTGGATACAGAACTCATGAAGGATGCTGTAGTGGGGCAAGCAGTACTTCGTCATCTGTTTCAGTAGAGGTGAGCCCTCTTTTCATCCCTCCAACCTTCTCATGTATGCACATTTCTCTATTGTATAATTTGATGGTATTTCTTGCTTGCAACTGTATGTTTCTAATAGTCGCTTGATATGTTATCTAATGACTTGCATATTCTATACCATCCGAAATGTGCTTTGTTCATTGCTTGCTACTCTGATTCAGGCATGTGAATCTATGAAAGACACCCCTAATACTGGATAAGAAATGCGTTACTTACCTGTAACTGCAATTATCCAGTATTGGTGTCTTTCATAGATTCACATGCAACCCTCCCGCCTCCCCTGGAAAGGCTCACCTACTTCTCTCAGTAATACACCTACTTAGCATTGTGCGTACGAAAATCTGAGGGACTGACGCTCCTTCCAGGAGGGTTCTAGAGGGAGGTGACAGCTGATTGGCTCTTTTCTAGAGTTTGGTCCTTTCTACAAAAGGACATGGATATGTTACTAATGTGAGGCCTTTAGGCCTACTTATCTATATGTCTATGGGACATTACTTTATTTATGTACTGGGGACTCCCATTCCGACGACGGGGAATGATTCAGGCGTGTGAATCTATGAAAGATACCAATACTGGATAACTGCAGTTACAGGTAAGTAACGCATTTCATCTTTGTGGTTGGTGCTAACACAGAGTTTCCCTTTGAGATTTTCTACTCTTGGATAATGTTTGGTGCAGTAGATGGGGATGACTAATTGTTCCACTCATATACTCACGCTGCCACACGTGCAAATTATAGGCCATATAGGACACAAGAAGTTCCAATTTTAGCATGGCACCACCGTATTTGGTTTAATGGCGCCCTCCCCCACACCGTGACTCCGTTCCGGTTAGGCCCTTTGTCAATACCTCGGGCCACTTGGCCAGTTTTGGCTGGGTTCACACCACATTCACGTTATCGGACAGCCCCGGTAGACGATTTACGTCTGCTACATACCTCCTTATTTGCGGTACATAGGGCTCTAGTACAATACGTTTCTCGCAATCTCCAGGTGGGGGCACTTGGGCTTGCGGCACAACCAGTTGGACCGGCCGGGATGTCGATTAGTCACGTCATGGTTAATTTGGTTATGGACAAGCGCCCCCAAATTAAGGGAGATTTACCCTATTGGCTTGCTGAGAAATTTGACCAACTGGAGACAATATTTCCTAATACGACACATGTGGAAAAACACAGGATCCTGACTATTAGTTTGCAGAAAGACTTAGTACCAGAGGTGACCTATTGTGAGAATGGGGGTAAAGTCTTCGCAGCAGTATATGCGAAGTGCTTCGGCACACCATCTATGACTGTCTTGTCCACCATGATCAAGCATGTTCAGGATGAGCACGGTCTGGAGGGAGGCGGCAGTTGATTTGGGAATGAGGCTTGTCGGAGTGTTTGACGTAGTTGCTGATCTCATCCTTACTAATGTTAAGGGAGATGTGGTTAACTTTTAAGTGTCTAATACTTTGCGCCTCGGCCCGAATGCCGAAAAACCCAGTGAATTACCGAAAATTATTGTGGAGGCCGATAAGACCATTGGCCGCAATAGCTTGGGTGTTAAGACTTTTGCCAAATCAACAGCACAACCGCAAATTCAGGCGGCGTTGTCTAATAAAGACGACCTTCCAGTTTTTCCTAAAAAGAATTGGAAAAATAAAAAACAGGGAAAGAAACAAGGGATGCGTGCTGCGTCACCAATACCCGAGACCACTGAGGGCACTTATGGATTTGCGCAACCGCACGATAATTAGGTCTCCTGATCGATTTTAGGTTCCTGATCAGCGTTCTCCTCGTTCTTCACTGGAAACATTGGGCTCACAAGCCAGTGGAGGAGAATACCATTACAAAATGTGCCGCATTACGCTGCATAATGTCTTTTCGTGCTGTATAATGTGCACCTCCCTCCCACATAAGTCCCATGGCCTGAATATAACCAACAGCTTCAGTAGCATGTCGCTAGAAAAAAAAAGAAGATGCTAGTCTTTAGGATGTTTGAGTTCTACGCATTGTCTTTAAGAACTAGATAACACAGTGCAGTGACGGGAACTGCACAAGTGTTAGGCTGAGCAGCATTATTTAATACATCCTGTTAGCTTACAATGATCCCGGTTTCTGAAGCATACAGACATTGATCTGGACCCAAATAATCTATGTTCCAGTGAGTTTGGTGTGCTCCATTTTCAGTGGACTAGAGCGATGGCTCAAAATCCAGATAGTGCAGTGTCCAATCTGGCCCAGATTGTTAAAAGAATAATTCAATAGCCCTCTCTGCCTTTCAATCAACAAGAAGATTCTGATTGTGCAGCATTTGTTGTAGATGACATGCAGTATCTTGCCTTTTAGTATGGGTTTTGGAATAAACAAGTTTAGTTTTGATTTCAAGAATGTTGTGATGATGTACTTGAAATCCATAATGCATCAGCATCCACATTCCACCTTTTTACCTCAAGTATCAACTTTGGAGCTCATGTTACAAATAAAGAAATGTAGGTTATCATTGTGGCAACGTGGAGTAGACAGCCAAAGAACATCAACAACCTCTGCAACCAATCTCATTCTTCTACATTGTGAGGAAACGGGCTGTTCGAGGCATGTGTGGCTGTAGATACATATGCTTAGCATAATTCTGCCATCTAGTGTTGGGCTCAGAAGTGTGCAAGTTGTTTTTCTTTGAAGCAAGTCTTTTTAGTCACAAGGTGAGTGACTCCTCTTGCTGGTATTTCGCATGGGCATCGACTCCATTGTTAGATTGTTTTCTACCGCTGTCTGTTCGAACATGTGTTTCTTTGCTCCGGTTCAACACCGTCGTTGTTTGTCCTTTGCATATCTTACCGTCAGTATTGTTTTTAAAAGCAATTATTTTCTTTTCAGTCTCCCTCCTCTCTCCATTTAAATCAAGGCGACTCGAATTGACCGCGGCCCTGGTGGGCCTTAGCCCTTCAGGGTGGACTTTGTTTTCTGCATACCCTCCACACCGTGGCCACCCAGTGATGGAGCGAAAGCATTTCAGATTCTGCCCTCGAAGCCACACCAAGTACCCACACACCAATCTATATAAGGTGTTTAACTTGTGCCTCTCTCCGGACCATCAGGAAGCCACCTGCAAGGCCTTCAACTCCTTTCGGTCCAATAAGACAAGACCCTGTGCAATCGACAAGCTTGACATGTCTCGCTGGAGTGCTAAGGACATGCCGGATGTTTTTGGAACCAAAGATCCTCATGAAAAGGCCCACACCCAGGTGTTAGCAGCAGACGAGGTATCCTTGTTGCCTATATACAGCCCGGCTCTGAGCTCAAATTGCAGGACATCATGCCACCACAAACAGAGAGTACAGTGCCCCCTCCATCCTGACCCCAAAACCAATAACGCTTTCCAAAAACACTGGACCAAACAAAATCTTTACTTGCGTCACTACTGTCCTTGGCCATGGTCTGCACTGGGCAGAAGTGTCGGATACGCTCAGCCACAGCTCGGTGTTGAAAAAAACAGCAGAAGACAGGCTCTCGAACTGACTCGCCATCAGAGGCCAGAGTGTCGGTGGATGTGGGGAATCATTAGGGGACCCCGATAGAAGCCCCCTCGACTTACCTCAATGCTTTCCAGCCCTTCCAGATTCCGACGACGCCGACAGGACCTAGAAGAAGAAACAAGCTCCCATCAAAACACTAAAGAAGGACTATCTTTCTTTTACACAGGCGGAGCGGGAGGCCAGAGAACGGCAGAGAGACCTATCCGCCCGAGTCGAGAGTAGGAGATGCCAAACTCGACGGGAGTCAGACGAGTGGTGTGAGGAGTAGTGGTCGTCCAAGGAGCACATGCAGGAGCTGCCACAACTCAGGAAAGTTGCGGCAGAGGCGGTACGTAATGCAGCAAGGGGGGTTGGAAGTGGAGAGTCAGGGGAGGTCAGGAGGGTGGTTGTAGATTAATATCTTTTTACCTTCATTACTGTTTTTTTCTCTTTCTTTTTCTTCTTTCTTACACAGAAGAGGTGACAAAAAAGGGACCCCCGCATGGCGAACCACTAAAGAGCTTGGGTTTTTTCTCACTGCTTATAACTAAAAGGGGACATATGATCCTTATTCACTAAAAGGGGGAGGGGGAGGGGGATATGTAAAAAACAAAGCAGTCCCACCACCTGCACAAAAGGAAAAATATACTTGGAGTGTGGCGACAATTCCCTTTGAGCAACCCTAAGAAGGGATTAAAGCATTCTTTCTGGTATTAAAAAAAAGGAAAATAACCTGATCACCTCTTGGTTTATTCTAGGAAACCAAGACATTCACCAGTGGCAGAGGACACATTATAGGAAACCTCTAATCCCAGGAAAAGCCCTTACATAATTTTCCTTTTGTGCCATTTTCTTTTTTTTGTCTTTTCTTCAATTATTCTCTTCCACCCGGGTGTCGTGAAGGTGTCTGTCCTTACCCTTCATGGGGAGACATACATAATTACAGTCTCTTTCTTCTCCTCCTATCTTCGAGCTTCCCAGGGGCCTCCTCCACAGAAAGCGGAAGACCTTCAAGAGACAAGAAAAAAGGAGAACAATATAGAAGACTTTCAGCTAAAGCAATTACCTTGGTTCTAATTGTGAATAAACTCATGCCAAAATTACACCTATACAGCTTCCTCGCTTCTTTTTCCACCCATCTTTACCACAGTGCCAAAATTCGACTCCATTTCTATGTCGAAATCACCCCTCGATCTATCCAAGACCCTAAGCATCGAAAGTCAAGGATTTGAAGGCTCAGCATCTCGGCCTCAGAGTTGAAAGGCTCAGCATTGAAGGTTGTGTCAGAGTCTAAATCAATCTCCTTCGCACAGCGCATGGTTGAATCCAAAACAGTGAAGCCTGTGCTTCAATGCATGCAGGAGAAAATAGATTTGTGCCAAAAACATCTGGTCATTCACCTGGATTCTGGCTGTATCCTGGCCAGACCTTCTCATGCTGGTGTACAACCAGCAAAGAGATAACTTACTTTTGAAGAGACTTTGGACATACCTATACCTCCAAAGCATAGAAAGAAGAGTGACAAGGCAACTAGTCCTGTGCACACCTTCCGCCACCACCACCTGCTGTAGTGCCGTCACCTCTTACAACAGCATCATAGTCCCTAGAGGTTTCTATTAATTCTATCCTAGGGGACAGGGCTGACTGAGATCAGTATTCCATTTCACCTCAGGATGATTAGTGGGAAACCTATGATTTGGACCAACCTACTGACACAAACCCTAATCTTTACCCAGCAAAGTTGTCTCCCCCAGACGACACCACTACCTACCATGACCTAGGAAGAATGGTGATATATCATAAGGTTCAGCTCTACACAAACACTAGAGGAAGATTTTTGTTTGAGACTCTATCAACTAGTCAACATTCGGCACAGTATCTGGTGATGCTTAAATGTATGCTTAGACACACACCTGACATCTTAAAGACCCATTAAGGCATGTTTCATTACTCCAAGAGTCAATAAAAAGTATATAGACTTTCACCTAGGTGACCCTACATACGTTAGTCTAACTCCTCCTGATTCTTTGATGGTTTCCACCCCAAGAAAATGGGCAAAACTGCAAACATCTGGTGAGATACCCCCACCAGACCAAGAAAGTAAAGATAGATGCAGCAGGGAAGAGGGTGGGTGCGCAGGCTGCCAACCAATGGAGAATTGCCAACTCATTTGGCCTGCTCTTCCGCTATGACAGAGCTTATTGGAACGAGATGGAAGAGCTCCGCCAACATCTCCCTGAGGAACATAAAAAAGGACATACGAGATCATCTCAGAGGGTAAATTAATTGCGAACATCTCCATTCACTGCACCCTTGATGCATCTGACAGCAGCATGAGACATTAATTTTAATGTACTCCTCAGGCATCACATCTGTGTGAGAAGTTGGCCTGGTATATGATGTTCATTATTCTAGTGAGCACCTTGCACCAGTCCAAACAACCCTTATGGTGATGGTTGTAAAGTCAACCTTATAGACCAGCTATCCTAGTGGTAGCATGGACAAAGCAGTCTTAGGCTAAACTCAAGAGGGCATGTGAAGCCAGCTGTTTTACCATATGTAACCCCTTTAGTACCAAGTGAAAGGACACCACACAGGTTGTATATCAAAATATATATGTATTTATTTCTAACACAATCCTCTGAACTCTTTGAGGTCAGAGGCACCAGCACATAACAAGATACTTAATTAAAATACAATAAGTTGCACAAAATACAGTAATGCCCTAGGGGCACTTCGAACCATATACTAAAATAGTGGTATAAGAACCACTTCACGAACAAAGGATAGGCCTAGGGCCTAGAGAATCGCTGGGGCTACGCTGTACTACCAAAGGTTAGGGAGCAGGAGGCCCACAGGATGCGTGTGCAGTGTCTTTACACACATGCAAGTTACAGTAGAGTTAGGATGGGAACGAAAGAAATGGAAACTAGTTCTTTTAGGACACTTCCGGATGGACTAGGGAAAAGCTACTTGAAACTAGGACACTAGGATAGTCAGTACCCACAGGAGTACCGAAATACTCGCGTTATCTCACCCACAGGAAGCGGGCGCATAGGTGTCAAAGTGTGTCGGGTTTCGTCGCTGATTCCTATGGAGCCTGGGAGAAAGATGCTGCAGGCGACCAGGAGAGAAGTGTCCGGTTGGATCCAAGGGCGGATCGAGGAGGAAGAGTACCTGAAAGCAGAAGGGACAGAGTCTGGGTCACTAGCCAGTGACCAGGAAGGAACCAGGCGATGTCGCGAAGCAATCGGGTGATGTCATGAAGCTTGTCTCTGCAGCCACGTGGACCAGGAGGTGTCGACGACGACCAGGAGCTGGGCACGGACTGTCCCACGAAGGATCTCGCTGTCGGCGGTGTCAGCTTCCGGATTGGAGTCAACAAGCCTTGGCAAAGGCAACCCACGCAGAAAAGGAAGATGGCTTCTTAATCAGACCAGCAAGGTCTGATGGGCTGCTCCTATTCAGGGGAGCAGGGGCCAGTCTGGAGCAACCAGACCAGCAGTGTAAATCAGAGGTTTCGTCGTCACAGAGGCCACTAGCCAACGGGCAAGTGACCGGGCAGACGCGTCTAGCAGGAAAATGCAGAAGGGCCCCACGCAGAACTCGTGGAGGGCTGATCTTCGGTGCAGTTGGTGCTCGGGGCTGGAGCTTCTCAATACCCAATGCACAACTTCAAGGGTGCCTCAGAAGTTGCACGGAAAGCAATTCGCTGGCTTTCCAAGATGGCCGGCCCCACGTCTCGCGTCGCCTCCACGGGTCTCAGCTTTGCTGTGGCTGTGGATCGGGCTGAAGGAAGTCTGGAAGTCCGGGTCTTGTCAGGCTCTGTGCTCGGGCTTCGGTGGGAGTGTCGACAAAGCAAACTGTTGATCGCTTGATGGTGCCTGCTCGTGCAGGGTGGTCACTCCTTGACCACAAGGGAGATTCTTCAGTCTTCTACATCGAGTAGGATGTCGAAGGTCCAGAGTTTCGTTTCAGAGTTTCAGTCAGGATAAATCTAAAGTCTTGGGACTCAGCTCCTACCTATATACCAAATTTAGGGGCTGGATTACGTGCTAGGTTCCTCCTATGGGTGGGACCCAGGAAGGGGGTGGTTACACCCCTTTCCCTTTGCCCATTTTCACGCCAGAGCTGGGGCTGGAGTGCCCCAGCACCGGTTTGAACTGGACTATGCATGGGACACCTTGTGTGCCCCAGGCAGTGTCATTTCATTCAGCCCTCCCTGCCCCAATACACTATAGCCTGTCTGGGGTGGTGCTAGCACCTCCCAAGACAGGAAACCTATTGTCCAAGCCTCCCTCGTTGGAAGGACTCCCAGCAGCAGGAGGTAAGACTTGTGTCTGTGGCAGCAGCATCCATTTTGTGATGCTGAGGCTCTGGTTAACTTTAACCGGGATTTTATTTATTTATTTATTTTATTTTGAGAGTTTTATAAAGCGCGAACAAGATCCTAGCGGATATCAGAGCGCTATACAAACAATAAATGTTACTTATACATCAAAAAAAGCGCAGATCAACACAAGTGAATAAAACATGTAGTCATTGCAACATAGCTAGATTTAACATCAAGAGTTGTCTTGTGGATGGGAGCGCGAGTGCGTCTTGTATCAGGGTTTCAGCAAGTCCTACTCAAGTGTATTTGGCCATGAGGATGGCTTTAACTTCCTTTTTAAAAGAGGTAGTGGACGGGTTAAGTCTGATTTCTGGTGGTAAGGCTTTCCAAATTCTGGGTGCCATCCCAGAGAAGGATCTGTTATAAGTTTTTTTCTTATGGAATTTTTGTGGTTTCAGTAGTAGTTTTTCTGCATTTCTAGAGGTTCTGGAACCACCTGAGATCGTCAATTTCTGTGCCAGGTAACTGGGAGTCTTAAGATGCATGGCTCTGTGCGTCATGCATGCAATTTTCAGCTGGATTCTCGCCTCTAGGGGTAGCCAGTTCAGGTATTGAAGGTCCGGAGAGATGTGGGAGCTACGTTTAAATCCAGTTATGAGTCTTGCTGCAGCGTTGATTGAGGCTCTCAGAGGTGCAGTAGTTGCCTTGGGTAAGCCACAGAGAGAAACACATCCGTATTCCACTCTGGGTATAACCAGAGCTTGTACTGCCTGCTTGAAGTCATTCTGTGGTAGGAAGGGTTTCAGTTACCTCAGTGTGTTTATCTGGAAGTTGGATCCCTTTGTAGCAGTACTGATATGTTTTTGTATTTTGAGATTACTGTCTAACGTTATTCCTAGTGACTTTGCTGAGTCCACAATGATAGGTTGAACGTTGAACGCCGTAATATGTTTGATCCAATCTTGCATTTTCGGGATTTGAGCCGGTGGAGCAATTAGTAGAAATTCAGTCTTTAGGGCATTCGGTTTCAGATGATTTTCTGCCAGCCAAGTTTGGGTATTCCTAAGAGCTGTATTTAGTAATTTGATGTCCTCTAGGGAATGTATCTTGAGGTATAGTTGTGTGTCATCTGCGTACATGTGATATTGCACATTAGATGTTTGTAAAATTTCGGTGAGGGGTTCCAGGAAGAGATTAAACAGTGTTGGGGATAGTGCGGACCCTTGTGGTACACCCAGGGAAACTGGAACGGGCTTGGAGAGGGTGTTATTGACTTTGAATTGTTGTGTCCGATTTTGGAGAAATGAAGTGAACCAGCTTAGCACTTCCCCAGATAGGCACATTCTGTGTTTCAGGAGGTCTAGCAGGTTCTCATGCTTGACCGTATCAAAGGCAAAGGAGAGGTCAAGTAGGATGAGTAGGCAGGATCTGTTTTGATCAAGTATTTGCAGTGCATCGTCAATGATGTGTGTCATGGCTGATTCTGTGCTATGGCCAGCACAGAAACCTGATTGGTATTTGTTGAGAAGGTCAAACTGATCAATATGTTTCGTTAGCTGTAGATGCACACATTTTTCCAACAACTTGGCTAAGGGAGGGATATTAGAGATAGGGCGATAATTGTTAAGGTCCTTGGGGTCTGCTGTGGGCTTCTTTAGAATGGGTGCAACCTGGCCTACTTTGAGGGAGTCTGGGATGCATCCTTGTTGAAGTGAGCTGTTTATGATCTTGGACCAGAGAGGAAGAAGCAGTGGGGTAAGGTCTTTGACTGCGTTTGCCGGAAGTGGGTCAGAGAAGTGGTTGGCTGGGTTCAATGCGCTGAGGATTTTGCCTAAGGCGTCTTCGGAGTAGGAGGTAAATGATGACCAATCCGCATTATTTTTAGGTTTGGACTCCGAGGAGAGTTGTCCAGGCGTTGTTCTGGGAGCAGGCAAGGTTAGTGTCTGGTCTAGCGTATAGGGTTAGATCCTTTAGGAGGTCGTTCTTGATGGTGTCCGTCTTCAAGGTGAAGTAGGTGGAGAATTCTTCACAGTTTGGTTGAGAGCCTTCTCTATCTTGAAGGTGAAGAGGTGCCGCCTTAGATTGGGTTTTAATCAGATCAAAGAGTTTTTTGGGCCGATTTTTTGCCTGATCAAGTTGAAGGCTGAAAAAGTCGGCTTTGGCGCGCTTGATCTTCCGGAAATATGCATTTCTCTTTGTCCTGAGGGTCTTGAGGTGGTTGGCGGAAGGTATACATCTCCAGGTCCGTTCTGAGGTTCTAAGTGAGCGCCTATCCTCGTTGAGTATACCATTGTACCAAGGTTTAGAATCTTTCAAAGAAACTCTTTTGAGTTGCAGAGGTGCAACCTCGTCTATTATTGCTGTCATAGTCGAGAGGTAGTGGTCGGTGAGCTCGTGAACTGTGGAGGATCCTGCGGGAGGTAACAGAAGGTTAGAACAGGAAGGAGTCAAGGTGGTGGGATTGAGTTTTTTCAAGTCTCTTTTCCACACTTTGGGTCTTGTGGATTGAGCTGAGTTCAATTTCACCGTTTCCTTAATGATGAAGGTGATGATGTGATGGTCTGACCAATCGCAGGGTAGGATCGACTCTAGCTGAATGGAGCCTGGTTTAGAGATTAATAAGTCCAGGATCGATCCTTTGTCATGTGTTGGGGTGTCGCAGAATTGCATTAGGTCTAGGTCAGCAAGGAAATTCTTAAGACTGTTCACTGCTGTGTCTTTAGGATCAGCCCAATGGAGATTGAAGTCTCCGAGGAAAATTTGGGTATTTTGTCGCCCCACGTATGATGATACTAAGTCCATGAAGTGTTCGGTGAAGGCGAGGTCCTCCCCTGGTGGGTGATAGATGATGTGCAAAGAGCGGACAGGTTTGACCTTGCTAGCGATGTTAAGGCACATGTATTCACATGACTGGAATACTGGGGAGATGGCTCTGTTTACAGAGATGTTAATACGATGTATGCATGCTATGCCTCTTCCCGACTTATCATCTTGAGCTCTGTCTAGCCTGATGATGTTGTAATTAGGTGGAACTAAAATATCAATGATTGGAGTAGAGGATTCCTTTAGCCAGGTTTCCGTTAGCATTATCAGGTCTGGCTCATGTGCGAGGATGACGTCCGCTATGTTCGCAGCATGTCTAGCGGCCGATCTGCAGTTTAGGAGCATACATTTGAGTTTGGGTGTGCTGATGGTTGGGGAAGGTTCCTGAGTGATAGTGATTCTTCTAAGGTTGTTGTTTGTGACGCCTCTAGTGTTTGGTTTGGTGGTCCAATGGGGGTTGGGGGGATGGTAGGTATCCCCGATAATGCGGGAGTAGTAAGCTTCGAGGGGGTGGGGTCGTATGAGCTCACCAGGGAGCGTAAGTCGCTCTCTGAGAGGAGATTGGTGCTTCTAATTGGTCGAGATGAATTGTTGTAGGAGGGGACTGATGCCCAGTTAGGACAATAAGGATTCATGTTAGTGGTAGTTTGATTAGTAGGAATAACATGTCTTCTCCCTCTAGAAGGGTGGAATGCTACCCCAGTCGCCAGAACTGGTGAGGGGGTAGTATTCCAAAGCGTATGACACCTTACACGACATGTTTTGATAAAGCCAAACCAAAGTTAGCATTTAAACGCGAGGTTCATAATGCACTTAAGAGTATATGGTATGGCAATATCCTAGAACAGCTATAAGCACATGCTTCCGAAAGCTGCAGACAGGCTCAGCTCATGCTAGAGCACTATCTCACATAAAACCAAGCACTCTGCCTCCAGGATTGTTAAGCCCTGCCATAGGAGTGACTTATAGGTGTATATGTGTCTAGATATAAGGTTAGATATAGGAATACTATATCTAAGCAAGGGGTGATTACACGACCTTGCCCCAGCTGAGTGATCAGCCAGTTATGTCAGGTTGGATGGCCAGCCAGGGGTGGCAAAAGATATGCTGCAGCCCCTGGTAGGCCTTGGGTGCACCTATGCCCTGGGTACCTATGGTACACTGTACAAGGACTCATAAGAGTGACCCAATTCCCAATTGGTGATGTACCTAAAGTACATGGTGTGAATTTAGAGAGAGAACAGCAGGGCTGTGGGTCTGATTAGCAGGCCCACAGCCACTTCTAAGTCGAAAACCAGTGAAGCAAAAAGTGGGGGGGCCATAGGTAAGCAGACCCTACTCTCCTACATAACCCCCCCCAAACGCAGGGACATTAGACTAACCTTGACCAGTTGTGTCTTCATGTTCTAAGTGGAAGTACCTGGAGAGACCATCTGCATTGCCATGGTCAGTCCCTGGTCTGTGCTCCACTGTAAAGTCCATCCCCTGTAGGGAAATGGACCACCTGAGCAGTCTGGGATTCTCACCCTTCATCTGATTTAGCCACAAGAGGGGCTTATGGTCGGTCTGAATCTTGAAGTGAGTACCAAACAAGTATGGCCTCAACTTCTTGAGGGCCCAAACCACAGCAAAAGCCTCCCTCTCAATGGCTGACCAACGTTTCTCTCCAGGGGTCAGCCTTCTCCTAATAAAAGCAATGGGCTGGTCTTGACCATCTACCTTAAGTTGCGAAAGCACAGCTCCCACCCCCAACGTAGAAGCATCTGTTTGGACAATAAACTCTTTGGAGTAGTCAGGACTCTTCAAGATAGGTGCAGAGCACATGGCCTTCTTCAGGTCATCAAATGCCTTTTGACAGCTAACTGTCCACTGAATCTTTTTTGCCATCTTCTTTGAAGTCAAGTCATTAAGTGGTGTCACAGTGGACCCATAGTTCTTAACAAACTTTCTGTAATAACCAGACAGGCCCAAGAAAGCTCTGACCTGTGTATGGGTGGTTGGAGGAGCCCAGTCCTTGATTGTCTGGATCTTACTCTCCAGTGGTTGAACCTGACCCCCACCTACAAGGTGGCCCAGGTACACAACCTTACTCTGCCCTATCTAGCTCTTTGTGGCCTTGATAGTTAGGCCTGCCTTCTGCAGGGCCTCTAAAACCTTCTTCAGGTGGATCAGGTGATCCTCCCAGGTGGAGCTGAAGACAGCAATATCATCAAGATAAGCTGCACAAAAGTCATCCAACCCAGTGAGGACTTGGTTCACCAACCTTCTGAAAGTGGCAAGTGCATTCTTCAAGCCAAAGGGCATCACCACAAATTGATAATGACCTCCTGGGGTTGAGAAAGCAGTTTTGGCCTTGTCATCCTCAGCTAACCTGATCTGCCAATAGCCAGCTGTCAAATCAAATGTGCTCAGAAACTTGGCAGAAGCCAACCTATCAATGAGCTCATCTGCTCTTGGAATTGGGTGAGCATCTGTCCTAGTGACAGCATTGAGACCTCTATAGTCCACGCATAACCTCATCTCTCTCTTACCATCTTGGGTGTGAGGTTTTGGTACTGTAGTGTAGTTCCTATTATCCCAATAGGCTCTGCGCATTGGAATAATACCTTCAATAGTATAGGCCTAGACCAGACGTTAACTAGGTCTATTACTGTCGATATTAGACTTAAAGTTTTGGGTTTGCCAGCTAGCTCAGAGTTCACTAGAAACTTTCTCGAATAGGCAAGGAGGAGTTGAACCTCCCTGGATAGACAAGAAGGGATTTAGTTTCTGACAACCATAGAACATGACAACTTTGCTCTCCCCTAATCAAGAGTGTATCTCGAGAGTCGTGTGAACAAAAGGCAATTTATTTTACTCAGTCAGTACGTGCATTCTTAGTCTCATCAGATTGTAGAGAAAAGGAAGAGACGGGCGTGTTCAATAAAAGATGTTATTTATTGATCAGTCTCTTTTCTCATACAAGAGAAATGGATCGATATTATTGCAATACTTATGGTTAAGTAAAGTGCATACATTAAAAGCAGAAGTATAAAATAATACTGTAAAAACATTGATATGGTTTCTAAGCCATATGAAGGTTTAAAATGAATAAGATATATTACATACACATACACATATACATTTGACTACTCGTACTCAACTGGTGTTTCTAGCTACGCCTACCCCGTGTACCTGACCTAAGTCTAATGCGTGGGCGGGAATAGAAAGTTACAGTTTAAGTTAAGTTTGTTTTGCCAAGTGACTGACTAAAGAATTCTCTGTGAGGGGTTATTCAGTTCTGTACCTGGAATCTAAGATGGATGAGGGATGGTATCTCTCGTCTCTGGTCTCGATATTCCAGGCTGCCTGCGAGGGCTACCCGGAAGCGCCGGAGCTGGATTTCTCGGCAGGAGAAAAGGCAGCGTCTCGTTCTCAGCGCGTCAGGAAGGCGGGGCTGCGCCAGCGGGGTCTGCTCTGCTCTGGGCTTCGGCAAGTCTGGCTGCTCCGATCTCGTCACCACCGCGTGTGTTTGCATAGGGCAATATCGGTAATATTTATACCTTTAAGGTGCCAAGATTGACGTAAGGATGGACATAGATACGTCAATAAGGATGTCATACGACCAGGTCGTTAGCACATTCTTTTGCTGATGTTCTCGGTGAAATCAAAACAATGGCCGCAGGGTTTTTCCCAGGTTGTCATAGGTTTGATTTGTTTTGAGAACTCCATATGCCTTATCAGGGGCTGGAGGAATATCGCTTGTCTAATTAGATGGCAAGCGTTATGACCTAATCAGATAACACGTTCCTGTGCCGTAGTGTGGCTTTATCAGATAACGGTTCCTGCATCATGGGGGTTTTCTGCCTCATGGGATGGCTGCTAGTTAACTTGTTAGTTTGTTAACCAGAATAGGGTCAGGAATAGGGGGATCGATACAGAACCTATAGGAATACATCACACCCACTCCACGCTAACTATGGACATATTTACTAATCTATGCATAGTAAAACATACGGTAGAGTATCGTGTATACCTTACCACCCCAAAATACATAAATGCATTTTGAAATTATCAAATATACGGGAAAAAAGCATTTACATGTATTGTATGCACTCAAGCTGTGAAATAATGCTAAAGTAATCACGCATTTGTATACATTATTGCTAAATGGTATATGAGAATTTACACATGAAATGGCTCTTAATACAGAAAAAAGTTCGAGACCATTCCATCACAGAATAAAATAATTATGAACATACCAGCGGGCAGCTAATGTCTATAAGCTATCTAAAAGGTAGAAATCTTAGTTCTCTAAGAATAGTTCTTACTTTAAGCAGAAGATAGTGTCCCGAAAAATATGCAAAAATATTTTGGGGCTGCTGTAAAAATTGCCGTCCGTGAACTGGAGGGAAAAATGTTCATGGTATTATGCTTTTCTAGTTGAAGGCCAAATTCAGGGAACGCCGTGTACGAGCTTGCTCAAAAGTCTCTATTTCTGCTCTGGTGAGAACATCATATCATTTAGACTCTCGAAAAAGTTGTCAACAGCTTCCTGGGAGAGTTCCACTAACTCGGAAATAGGTGTAACCATGCATTCGTGCGCATGATTGTCTCCATTGACATTCTGATTTGGATTGCTGACAGAAGGTCGTACCTGATCGATGCTGCTTTCATTTTGAACTTCACTACCCCCTAATCGTAGTGGTGAAGCTTCCACGAATGCTGTCATCAGGATTGGTAGCCGTTGAGGGCAGCACAAAGCATGAGCCTTTGTTGGACTCAACAATGTTTCTGCATCCATTGGCGCATCCGATTGTAGCGTCAGACAGGTGTCTAACATGCATTCTTCTCCGCATATCAGGCACCTTAATACAGGTAAAACACATCGATGCCACATTGGTCGAAATGAAAGAAACCAAGTCATGTTCAGGTCTCTAAGCCGGGATAGTCCCAGGATTTTTGATATCCGGTCCCGGTATCCAATGGCTAGGATTGTTTCTTCCCTTGTCGCAGGTGTTTTGTCTGTGACATGGTTTGCCATAACGAAATATTAGGACCAAGAATAGGATTCCTGCAATTAGTCCTAAAATGAGGGGAAGTCCGCCAAAAATCGAATGGACGAAATCTGGAAAAATACCCAGTATGGCTTTGAATGGTGTTAATGCCATCGAAAAAACTGTCTTAAATACTTTTGAGACTCCACTGGTATCAGAAATATTTAAGATTTCATTCAGGATTTCTGCGAAATGTATGGGGGAATTAGTCGATAACAATGAATGTATCTCTGCAGTCGTCCTTGCGACTAGGAGATCATACGTTTCTTTTGATGACGTGAGCCTTGTCGGCGTCTGAAGAAGCACTGTTTTCATTCTGCTTAAAGTATCTATTCGAATAGAAGTAATTTTCAAGTTGGGCCATGCCCTTGCCTCCCTGTCTGGAAAGGAGCTGGGGAACAATAAGCGTCCACAGCACTTGACCTTCGCAGTCGTAGTTACGAGATAAGGAGTCCCGGGCATAAGACTACAACATCTGCGGTCCACAATTAGAATGTAACTCCCATTATAGAGCCTTTGAAAGAATGGTTCTATCTCTGTCGCAGGTGTGCCTAGCTGGTGACATGAAAGGTTATTTGAGTTCCCTTCACAGGCTCCATGCAAACTAATTCCATTACACAGAAGTGTACCGCTTAGTGACATCGCACAATTATTGCCACTAAGAAACACTTTCTGTCCTTTATTACTGACACATGCATGTGAATAGGGCAAGTTCCATATTGTTTTAATGTACCCTTTTCCCAATTTTTCGTACATGCCAGCCTGTATATATTTTTGGCAGTATTGAAACCTGAAGGTTGATATTGGAATATTAATTATCCCATGTATTATCCATTCACTGACAGGTCGTTCTGACATTGTCACTGGTAATCTTTCGAGTTTCTCAATGCTCAGGATTATATAATCAGCACCTTTCTGGGCCATACTGATTTGTTTATCAGTAAGGTTAAAGATATTGAAAAGTGACGTTGTGTTGATTAAACGCCAAGGCACATAGCCTGAACGCAGATTTTGTAACGTCCAGCCAAGCTGTACAATAGAACGCAATTGAGACTGACCGTGTTGTAACAACAGTAAGTCTTGCGATATTATGTCGATTGCTGAAGACACAATGCTGTCCAGAGAAAAAATTCTGGAGGACAGAGTCATTAACCCATTGTCCACTACAGAAAGTGATTTTTCCAAATTAATACGGTCAATTTCCCGTATCCTTTCTGCTGTCTCAATTTGAGTAACCTTCCAGGCCTCATTGTATGCTGCATATACAGAGGCTGCTATGAAACGCTTTTGACGCTGTTTGCGTGGTCCCATAGTGAAATCACGCAAGTCAGCACCATCAGTAAGTAAAGTTAGGTGTTGCTTAATTTCTGCCAGTGTGGAAGTTTGTAACCATTGAAGGCATAATTTGCCCACACTGTAGGTGGTTATTATCCCTGGGTGATGTCTTTGGGGATATCTAGGGTCTGGCCTGGTCATTTTGAACCCCTGTGTTTTGTTCAGGAATCTGTCTTGACAGTTATTAGTATCTGTGGGCCAGATCAACCACTGTTTCCAATCAGGATGTGTTCTGTTTTGGTTTAATACATAATTTACATCTATCTCCTCATCTGTAGAGCTATTGCTGTTCATTGTTGGTTTTGGAATAGACGGTTTATTTAAGTCTTTGATTTTGGCTAGGCCATGACAGGTAGTTTGTTGAACAGTGTCATTTAAAAATATAATTTGTTCTGGGATCATGCAGGCTCTAAACAAAGATTCTATACCCTGTACTTGCCATTCTCTTGTGCCCCAAACACTTTTCAATTCAACATTTTTGTCCCAATAGTCAAAACCAAAAGTATTCATTTGTTCAAAGAATGAGCCTGAATATATCAATTTTGTGTTGGTTATCATGGTCTTTGTCCCTGTCTTATTTGACAATTTGAAATAAAATGCTTCAGCATTACTTATGTTAAAACCTGAAAAGTATGAATATTTGTCATAAACGGTTCTTGAGCTTCCTTTTGGAGGGGTTGCACAATGTTCCCATTGATTATAATTTAAAACATTTCTAGGTTGTGCAGATCTATGTAGAAAATGGTTACCATAGTGGTTATAACAGTACATACTATCATAATTTGTAGAACCCTGCAAATAATCATGTTTGGTAAATTTAGCAGACATCACTAAGTCAGACATCATATTGTTTATACTTTCAAAGTCCCAATCATCAGCAAATGTGCTTGGTTTTACGAAGTCACTCAATGAGATTTTAATTTGGTGTGGATATTTCAGGATTTCAACCGGACCATAGATTTCGTAGTCAGTGTTGTCCCATGCTACCCCACCCGGTATAGGATTGGCTGTGAAGTTGACTGAAGAAAGTTCTCTTTTCTCGACGTGTGAAGATGTGTGTGGTTTGAGGATCAAGTTGATTTTCTGACTTGCTGTGTCCATTTTAGCATATTTTCCCTCAATGAAGCGTCCCAAAGTTAGTACCATGATGAGCCAAAGTATGAGGATAAATGCGCCAAAACCCACCCAAAATTCAATCCATGGAGAAATCAGATATGTTTCTTTCAGTTGTTTCAAAAGTACTTTAACTTTATCTTTAAAGGTTTTTGTTGATGGCTGTGTTTTTGATTCAGTGAAACCTTCGGAGGAATCATCGAAGTTTATGAAGTAGCCGGATGCGGTTCTGTCAATTGTTCCAATTGCTTCAGGATTACTGTTTCTTGCATAGTCGTTTGTTACTTCATTATAGGTTGGTGTGTCTCTGCTAAATGTTTTTATTTGGGTGTTCAGAGGTCTAAGTTCCATTGCATTGTTGCATAGTCCTTGTCGTTCTTCTGTAGGCGTTTCGAATGTGATTAGCCTCTTTGTTAGGACCTCTGTACTGGTAGCGAACCTTGGTGTTCTGCTACTTATGGGGAGTCCACTTGGCCTACTATTTGTTATCGGCCACATGATTGTGGTTTTACCAGGTCGATGGATACAACTCGGTTCTCCTTTTTACCAGCAAGTGGCGGTAGTACTACTGATCTTGTCCCGTTGACAGACAAGACAGGAACTGCTTTTCTGTAAGAAGGCCCAAATTTCTTCTTTACCGCGATCTTTTCTCTGACTAGATCCCCGACTTTTGGAATCCAGACAGGTCTTGCTGGGACAGGTGGTGGTTCTTCAGTGGTTGTTGGCTGCTGTTTCAACTTTATGTTGCTCAGGTCTTTTCTTGTTTCGTTTAAGTCCTGTAAAATAGCCAAACGATCTTTGATATCAAAGCTTTTTTCCTTTACCACTGAAGTCTGACTGACAAGGTCAGAGATTAACATCCTAGTTCCAAATAATAATTCGTACGGACTGAATCCCTTCAGAGAATTTCTTGGCAGGTTATTTAGACTACGTTGGACACTTATTAGATGTTTGACCCACCCAGCTCCCGAACCTAATATCCTTTCCGTTATAGATTGCTTTATGCCTTGGTTTTTTCTTTACACCATCCCGTATCCCTCAGGAAGGAAGTGAGAAGATTCCCGCTGTGCTATGCTCATTTGGCCATGTCTCCCCTCAGGCTGGAGGGCTAGAGTGAAAACAATGGTCAAACGTAGCATGCTCTTAGCGTATATGCCATTTAGACTCGCAAATCTTTGTATAACAGTCCAGACGTCAGCCGAGGGCTGGTGATCTACATTATAAGTGGAAACTAGCCTGTATATGTTAATCGCAAGCCTTGCTTTTTACTGTTGATTTTTTCTGGAGTGAAACGACACGGTATTACACCGTTTCTCTCACCACTGCGATTCCTGTTGCAGTTGGGGCACTTTTTGACTAACACGGTGTGATGCAGGCTCATGCCTGGCCACCAGTACCTTGATTGTAATTCTTCCAGAGAATCTTTTAGTTTGAGGTGTCTGAGACCCTCGCCCATATGTGCGTCTGCGATTAACAAGTTTCTCCTGTCCATGTTTGGAATCCCTCTATCCCCCACTCCAGGGATTCGAGCAAAAGGGACGGAGTTTGCATCGATTATGTATGTATAATTGAGTGGATAGTTGATCGGTAGCGCTGAGCAGTCACCTTTTGATGACGTTTTTACTGCCAGCATTGTTTCACCGTCAATATACTTCACTGTACGCTTTTTTCGAACTACGGAAGCCGATTTAGTTGCTACCGCTGTGGCTGTCTCAGCCAATGAATTCCCTGCAACGTGAACGCCATCACGCTGATGACTCAGTGAGTGTGTCACGTGAGTCTTTGGTAGTTCTTTTTGTAAAAGAGCTATTTGTTCCCAAAGCAGTTTTTGCTTTATTGTTGCATCTGTGTCATCTTTGTAACCGTTTTGAATCCATGTCTGCAAATCCTTGTTATATGATTTGACGCAGTAATATGAATCGGACACTATAAGTGTCGGGAATTCGCGATCCGCATTATCTAGCGCCATTTTCAATGCTATTATTTCAGTCTGTTGTTCTGAATTAGTTTCTACTGAGTGTGTTTTTGTTAATAGAGGTCTTAGTTTACGTCCGCGCCACACTTCTTTTGTAAACTCACATGTTGGGTTGTATGCTTGTTCTCCCCAAACGGATGGTTGAGCATGTCCGTCTGGAAAGATTACGCAAGCGTATTGTCGTAAGGGCAGAATGTCGATTGGCAGAGGGAATGTTCTTTCATATTCTAGATTTTTCAGTTCCTCTAGTTCTGGATCAAAGTAGTAGTATACTTTGTCCGTTGTAATGGAATTCACCCATTGTATCCATTCCGGATCCAATGTTGTTGTTGGTAAATTACACGGTGTTGTTAATGCCTCAAAGGCTGATTCTGCTGTTCTGACTGTGATATGTCTACCGTCAGCTTGATCTTTTTCTCTAGCTATTGCGGTTTGAACTGCATGAACAATTTTTTCTTTAATGCTGAATTTCTTTTCAGTTTCTGTGTACAAATGTGATTTGAATGCAATTGGTACCTTTTCTCCCTCATTAGAGGTCAGGTATGTGAATCCGCATCTTCCTGGGATGACTCGAATCACAAGATTGCGTGTGTTATCACGTGTTTCTAATTTTGTTTTAATTAGCATGTCTGTTTGTAAGGATCTCAGAATTTCTGTGTGTATTTGAGTCCAATTGGTTCTTTTAAAATCTGGTTTTATTAGATCATAAAGGGGTTTGACCCTTTCTGCGTAATTTGCAATGTATGTTCTTCCGAAATTTAGGAAGCCTAGAATTGACTGTAGGTTTTTTAGTGTTCTAGGTGCTTGGAGTACGGCACATTTCTCTAGAAAATTGTCAGCCAGGCTTTTGCCTTCACTTGATAATTCATATCCTAAAAACAGGACTGTCAGATGGGCAATTCTGGATTTTTTAAAGTTGAATTTGTAACCCTCTGCTGCGAACCCAAGTATTATGGTGTTCACTCTCTTCAAGTGAGTCTCCAAGTCATCATCTGTTAAGTATATGTTGTCGACATACGATAATGCTTCGTCGTCATATGTTTGTAGTAATTCTGTTACTCTCGCTGAGAATACTCCCGGGCTGTTCTTGTACCCCTGGGCTAACCGACAGAATTGTTTTTGAGTGCCATTTATTGAGAATGCAGACAAATATCTGCTCTCTGGTGCTATGTTTTGACAAAAGAATCAATTAGAGATGTCTAATGTTGTTTTGTATTTTTTGCGCACTATGTTATTCATTAGTGCAGCACTATGCGAGTTTTGCACTGCAAAAGTTTAGCAACATGAGTTAAGGTGTCGGTAATCCAAAACTAGACGATATGAATTGTCTGGTTTGGAGACCGGAAACAAAGGGTTGTTCATTTGTGAGGTGCAAGTTTCAATCACCCCCTGGTATTCTAGCTGATCTAGGATTTCTTTTACCTGTTTTTTTGCTTCTTGCTTAATTGGGTACTGTCTCTGTGCAGTAGGTTGTGATTTTAACTGGATTTTGTGAGGAGGAGAGTCCTCATCCCATCCTACGTGATTTTTATATAAAGCAGGAGCTAGGGCTACTGCCCACTTCCTAGCAAGTGTGTATTTTTTATGAATTGGGATGTGATTTGAGAAGGCAGGCATAATTATTTCTTCGCCATGAGGGCAATCCCTGACAAACTCTGGTGGCCAGTCTTTTTCAGCTAGAAGGATGTCATAGCCCTTGGAGAGATTATCCCAAAATAGTCCCCTTATTTTTCTAGTCTTATCCCCCTCTATACGTAAAGTTATTTCATATATTTTGTGAGGTTTGCTAACTCTGGTGTCTGCAGTTTCCACTTGAAGATATTCATTCGTGTCCACTGTCTCCAGATGATTCATAAGGACTTTGCGAGCTATGCTCACTTCTGCTGCGCTGTCTAGCATTGTCTGAGCCCATTCTCCGTTTTTCAGTTGTGTCCTCAGTATTCTCGGCATTGTTAACTACCTTGATACTGGCTACCTTCTTTTTTGGAAATTGTAATTTCTTTTTTAGCTGAGCAGGTTCCTTGTCTTTGGACTTGGCGTGCTCTTCTCTTTGTTCTGATCGTCCTCTTCTTTCCGATTTCTGCGAGGAAGTCTGAAAAGATTGAGAGGGACGTGTATCAATGTCTTGATATCTATCAGGCTTCTTTATATTATCCCTATTTCTAAGGTTATATCTTTTCCCAGAGGGGTCACTCTGGGGTGACCTGTGTCTTTGGTTCGGAGATTTTTCTCTTCGCCTAGGAGACCTTCCTCTGGACTGGAATTTCTTTTCTTTAGGATTGGATTGTTTGTTTCGATTCCCAGCTCTTTTTTTGTGATGTTGAGTTATTATTAAAAAATATTTTTTCAGGACTTTCAATCAGTTGTGGTTTTACTGGTATTCCACCGAAACTATCTCTACCTAGTTCCTCATAGGATTTTTCTATGATTCTAGCAATTTCAGCTGGTTGGTCTGCTATATCTGTCTCTTTTAGCCTCTGGCGGATCGCCACGTTCGCTGCTTCTCCCTTTATGTTGGCTAATAATATAGCCGAGACCTGCTTGAAGTCTTTTAGTAATTTCATACCAAGAGTTAAAGCGGGTTCTGGACCATATTCGTCTTGAATTTGTTTTAGCACATCTGGTATTACCGAAATGGATGGAACACCGTGCGTTTTTGTGTAGATGGAAGCAAAGACTGTACCCCAAGTGTCACAGTCCTCAATGTGTGGTGCGATTCCCATTGGAAGACAGATAGTCAGAATCCTGTGTTTTTCTAACGGGGTCGTGTCTGGAAACACAGCCTCTATTTGGGTGATTTTTTGTGCTAACCAGAATGGTATTTGTTCCCGTTTAGCTGGTACTTTACCTAGGCAGGATTGTATGTTCTGTGGTGTAATTTTATTTGTGTTCCCCTGGTGAGGGGTCAGCTGTGGAATTTTAATTGCTGGCTGAATTGTTGAAGTCCGCATCACATATTGGACTAATTGTCTATGTATCTTTATTAATTGTTTTAGTTGTACTAAAAGATCTGCTGCAGACATTCTTTCGAACTCTGGATGTGGTGTGTATCCGGCTAGGACCGGCCACGTTGCTCCTGGTCTACCTAAAGGACCGAGCCTGGTGATGTGATTATTGTGTTTTAGGGCGCCATTAAATAAGAGCAGGTGCTCTTGAAATTTAAGTGGTACTTCCACCTCCTCGAAAGGAGTATACTCTTCAGGAGGTTCCTCTGTTTTGTAATAGTGGAAGTACTTTGTTACAGCATTTGCTGCTGGAAAATGTATCCATGAATAGTATACCTCTGTCTGCCGATATTCGTGTGCCTCAATTACGAATATGACTGTACCACCTCTAGGTGTCAGTCCATTTTCTATAAGTTTTAAGGTTATAGATTTCCTTTTGATGACCGGGATGAGTATTATATCCTGGTCTGCTTCTTGCAGTGCAGTATCAGCTGCTGCGAGTTCAGTTGCTAATCTAACTGCCTCTCTTTCATCATCACTGTCTACCATTTTACTGACAGGATGGTTACTTTGTTTGTTTGTAGATCAGGTTTCTTATGGAAACAAAGATTAGATGCACAATATTTTGGAACGGTTTATCCTTCAACGTTGACTAAACCAAGTACCATACATAGGAGTTTCCTCCTGCGAGGTTTGGCGGATATTACCTTTCACCCACTCCAGACGTCTTTGGAGTATTATGGGAAAAAGGGGTCTGAGTGAGAAAGCACGACTGAGTTTCTCTAAATGTCTTACGTTAGTTTTATCGCCCTTCCAAACGCGTTGGGCGCCATGTAGTGTAGTTCCTATTATCCCAATAGGCTCTGCGCATTGGAATAATACCTTCAATAGTATAGGCCTAGACCAGACGTTAACTAGGTCTACTACTGTCGAGATTAGACTTCAAGTTTTGGGTTTGCCAGCTAGCTCAGAGTTCACTAGAAACTTTCTCGAATAGGCAAGGAGGAGTTGAACCTCCCTGGATAGACAAGAAGGGATTTAGTTTCTGACAACCATAGAACATGACAACTTTGCTCTCCCCTAATCAAGAGTGTATCTCGAGAGTCGTGTGAACAAAAGGCAATTTATTTTACTCAGTCAGTACGTGCATTCTTAGTCTCATCAGATTGTAGAGAAAAGGAAGAGACGGGCGTGTTCAATAAAAGATGTTATTTATTGATCAGTCTCTTTTCTCATACAAGAGAAATGGATCGATATTATTGCAATACTTATGGTTAAGTAAAGTGCATACATTAAAAGCAGAAGTATAAAATAATACTGTAAAAACATTGATATGGTTTCTAAGCCATATGAAGGTTTAAAATGAATAAGATATATTACATACACATATACATTTGACTACTCGTACTCAACTGGTGTTTCTAACTACGCCTACCCCGTGTACCTGACCTAAGTCTAATGCGTGGGCGGGAATAGAAAGTTACAGTTTAAGTTAAGTTTGTTTTGCCAAGTGACTGACTAAAGAATTCTCTGTGAGGGGTTATTCAGTTCTGTACCTGGAATCTAAGATGGATGAGGGATGGTATCTCTCGTCTCTGGTCTCGATATTCCAGGCTGCCTGCGAGGGCTACCCGGAAGCGCCGGAGCTGGATTTCTCGGCAGGAGAAAAGGCAGCGTCTCGTTCTCAGCGCGTCAGGAAGGCGGGGCTGCGCCAGCGGGGTCTGCTCTGCTCTGGGCTTCGGCAAGTCTGGCTGCTCCGATCTCGTCACCACCGCGTGTGTTTGCATAGGGCAATATCGGTAATATTTATACCTTTAAGGTGCCGAGATTGACGTAAGGATGGACATAGATACGTCAATAAGGATGTCATACGACCAGGTCGTTAGCACATTCTTTTGCTGAAGTTCTCGGTGAAATCAAAACAATGGCCGCAGGGTTTTTCCCAGGTTGTCATAGGTTTGATTTGTTTTGAGAACTCCGTATGCCTTATCAGGGGCTGGAGGAATATCGCTTGTCTAATTAGATGGCAAGCGTTATGACCTAATCAGATAACACGTTCCTGTGCCGTAGTGTGGCTTTATCAGATAACGGTTCCTGCATCATGGGGGTTTTCTGCCTCATGGGATGGCTGCTAGTTAACTTGTTAGTTTGTTAACCAAAATAGGGTCAGGAATAGGGGGATCGATACAGAACCTATAGGAATACATCACAGTACAAGGACTACTGGGCTGGCCCAGGGGCTCTCTGATGGCTCAATTACTCCCAACTCAAGCATTTTCTGTACCTCAGTCTTTATACAGTCCCTGACATGGTCAGGTTGCCTGTAGATCTTACTCTTCACAGGCATGGTGGTAAGTTCCACCCTTTTATGATTTTTTTTACAAATCAAATAAACGTATTCGTGATTACTCTTCACAGGCAGACTGTCACCAGTGTCCACCTCATGGGTGCACCAGTTAGTCTGACTAGGTGTCAATGAAAACATATGTCTAAAAGACTGTATAACTTGTCTGCAGTCCTGTTGTTGCTGGTCAGTGAGGCTGCCAGCTAAGGCCACACCATCAACTGAACCATCATCAAGGTTCTGAGTCAACAGGTCTGGGAGAGGGTCACTCTCTTCCTCCTGTCCCTCATCTGTAGCCATGAGCAAGCCCATGTCTGCCCTATCAACATATGCTTTGAGTCTGTGACATGGAGCACCCTGTGGGGGCTTCTAGGGGTTCCAAGCTCTACCAAGTAGGTGACCTCTCCCTTTTTCTCAACAATGGTGTGGGGTCCAGACCATTTGTCTTGGAGTGCTGCTGGGGCCACTGGCTCCAGCACCCACACCTTCTGTCCTGGCTGGTACTCAGCCAGCACAGCCTTTTGGTCATGCTAAGCTTTTTGAAGTTCTTGGCTAGCATCAAGGTTTTTAGGAGCCTTCTTCATATACTCAGCCATCCTGGAGCGGAGACCAAGTACATAGTCCACTATGTCTTGTTTAGGCTTTTTGAGAGGTAACTCCCATCCTTCCTTCACCAGACACAGGGGTCCCCTTACAGGATGCCCAAACAAAAGCTCAAAAGGGCTGTAGCCAACCCCCTTTTGTGGGACCTCTCTGTAAGCAAACAGAAGGCAGGGTAGAAGGATGTCCCATCTTCGCCTAAGCTTTTCAGGTAAACCCTTGATCATACCCTTGAGGGTCTTGTTGAATCTTTCAACAAGCCCATTGCACTGTGGATGGTAGGGTGTAGTGAATTTGTAATTAACACCATACTCCTTCCCCATAGCAGTCAAGTACCCAGACATGAAGTTTGCACCTCTATCTGAGACAACCTCCTTTGGAAAGCCCACTCTTGAGAAAACTCCCAGGAGGGCTCTTGCCACAACAGGTGCTGTTGTGGTCCTTAGGGGAATAGCTTCTGGATACCTGGTGGCATGATGCACTACCACCAGTATTAATCTGTGCCCAGAGGCTGTTTGGGGATGCATTGGTCTAACAATGTCAATCCCTACCTTTTCAAAGGGTACCCCCACCACAGGTAGTGGTATTAGGGGGGCCTTTGTTGTGCCACCTGATTTGCCACTGGCTTGGCAGGTCACACAGGAGCAACAAAACTCCTTAGTATCTTCTGACATATGGGGCCAGTGAAAGTGAGGGACAAGCCTGTCCCAAGTCTTGTTCTGGACTAGATGTCCTGCTATGGGAATATCATGGGCTAAGGTAAGAAGGAAAGCCCTAAAGGCCTGAGGTATGACCAACCTCCTGGATGCACCAGGCTTGGGGTCTCTACCCTCAGAATAAAGGAGTCCTTCATCCCAATAAACTCTATGGGTACCTGTAGCATTCCCAGCAGCCTCAGAAGCAGCTTGCTGTCTGAGGGGTTCAAGAGAGGGGGAGTCTAACTGTGCCTGCCTCAAGTCTGCCCTTGAAGGTCCCCCTGTCCCCAGAAACTCAACCTGTTCAGGTTCAAGCTCTTCTAGGACAGTTCCTTCAGGAGTCTCAGAATCAGCTTCCTGAGAAGGCTGATCCTCACTTGTAGGCAGGGGGGAAGGCACTGCCTTAACCCTACTGCGCTTTCTCTTGGATGGCACTTGGTCCATAGTTTCAGGATCCAAGGCCTGTTCAGTTTGGCACGTTTTGGCCTGTGACCTGGTCACAGCAAGGACATGAGCTGATATGCCTAACATCTATGCATGAGTCCTATACTCCACTTCTGACCATACTGAGGATTCAAGATCATTGCCCAACAGACATTCAACTGGGAGGTCTGCACTTACCACAACTCTTTTAAGGCCAGTTACCCCTCCCCAGGAGAAGTTAACTACACTATGGGTAGTATTGACATTGCTTGCATTGGTCACCAGGTAATTATCACCCAGTACAATCTGTCCAGGGTCCACAAAGTTAGGTGTCACCATGGTGACACTGGCACATGTGTCCCTGTAGGCCTGAGCCACTTTGTCATTGATTAAAGGTGTTTGCCTGTACTTGCCCAGAGTACTGGGACTCACAGTAGAGGACATAGCCATGTCCACATCACAGACAAGAACAGCCTGGGTTGGTGTCCTGACTAAGCCAGAATCCACCTCAGTACCCATGGTTAACCCCACTATAGCCTTGGGTTCGGAACTACCACTGTTAACTGTACTAGGGGGTGCAGGTGCCTTAGGGGCCACAGTGGTAGGGGCTGTACCTTTCTTGGTGCACTCACTAAACCAGTGCGAGGCAGATTTACAATAATTACACCAAGGTTTCTTTGGACCTTCTTTCTTCTTCTTCTTAGAAGTTTGGGACCCCCCTTCATTAGAATTTTTGGGGCCTGATGAAGACTTCTGGGGCCAGATGTAGGTGTCCAAATACCGGTTGGAAACGGCCGAAAATACCGATTTTCGGCCGTTTCCGACTGGTATTTGGACATTGGTATGTAGGGGTAGCAAAAACATATAGATTCGGTAAATTTACCGAATCCTTAATTTTACAGAATCGGTAAAATTACAGAATCGGTAAATTTACTGATTCGGTAAATTTACTGATTCGGTAAATTTGACCGATTCGGTAAAATTACCGATCGGTAAAATTACCGAATCTGTAATTTCTTATGTAGGTAGCACTTTAAACAGTGCTACAGGGCCTTTAGAATTCGTTATTTACCACCTAATACCATTGGGTGGTAAATAACGAATTCCTGTGTACATGCACATCTGTGCATGTACACCTGTGCCACGTGGCACACACGCCAAAAACAGGGGTGTAACAGGGTGTCAAAGTGACACCCTGTCCCCCTTGGCAATTCGGTATTTTTACCGATTCGGTAATTACCGAATCGGTATTTGCTATTGATTCCTACGGGCTTCAAGGCCAATAGGAATCAATGGCAAATACCGATTCGGTAATTACCGAATTGGTAAATAACGAATCCTACCGATTCTGTCAAAATTACCAAATTTTTACCTACATCTTATTTACCGATTCATAAATACAGAATCGGTAAAATTCGGTATTTATGAATCGGTAAATAAGATTGACCTACTTCTCCAGTATTAGGGGTGTCTTTCATAGATTCACATGCTTGAATATTCCCCGTCATCATGGAGAAGGCATCTAAAAACCTTGAGGCCAGCCAAGAACTTCAAAAAGCTTGGCATGACCAAAAGGCTGTCCTAACGGTGTATCATGCAGGACAGAAGGTGTGGGTGTTGGAGCCAGTGGCCCCAGCAGCTCTCCAAGACAAGTGGTCTGGACCCCATACCATCATTGAGCAGAAGGGAGAAGTCACCTACTTGGTGGACATGGGAACTCCCAGGAGCCCCCACAGGGTGCTTCATGTAAACAGGCTCAAGGCATTTGTCAACAGGGAGGACATGGGCTTGCTCATGGCCACAGATGAGGGGCAGGAGGAAGAGAGTGACCCTCTCCCAGACCTGCTCACTCAGAACCCTGATGATGGGTCAGTAGATGGTGTAGTCTTTTCTGACAGCCTCTCTGAACATCAACAAGAGGATTGTAAACAGGTTCTTCAATCCTTCAGGCAAATGTTTTCACTGACCCCCAGTCAGACAAACTGGTGCACCCATGAGGTGGACACTGGTGACAGTCTGCCTGTCAAGAGTAAAATCTACAGGCAACCTGACCACGTCAGGGACTGCATAAAGAAAGAAGTCCAAAATATGTTGGAATTGGGAGTCATTGAACCCTCAGAGAACCCTTGGGCTAGTCCTGTAGTTCTAGTGCCTAAACCTCACACCCAAGATGGTAAGAGAGAGATGAGGTTTTGCGTAGACTACAGGGGTCTCAATGCTGTCACTAAGACAGATGCCCATCCAATACCTAGGGCAGATGAACTGATAGACAAGTTGGCTTCTGCAACTTTCTTAAGTACATTTGACATAACAGTTGGTTATTGGCAGATCAGGTTAGCTGAGGATGCCAAGGCCAAAACAGCATTTTCTACCCCAGGAGGTCATTACCAATTTGTGGTGATGCCCTTTGGTTTGAAAAATGCACCTGCCACTTTTCAAAGGTTGGTGAACCAAGTTCTCACTGGGTTGGATGACTCCTGTGCAGCATATCTAGATGATATTGCTGTCTTTAGCTCCACCTGGGAGGATCACCTGATCCACCTGAGGAAAGTTTTGGAGGCCCTGCAAAAGGCAGGCCTCACAATCAAGGCTACTAAGTGCCAGATAGGGCAGAGTCAGGTTGTGTACCTGGGCCACCTTGTGGGTGGAGGCCAGGTTCAACCATTGGAGAGCAAGATACAGGCCATAAAGGACTGGGCTCCTCCAACCACCCAGACACAGGTCAGAGCTTTCTTGGGCCTGTCTGGTTACTATAGGAAGTTTGTCAAAAATTATGGGTCCATTGTGACACCACTTAATGACTTGACAAGCAAGAAAATGCCAAAGAAAGTTCAGTGGACAGTTAGCTGTCAGAAGGCATTTGATGACCTAAAGCAGGCCATGTGTACTGCACCTATTCTCAAGAGTCCTGACTACTCCAAAACCTTCATTGTCCAAACAGATGCATCTGAGTTGGGTGTGGGAGCTGTCCTTTCTCAACTGAATATTGATGGTCATGACCAGCCCATTGCTTTTATAAGCAGAAGGCTGACCCCTAGAGAGAAACGTTGGTCAGCTATTGAGAGGGAGGCCTTTGCTGTGGTTTGGGCCCTGAAGAAGTTGAGGCCATACTTGTTTGGAACTCACTTCAAGATTCAGACCGACCATAAGCCCCTCTTATGGCTAAATCAGATGAAGGGTGAAAACCCCAAACTTCTTAGGTGGTCCATTTCCCTACAGGGGATGGACTTTACAGTGGAGCACAGACCAGGGACTGACCATGGCAATGCAGATGGTCTCTCCAGGTATTTCCACTTAGAACAGGAAGACTCACCTGGTCAAGGTTAGTTTGATGTCCCTAAGTTGGGGGGGGGGTTATGTAGGAGAGTGGGGTCTGCAATCCTATGGTCACCCCAGATTTTTGCTTTTAGCTTCACTGGTTTATGACTTTCCCTGGCTGTGGGCCTGCTAATCAGACCCACGGCCTAGCTGTTCTCTCTCTAAATTGACAACCATGTACTTTAGGTGCATTTACCAATTGGTACTGGGCCACCTTATCAGTCCTTGTACCCAGGGCATAGGTGTACCCAGGGCCTACCAGGGGCTGAAGCATGTATTATGCCACCCCTGGCTGGCCATCTAAATCTGACACAACTGGCTGCATGACAGCTGGGGCAAGGTGGTGTAGACACCCTTTGCTGTAGATATAGTATACCTATATCTAACCCTAAAATGGACACATATATTCCTATCAGTCACTCCTATGGAAGGCCTTATCAATCCTGAAGGCAGAGTGCTTGGAATTATGTGAGATGGTGCTCTGGCATGAGCTGAGCCCGTTTGCAGCTTGCGGAACCAAGTCCTAATAGCTGTTCCATGATAACACTATACCATATACTCTTAAGTGCATTATCAACCTCGCGGTTAAATGCTAACTCTGGTATAACATTATCAAAACATGTCGAGTAAGGTGTCATACGATATGGAATACTACCCCCTCGCCAATTCTGGCGACGGGGGTAGCATTCCACCCTTCTAGAGGGGCACGACATGTATGTAACTGTGAACCCCGGTTAAAGTTAACTCGAGCCTCAGCATCACAAAATGGATGCTGCCACCACAGACACAAGTCTGACCTCCTGCTGCTGGGAGTCCTTCCAGCGAGGATGGCTTGGACAAAGGGTTTCCTGCCTTGGGAGGTGCTAGCACCACCCCAGACAGGATTTTGTGTATTGGGGAGGATAGGCCTGAAAGGAATGAGACATGCCTGGGGCACTCAAGGTGCCCTGTGCATACACCGGTTCAAACCAGTTGCTGGGGCATCCCTGCCCCAGCTCTGGCAGGAAACCGGACAAAGGATAGGGGGTGTAACCACCCCCCTTCCTGGTCCCACCCAGGGGAGGGACCTAGTCAGTAGTGCAGCCCCCTTTAGGAGAATAAAGGTAGGAGCTGGTCCCATTCCAAATTAGATTATCCTGAACTATTCAGCAAGAAGAAACTCTGGACTTCGACGTTCTGCTCCACATAAGACTGAAGAATCTCCCTTGTGGACAAGGAGTGTCCACCCTGCAACTGCAGGCACCATCAAGCGTCCAGCGGCTTCACTTTGTCGTCTTCCCTCGAGGATCCAGACTTCAGAGCCCGACGAGACCCGGATTCCCAGACCTCTCCGACCTCAACTCACATCTGCAGCAAAGCTGAGACCCGTCGGTGCGACGAGACACGTGGGACCGGCCATCTTGAACGAACCTGCACTTCGCTTCCAGCACGACTCCCGAGGTAAACTCGACCAAGTGCTTTGGGGACTGAGAAGCCCCAGCCCCGAGCAGCCCCTGCACCGAAGATCAGCCCTCCAGCGTCCACGAGATCTGCGTGGGGCCCTTCTGCTTGTTTGCTGCTCGACGCGTTGTCTGGTCACTTGCCGGCTGGCTAGTGGCCTCCTAGACGACGAACCTTTGCATCTTTGCTGCTGGTCTGGTTGCTCCAGACTGGCCCTTGCTCCCTTCCAAAAGAGGGGCACCCCGGACTCTACTAGTCCGCACCAGACGTCTTATCCACTCACCGCGTGGGTTGCCTTTGCCAAGGCCTGTTGACTCCAATCCCGGATCCAACACCGCCGACAGCGAGAGCCTGCGTGGGACAGCTCGTGCCTCCATCCTGGTCGTCGAAGACACCTCCTAGTCCACGTGGCTGCAGAGTCAAGAGTCCACTCTTCACCTGATCACGACGACAGCACCTGGTTCCTTCCTGGTTCCACCCCGGTCACTGGCTAGTGACTTTGAACACTGTCCCCTCTGCTTTCAGGTCCTCTTCTTCACCGATCCACCCTTGGATCGCACCGGACATCTTCCTCCTGGTCGCCTGCAGCATCTTTTCTTTCAGGCTCCATAGACTTCAACGCGAGAACCCAACGCACTTTGGCACCTGTGCACCCGCAGTCCGTGGGTGAGGTAACAAGAGCATTTTGGTGCTCAAGGGTAGTTTAACTGTCCTAGTGTCCAGTTCCACAGTCGTTTTAGTCCTATCTAGCCAGGATTGTCCGTACTCACCTTTAACTTGAACTGTACTGTCAATAGACGTTGTTACGCATCTCGCGTGTGAGTTCACACTCTGCACACGCGTTCCGTGGGCCTCCTATTACTTACCTGAAGTTAGTGTAGCGTGGTCCCATTGATCCTACAGCCTCTGGACAGCTTCATTCCTTTTATCGACTCTCACATTCCACTTACTTAGTATATGGTTTGTCGTGCCCCTAGGGCACCATTGTAATTTTGTGCGACTTGTAGTATTTTTCGTAAGAGATTGTCATGTGCTTAGCCCTCTGACCTCATAAAGAGTTCAGAGGTGTTGTTATTAATAAATATACTGTTTATTTTCATAACAACCTGTGTGGTGTCCTTTCATCTGGTATTCAAGGGGTTATATTGTGGTAAAACAGCTGGCTTCACTTCCGGAGGCAGTGGCAACCCATGGTCACCCTCTTTCTGGCCCCCATCCCTTGGTCTTCCTCCCACCCCCTCCCAATGTGTTAAAACTCTTGGTATCATTCTTAATCATCAACTGACCTTGCACTCCCATATTAGTTCAGTAGTATCCTCCTGTTTCTTTACCCTTCGCACTATTAGAAAAGTCTCACGTTTTTTTTCTCTTTCTGCACTTAAATTAATTGTTATGGCCATGGTTCTATCCAAAATTGATTATGGGAACATCATTTACAACGGCGCCCCCGCTTACGCACTCCAACGCCTTCAGCTTGTGCAGAACCAGGCTGCTCGCCTGGTACATGGCCTGCCCAAATTTCATCACTCATCACCCCTTCTCTTCTCCCTCCACTGGCTCCCCATCAAACAAAGGGCCCTATTCAAAATTGGCGGCCTTACCTTTCAAGCTCGAATGGGCACAGCTCCTGCATTTATCAATTCCGCCGTCACTAACTATTCCCCGTCCAGAGACCTCCGCTCTTCCACAAAATCGCTACTAGTCACCCCTCGCTTCAAGAAATCTAGATCTGGAGGCCAGAAATTCATGGTCCTTGCGCCTGCTTTCTGGAACTCCCTCCCACTCCATATCAGAACCTCTCCCTCCTACATGGAGTTCCGCCGAGCCCTCAAGACCTTTTTATTCCAACAGGCTTTCGGCCTATAATCCTCCTCCTTTCTCCCGCCCAGGTAGCTCCTCTAGCGCCATGAAACTGCATTGTATACGAGCGCTTTACAAGTTCTTAAAAATTCAAAAATTCAAATACATGCCAAAATAGTTTAGCCTAGGACTGCTTTGTCCATGCTACCATTAGGATAGCTGGTCATAAGGTTGACTTACAACCAATCACCATAAGGGTTTTTTTTTTTATATATATTTTTTTTTTATTGAGAGTTCATATATAACTATACAGTACAAGAGACATGACATATTTGAAATCCAATTAATACAGTCTAGAAGCAAAGAATATTGAAAACAACCATACAGTTTTTAGTTATAACATTTAAATTATAAAGTGCAAAATTGTGAAAGAGTAAACAGGCAATAGACTTTCACTAATATTCAAAAGATTTTGTTAGAATTAAAACAATATAAGAACTTTAAATTCCCTGTGAGATTTCTCAGTTAATTTTTCATAGCTAGATTTGTAAAGTGCATCGTGCATATAAATAACGGACTTAATAAGCCAATTTTAAATCCGATTAAATAAGTAGCAAGGCAAATTTAAGGATCAAACCCACTCCAAAATTTATCATATTTTTTCAGAGCCCTCGATCTTAGAGCGTATTTTCTTTCCCTATCCTGGATTCGGAGTCATTTTATCTTCCATGCTTGGAAAGATGGGACAAGGTCTGTTTTCCAGGACTGTAATATAAGGGATTTAGCTATTAAAGAAGCTATAAAAAGGGACTCATCATGTTGGGTATGAATAGAAGAGCAACCTAGGACGGAAGTCAATTCATCCAGTACAATATTAGTTTTAAGGACAATTGAGAGATATTTTTCTATTTCCTTCCATAATACCTGGATTTCGGGGCATTCCTAAACAATGTGTTTCCACGTGCCTTTTCCTTCACATCGGAAACATTTGTCAGCTACTTGGGGGAAAATATTATGCAAAAAGGACGGAGTTCTATATATCAACCATTTGTTAAAGAATTGCATACGTTTAAAATTTGCTCCTCGAAAAATGGTTTTATTAAACTTATTTATTTTGTCCCATACCTGTTGATTAATTGTAATATCTTCCCTCTTTTTCCATCTTTCAGTAATCTTGCTGTAAAGGTCCTGGTCTTTACCTTCTCTTAGTGTTTTAATCCAAATACTCATTTTCTTTTGTGTTTTGTTATCGACTCTCGCATTCCATTTACTTAGTATATGGTTTGTCGTGCCCCTAGGGCACCATTGTAATTTTGTGCAACTTATCGTATTTTTCCTAAGAGATTGTCATGTGCTTAGCCCTCTGACCTCATAAAGAGTTCAGAGGTGTTGTGTTATAAATAAATATACTGTTTATTTTCATAACAACCTGTGTGGTGTCCTTTCATCTGGTATTCAAGGGGTTATATTGTGGTAAAACAGCTGGTTTCACATGCCAAAAGAGTTTAGCCTAAGACTGCTTTGTCCATGCTACCATTAGGATAGCTGGTCTATAAGGTTGACTTACAACCAATCACCATAAGGGTTGTTTGGACTGATACAAGGTGATCACTAGAACTAGTGAGCATCATAAATCAGGCCAACTTCTCACAGGAGGGAATTAAACTCATGAATGCTCCAAACTCCTTACCTGCTCAGATACCGCGCCTTGAGAAAAAGTACAAGGCCCCAACTAGGTCTCCAGTTTGCCTTATTTCTCACCCCAAGCCGGACTCTGTAGTGACTCAGGCTGCACAGCGTCGAGCACGGAACCCAGCGTCTCCAATCACAGCCCCTCCTGATAGAGAGGGTCGACGCCTAGATGCTATTGGCTGCAAGTTTTCAACTATGGCTTCAACATCTGTCCGGGCAGCCAATGCCTTAGCCATCTTGGGACGTTATGACCGGCAGATGTGGTCGGACATTTCAGATTTGATGACCCTCATACCTGATGCTTCCAAGTCTGACGCTCAACAGATTCTTCGCGATGGTCAGAGGGCGTCGGAAGAAATGATCGACTGCGCAGTCGATATTGCTAACACAGGTTTCCGTCTGATTGCAAGTGCGGCTGCACTCCGACGACAGGGCTGGTTAAAGTCCACCTCCTTCCGGCAGGAAGTCCAATCCAAACTACTGGATATGCCCTATGATGGGGAATCGCTTTTCGGATCCCATATCGATGACGCCCTGGAGTCCATTAAGAAGGACACTGATACGGCAAAGTCTTTGGGCACGTTGCAATTTCGGAAGCAGTCCTTTCGAGGTGCACGCGGACGCGGCACCCCTTCCAACGTTCGAGGTGGGCAGCAATACCGCTCCTACAATCAGAGCGGCCAATGTTACACGCCCAATCAGCAATCTCGTCAGCAGCCCTCCAGACCCTACAGAGGAAAGTCTTCTTATCGTGGATCCAATCCTAAACGCCAATGACTTTTGTCACCCTCAAACTGTTGGAGGTCGAATCTCTCTGTTTTATTCTCAGTGGTCCTCGATCACCTCAGACCGCTGGGTTTTGGACATTGTATGATGGGGTCATACCCTAGAGTTCGTAGAGATTCCTCCTTGTACTCCACCTCGTGGCCCGCCTCCTCCACATCTCGAGGAGCTTTACCATCAGGTCCGTCTTCTTGTTTTAAAAGGTGCAGTCGAAGTGGTCCCGAAACATCAAAGAGGGAAGGGGTTTTACTCTCGATTCTTCCTCATACTCAAGAAGACCGGAGATTGGCGACCCATTCTGGATTTGAGGGCTCTCAACCAGTTCCTAAAGTCCCAATCGTTCCGCATGCTGACGTTACTGGAAATCCTGCGTCTTCTATCCAGCGAGGATTTCATGACCACCATAGACCTTCAGGACGCATACTTTCATGTCCCAATTATCAAACAACATCGCCAGTACCTGCGTTTCAAGGTGGGACCAATGCATTTTAAGTTCAAAGTTCTGCCCTTCGGGCTGCGATCAGCTCCTCGTGTGTTCACGAAGGTACTGGCCCCTGTGGTGGCTCACCTGCGTCTACAAGGAGTTCAAATCTTTCCATATTTCGACGATTGCCTTCTAAAGTCTCAATCCCACCATCAGCTATGTCAGGACACTCGCCTTTGCCAACAAGTGTTTCAGTCCTTGGGGTTGACCATCAACATCGAAAAGTCACAGTTTGCGCCTCTGCAAACCAGAACCTTCCTGGGAGCGATCCTAGACACGAAGCTCTCGAAAGCGTTCGTCTCGAACGAGCGACGTCAGAAAATCCTTCGTCTAGTCTCCCTCATTCGAAGAAAACAGTCCGTTTCCGTTCGAATGTTAAAGTCATTCTTGGGAATGGCGTCATCTTGTATCGCACTGATCCCAAATTGCAGGTTGCGCACCCGTCCCATTCAGGAGGAACTGGACTTACAGTGGCGTCAGGTCTCCGGGTCCTTCAACGACCTAGTGGCAGTCACAGCCCGCATGAGAAAGAGCTTGCTTTGGTGGGCGCAGCCAACGAATCTGGAAATGGGAATGTCCTTCCTCGTTCACGCACCAGATCTTACGTTGACGACGGACGTCTCCCTGGAAGGGTGGGGCGCTCATCTCCAAGGCCTATCCATCAAGGGCAAGTGGACTCCGCCCCAACGCACGTGGCATATCAACAGGCTAGAATTGATGGCGATCTTCCTAGCGCTCAAGTCATTCCTCCCTGTAGTTCACGGTGAGTCAGTGCTTATCCAAACAGACAATACCACCAGTATGCACTACGTGAACAAACAGGGAGGAACCAAGTCTCCACATCTGTCTCACTTGGCCCAGTCAATCTGGGATTGGGCTCTCCGCCATCACATCACCTTGACAGCCGTCCACCTTCCGGGCGTGTCCAACCTCCTGGCGGACTCTTTGAGCAGGTCCACTTCCTCAACACACGAATGGGAACTGCACCAACCGACTCTAGATCTTGTCTTTCGCCAGTGGGGTCACCCAGATCTAGACCTCTTTGCAACACCGGAGAATCGGAAATTCCTGTCTTATGCAAGTTGGCATCCCCACCCCGGGTCATGCGGGAATGCCCTTTTGATCGACTGGTGCGATCTATTCGCTTACGCTTTTCTGCCGATCCCATTAGTACCGCGGGTGCTGTGGAAGATGCGGAGACAGCCCTGCCACATCCTGTTGATCGCACCTCGTTGGCCCAGGCATGGTTTTCGGAACTGCTTCTGCTGTCCCAGTGTGAGCCCATCCCTCTGCGACCTCGTCCAGACCTCCTAACGATGGACAGGGGCCTAGTGTGCCATCCGGACCCCTCCATGCTACAATTGTGGGCATGGAACCTGAGCACCTTGAATTCGCAGATTTGAACATATCCCAGGAATGCAGAGACATCCTGGCTCATGCCAGGGCTCCGTCTACCATCAACACTTACAAACTCAAGTGGAAGAGATTCTGTCATTGGTGCGCTACAGCCAATATCCATCCCATCCATTCCACTCCAGAGCAGCTTCTTCCATTCTTCTTGAGCCTCGCTCAGTCAGGACTCTCTCATGCTACACTGAGAGTTTTCTTAGCTGCAATATCTCGTTTCCGACATGATGGCTCTTCTTCCCTCTGTTCATCCAGGATCATACGTCAATTCTTCAAAGGGCTTTTCCGCAAGTTCCCACCTGTTCGGCGCCCTCCTCCATCTTGGCACCTCAATGTTGTACTATCTCAACTTATAAAGTCACCATTTGAACCTATCCATAAAGCGGATGTCAAATTCCTCACCTGGAAGGTTGCTCTACTTTTGGCTTTGACCTCATCTCGTCGCGTGAGCGACCTTCACGCTTTCACTATCAAGCCGCCTTATCTTCAGTTCAAACCTAACGGGGTGGCGCTCCGCACTAACCCCTCCTTCCTACCTAAAGTACCTACGGATTTTCATTTGAATGAGACTGCGTTCCTCAAAACTTTCTTTCCGGACCCAAAGTCTCCGGCGGAGCAGCGCTTGCATTCTTTGGACATCAAACGATGCCTTAAATTTTACATTGCCAGAACTGACCCCTTCCGCAAGTCCGACCAACTGTTCATTGTCTACGGACGACTGCGTAAGGGCCATCCAGTTTCCAAGCCAACTATTGCCCGGTGGCTTTCTTCCGCCATTGCCTTCTGCCACCAACAAGCTGGCAAACCATTGCAGTCTTCAGTGAGGACTCATTCTACGAGGGCGATGTCTTCTTCCACCGCCTTGTTTGCTGGTGTGCCTCTTCATCAGATTTGCCGTGCAGCGACATGGTCCGGCAGACACACCTTCACCAAGCATTACTGTTTGGATGCCATCAATGAAGCGGACACCGCTGTGGGACAGGCAGTGCTTCGCCATCTTTTCCATTAAGGTGAGCCTCTGTTCCCCCCTACTTGTTCTTTTTGCTGTGATTGCTTTGATGTTTTACATGACTGTATTATTATTATTACTGTCTTGCTTGCCATATGTGCTTAGCAATCTCAGCTCTCGGAGGTTACTGCTTTCTATTCTATTCAAGCATGTGAATCTATGAAAGACACCCCTAATACTGGAGAAGAACAATTGTTACTTACCTGTAAACAGGTGTGTGAGAAGTTGGCCTGATATATGATGCTCACTAGTTCTAGTGATCACCTTGTATCAGTCCAAACAACCCTTATGGTGATTGGTTGTAAGTCAACCTTATAGACCAGCTATCCTAATGGTAGCATGGACAAAGCAGTCTTAGGCTAAACTCTTTTGGCATGTGAAGCTAGCTGTTTTACCACATATAACCCCTTGAATACCAGATGAAAGGACACCACACAGGTTGTTATGAAAATAAACAGTATATTTATTAATAACAACACCTCTGAACTCTTTATGAGATCAGGGGGCTAAGCACATGAAAATCTCTTAGGAAAAATACGATAAGTTGCACAAAATTACAATGGTGCCCTAGGGGCACGGCAAACCATATACTAAGTAAATGGTATAAGGAAATCGATAGAAGAAATGGAGCTGTCCAGAGGCTGGAGGTTCGCTGGGACTACACTATCCTAACCACAGGTAAGTAATAGGAGGCCCACGGAGCGCGTGTGCAGAGTGTGAACTCACACGCGGGATGCGGAACAAAGTCAATGGACAGTACAGTTTACGAAAAAGGTAAGTACGGACAGTGTTTACTATCTAGGACTAAAACGACTGGAAATCTGGACACTAGGAGAGTTAATCTACCCTTGAGCACCGAAATGCTCTTGTTACCTCACCCACGGGCTGCGGGTGCATAGGTGTCAAAGTGTGTCGGGTTTCCGCGTCGAAGTCAATGGAGCCTTGAAGAAAGATGCTGCAGGCGACCAAGTGGAAGATGTCCGGTGCGACCCACGGGTGGATCGAGGAAGAAGAGGACCTGAAAGCAGAGGGGACAATGTTTAAAGTCACTAGCCAGTGACCGGAGTGGAACCAGGAAGGAACCAGATGTCGTTGTCACGATCAGGTGAAGAGTGGACGCTTGACTCTGCAGCCACGTGGACCAGGAGGTGTCTTCGACGACCAGGATGGAGGCACGAGCTGTCCCACGCAGGCTCTCGCTGTCGGCGGTGTCTGTTCCGGATTCGGCGTCAACAGGCCTTGGCAAAGGCAACCCACGCGGTGAGTGGAAAAGGCGTCTGGTGCGGACTAGGAGAGTCCGGGTGCTCCTCTTTTGGAGGGGAGCAAGGGCCAGTCTGGAGCAACCAGACCAGCAGTGAAGATTTCAAGGATCGTCGTCTAGGAGGTCACTAGCCAGCCGGCAAGTGACCAGACAACGCGTCGAGCAGCAACCAAGCAAAAGGGCCCCACGCAGATCTCGTGGATGCTGGAGGGCTGGTCTTTGGTGCAGGGGCTGCTCGGGGCTGGGGCTTCTCAATCCCCAAAGCACTTAGTCGAGTTTACCTCAGAAGTCGTGCTGGAAGCGAAGTGCAGTTTCTTTCAACATGGCTGGTCCCACGTGTCTCGTCGCACCCACGGATCTCAGCTGTGCTACAGATGTGAGTTGAGGTCGGAGAGGTCTGGGAATCCGGGTCTCGTCGGGCTCTGAAGTCTGGATCCTCGAGGGAAGACGACAAAGTGAAGCCGCTGGATGCTTGATGGTGCCTGCAGTTGCAGGGTGGACACTCCTTGCCCACAAGGGAGATTCTTCAGTCTTCTGTGGAGCAGAACGTCGAAGTCCAGAGTTTCTTCTTGTAAAAGTTGTTCAGGATAATCTAATTTGGAATGGGACCAGCTCCTACCTTTATTCTCCTAAAGGGGGGCTGCACTACGACTAGGTCCCTCCCATGGGTGGGACCAGGAAGGGGGGTGATTACACCCCCTATCCTTTGTCGGGCTTTGCGCCAGAACTGGGGCAGGGGTGCCCCAGCAACTGGTTTGAACCGGTGTATGCACAGGGCACCTTGTGTGCCCCAGGCATGTCTCATTCCTTTCAGGCCGGTCCTACCCAATACACAAAATCCTGTCTGGGGTGGTGCTAGCACCTCCCAAGGCAGGAAACCCTTTGTCAAAGCCTCCCTCGCTGGAAGGACTCCCAGCAGCAGGAGGTCAGACTTGTGTCTGTGGTGGCAGCATCCATTTTGTGATGCTAAGGCTCGTGTTAACTTTAACCGGGGTTCACAGTTACATACATGTCGTGTCCCTCTAGAAGGGTGGAATGCTACCCCCGTCGCCAGAACTGGCGAGGGGGTAGTAATCCAATTCGTATGACCCCTTACTCGACATGTTTTGATAATGCTATACCAAAGTTGGCATTCAACCGCGAGGATGATAATGCACTTAAGAGTATATGGTATAGCGTTATCATGGAACAGCTATTAGGACTTGGTTCCGCAAGCTGCAGACGGGCTCAGCTCATGCCAGAGCACCATCTCACATAATTCCAAGCACTCTGCCCTCAGGATCGATAAGGCCTGCCATAGGAGTGACTGATAGGAGGATATGTGTCCATTTTAGGGTTAGATATAGGTATACTATATCTACAGCAAAGGGTGATTACAGCACCTTGCCCCAGCTGTCTTACCAGCCAGTTGTGTCTGTTTAGAGGGCCAGCCAGGGGTGGCATAATACATGCTTCAGCCCCTGGTAGGCCTTGGGTTCACCTATGCCCTGGGTACCTAAGGTACACTGTACAGGGGCTGATAAGGTGTCCCAATACCAATTGGTAAATGCACCTAAAGTACATGGATGTCAATTTAGAGAGAGAACAGCGAGGCTGTGGGTCGGATTAGCAGGCCCACAGCCAGGGAAAGTCATAAACCAGTGAAGCAGAAAGCAAAAATCTGGGGTGACCATAGGATTGCAGACCCTACTCTCCTACAAGGTGGTTCTCCAGTATTTGTGTCTTTCATAGATTCACATGCGACCCACCCTCCTCCCCTCATAGGCTCTCTTCTCCTCATACACTCTTGGTTACTTTGTGCTATGAAAATCTGAGGGCTTGACCTTCTGAGGAGAAGGTTCTAAAGAGTGCTGGCGCCTGATTGGCTGTAATTTGGACTAACATAATGACACTAATGTGTTACAATTAGTTTTTCTCTTTACCTTGCATTCCTATGTAGGAATCGTTTTTAGAGGATTTCGGTTGTATTTCCTTTCTTTATCTTGTATTATGTTTATATATATTTATATATATTTAGCATAATTGCTATTTTATTTACCGTGGGACTCCCACTTCGACGATGGGGAATATTCAAGCATGTGAATCTATGAAAGACACCAATACTGGAGAACCACCTGTTTACAGGTAAGTAACAATTGTTCATCTAGCCCCTGGTCTTTTGGTTTCTGATCCCCACCTTTTTGGTCTGCCTTTTTCTGATCACCACCTTGGACCTGGTTTTTCTGCCTAACCGTGGTTCTGACCCATTTGTCTGCCTTCTTACCCAATTCTTGGGGAGACGTCAGATCTGAGTCAATCAGGTGTTGGTGCAACAACTGGTCCTGACAATTATTAAGGATTTGCTCTCTCATGATCAAATTATACAATCCTGTATAGTCCTTAACTTTACTTCCCAATAACCAGCCTTCCAGAGCCTTAGTGGCACAATCAACAAAATCAGTCCAGTCCTGAATCTGTGTCTTCTGGGTATCTCTGAACATCAACCTGTACTGTTTGGTGGTTAGGCCAAACCCATCAATCAGAGCACTCTTCAGGACAGTGTAATTGTTAGCATCATCATCACTAACTGTGAGGAGCTTGTCTCTTCCTTTTTCTGAAAAGTAGAGTCACAAGATTGCTGCCCACTGACTTTGGGGTACCTGCTGTACTTTGCAGGCCCTCTCCAAAGCAGTTATCCATTTGTCGATGCCATCCCCAACTTTGTAGGGGGGCGCAATCTTGCTCAGGTGTCTATTGTCATAGGACCTGTCTTTATCCTTAGGGATATTGCTGCCACCAGTGGAATCTAATCCACTTAACTTTTGCTCCCTTGCTAAAGCAAGTTTTGCTTGGGCTAGGGCAAGTTCTTCCTTCTCTATTCTGAGTTGGACTTCCCTCATCCTAGCCTCATGTTCTCTCCTTTGAGAGGAAGTCATTCCTCTCTGAGATTCTCTAGAGGCATTGGAGTGGAGAGATTCACCTGAGTGAGATCTTTCCTTCCTATACCTCTGGTTAAACCCACTTGGAGGCCTGAATGGGGCTGTCCCGTTCTCAGCCCCAAATTGGCTTAAGTTAGCCTGGCTAAGTCTTGTTTTATACGTACCTATAGGTACCTGTATGATCTTTCAAATTATATTGCAAAGATTACAATTGGTAAAACAACAGCAAGCTCAAATCCCAACCGCTGCACACTAATGTGAGAAGTTGGCCTGGTATATGATGTACACCATTGAGTGCGAATGTGGCAAGAGGTATGTGGGCAGCACGATCAGGCCTTTAAAAGAAAGAATTTTAGAACATGTGAGGGCTTTACAACAAGGTGACACCAGATATCCAGTAGCGACACATGCAGCCCTATGTGTGGCACAAGGGACACACAAGGAAATTACCTTTTTCGGAATTGAACGAATTGATCCTAGCCCCAGAGGAGTAGATGTTGTAAACTCCTTTGCAATGACGTCGCACTTATGCCTCTTTTTCGCTTGCTTTCTTACCCATGTCTGAACTTCGTGTATATACTTAATAATTATCTGTGCTATACCACCTTTTGTCTGTATAACATTGGCAAACACTAGCCAATGTCAGATTGGAAGACAAGCACCATGTATACTGGGTGTCACCTTTCACTGCTCTTCACATACTCTGTTCCTTATAGATCTAATGATGTTGACTACCTTGTCTGGTTTCTGATTCTTTCAACATTTGTACTCTAGTTTGGATTCTTGCATGGACGTATGTGTGGTATGAATCCCTTTTTATCATCTTTTTCTGCTCTGGACAACATCTAGACCGATCTTTAATCCTCAATGGCATTCAGTAATATTTTTTCTATCTTACTTACGATGACCTATATTTTTGCTCAGGGAGTGTTCATTTATATCTGTTGGAGGTCTGGCCAGCTTACAGTTTGGGCTGAACCCTCCTTGATTCATGATGTGTGTTGATTTATTATGCAACACTCTACAAATGTATCATTTGCTTTTTCATCTATATTCATGTGTGGTTCACCCACATAATCGATTTTGTTTTATAGTTTTATATATATTTCGTTACACTGGTTTTTACACTTCCATTTATGATTGATGAGGACATCTTTTTTTCGATCCCAGCATTTCCGGTTCTCATGGTTTGATTTGAAATTCTAGTCTTTTAAGTAAACTAGTTATCCCGTCGCTAGAATTTCTAACCTATTTATTGTATTGTGGTCCTGGCACCCTGTACGTTGGGTGTGGATTCGCCACACCTCGTATTTGGATAACATTTGATAACAATGTTAATCCGTTTTGGTTAACTCCGTCTAATTACTTTCTCGTGGGGCATGTGGGTACTACCAATAGTCTTTCTTCACTGACAGTGGAGTAGTCCAGTTCTGGCGCCGCACTTCCGGTGTTCATTGCCACTTCGAGCATTCTAGTCTTTTATTTAAACAACTTCATTCCGTCGCATAAACGCTCGTTGCCTTACACTTCCTGATGAGCAGATTTTGGCCGAGACGCGGGGGTACATGATAGCATCGGGTAAGTCTGCCTTGGGGTTACGATTGTTTTGTAGTGTTACTCAAGTAATTTTTCTTTGAAATACATACTTACACATTTTTTAATCTTCGTTTTATTCCGTTTCAGGATAATTGGCACACACATACACACACGTGTCTCCTAACTACGGATCGTCGTTCTTTTGGTCTTTTAACGTAAGTGCTCTATTGAGACCTTGACTTTATGTATAAGCATTGCTCTGGTATGTTGATAATGCAACATGATATGTTTTAATTTTTAATACAGGTTTCATCCTGTCAAACACACTCGTATGACCCCCTGTTGGCCATCTTTGAATTTTCAGAATTATATTTTGGTGAGTTTCATTCTGGATGTGTACCAACATTTTTTGGCAATTACTCTCACCACCACCTGGGGTGGCTTTGACGATGTTTTTGTCCGCGTTATTTGATATCGTGTTTCTGCCTTTCACATTTGTGCAGTGCACCTCTAGGTAATTGATGACATGATACGTTTATGTTCTGACCTTTTGGGATGATCAATGCTCTTATTATCGTCAAGACTTGTCTCATACAACAATTCTGCTGTCTCTCTCAGATTTCGAGTCTTGTCTCTAAACTTATTATGAGACGACGCATGTTTGAAAGGTTTTGAGAATTAGTATCCCCTTTGGATTCTAGGTATACATATCTAGTGGCATTGCAGCATAGTAGTAATCCAGCGGTGTATACGACTCTTGGACACTTCGTTTTCAACTATTTCTCATTCCTATGTCCGATTACTTACGCTCTTCTTCCGCAATTGAAGGTTTGTTTTTGCCCCCATGGCGTGTTTATTATTTTCTTTTTTCTTACTCTTTCCTAGCTATTGTTCTTTGCCTGTTTGATTGTGGCATTACTGGCCTTTGAATTTGGATTTTGGAACCCAGCCGGGTTGGAATTCTCACCGGTTCAGGGGTGAGTGTGTATACAGCTCTGTGTTATATTTTTTGATACTTTTAGGTCTGAGGTGTACTTCAGACGTCAGTGATGTTAACAACAAATGTTGCTTTACTGAACGGTTATTTTTGACACTTTTCTCCCTCTTTCTTTTTCTTTTTTCTCTTTCTCGTCATTGTCTATATTGGCTCCTTTTTCTACAGAATATATTTACAGTCTATTGAGACTTGAGGTATGTTTCCACTGTGTGATTAAGCACTGGGTATTTTCTTATTCTCACATCCTGATTCTCTTGAGGTTTGTTTCGGTGCATGATACGTTAATAATTTTTTTTAACTATTTTCACTGACGGGATGTTGTTTGAGACCTCCTTACCAATATTTCGACATTCTGAACTTCTTGAATGGCACTTCCGGTTTCTGGTTGCACCACTTTTTTACTTTCCAATGTGATTTATGGCTTTTGATATGCAGGCCTGTTTTTTCTCAGCGGCCACCTGGCTGTTTTTTAACTTCCAAAAACCATGTTGGTCTCCATTAGCTTCTTGTGATTTAATGACTTTGGAGTTTCCATCTGTATCATTATACCACACAATGTGTACATTATCCTAAGTCAGTTCTTTTGTATTGTTTCCAGCCCTGAAGAGTCTGAGATTATCGGTCCCGGGCGAAACACGTGTCGGCTGGCTGTTTTCTGTGCCAACACACATTAAAAGAACAGAATAATTCACAACCAGATTTTGTTTTTATTGTCTGAAATACGATCACATACCGTGTAATCTTGATTATATGTGTGCACAGGTCTATTGTAAATTATAACGAGCGGGGATGCTGGAGTGGATCGGTGCCTGAGGGGAGCGGTGCAGCGCGTGCTTGGGAGGTGCACTGCGGTGTGGATCATGCTCTGTGAGGGAATTGTGCGGACACACAGCCCCCCAGACATCCACGCTATAATGGGGCCCCACAGGAACCGAGTGAGGAGGGCTGAAAAGTAGTAAATCCAGCCTGACTTTGCCTGGCCCTGAAGCACTGAGTTAAATTTAATCAGGAGATGTTGGAAGCTGGCTCTGTATATACTGTACCAAAGTGAGGTATGGTGTGCACAGAGTCCAGTGGATCCCCAAAGGTAGGCAGAGGTAGAGTTAGATAGCCCCTCACTCTCTATTTGTGGTAGTGTGGTAGAGCAGTGAGGCAGTGTCAGAGGTGTTAAGCATTTGTTGTACACACGTAGTCAGCAAATGAATTCACACACTCAAAGACTGAACTTCAGACCAATTGTTTTTGCATAAAAATATTCTTTTAGTAATTTTATTTTCTAGAACCAAGCATGCCTGGGACAGGTAAGCAATAAATACTTTACAGTAGTAAGGCAATTGAAATACAGTTTGAATGATAATTGTATATGCACTTTGGTTTGAATTACAGTATGGATGCAGAGAAATGCAATACTTAGTAAATACAGTACATAGACTTGAAAAGGTTTTTTAGTAAAATAGCCGGTAAGTAACCTTTGAGATTACTAGGCTTACACAGAGTAGTATACCTGGATACTACTTTGGGACATTTCCTGAAAACAAGTAAGTAAAATCGTTTTTGTAAAATGATGATGCAATTTTAAAGAATTTCTTTAGCTTTTCAAACTCCACACCTTTTTTCCAAGAAAAACAGTCAATGTTATCCTATGAAGGAAAATAGGGTTTTCGGTTTTGAGGTAAGTATTTGGTAGTGGGAGATGAGGTTCTTGGGGTAGACTCAGGGTCCCCTGGGGTCAAGGATGTACTCTAGTTACGCCCTCAGCGGCACAAGGGCGGCCGGGTGCAGAGTCCTGAGACCCAATGTTATCCAATGGGGGATAGGGGGCCTCTGGTTGGTGGCTGCTGGAAAGCAGGCCACTTGGTGTGGGAGCAAAGCTCCTGGGCTTTAGCTCAGGGCAAATGGGGAAACAAAGTAGCACCAAAGGTGCACCCTCAGCGGCACTAGGGCAGCCAGGTGCAGGGTGCTGTTTCAACATCGGGCGCCCTGTTGTTTTGCAATGGGGAACCTCCGGTTTGCAAAGGCACTGCAGGCTTGGGGGCGAAGGTCTTCTGGGTGCGACCATCACTTTGAGAGGTAAGTTGAGAATTTAGGGGTTGGTTAGGCACCATCGGTTTGGGCACACAAGGCTGTCGGGTGTTGGGTGCAGGGGTGCCTTTTGGGGTCCGATCTTACCAGCTCCTGGTCACGGTTGACCTTCTGGATTTAGGCTGCAGGCGTCGGCTGAAGGCTTGAGGCAGGTCACGGGTCACCAGATCTCGGGTCAGGATCACCGGGGTGATCTCCTCATGGTGTTTGCCCTCTCGAGCTCGGTGCTGTGGACATCAGGTGCAGAGTGGGGCGGATTCGCGGTTTCCAACCGGTGCCAGAGGTTGCAGATGAACAAATCCGGCGTTCACGGGAGACAAAGTCTTTGTGCATGATGGCAGGCAGGTCCTCCGGGGTTTTTGAGGTTGCTGGCTGCAGAACACCCCAGGATTTAGCAGGAGCAGGTGCGAGGGGGGGACAGGCCGGTAGGGCTTGGGCCAAGTCAGTGGGCGTCTTCCTCTTGTTAGCTGCTGCACGGCTGTTCGTTCCTTCTACTTCTTCTTCTTGTAGTTTCTTCTTGTCTGAGGAAGCAAGGTTCAGGGGTGCCCCTAAATACTAGATTTAGGGGCGTTACAGGTAGGTAAAATGCAATGGGTCCCTTCCCTGGGGTGGGTACAACCCCTATTATGCCACCCTCCAGTGGGAGGGGGGCATGAGCCTGTCCCTGGTTGGCTGAGTCCCCCATCTGCAAGATGGCAGGGACTGAGAGTTGTGCTTCACCTAGCCTCCACCACCTGAGGGATGGATTGGCAGAGGTGGGCACACCTCTCTGCCTCACTTGTTTTCCCGCCAGTTCTCCCGCCCAAAGTGGAGGTCAGAACCAGTGGGGAGCAGTTGCTGAGAGCAGCAAGTGGCCTGGGGAAGCTAACAAATGTCGCAAGCTTTTGAAGCTTCACCTTCGTGAACCCTGCCCATTCTAGTGGAGGAGGCTTGGCGCCTCGTCCCAGGATGTGCATTGTTTCAGGCCCCAGAGAGCAGCAGGCTCTCGACCCAGGGGTTCAGAAACATGTCTGGTGGTGGCAGCTGACAGCAGCCACTCAGCCTGGACACTAGTGGTAGGTAAGTTTTCAGGGGGCAACTCTAAGATGCCCTCTGTGTGCATTTTTTATTAAATCCCACACTGGCATCAGGGTGGGTTTAATGTGCTGAGAAATTTGATATCAAACTTCTCAGTTTTCAGTGTAGCCATTATGGTGCTGTGGTATTCATAATGACAAACCTCCAGCACCATATACTCTTAATGGCAGCACTGCACTTACATTGTCTAAGAATGGGCTTAGGGGTACAGGGCTCATGCACGTGTATCTTTACCACTGGTATATTGCACCCAGCTAGAAGGGTGACTGATCTCTATGCCGGGGCAGTGGGTTTTAGGCATGGCACACAGAGGTGTGCGCCATATCGACTCCACTTTATTCAGCACCAAAACACGCAGCCTGCAAAGGCAGTTTGTATGTGTAGCGGTACAGGGTCCCTAAGGGTGGCACAATAAATGCTACAGCACTTAGAGGTCTTCCCTGGTCACAGTGCCCTGGGTACCTGTGGTACCATTTACCAGGGGCTGATTTGTGGCCAGAGATGCCAATCGGGTTAGTTTTGAAGAAAGAACACAGGCCCTGGGAACCTGATTGGCAGGGACCCAGGGCACATCAAGTGAAAGTGCATCAGTAGTCTGACAAAAAGTGAGGGAGTTACTGCAACAGAAACCCACTTTCCTGCAGGAGAGGCCCAGTGGGATACGCAAACGGGCTCAGCAGACGGCTGAGAGGGGGCACGCCTTGAGGCCGTAATTTGGAACTGATGTGCCTACATTGAAAAGGGTGACGTGAAGGGACCAGAGAGGAAGGTCCCGCGATCAAAGAACAAGGCGCTGCTGATGCGCCCTGGGGTCCGAGGCGACCGATAAAGGCTCAGTGACCTTCGCAAGTGGTGCTAAACAAACAGACTGCCAGGAAAGCCAAAGGAGTGTGGGCTTCCTAATTTATAAAAGTGCAAGTGCATTCCGCTTCAGGGGGCACTGCAGCAACGGACAGACACCATCAGAACACAAGTGGTGAGTTTAAGTGATACTTCCACCAGATGCCCCTTCATGTGAGGGCGAATTTTACCGCTGGCTGCTAGACAGTGGACCCAGCCCTGACAAATTTTGGACTCTCTCTGAGCTGAGTGAGTGGAGGGGTGTGTAAGGAGCGGGCCCACATCAGGGACCAGCACTGGGTATCAGGTCAGGAAATCCGACAGGCTGACTGGACCAGGGAGCGTTCAGGTGCAGATGGCAGTGGCTACTGCTGAGAACCCTCCTCCACAGATCTGCATAAAGGTCTACATTGGTGCAGGTATCAGACAATCAGACTCAGGTGTCATGACTGGTGGTAAAGGCCCATGCGCTGCACAACAAACTAAACTGGATAAATATGCAGTGCCTAAAGATCACGCAAGTGCTGCGGAGGTGGAACCGGGCAATTCCACGGGGACTGTTGCAGTTTGGCAGGGCTCACTCTACAAGATATCATGACAGCAACACAGGGCGTGGGGACGGACCTAGCAGGGAAAATCGACTCAGTAACCACAGAGGTATAACTCATTAGGGCATATCTGAGAAATATGGCTTCAAGGGTCAAGGAAATTGAGAATGTGATAAGTGCCCTAACATTGGATACAAAAGCACTGCAAAAGCGAATGCAGGAACTCATAGACGCAACAGCTGCAATGGAGGCAAAGCTGGAGGACCAGGAGGGTCGTGCCCATCGCAACAATGTACGCATCATTGGCGTGCAGGAAAGTGCGGAGGGTCCTGCAGTGTATCTCTATGTGGAGGACTTGGTTCTGAAATCGCTCCAACCAAAGGAACTGTCTAGGTACTTTGCTGTGGAAAGGGCCCACAGAATCCCAGGCACACAGCCGAGACCAGGAGCACCACACGCCCAATCATTGCCTGCATTTGTAATTACCGAGATCGGGATGTAATCCTCCAAGCGGCCCGAAAAACACCACAACTCAAAATTGATAACGCCACTATTTCATTTTATCCGGACTTCACTAACAAAGTGCAACAGGCAAGGAGGTCATTTTGTTTAGGTCAAATGAGCGTTTGGAGCAAAGGACATTACCTATTTGATGCTTTTCCGCCCACCCTCGAGTTGCAGCAGAAGGTAAAGTGTGAAGCTTCACCACCCCGGAAGAGGTATGGAAGTGGTTGGACAGATTGCGAGTAGCAGGTGGGTGTCGGCACAGGAGGGGACCAGTGGGGAAGGTTACAGAGTTCAGGACAGAAACAGAAGAGGACTCTACAAATGACCCCCTCCAGCGGGGAGGTACACAGGACCAATTTACAGTCTGAAAGGACTATAAGAGGCATGCTCAACAAAAATGGTAAAAAAGGGGTCCAAGGAATAGTCTTAACTAGAAACAGTGAACTCTCGGCAGAGGCGAAATGGTGTATAACATAAGGAAGTAACAAACTGATCCGAAGAAGTGTGCGGATGGGGGTAAAAATGACAAGTTCTATGTACCGCTAGAAGGGTGGTAGTTTTTAGAAGGGGGGTGGGTAGACCTTGGTGGGCATGTATTGGCCACAGCCCATCCAAAGTTTGTCAGTTTAGTTATGGGGCAACAGGCGCTCTGCAAATTTGGGGGGGGGTAGTTCTTAACCCACAGTTTAGGGTAGCAGATGGGGCGAGTTTACTTGGTTGGGGTTTTCAAAGTTGTTGTTTATAATACACTGTATTCAATGTATACTCACAACACACATGGAGAAAAGAGGGGGGGTGGTAGGGGTATTTAGAGCACATGTACTGATGCCCGAGGCACCTAGATATAGGAGAATCAGGAACCTGAGACATAGCAATGATGACACCGACAACCACTGACAAGCAGCACCAGGCGTCACAGACACCACACAACTCCACCGAACGTGACGTACTGATCAGACCTGGAACGTTAATGGCCTAGGTAACAAAATTAAATGCACTATCACATTGCAGTATATCGGACAACATGCACCAGACATAGTTATGCTGCAGGAAACACATTTGTTGGGTAATACATGCAAAGCATTAGATAGATTTGGATATAAATTGTTGGCTCATGCTGGGTTCGCGTCCGGATCCAGGGGGGTAGGGATACTGCTCCAAACAAAATTGCCACTGGTGCTCCAGCAAACTTGGCAAGACAAGTTAGGCAGATATGTTGCGCTCTCCGGACTATGGGAGAGGCGAGTCATTAATCTTTGCTCAGTATATATTCCGCAGAAGCTGCACTCGAATACACTGCCTGAGCTGAGCTCGTTACTGTTGCAATTGCCTAATTTATTTATTTATTTATTTTGAAGCTTATAAAGCGCATGGCTACCCCCAGCGGGGTGGTATTGAGCGGGGACCTCAACACAGTGATGGACGCCACTGTGGATAAAATATCACACACGATTGGTGAGGGAAGGGCAGACACCCTAAAGAAGTTTGTGGAAGCGATGAGGCTGGTTGATATCTGGCGCGAACATAACTCTCTGGCCAGACATTATATATACACTCTTCTCGGCTTCACACCATAGTTACTCCTGATTAGATTACTTTCTGACACATTTCCTAACAGAAGGATGCTTTTGGGAAGCGCTACATAAGGCATGTGGTTTGTCCGATCACTACCCAGCGGAGGTGAGAATAATAGGCCATACTACAACGAATGCTTTGCCGCCCACATCGACCCCTGGCTCTTTAAGAGTCAACAGATAAAAGACAAGGTACGTGAACACACAAATCATTACTTCCAGAACAACTTAGGTTTATTGGATTCACCAGTGGTGATATGGGAGGTTTAGAAAGCAGTAATACAGGGACAGGTACAGGTAGTAGCAGGAGGGAAAAAGAAAGAAAGGAAACTCCAATATGACACACTTGAGGGGGATCTAGTGCAAATAGAGAAAGAGTTTGCAACCACGACAAAGGCAAATGCATGACATACTCACGTACTGAGATTAAAGCAACAGGAGTTACGGGACATGGGGGAGGATAAAGCTAGGGAGTATGCTAGGGCAACCCAGCGAAGAATATACAAAATAGGAGATAAGGCCTCTACGCTAATATCATGGCTTGAAAAGAGAGACAGAGAAAGGAGCTGGGTACTTAAGGTTAAAAATCTGACGGGAGATTGCTGCACCACGGGTGAGACTATAGCAGAGGCTTTTGTGTCCTACTATGAACAGTTATACAAGTCCTCGGTGACCCGCACTAAGGCAGACTGTGTGGAGCTTCTAACGTATATGCAACTCCCTACACTCACACAGGCAGACCAGGAAGAGCTGGAACTAGACATCTCAGAAGAGGAGGTTTTCGGGTCCATAGGTTCGATACAATCGGGTAAGGCGGCGAGGCCCAATGCATCCCGGAAGAACTATATAAGGGCGTGTCAAGTCTGGTGGCACCACATATGCTACGTATGTTTGAGAAATCGCTTGCAAAGGGCAGTCTACCAAAAGACCAGAGAATGGCAATGATTGTGGTTATTCCCAAGCCTGGCAAACCCCTAGAGGATTGTGCCTCCTACAGGCCAGTCTCCTTGTTAAATGTAGAAGCGAAGGTCCTGGCCAAGATTATAGTAACTAGACTCGCCAAAGTAATAACGGGACTGATTCACCATGACCAGTCAGGTTGAATGCCACGGAGGAGCACTAGGCTAAATCTACAACAGCTATATTTTATGTATTCATTAATTTATTTATTTATTAAGTGTTTTGTATAGCACGAACAAGATCCAGAAATGGGTATCACAGCGCTTCACAAATACATAGAAATGTTGCATTAAACAGCATCATAGCGGATCAAATATATATATAAAGCATTGAAGTATTAAACAGTGCAATAGACACATATAGATGTAGTTACCTCTATGGACATGGGAGGCGAGGAGAAAAAAAAACAATTGAGAAAAACATTTGTACAATCAGTAATAAAATTAGCGTAGCCTAGGATATAGCTTATCATACATTTGGGCTGATCTGGGTATTCTCAGTGTGACAATAGGGGAAGCAGTCTTCAAGCAGAAGTTTCTGTGCGAGTACGGACCATCGCGAAGTGCATAGTGAGAGAGTGAGGAACTTCAACTAGAGTCTGGTAATAGATGGGCTTACAGAGAGAGTTACTGTAGGTTAAGGGAGAAATTCGCTCATTAGGAAGGTGTTAGCTTCTTTTTTGAATGTAGAAGTAGAAGAGATTTTCCTGATGCCTGGTGGGAACGAGTTCCATATTCTCGGTGCAGCTCCGGAGAAGACCCTATCCTATGTTCGTTTCTTACGGAAGAGTGGAGGTTTGAGAAGAAGAGCGCCGGCTCTCCATGAGAGTCTTCTTCCTCCAGAAATCGAGATTTTCTGTGCAAGGTAGAGTGGTGTTTTGTGATAGATTGCCTTATGCGTTATGCAGGCCATGTTTAGTTGGATTCTTGCTTCATGAGGCAGACAGTTGAGAGCTTTCAGATGAGGGGTGATGGGGTCTAATTTTTTAGACCCAGTTAAGAGTCTCGAGGCTACCTTAAGAAATGCTTTAAGCGTGGCTGTTGAGACTTTGGAAAGTCCTGATAGAGTGGTGCATCCATATTCAAGTCTGGAGATGACTAACGCCTGAACAGCACTTTTGAGATCTAGTGGTTCGATGTACGGTTTCATTAGGTCGAGCCTAGAGCAGCGCATGCGCTCCTTGGTCGACTATTAGTATAGGGTATAAAAAAGTGCTACCTACCAGAGGCTTTTGCTGGCCTGAAGCTTGAGTGCAGGTGCGCGTGCACGCACGCAGCCGCCATCTGTCTCCTCCGTCACAGGTCATTTAGTTGCTTTCCACTCTGCCTCCGTCCGATCACTTTAACTTTCACTTTCATGGCTTGGCTTATTTTTTTTTTCATTTGCATTCAGCACTCAGCCTTCAGCTTCATTTGTGTCTTCTAGATGTGAATCATGCTCCTTTGCTCCACTCCCCCTCCCTTCCCCCTCTCCTCCCCCTCCTCTTCGTTTCATTTGTGTCTTCTAGCACTGTAAATGCTCCTGCTTCCACCAGGCAAACACAACATCAGCCGTCAGTGCACGCTTTCACCAGACACACACACCACAAGCCGTCAGTGCACAATTCCACCAGGCACACACACCACCAGCCGTCGGTGCACGCTTCCATCAGGCACACACACCACCAGCAGTCAGTGCACGCTTCCACCGGGCACACACACCACCAGAAGTCAGTGCACGCTTCCTCCAGGCACACACACCACCAGCAGTCAGTGCACACGCCCACCAGGCACACACACCACCAGATGTCAGTGCACGCTTTCACCGCCACACACACCACCAGCCGTCAGTGCACGCTTTCACCGGGCACACACACCACCAGCCATCAGTGCACGCTTCCACCAGGCACACACACCACCAGCCATCAGTGCATGCTTCCACCAGGCACACACACCACCAGCCGTCAGTGCACACTTTCACCAGGCACACACCACCAGCCGTCAGTGCATGCTTTCACCAGGCACACACACACCACCAGCCATTGGTGCACGCTTTCACCGGGCACATACACCACCAGCTGTCAGTGCATGCTTTCACCAGGCACACGCACCACCAGCTGTCAGTGCACTCTTCCACCAGGCACACACACCACCAGCCATCAGTGCATGCTTCCACCAGGCACACACACCGCCAGCCGTCAGTGCACGCTTCCACCAGGCACACACACCACCAGCCGTCAGTGCACATTTCCACCAAGTACACACACCACCAGCCATCAGTGCACACTTTCACCAGGCACACACACTACCAGCCGTCAGTGCACGCTTCCACCAGGCACACACACTACCAGCCGTCACTGCACACTTCCACTGGGCACACACACCACCAGCCGTCAGTGCACACTTCCACCAGGCACACACTCCACCAGCCGTCAGTGCACACTTCCACCAGGCACACACCACCAGCCGTCAGTGCACGCTTCCACCAGGCACACACACCACCAGCCGTCACACACACACCACCAGCCGTCACACACACACCACCAGCCATCAGTGCACGCTTTAAAAAGCACACACACACACCACCAGCCATCGGTGCATGCTTTCACCGGGCACACACACCACCAGTGCACGCTTTCACCAGGCACACACACCACCAGCCATCAGTGCACGCTTCCACCAGGCACACACACCACCAGCCATCAGTGCACGCTTCCACCAGGCACACACACTACCCACCGTCAGTGCACGCTTCCACCAGGCACACACACCATCAGCCATCAGTGCACGCTTCCACCAGGCACACACACCACCTGCTGTCAGTGCACGCTTCCACCAGGCACTCACCACCAGCCGTCAGTGCACACTTCCACCGGGCACACACACCACCAGCCGTCAGTGCATGCTTCCACCAGGCCCACACACCACCAGCCTTCAGTGCACACTTCCACCAGACACACACAACACCAGATGTCAGTGCATGCTTTCATCGGGCACACACACCAGCAGCCATCAGTGCGCGGTTTCACCGAGCACACACACCACCAGCCATCAGTGCATGCTTTCACTGAGCACACACACCACCAGCCTTCAGTGCACGCATCCACCAGGCACACACACCACCATCCGTCAGTGCACGCTTCCACCAGGCACACACACCACCAGCTGTCCGTGCACGCTTTCATCAGGCACACGCATTCCCAGCCGTCACACACTACCAGCCGTCGGTGCATGCTTTCACCAGGCACACGCACCACCAGCTGTCAGTGCACGCTTCCACCAGGCACACACACCACCAGCCATCAGTGCACACTTCCACCAGGCACACACACCACCAGCTGTCAGTGCATGCTTCCACCAGGCACACACACCACCAGCCGTCAGTGCACGCTTCCACTAGGCACACACACCACCCTTCCACCAGGCACACACACCACCAGCCGTCAGTGCATGCTTCCACCATGCACACACACCACCAGTTGTCAGTGCACGCTTCCACCAGGCACACACACCACCAGCCATCAGTGCACACTTTCACCAGGCACACACACTACCAGCCGTCAGTGCACGCTTCCACCAGGCACACACACTACCAGCCGTCACTGCACACTTCCACTGGGCACACACACCACCAGCCGTCAGTGCACACTTCCACCAGGCACACACTCCACCAGCCGTCAGTGCACACTTCCACCAGGCAGACACACCACCAGCCATCAGTGCACGCTTCCACCAGGCACACACACCACCAGCCTTCAGTGCACACTTTCACTAGGCACACACACTACCAGCCGCCACACACTACCAGCCGTCAGTGCACGCTTCCACCAGGCACACACACCACCAGCCATCAGTGCACGCTTCCACCAGGCACACACACCACCAGCTGTCCGTGCACGCTTTCATCAGGCACACGCATTCCCAGCCGTCACACACTACCAGCCGTCGGTGCATGCTTTCACCAGGCACACGCACCACCAGCTGTCAGTGCACGCTTCCACCAGGCACACACACCACCAGCCATCAGTGCACACTTCCACCAGGCACACACACCACCAGCTGTCAGTGCATGCTTCCACCAGGCACACACACCACCAGCCGTCAGTGCACGCTTCCACTAGGCACACACACCACCCTTCCACCAGGCACACACACCACCAGCCGTCAGTGCATGCTTCCACCATGCACACACACCACCAGTTGTCAGTGCACGCTTCCACCAGGCACACACACCATCAGCCGTCAGTGCACGCTTCCACCAGGCACACACACCACCAGCCGTCAGTGCACGCTTCCACCAGGCACACACACCACCAGCCATCAGTGCACGCTTCCACCAGGCACACACACCACCAGCCTTCAGTGCACACTTTCACTAGGCACACACACTACCAGCCGCCACACACTACCAGCCGTCAGTGCACGCTTCCACCAGGCACACACCACCAGCCATCAGTGCAGGCTTTCACCAGGCACACACACACCACCAGCCGTCGGTGCACATTTTCACCGGGCACACGCACCACCAGCCGTCCGTGCACGCTTTCACCAGGCACCCACACCACCAGCCATCAGTGCATGCTTCCACCAGGCACACACACCAACAGCCGTCAGTGCACACTTCTACCAGGCAGACACACCACCAGCTGTCAGTGCACGCTTCCACCAGGCACACACACCACAAGCCGTCAGTGCACGCTTTCACCGGCCATTGGTGCACGCTTCCACCAGGCACACACACCACCAGCCATCAGTGCACGCTTCCACCAGGCACACACACCACCAGCCATCAGTGCATGCTTCCACCAGGCACACACACCACCAGCCATCAGTGCATGCTTCCACCAGGCACACACACCACCAGCCGTCAGTGCATGCTTCCACTAGGCACACACACCACCAGTTGTCAGTGCACGCTTCCACCAGGCATACACACCATCAGCCGTCAGTGCACGCTTCCACCAGGCACACACACCACCAGCCGTCAGTGCACGCTTCCACCAGGCACACACACCACCAGCCATCAGTGCACGCTTCCACCAGGCACACACACTACCAGCCGTCACACACTACCAGCCATCAGTGCACACTTCCACCAGGCACACACCACCAGCCATCAGTGCAGGCTTTCACTAGGCACACACACACCACCAGCCGTCGGTGCACATTTTCACCGGGCACATGCACCACCAGCCATCAGTGCACGCTTTCACCAGGCACCCACACCACCAGCCATCAGTGCACGCTTTCACCAGGCACCCACACCACCAGCCATCAGTGCAGGCTTCCACCAGGCACACACACCAACAGCAGTCAGTGCACGCTTCCACCAGGCACACACACCACAAGCCGTCAGTGCACGCTTTCACCGGCCATTGGTGCACGCTTCCACCAGGCACACACACCACCAGCCGTCAGTGCACGCTTCCACCAGGCACACACACTACCAGCCATCACTGCACGCTTCCACCGGCACACACACCACCAGCCGTCAGTGCATGCTTCCACCAGGCACACACACCACCAGCCGCCAGTGCACGCTTTGACCGGGCACACACACCACCAGCCATCAGTGCACGCTTCCACCAGGCACACACCACCAGCCATCAGTGCACGCTTCCACCAGGCACACACACCACCAGCCGACAGTGCACACTTTCACCAGGCGCACACACCACCATCTGTCAGTGCACACTACCATCTGTCACACACTATCAGCTGTCAGTGCACGCTTTCATCAGGCACACACCACCAGCCATCAGTGCACGCTTTCACCAGGCACACACACCACAAGCCGTCGGTGCACATTTTCAACGGGCACACGCACCACCATCCATCGGTGCACACTTTCACCAGGCACCCACACCACCAGCCGCCAGTGCACGCTTCCACCAGGCACACACACCACCAGCCGTCAATGCACGCTTCCACAAGGCACACACACCACCAGCCGTCAGTGCACGCTTTCACCAGGCACACACACCACCAGCCGTCAGTGCACGCTTTCACCGGGCACACACACCGCCAGACGTCTGTGCACGCTTCCACCAGGCACACACACCACCAGCCGTCAGTGCACGCTTCACCAGGCACACACTACCAGCCGTCAGTGCACGCTTCCTCCAGGCACACACACCACCAGCCATCAGTGCACACTTCCACCAGGCACACACACCACCAGCCATCAGTGCATGCTTCCACCGGGCACACACACCACCAGCCGTCAGTGCACGCTTTCAAAAGGCACACACACACACCACCAGCCGTCAGTGCACGCTTTCAAAAGGCACACACACACACCACCAGCCGTCAGTGCACGCTTCCACCAGGCACACACTACCAGCCGTCAGTGCACGCTTTCACCGGGCACACACACCACCAGCTGTCAGTGCACACTTTAACCAGGCACACACACCACCAGCCATCAGTGCACTCTTTCACCAGGCACACACACCACCAGCCGTCAGTGCAGCAGGCAGGCTCTTCTGAGAGTTTCTTGGTAAATATGTTTTCGATGCCTGGAAGGGAGTGGGTCAAGTTTCCTTAAACCATGCTGAGTATGCAGGTGTAGTGCATGAACTCGTGTGTGAGTGAGTCTTGCTGCCTGGGGCTCACTCACTCCACACTTGTAAATTGCGCCTGCACTAGGCTTTTTCTCATTAGCAAAGTTTGGCGCATGCGCACAGCTAGGCAGCCCCCACACCCCCGGGAATGACTGCTTCGTACAACCAGAATGGAAACAACATTCAGAGCAATGAAAACAAGTTCATTTGATGCAAAGAACTGTTAACAAAAACCATGCCCAGCTATTGTAAATCTGGCAACTTAAACAAAACAGCAACAAAAAATAAACAAGCATTGGCATAGCCAATAGGTCTCGCCTTTTGGACCCTATACGTATTTAGTTATGCAGCAGAATATCCTTGGTTCAACAACACCAAAAGAGCCTTTATAGCCATCAGGTTGATGTGTGATTGCATATTAAGGTTCTTGTCTAAAGTGATTCCTATTGACTTGGTGGAGTCCACAAGGGTCGGAGTACAGTTTAGTGCAGTGATTAGCTTAGTCCAATATTTCCTGACTGTGGAGTTTTTGGGGGGTGATTGGAAAGAATTCATTTATTTGAGAGTTAAACTTAAGGTGATGGTTTGTTAGCCAGTGGACGGTCTTTTTTAATGCTTGGTTCATCGTCTTAATTTCTTCCAGGGAAGTGATCTTGATATATAGCCGAGTGTCGTCCACATACATGTGGAAGGAGATGTTAGCCTGCCGTAGTATTAGGGTTGAGGGTTTGATATAGAGATTAAGGGCCCGATGTAGGTAAATCTAATTTACCACTTCTGAAATACCGAATCATATCGATTAGGTATTTAAGAAGTGGTAAATTAGAGGGGGGGGAAATGGAGGTAATTCTGAATCAGTAAATACCGAATCTGTAAGATTCGGTATTTACCGATTCTGTAAATACCGAATCGGTATCCCCCATTGATTCCTATGGGCCTTGAAGCCCATAGGAATCAATGTGGAATACGGAATCGGTATTTACCGATTCTGTAATTACTTATTCTTGCAAGGGTGCAGGGGGTGTCACTTTGACACGCTCTGGCACCCCAATTACAGGCATGTGTGCCATGTGGCACACAGACATGCCCTAAGGGCATGTCTGTGTGTCACATGGCACAGGTGTGCATGCACAGATGTGCATGCACACCTGGATTCGGTATTTCACCACCCAATTGGATTGGGTGGTAAAATACCGTCTCCTAAAGGCCTGTGGGACTCAGAAGAGTCCCACCTACATCTGGAAGGTACCGAATCAGTAAAAATACCGATTCGGTATTTTACAGATTCTGTAAATTTACGGATTCGGTAAATTTACAGAATCTGTCAAATCTGGCCCCCTACATCTCAAGATGCCAAATACCGGTCGGAAACGGACGAATTCGGCCGTTTCCGACCGGTATTTGCCACCTACATCGGGCCCTAAATAATTATGGGGATAGTGTTGAGCCTTGTGGTACTCCTAGTGGGTATGGGGATGGTGAGGATAGATTTTGATTCACCAGGAACCTTTACGTTCTGTTGTCTAAGAAGGATTTAAGCCATTTTAGGACTGTTCCCGATAAACCCATCCTGTTCGCAAGTCTCTCGAGAATTTTGCCATGGTTAACAATGTCAAAAGAAGATGAGAGGTCAAGTAGTATAAGCAGAGATGATTCATTACGGTCTACTGCTAGTAGGGAGCCATCCACAATATGTAGAAGAGCTGTTTCGGTGCTGTATCTGGGTCTGAAGCCTGATTGGCAGGTGTCAAGTAGCTTGAATTCCATAATGTGTTGGTTAAGCTGTTGTTGAACACATTTTTGTATTACTTTGGCTAACATGGGAATGTTGGTTATCGGTCGGAAATTGTTTGGGTCCGAAGGGTTCTCTGTAGGTTTTCTTAGGATGGGGATGATTTGGCCAGTTTTTAGGCAATCCGGGATGGATTCTTGAGAGAGTGATGCATTGATTATCTTGGTCCAAATGGGGATGATAGTATGCAGGGCCGGACTGGGAACAAAAACCGGCCCTGACAAAGTGCTCGGCCGCCCCCCCCCCCCCGGGGTTTGGGGATGCAGCCGAACTCTTTGCCAGGGCGGGTTTTCTTCCGATTTTGTTACAGGGCTGATATGCTGCAAAAACGGCCCTGTAACAAAAATGGCCCCCAGGGGCCCAAAACCAGCCCCACCCGTGCGGCGCACCGGGGGATTGCCCGGTGCCCGCTACGGCCAGTCCGGCCCTGATAGTATGGTTGATAGCTGTTAGGCAACTCGACGGGAGGGGTCATTGTAGCGGTTGTTAGGTTTAATAGACAGGATTTTGGTGATGTCTCTATGGTCATAAAGTTTGAAGGAGGACCAGTGGGCTTTATTTTTGGATCCTGACAGAGTAAGTTGAGTTGGATGAATGGTTGGAGAATTTTTAGGGGAAACGGGGTTATCAGCAGCAGTTCCTTCTCCAGGAAGGTGGCCTTAGCAGTAAAGAAGGAGGAGAATTGTTCACTGCTTAAATGAGATTTTGAAGTCAAGGGTGCGGATTTGGCCAGTTTTGTTTGATTGCTGTTTTAGTATTTTGAATAATTTCCTCTGTCTGTTTTTGGCATTGTCAAGTTCTGATCTGAAGAAGTTTTTTAGATTTCAGGATACTTTTGTTGTAGGAGTTTCTTGACTTTCTTAGCAGTCTTAAGTGAGGGGATGAAGTATGTTGTCTTCATTGCCGTTCAGTTAGTCTCCGTTTGCGTCTTTCTTCGTTGAGAGAACCATTGAACCAAGGGTTTTTGTCTTTGTCCGGTATTCTTTTAAGTTTTGGCGGGGCTAGATCAGCAATCGTTTTTGTCCTTGTGGAATTGTAGTGTTCCGTGAGCTCGTAGATGTTCTCCATATTAGTGGGCGGGAGAAGTTCTTTCTTGTATTGTGTTGTTAGTAACTCCAACTTTAGTTTTTTTGTGTCAAGTCAAGTCAAGATTAGGCTTTATTTGATTTAAAACAATTAAATCATAAAAGCGCATCATAAAACACAAAAGGAATAACAATACAATATACCAAGTCATATAAATGAATAAAACATCAGTTTTTAAAAACAATAATATAAAATGAAACAGAAGGAAACATACTGGTATCTTGTACGTCCCAGATAAAAATTTCAATGGGAAACATCCTTTACAACGCAACTTTTACGACGCACTGCCTTTACAACGAATCTTTTACAACGCAAGTGCTTTTACAACGCATGTTTTTGCAACGCATGCTGTTACAACGCAGATGCCATTACAACGCAAGTATTTACAACGTAAGTATATATTATCTTTATTAATTTAAATTATACTTTTTGATTAATAAAAAATAATTCAGAAATCAATTTTTTTAAAACAAATGTATATTTAAAATTAAAAATGAATACTTAAGTATTCATTAATACTAGTGTGAGTAATACAAGTTAATGTAATTTAAATAATAATGAAGAAACAAGTTAATACTAATTTAATAATTAATACTAGTGAAAAAATAAAATAAAAATTTACAAACAAAAATAAGATGATTACAAATATTTAAACAAAATACTAAAGTAATAATTAATACTAGAGTAATAAATAAAAGACATATTTAAAATAAATATTAAGATGTTAAAAAATATTGATAGAATAGTAATTATTATTACTAGAGAATAAAATATAATTAATATTTAAATAAATTATTAAGTTAAAAAAAATAAAAAATAGGTAAATAAAAAATAAAGTAATAAATAAAATTAAACAAATACATTATTAAGATGATAAAAAACAGATAAAATATTCTTTTTAAATATTAGAGTAACTAATGAAAAATTAAGTGTATTTTAATTGTAATATAGTTAAAAAATTAAGTTAGTAAGAATAGTAATTTAAAAAAGAGTAGTTATAATAGAATTTTTTTAAAAATAAATAAAAAAAATGGAAAAAAAATAATAATCAAGAAATAAGTAATACTAGAGTACCAAATGATTAAATATAAAAGAAAGTGGAATAATTTATTTTTTTAAATATAGAATGATTAGTAATTAATAAAAAAAGAGTAGTAAAAAAAGAAAAACAATTATTACTCATGTAAAAATTAATACTAGAGTAACTAAGGATTAAAATAATAAAAGGATTTTTTATTACAAATAAGATAAAAAAAAAGGATTATGAAAAAAGGGAAGAAATAAAAAAATGAAGTTATTTATTTATAAATTATTAAAAATTAGTCAATATGTAATAGAATAAAAAAGAAATGAAATAAAAATAGAGAAGTATTTAAAAATAGTATTAAAAGAAAAGTTCCCACGCTTTTGTATTGTTTTCAATGGAGAGTAATGTCCTTTTAGAAAGCATTAATACAGCTAGAAGACAGATCGAAAGGAAGGAAAAGAGACAAGTTTAGAGGTAAGTGCAATTTAAAGGATAAATCGGTAGTATAACATTTATAGAAAAAGTAAATTTAAATAAAATAAATTAGAGAATACGGACACAGGAAATTTATCAAGTGAATTTTTTATTTTTAAAAATTATATTTTGATAATGAATAATTTTATTACATTTATGCATATTTTTATTATGACAATAGATGCATGTAACATATTTTTAAAAATGTTTTCGAACTTTGATAAATACATTTAAATAAATAGTCCTTTTTTAATCTTTGTAGCTCCTGATGACGTTGACGCGTAAACGTGAATGAGAGCGGCCATTTTGAACAGTGTCGATGGAGGAAGCAGCTGGAAGCTGAACTGCGCTCAGGTAGGATACAGTTTAAACTTTATTTATTTACATTAGGATGTTTAACAGTGTATCTAGATTGTAAAGAAAGGATAAGGAGAGGTTGCATATGTAAATTGAAATGTTTATTGGGTAATTTTAGCATGTAGCCGATCACGTAAGTAGAGTATGCCTATGTCGGGTCGCCTGATGTAATAAATTAATGTGTGTAATTATTGTAAGGTTGTAAGGTTGAAAATTAAGGAGACATTTATTGAAAATATTACTTTACAGTATGTAAATTTTAAAAATGCAATGTAAAAAAATATCTGTTAGAAGATCGAATACGCGTACTTTGGATTTTTCGGGCGATCGACTTGGAAACCAGTTTGGATTTCGGGGAATAAGGATTTTTCGGGTGTTCGAGTTGAAAACATCTTTGGATTTCGTGGACTTTGCATTATATTGGGTTTCGAATTGGTAACGACGTAGGATTTAGTGGACTATGGATTTTTGGGGTGTTCGAAATAGAAAAAGTTTGGATTTCAGGGAGTTAGGATTATTATGGACATGGATTTGGAAACCAATTTGGATTTCGTGGATTTTGGATTCCAGTCGTGAACTTTTGGAGAAGAACATGGATTTCGAAGAAGATTGTTTTTTAAGAAGATCGATTTGTCAAGAAATTGGATTTCGGGGGCTCTGGATTATGAATATTGTTTGGTTATTCATGATTTTGACTTTGACGTTTTTAGTATTCGATCAAAGAAGATAGTTTTTTTACCCAAAATTACTGCATTTTTTTAAAAAACAGAATGGTGTTTGAAAATGGAAAATTGAAAAACGTGACGTTTTTGAAATGAACGAAATTGCAATAAATATTAACATTTTTGGATTGCAATTGGATTTGGATTTTTTTTTTCACAACCGTGTTTATTAGAAGTTTAAGCAGATCATATGTACAGTCCTCCAAAATCAGGAGAACACGTCAGTGGTCAACATACAATAGAGTACATGTATAGCTTAAACGTTTAACTAGCCCCCACCCGCCCCATTATCCCCCCCAACAACCGTAACATTCCCCACTACCCACCCCTTATCCCGCCCTAACCCGGCGCACGTGATCACAATCAGCTGCAGTATACATATGAAAGCATAACTAGGTGTCTTGGAGCCATCTAGGCCCCGAGGTCTCTATCAGTAGACAGTCTATCGTCCATTTCAATGGGAGGCTCCAAAGTCAGGTCTCTGTAGTCCGCCCACCGCTTCCAGATCTCATAATGCTTCAGAGGGCAGCCCCTGGCCTCAAACACTGGCAATTCCAACCCCATGAGGAAATCTAAGCCCGCCCTCCAGGCGCCAAGTGAGGGAGCGCGGTCACTTTTCCAGGCCCTCGCCAGATCCCTCTTGGCCACACGAGGCCCAACAGAAGGAGATGACGCTTATAGATGTTACCACCTACTTGATCTAGGATATGAAGAAGACCCAATCTAGGTGTACGAGGAAGATCCCACCCCAGCACCTCCGATAGGCAGTCCCACACTCCACTCCAGAACCGGACCAGGCCCACACACGACCACACAGTATGCACCAATGTGCCTCTCTCAGTCCCGCAGCGCAGGCAGTCTGGGGAAGCAATAAGGCCCGCCTTCCATAGTCTCTCTCTGGTGTAATAGGCCCGATGCAGGTACTTATATTGTATGAACCGTAATCTCACTGCAATAGCCGCACCTCGGGGGGACTCTAGCGCCTCCCGCCAGTCATCCTCATCCAACGGACCGACATCCACCTCCCAGGAGGCCTTCAACGACATAAGGGAAGAGGAGCAGTGAGTGACCAGCGTTTGGTAGATATTGGAGACTTTTTTATCCCCCAGGTCTCCCATGAAAAGCTTAGCTTCCACAGGGCTAAACTCCGGAAGCCGGTCCAGCTCCACTAGACTCGGCGCAAGAGCATGACAAAGCTGTAGATATTTAAAAAATTGGGTCTTGGGCATGTCAAATTCAGTGCTGAGTGCTTGAAAGGATTTAAGGGTAGTCCCGGTGAGGACATGGCCAAGCGACGAGATCCCTATGGAGTCCCAGCCACTAAACCCCTGCAGCGAGGCCAGCGCAGGGAGCTGTCCGTTATTCCAAAGTGGAGTTTCGGCCGTCAGCCGTCCCCACCAGCCCATGCGACGCAGTACCTGTCTCCAAATCAGGAAGACTACTTGAGTCACTTGCGGCAGTTTCTTCCGCCGCCCGGCCGAATACAAGAGTGTATGAAGCGTGGTATCTCCCATCAGAAAATGTTCTAGGGCGTATGCCGGATCGTCACGTCCACCGTACCACCACTCATTTAAAACCAACAAATGAGAGGCTTGGTAGTAGTACAAGATGTCTGACGTTGCGAGACCTCCACAGTAAGTGGACAAAAAGCAAGTCCGCAATGCTACTCTGGAAGCGCCCCCAGCCCATAAAAAGCGGCCTAGCAATGAATTCACACGACGGAACCACTGCGGGTCCACCCTGTGTGGATGGTTTTGTAGTTGGTATAATAGTCTAGGGAGGGCCACCATCTTAAAAATTGCAGACCTGCCATAGATATTAAGAGGCATGCCCGACCATGTTTTGACGTCTGATTGAACCTTGTCCCATACCGGCTGTATGTTACGCTCCCACGCAATTGCAGCAGACTCTGACAGGAAAACTCCCAGATATTTCAGTCCACCAATCGCTACTTGCAGATCCGATGCCCAAGGAGACACCTCGGGCCGGCCCCCTAGCACCCAAAGAGTCGATTTGCGCGGGTTGAGGTAGAGTCCCGAGACGTCACCAAAAATGCGTAATATCTCCAAAATTCGAGGGCCTGAACGATCAAGGTCCGTCAAAAAGAAAAGAACGTCATCCGCATATAGCGCGATCCTGTCTGAGAGTCCCGCACCCCATACAAAGCCACGAAGCTGCGCGTCAATGCGCACCCACGCAGCCAGTGGCTCCATGACCAACGCAAAGAGATACGGGGACAGGGGGCACCCTTGCCGGGTCCCCCTAGCAACCGGAAACCTCCCCGAAATGGCCCCCGAAATACGTACCGAGGCGGTGATGTCAGTGTATAGCAGTTTGACGTATGAGACAAAAACCGGACCCAAATTGAGGCGCGGTAATAGAGCAAAAAGGTAAGTCCAGCTGACGGAGTCAAACGCTCTGTCGAGGTCCGCAAGCAGGAGCGCCGCCCGCTCCTCAGTCGCCCCCATCGCATCTACCGCCACCTGCGCACGTCTGATATTGTGCCTTGTCGCTCTGCCCGGCATAAAGCCCGCCTGATCCGGGTGGACCAAATCTACCATGTATGGGAGGAGACGATTCGCCAACGCTTTAGCCAATAATTTGGCTTCAAAATTGATTAGAGATATTGGGCGATACGACTCGTGCCTGTCAGGAGGCCTGCCCGGTTTCTGGAACACCACGATCTCAGCCTGACGCCAGTCCACCGGCAAGCTACCGCACTCCCGCGCTGCCTCCAAAGCATGTCGATAGTGCGGTCCCAGCTGCAAGTGAAATTTCTTGTAAAATTCACTGGGAAAGCCACTCGGTCCGGGCGCCTTACCAGTGTTGAGTTGTCCCAGCGCGTCACCCAGTTCCTCCGCCGACAGTGGAAGGTCTAGAGCCGTCCTGGCTTCATCGGATATCGCCCGGGGGGGAGGTCAGCTATGAATTTGTCAATCGCCTCCGGTGGGAGACTGTCCCGTGGGGCGTACTGTACCGCATAGTAGTCAGCAAAGCTCGCCGCAAGGGCAGCAGGATCTGTCATGGCAATCCCCTCTCCGTCCGTGAGGCCCGGTAGAGAGATCGGCTGCAGAGTTTGTTGACACAACCGGTGGAGCATGGTGCAGGACTTGTCGCCCCACTGGTACACCCTGCTCCGCGTGGCCAGCCAGGCTTGTCGAGCCTCGTCCAGTAGGACCGAGGCATAGGATTGCTGCGCCTGTAGGAGCAGTCTTAACGCCACATCGCCATTGTCTTTCCTACACCGCTCCTCTAATGCTCTCACCTTAGCCGCAGCTGCCACCGTGGCCTCCTGGCGCTTTCGACGGGCGGTAGCACACCAGATGATGTCCACGCCCCTCAACGTGGGCTTCATGGCTTCCCAGACCGTCACACTATCCACACCCTCAGTCAAGTTCTCCTGCCAGTATTGGGCTATCGCTCCGCGCATGTGTGTCGTATAATCTGTCTGTTGGAGATGCCACGAAGACATCCGCCACCGGAACGGCTGGTGTGACTTGCGCAGTTCGATCCGTACCACGACCGGGGAGTGGTCCGACAGCCCTCGAGGTTGTATCGCGGCCTGCTTCACCCTATCGAGGAAGGCCCCTGGTACAAACACACAGTCCAACCGGGAGAAGGAGCCATGCACTGCTGACACATACGTGTATTCACGCGTCCTGACATGCAAATGTCTCCAAACGTCCACCCAGCCCAACCCATCAATCATTGCCTTCAGACGTGTAGGGGAGGTTGCCGCTGCGGCCCCTTGCATTCGCTGCCTGTCCAGACCCACATCCACTACATCATTCCAGTCGCCACCTATCACAGCCAAGCAGTCCGGAATCTCAGCCCACAATTCAAACAGGCGCTCCGCCAGGGACCATTGCAGAGGTGGGGGGGCATATACACTGCCGAACACTACCGGTTCCACACCAATCATGCCCTTAACAAACACATATCGACCCTGGGGGTCGAGCCAATGGCGTTCGTGAGTATAAGACAGTCGTCGGTGAATGAGGACGGCTACCCCTCTTGACCCCCTGGTAAAACCTGCATGGAACACCTGGGTATATCCAAACCGTTGTAAACTTAGTACCTTCGTTCCCAACATATGCGTCTCCTGCAATAACATGACATCAGCTGAGTCCCTCTTACCCCAGCGCAGCACCGCCCCTCGCTTACTTTTGTCCAGCATTCCCCTGACATTCCAACTGAGGATTCGCATGGAGCCACTAACAGGCGCCTTCTCTGGGGAATCACCCATATTCTCGGTGGGAGAGCCTCTGAAAATCCCAGGACCCAGCCCAAGCACCCTGTACTACAGAAATCACAGCAGCAAGAATCACGTGCATCCCTGTCCAACCACCCCGTACCCCCCCTCCCTGCCCACCAACACAACCCCCCCAACTACCCAACCTCCACCTATCCCCCCTCCCCCACCCCTATACCTCATGGAACATTGAAGTATCTGTCGCGGCATGAGGAGCTTCAGGCCCAAAACAGAGCGCCCAAAGCCACCCATACCAATGGATCCCACTACTCTCCCCAACTAACAGTACCTCCCCTTAGGGCCCCCCCTCGAACGTGAGAGGACTAGGCCGCCCATGGGTCAGTACCCCGAGCCCCATTGAACCACATGCGACCCACCGCTTAATCGCAGCGGGACAAAACTACAACATACATAACGCCCCTCCTGTGCCCAGCCATGGCCCAGATCTCACCACACCAGGCGCCAGGTAATCGATCAGTGAGGCAACCCCCATGGCCCACAGCATAGACCAGTGACGAAGTGTCGCTTGGGAAGCAAGAATGGGGCTCCACGGCCCTCAGGTCCCAGTCCCAGATTGAGCAGTGTCTGATTGTGCACCATCCAGCTGGCCACCTCCGGATCGGGAGCGTCGCCGTGACCGAGACTTCCTGTGTCTTTTGCCCCTGTTGGAAGATTCGCCTCTCTCCTGTGACGACCCACGCGATGTTCCGGGGTTCAAGCCCGGCTGGGCATTCGGTCGGATCCTGACCGTCTCGTCAGTCCAGCTAAACACCGCCTCCGGGGTATCAAAATAGTGGGTCTTGGATTGGAATACAACTCGTAGACGAGCCGGGTACAACAGTGAATATTGAATTTTCAGACCACGCAATTTGGCTTTCGCATCTTGGAAGGATCGGCGTTGCTGCTGCACCAGCTTGGTATAATCTGGGAAAATCATAATCCTGTGACCCTCGAACGACAGATCCTCCTTGGCTCTCGCTTCTCGAAGTATAGTGTCTCTGTCATGGAAGTTGAGGATTTTAGCGATGACTGGACGTGGCCGCTCTCCCGCCGGCGGTTTCTGCATCAGGGCTCTATGGGCGCGCTCCACTACAAAGCAGCGCGACAGAACGTCCGGGGGAAGCCAACTCTCCAACCAGTGCGTCAGGAACGCATCCATGGATCCCTTCTCACAATCCTCTGGAAAGCCCACGAAGCGCAGATTATTTCTTCGCGCTCGCCCTTCCGCATCTTCGACGCGTAGCGCCAGCCCTTTTTGGATCCTGGCCATGTCCTCCACCTTCTTCTTCAGGGCCACCACATCGTCTTCCACCCCTGTAATCCGAGTTTCCGTTTCTGTGATGCGAGCTACAGCATTACGGAGGTCTTGGCGCAGCAGCATGACATCGGCTCCAACCGCACCTATCTTGGCATCAAGCATGTCCCTGGATTGTGTAATGGCGGCCATCAGGGCCGCGTTATCAGGACCCGTGCCTTGGCCGCCCCCGGAGGCCCCGGATCCTCCACTGGGTCCCGTGAATTTATCGATCGGTCCTTGTTTGGTGGAACCAGTGCCGCCCCCACCTCTCGTCATGTTTAGCGGGAATGGAAAGGACCACTCAGCCCCTGCGGTGAGCCCCTCGCCAACAGCAATCCAACAGCAGAGTCCAACCGGGGGGCCAAGGAGACACCGTCAAAGCCTGGATGCCGTCCCCAGCGGGCACCCCCAGATAACGGGCACCGCAGCCAAGCTCCGGGCGGCAAGCCCCGGTAGAAAACGTTCGTCCCCACCAGAAGTGCAAAACAGGACAGTCTCCTCACTTGCTCAGGGCTTCCAACTTCCCGGTCCGGACCTCCACCAGGACCCGTGAGCCAGGGCGCGCACAGTACAGTCTCAAGACACCGGGGCGTCCAGCCACGCCGGTCCTCCTGGCCTCCCCGCACCCCGACCGGGTCTCAGAGCAGCAGATGCAGGGCAGGCACCCGGGACCACAAACTGAATAGCCCAGATCACCTCCCGGGCCACAATTCTCCTCACTGCGCCTTAAAAGCAGGCCCACCAGAGGGGAGGAGGGGGGGGGCACTCACAGTTTGTCGCGGGCTATCCGTGGACGACTCCCGGTCACCACCAGGGCAGCAGGCACGTCCCTCCAGGCGCGTATGTGGGCTCCACTGGACGGCACTATACAGCGTCGATCCACCGCTCCATCCAGCACTGCAAAATCAGTCCCAGCCCCCCAAATCTGACGTGGCGCTCGATCCTCCAGCACCCCAGCTGCACGGTGCTTGCACCCTCGTCCAGGAGCCAATGAAGATGCCACTCGGCTGGGGGCCACCAAACTCGAGGCCCCGGCGTCTCCAGGGCCAGGCAGGCCGCAGTCCCACTCTGAAGCCCCCAGCGCCCGAGGCAGGACCCAGCAGAGATTCCCTCCGTCGCGCCACCGGCCCCAAGTGGCCCCGGACCAGGCCAAGGGAAGCGCGCCTCAGGACTCACGTTACTAGCAAACTCTAGGCCACCGGGCAGCCGGGCCCCAGCTGCGATCCACCTCTTCGGGCTCCTCCTGTACGTGCCCAGCGGTCTCCGGGCACTGTAGCCGCCCCACCAACACCAGGGGTGAGCCTCGGCGACCCACCGTCATCCGGGCCCGGGCCAGCCCGGGGTCGCGAAACTCGAGGCCCCGGCTGCTCGGGGTCCGCACAGGCCGCGGCACCTCCACGCCGTCTCAGGATCGCCTCAACGCACCAATCAGCTCCCCAGGGCCCCACAGTGGGTCCCGCAAGCTCCGGCGCTGCTGTCCCCGGGCGGGGAATCGCCCGACCGGCCCGACCACTGGCCGTCGGCCTCCGACCCCGAAAATCGAGGTCCCGGCTCCGCCCGTGGACTACAGGCCGCACCGTACCGCTGACGATTTCGGGTCACTGGAGCGGCAGAGGGAGCGGGTCGGCACACCGGAGAGGTCTGGGTGCCACCAGGAACACTCTCCACACAGGTAGGGCAGTTAGCGGGCTCGGGGGCCAGGATAAAGAATGGATTATGTTCGGGCCGGCGGGAGCTCCTCTAAGCTGCGACCGCCATCTTCGCCCTCCAAGCCACGCCCCGGATTTGGATTTTAATACCAAAAAGAATTTATTTTTGGGGAAAAAAAGAAGAAGAAAAAGAAAGAAGACTACTAAAGGTAAGATGACCCGACGATTATTTGTAAAAATAATTTAGTGGAAAGTAAAAGCCAATTTAATTGAAAAGTTATTGTAATTTAGGGCAAAGCAGGAAAGTAATGTGTAAATTAGATTTAAAAATGTAGGATGTTAGCAACATTTTCTAGGTAATCCAAAGCCACACAACGAAAACTGTTGTAAAATTGCCAATAGTCTCTCGGACATTTGTTTTGATTTTTGGGAGATGCGTGGGTTTAGGCTACCAGTTAATGTTTGAGAGATTCTCATTTCTTGGAAACCTTGCTCCTTCTTCGTAGTTTCCAAAAAATGATAGAAGTTGGAGTGTGGTTTACCAATTGTATGGTTGAAGGAGATATGCCATCCCTCTATGGCATTGTTTGTTTTTGCTTCTCCTTCTAAACAGGTCGTGTAGCAGTTCCACCACTCCACATGGAAACGTGGCTTCCTTCTGTGACCCGACCTGCTTAGATGCCCAATCCATGTGTCTTCAAAATAATTTAGTAAGGGTGCCAATTTATCCTCGTTCTCATTAAAAAATTCGGACTCTGTAATTGCAGTGTAGTACTCGTCTACACTTTCAGGAGGAACAAAACAAAGAGCAGTTCGTTTTTTTAGTTCAAACTGTAATTTGCTATCTGATGAATAATCTGCAACCGGGGATGTTTTTTGAAGTTTACGCCAAAAAGCCTGGGAAAAATGAAAAAAACATCCCTGAATTTGGGTATCCGTGTACGTTTTGGTGATTACATTAATCATTGCAAATTCAAAATCAATAATTATTTTCCTAGGACTTTTATTGGATGTTTTACTTTTAATCACTGTTAAAAGTTCAGTGTAGGTTGCAGTTTGTTTATCAGGTAGCAAACTATATACTAAGGGAATTACATTGTGGTTAATCTTGGCATGAATAGTGTAAATTTGGGTGAATGGATGGGGTGTACTTTTAAACGTCCCATCCATCATCCAAATTTCACTGTTCTCTAATTTAACAAGGTTGCGGGGAGTACTAATGATTAGAATTTGTTTCAGAGGGTTTTGGTTGTCATGCAGGAGGAAAGGTTCATTAGAAAAAGAAATAGTGAGTTCTTCAGGAATTACAATGTCAGCAAAGGTATGAGGTGTTGTGGTATGGGTATTACTTGCCTGCTTTTGTCTTTGAATAATTCTTCGCAAATTGGGAATGATAGTCATATTGCTAGCTACATAACTGGGGACATGCTGTGCAACCTCTCTTACTATGGAACCTGTTGGGTCATTGGAGGTGCATGCAATTGATTTCATTTCATTAATGGTTTCACAAACCTCAATCTCCATTGCAGAGGCAGAGTGGTTATGTTCAGTTGTTTTAATAATAGTTTCCCCATGAGTAACCGCTCTGCCACTGCAATGGGTTGAGTAATATTGCACACACCTCCAACGTCGTCGTGGTTCACTTATCCTTTCTTTACAATATAGATCTCCTGCATGCTTTAGTAAGCGGTTTCCTTGCTTTGATTTTACGTAGGAGGCAATTTGTTTAGAAGACATTTTCTGTAAAGACAAATGAAAAAAAATTGAAATTAATTTATGTTTTTTATTGAGAAGGAGTATTTCTGATTTTACATATTGTACTTTCTAAAAGGATTTAGAGTAGTAAACCCACACTTTCACTCATGCTGCACTTTCCTGGAGTTACAATAGTAAATGGTACCCCTACACTATCACACACTTTCCCTAATGCTGCACCTTCCTGGAGTTAGAATAGTAAATGGTACCCTTACACTATCCCACACTCTCCCTCATGCTGCACCTTCCAGGTGTTAGAATAGTGAATTGTACCCCTGCACTATCCCATACTCTCCTTCATGATGCACTTTCCTGGAGTTATAATAGTAAATGGTACCCCTACACTATCCCACACTTTCACTAATGCTGCACCTTCCTGGAGTTAGAATAGTAAATGGTACTTCTACACTATCCCACACTTTCCTTAATGCTGCACGTTCCTGGAGTTAGAATAGTAAATGGTACCCCTACACTATCACACACTTTCCCTAATGCTGCACTTTCCTGGAGTTAGAATAGTAAATTGTACCCCTACACTATCCAACACTTTCACTAATGCTGCACTTTCCTGGAGTTAGAATAGTAAATGGTACCCCTTCACTATCCCACACTTTCCCTAATGCTGCACCTTCCTGGAGTTATAATAGTAAATGGTACCCCTACACTATCCAACACTTTCCCTAATGTTGCACCTTTCTGGAGTTAGAATAGTAAATCCCTTCACTATCCCACATTTTCCCTAATGCTGCACCTTCCTGGAGTTATAATAGTGAATGGTACCTCTACACTATCCCACACTTTTCATAATGCTGCACCTTCCTGGAGTTAGATTAGTAAATGTTACCCCTTCACTATCCCACACTTTCCCTAATGCTGCACCTTCCTCGAGTTATAATTGTAAATGGTACCTCTATACTATCCCACACTTTCCCAAATGCTGCACCTTCCAGGAGTTATAATTGTAAATGGTACCTCTACACTATCCCACACTTTCCCAAATGCTGCACCTTCCAGGAGTTAGAATAGTAAATGGTACCCCTACACTATCACACACTTTCCCTAATGCTGCACCTTCCAGGAGTTATTATAGTAAATGTTACTCCTACACTATCCCACAGTTTTCCTAATGCTGCACCTTCCTGGAGCTAGATTAGTAAATGGTACCCCTACACTATCACACACTTTCCCTAATGCTGCACCTTCCAGGAGTTATTATAGTAAATGGTACCCCTACACTATCACACACTTTCCCTAATGCTGCACTTTCCAGGAGTTATCATAGTAAATGTTACTCCTACACTATCCCACACTTTTCCTAATGCTGCACCTTCCTGGAGTTGGATTAGTAAATGTTACTCCTACACTATCCAACATTTTCCCTAATGCTGTACCTTCCTGGAGTTAGATTAGAAAATCGTAACCCTACACTATCCCACACTTTCCTTTCTGCTACAATTTCTTTTCTTTTTTTACTGGTTCACTTTTGTCATATTTACCTTTGTAGATTGGAGTTTTTATGTTTTGGTTGAAGATGTGTATTAGTTTGGCTTTTGTTCGATGCTTGTTAGATGGTTATCTGTTTTGAATGAAAAAAAGTATAATTGAGTTTTGTTTTTTCTGAAAATATATTTATTCTTTCTCTGCAAAGTAAATGTAAAAAACTGTATTGTTCTTGTTTGCAAAACACAGTGTATTTCACATGGTTCATAGGCCTACTGCTGCACCTTCCTGGAGTTAGAATATTAATTGTTAATCCCTACACTGTCACACACTTTCTCTAATGCTGCACCTTTCTGGAGTTAGAATAGTAAATGGTATCCCTACACTATCCCACACTTTCAATAATGCAGCACCTTCCTGGAGTTATAACAGTAAATGGTACCCCTACACTATCCCACACTTTCCCTAATGCTGCACCTTTCGGAAGATAGAATAGTCAAAGTTACCCCTACACTATCCCACAATTTCCCTAATGCTGCAGTTTTCTGGAGTAAGAATAGAAAATGGTACCCCTTCACTATCCCACACTAGTTGTAAAAAGGAGGGGGGTTGAGGTACACCCAGATTTATCCATTGACACAGTAAGGGCCTAATCTCTGCGGTAGTTTTCTAACCCTATTTAGCTTCAACACCTTTTTTAAAGCTTAAAAGTATGGCATTTCATTCCATGCAGATATGGTTTTTGTACATGTTTTTGTTGATAAGGTACTGTTTCCTTAAAAATATACATTTATTATAAATAATTGAAATAAAGTACCTTTTTGATTCAGGATATATTATTCTTTGCTCATTAATTGGAGACACCACTCTTGCTGAGTTGTTGTTGGGTGCTTCACTTTTATTGTTTTTTTCTGACGATAGAAAACATTTGAGATTTGTTTGTGTTTTAATCTATGTAAATTGGAATCATTAATTCTTGTTTAACTTTTTAGTACAAAACATTTAAATCTAAAATGTTATAAATAGAGCTTAAACTGTGATAGTGCTACGTGATTTAATTTTTAAAATATTCAATAATACTATTGTTTTTGTAAACACTGCTTTATGTGAAATTATTGGCTTTTGCTCGACATTTTAAAACGTTGTATTGTTTTTTCTTAAGCTGATTAATATTAAAGATATTTATTAAATATTATTGGACTTACATCGTAGAGTAAAAAGTTGTTAAGGTGAAACGATGTTAATTGATGAATGGATTTTTTTAAAATCTAAAAAAAAATGTATTATGTTTAGTAATTGAAAATATTATTTTGAGATTAATGCTTATTTTAGTTTATTTTAAATGGAAACTTACTTGTATTTCGGTAAGGATTAGAATTGGATTTGGTCCAGGTCGTCTATGTGACAAGAGGTCAGAGGGTCAGTTTTTGGCGTCTGCTCTCTCTGGGAGTTGTAAAACAACTGATTTCAAAATGGTGTCTTACTCGTATTTATAGGTTTTTGTGTGGTTACCTGTAAATTAAAAGAAACGCTGCGTTTGAACTTTAATTTGCTGTGAAAACATGTAATTTAAATTACCGTGTTCAAAGTGTGTGTTTTGTGTTTGAAATAGCGTTTCCATTTTGTTTTCAGTCTCTAGGTTTTTTTTTTCATGAAAAGAGTTGTAGGACTTATTTGTTGTGCTTTTTATCTAAAATGGCGGCTATGTGTTTCATATGTCGATTATATTTGTTAAAGTTATGTTCTTTATTTCGTATAATATAGGTTTGTGAATTTTATTTTATTGGATTTGTTTTAAATGTTTTAAATGTTCCTAATTGTTTTCCGAATGTGAGTTTTTTTTTTATTACTCCGAGTATTAATTTTAATACTCGAGTATTAATGTTGGTAAATGCCATGTTTTATTTTATATTTACGTACAGTTTATTACCACATTTTAAATTACTTCCCCACCCAAAACCCCTATTTTCCCTGCATCCTGTGCCAGGTTGTATTTTACAAAAAAAAAATGTCATTCTTTTTTTTTATGCGTTGAAATGGTATGCGTTATATGTGCTTTCGTTGTAATAGTACTTTTTCATTACTTTTAGTATTTCGCGTTGTAATAGTATGCGTTGTAAAGGTACCTGCGTTGTAAAAAATGCGTTGTAAATGCATGCGTTGTAGTAGTATGCGTTGTAACGTCATACATCCAATTTCAATACATAAAAGGTCACAATAAAACTGGTTCTTGCATGGAATGCCTAAATCTAACAACCCTTTTTAAGTATTTTGCAATATGAGCCGTGTAAGTTTCATCATCTAAAAATTGCAGTTTGATGAACGCAGGACGACACTGTCGCAGGGCTTGTGATTTCAGAATAGGAACAATCCATCTTTTCCTAATTGTTGAATAAAACTTACAAAAAAGGGCAACATGTATTGTCATCTGAGGAGAAATATCATTGCAGGGACATCAATACAAAGAACGTGCCCAATCGTTCATCTGGGGGAACGTGACCATTATATGGAAATTACCAGGGTCGGACTGAGTACCGGGCAGTTTAGAATGCTGCTGAGCTGGGGGCTGATTGCACTGCGGTGTGGGCTGATTTCGTTCATGGAGACCTGCGTGTGCTTCAAAATAATTAAAGCAAAACTCATTTTGTTTAGCATACGCAGGTCTCAATGAACGAAATCAGCCCCCAGCTCAGCAGCATTCCAAACTGCCCGGTAGCCAGTCCGGCCCTGGAAATTACCCAAACTTTGACGCGTCAGAAGCAATTTGTCGTAAGCACTCAAGTTACAGGTTAAATAAGGTTGAATTCCAGGAAGGGTCAGGATCAGTTGGCTAGCACTGACTGTGATTTTCATGATATTTGCCGACAATCTTAACATCTCCAGGTGGCTAATGCATAAAGGCTTTAGTTATTTTCTTGTGACTTTGGTCAAACAGTCTGTATTAACAAAATACTCCGGATGATCAATATCACTTAAAACGTTTTTGACGTACGCAAATCAGGGGATGCCTAGCGGCCCTTGTAAACTCAAACAGCCATTTATCACAGCCCGGTTAAAGCTGGTAAAAAACGCCAGTCCAAACTTTGTGCCATAATAATATTGGCTGGATTTTTATTAAGCCGGACACATATGGCAGAAGTAGTTCAGTGTGACAAATATACGTTGAGGTGCTGTTTGGAACAGCTAGGAGGTATTTTAAAAATCTATTCTCGAGCTTCTGGATAGACTCTACATTTACATAGCCCCAGATGCCAGCACCATACGGGACAGTAGAGATACACTTGGCTTTATAGATTATCAATAGGTCATTAATTGGGCGCTTGCCTAACCTCCTGGCAAAGTTTACCAAGGCTCCTACTGCTTTTGCGAAAAGCAATTTCCTGGAATTAATAGCTTTAGCCCAAGAACCCCTAATGTAAAAAACAATGCCCAGGTGCGAAAATAACGTAACAAATTCAAGCCTGTTGTTAATAAAAATGTCATGACACTTGGAGGGAGACTTATTACATTTCATTGTAAAAGTTTTGGCGATGTTTACTTTAAGGTCCAGACTAGACATATAGGCCACAACACTTGAAAACATTCTCTGCAGTCCAATAGGGGTACGTGCTAACAAAACTGCATCATCAGCATACAAAAGTACGCTGATTGGTCGTTTACAAATAATAGGTAAATCCCAACAATCCCTGGCTAAGGTGTCCCTCAGACTATATATATGAAGTGTGAAGAGGAAGGGGACTAGCACGCACCCCTGCCTTACCCCCTTAGTGACAAGGAAGCTATCGCTGAGTTCGCCAGTTCTCCCAAAACGAACCCTAGCCCGGGCATCTAGATAGGACAGTCTTAGGAAGCTGATGATAGGAGGCTCAAACCCCAAGGCCTCTAATGTTCCCCACAGCTTCTGATGGTTGACACAATCAATGGCCGAGCTAAGGTCAACAAAGAACATGTAAAGACTCCCCTTTTAATTCCCTTATATATTTCCCCAAGAGAAGGCAAAGGTTCAAGCTCTGTTCCACGGTGCCCAAGCCCTGGCGGAATCCATACTGAAGCTCGGAAATGACACCAGTACCCTCGGCCCACAGCTGCAGTCTATTTAGGACAACGCGCCCAGCCACCTTCACAATAGAATCCAGCAGCAAGATGGGCCTGTAGCAGACTGGGTCATTATGGTCACCCTTCTTAAATATGGGGACAAGTATAGATTCCGTCCAGGACGGGGTAAAGCCCTGTGTACAACAGGCCCGTACGACCAGGGTTAATAATGGACCTCACAACAGGGGGCAAGATTTATACAGGTCCACTGGAATGCTATCTGGGCCCGGGGCTTTACCACCTACACTAGCATTAATTGCTAGGATTACCTCATCCATGTTGAAATCAATATCGATTGGGAGAAGACATGGTGGGACTGTTCCAGAATCTTCGCCCATAACGATATCATCCTGGGTACGATACAGTTTAGAAAAATGGGACACCCACTGGTCTTCCCCAATCGAGATTTCAATGCTAGGTGAATTTTTAGGGGACAAAAACGGGGCGTTTACCGCCCTCCAGAAGCTTCTTATGTCTTTTTTATCTGATGCTTGCTTTAGAGCTTTCCACAGATCAATTCTTATTGCCTCTTTATGCTCTTTTAGAGACTTTTTATACTCTGCCCTTGCACTTTTAATGGCTGCCTGGTCTCTTATAGTTTTATGTAGAGCTGCAATCAAGTTTGCGTGCGACTTGCTACATTTACGGTCGAACCACTCTGGCCTACTTTCAATAGATTGTAAGGGTTCAGATCTTAAATTACTTTGTATGGCTTGAGTAATATTACAGAAAGAGTTAAGGATGGAAGAGTCAGAAGCAGTCTCATCAAGACAGACTGAAAAATCAGCCTTACAGCTGGCTACAAGAAACTGAGGGGCATATTAGCAAGAACCTTGTTAAAATTATCGCCGTTTTAGCAGCAGGAAACTGCAGCAAAAAAGGCGATAATGGACTTGCTAATATGCGTTATAGAATTCCAATAGAAGCCCAGGTTAGATGTGCAGGACGTCTAACCTGGGCTTCTATTGGAATTGTATAACTCATATTAGAAAGCCCATTATCGCGGTTTTAGCGGCAGTTTCCTGCCGCTAAAATGGCGATAATTTTATTTAACGAGGTTCTTGCTAATATGCCCCCAAGTTATCTGTGTTGAGTCTATACCTGCCCATTTAATTGTATAACCATTTATGCGATGTATTGTGTTGTTTGTAACTCCAACTTTAGTTTTTTGTGTCACAAACCCATTGTTTAGGTTTGGTAGATTGTGTGGTTAGTTTCTTTCTTGAAGGGGGTATTTGGAAAGTGATAATATGATGGTCTGACCAATCGCAGGGGTCGATTTGGATTGTATTAATCATTTTTTCTTTGGAGATGATCCAGTCAAGTGTTGCACCTTTATAGTGGGTAGGAAGGGTACAGGCTTGAACTAGGAATTGGTTTGCAAGAAAATCTTTGACAGCATTGACTTGAGGATCATAGGGGTCTTCCCAGTGAAGATTGAAATCCCCAAGGAAAATACAATTGGTATGTGAGGTAGAGTTTGTTGTAATGATTTCTATTAGTTGGTCAATGAATAGGGCATTTTTGCCTGGGGATGGTACAATAAGTGTAGTTTGCGGATCTGGTTATCTGTGGATTTTAATGAGATCTCGAGGTATTCACAAGATTTGAGAGGGTCGGAGTGAATTATAGTAATAGAGATGTCAGCTCGATGGATTCAGGCAATGCCTCCGCCCATTTTGTTTGGTCTGTCTAGTCTAACAATGTTGTAGTCAGGAGGCGCAAGAAGGTCTAAGCAAGGGGAAGAAGATTCTGTAAACCATGATTCCATCAGGATGGTTAGATCAACTTCTCGGCTCAAAATGTGGTCAGCGATGTCAGCTGCGTGTTTCATTGCTGAGCAGCAGTTGAGTAGAAGGCAGGAGTATGGTGTACAATATATATATAACCAGGACCCAACCGAAAGAGACTGCAGCACTGCTGGCCCTCGACGCCCATCTGGCATTTGACAGCATAGAGTCGCAATATCTGTTTGCGGTTCTTGAACGGTTTGGCTTTGGCCCAAAATTCAGAGCTTGGATACAGCTCTTATACGCAGATCCCTTGCCAGGGTGCGGGTCAATAGCACAGTGTCTAGAAAGATGGGGCTGCACAAGGGTACGAGGCAGGGATGCCCGCTCTCGCCCATGTTGTTCTCACTTGCACTAGGACCCTTGGCAACGTGGGTCAGGACTGACCCACTAATAAGAGATATACTGATTGGGGGAGAATGGGAGGAAAGAATCTTACTATATGCAGACAACATCCTCCTGTACGTCACTAGGTCCCGTTCCACCGAGCCTGCCATATATTTCAGCTGTTTAACAGCAACTCGGGTATCAAATAAATTGGGGCAAGTCGCTCAGTGCCCACTCTAACAAACATACCAAAGGAGTTATTGGGCTAAAAGTAAATTCAAATATCTGGGAATGGTGATTACATATTCAGAACAGGAATTTAGGTAAGAGAACCTAGCTCCCCAATTAAGTCGACTACATAATGACGTGGCGCACTGGTGAAGACTGCCACTCTCACTGATGGGACGGGCTGCCATTTTTAAAATGATGGCACTGCCAAGCTTACTATACGTCCTGCAAAACACCCCGTACAAGGTACCAACAGATTATTTCCAAAAGATAGACTCTGAGATCCAACAACTGCTATGGGATGGTGGTAGCCCACAATTAGCGCTAAGTAAATTGCAGAGCAGGCCATATGACGGTGGATTGGCAGTCCCAGATATTCGTAAATACTATTGGGATGGGAAAAGGGGAGTGTTTGAAGGCCCTGTACAACAAAAAAGCGACACATGCACAAACAATAGTGAGAATATGGAGGGAGGCCAATACATTTCTGGGTTGGGAAGGTAAACTAACTGAGCGCACTCTCTTGTGGAAAAGTGACCTCTTGATGTAGGTGCGTAAACTTGAAGGGTTTCGCGCCTGGGCCCTCCTGAGCATTGAATACTTGGGTGATATATGGAAAAGACAAAAAAGTGATAGACTTAGAGGAATTACAGTCGGAATACCAAATGGTGAATTCTGAAAAATTCGGATACCTACAACTAAGGCATACCCTGATGTCACACATGCGGGAAACATCCTTTACAATGCAACTTTTACCACGCAGTGCCTTTAAGACGCAACTTTTACAACGCAAACCGTTACAACGCATTGCGCTGGGGGGCGCTCTAGGATAGGGAATAGGTTTAATTTACTATCCAACACCTTCCCTACTATCCACGGGGACTGGAGTTGGAATAGTAAATTAAACTAGTCACTATCCAGTGCCCCAAAGCACTATGCGTTGTAAAGGCATGCGTTGTAAAAACAGCGTTGTAAAGGCATGCGATGTAAAAGCATGCGTTGTAATGTCATACATCCCACACATGCACATAGGAGAACAAATACCAGAAGTAGCCCCGCTTGAGGATAGAATATTGGTAGACCCGATACTAGATAACGCAACCTCTCATCTATAAGAAAATTAGGAATAATCTTCCAGACCCCTTATTAGCTCTTAGTGAAAAGTGGGAGTCTGATGCGGGGATCCTAGAAGAGGATGACTGGCTGGCCCTAGAGAGGTGGCCATAAGGGCACGTTTTAGATTAATCCATATTAGAATAATACACAGATCTTATACAATCAGATCAAGACTATATAAAATGGGCAAATACGAGTCAAACTTGTGTGTGAGAGGTGGTGGAGAGGAAGGCGCATTCTTTCATACACTGTGGAGTTGCACAGGCGTGCACCGATTCTGGACTACGATTGTTGCAACAATGTCTAAGATAGGGGGACTAACTGTCCCAATGGATGCCCGTTAGCATCTATTATGCATTACAATCAATCAATCAATCAGAGTACTTGCAAAAGCGCGCTACTTACCCGTGAGGGTCTCAAGGCGCTATGGGGAGGGGGGGGGGGGTGCTGCTACTGCTCGAAGAGCCAGGTCTTGAGGAGTCTTCTGAAGACGAGTAGGTCTTGGGTCTGCCGTATGTGGGTAGGGAGGGTGTTCCAGGTCTTGGCGGCAAGGTAGGAGAAGGATCTGTCGCCGGAGGTCATTCGTTGGATGCGGGGGACAGCGGCGAAGGCGAAGCTGGAGGAGCGGAGCTGGCGGGTGGGGGTGTAGAAGCTGAGTTTGCTGTTCAGGTAGGCTGGTCCGGCATTGTGGAGTACTTTGTGTGCGTGGGTGAGGAGCTTGAAGGTGATCCTCTTGTCGACGGGGAGCCAGTGTAGGTATCTCAGGTGGGGGGTGATGTGGCTGCGGCGGGGGACGTTGACGATCAGTCGGGCGGAGGCGTTTTGGATGCGTTGTAGTCGTCGTAGGTGTTTGGCTGGGATTCCTGTGTAGAGTGTGTTGCCGTAGTCCAGTCTTGTGCTGACGAGGGCCTGTGTCACCGTTCTTCTTGTTTCGGACGGGATCCACTTGTAGATCCTGCGGAGCATGCAGAGGGTGTTGTAGCAAGAGGAGGAGACGGCGTTGACCTGCTTAGACATGGAGAGGGAGAAGTCTAGGATGGATCCTAGGTTGCGTGCATGGTCAGTGGGTGTTGGTGCTGTTCCCAGTGTGGTCGACCACCAGGAATCATTCCAGGCTGAGGGGGTGGGTCCGAGGATGAGGACCTCTGTCTTGTCTGAGTTCAGCTTCAGACGGCTGCTCCTCATCCAGTCGGCGACGGCCTTCATTCCCTCGTGGAGGTTGATTTTGGCGGTGTGTGGGTTCTTGGTGAGAGAGAGGATGAGCTGGGTGTCGTCGGCGTAGGAGATTATGTTGAGGTTGTGATGGCGGGCCACTTGTGCGAGGGGGGCCATGTAGACGTTGAACAGCGTCGGGCTGAGAGATGAGCCCTGGGGGACGCCACAGATGATGTTGGTGGCTTCGGATTGGAAGGGTGGGAGGCCGACGCTCTGGGTTCTGCCGGAGAGGAAGGACGTGGTCCAGTTAAGGTCCGTCTCTTGCATTCCGGCTTCTATGAGGCGTGTCTTTAGAGTGCGATGGCAGACCGTGTCGAAGGCGGCTGACAGGTCCAGGAGGATGAGGGCTGCTGTTTCGCCGCTGTCCAGTTGGCGCCTATGTCGTCTGTGGCGGCGATGAGGGCTGTCTCGGTGCTGTGATTTCGTCTGAATCGGACTGGGACTGATCCAAGATGTTGTCTTCCAGGTGGCGGGCCAATTGCATGTTGACGATTTTCTCAATGACCTTTGCCGGGAACGGGAGCAGGGAGATGGGCCGGAAGTTCTTGAGGTCCTTGAGGTCCGCCTTGGGCTTCTTGAGGAGGGCGTTGATTTCGGCATGCTTCCAGCTTTCCGCGAATGTCGCTGTTTCGAAGGAGATGTTCATGACCTTCCGTAGTTGGGGTGCGATGGCTGCATCTGTTTTGTTGAATACGTGGTGTGGGCACGGGTCTGATGGAGATCCTGAGTGGATGGAGTCTATGACCTTGCGTGTCTCGTCGCCGTTGACGTTGGACCAGGAGGTCAGGCGGTTGGCGCTGGTAGTGTTCACAGGGGAGGTGGAGTCTGGCGTAGTCGGGGTGGTCGTGGTATGGAAGCTGTCGTGGATGTCAGAGATCTTGCGGTGAAAGAAGATGGCTAGTGAGTTGCACAGTTCTTGTGAGGGCGGGATGAGGTTGGCGTTGGTGCTGGGGTTGGAGAGTTCCTTTACGATGCTGAAGAGCTCCTTGCTGTCGGGTGCGTTGTTATCCAAGCAGTCATTGAAGGAGGATCTCTTGGCTAATCTGATGAGGTGGTGATGTCTGCGGGTGGCGTCCTTGTGGGCTGCGTGGTTGTCCGGTGTGCGTATGTGGAGCCATATCTTCTCCAGTTTCCGGCATGGGCGTTTGGAGGTCTGGAGCTCGTCGGTGAACCAGGTGGCTCTCTTGCTGGCGTGGCTGTTGGAGGGTTTCTTGAGCGGGGCGAGGGTGTTGGCGCAGTCGTCGATCCACTGTCTGAGGTTGCAGGCTGCGGCGTCTGGGTTGGTGGAGTCGGCGGGTGGGTTCTGGGCAAGGGTGGTGATCAGCTTGTCTTCGGTGACTTTGCTCCAGCAGCGGTGAGGCAGCTGTTCGGTGCGGTGGTGCGTGGTTGGTTTATTGAAGGCGAAATGGATGCAGCGGTGGTCGGTCCATTGGAGTTCGGTGGTGTGGTCGAAGGCGACGTGGGTGCCTGTGGAGAAGACGGGGTCCAGCGTGTGGCCGGCGGCGTGGGTGGGTGTGGTGATGAGTTGTCTGAGGCCAAGGTTGGCGAGGTTGTCGATCAGGGTGGCGGAGTTGGCGTCGTCGTTGTTGTTCTCGAGGTGGAAGTTCAGGTCCCCGAGGAGGATGTAGTCTGTGGAGGCGAGTGCGTGGGTGCTGGCGAGGTCGGCAATGGAGTCGCTGAACTGAGCCCGGGGTCCGGGGGGTCTGTAGATGAGTGTTCCTCTGAGGGTGGTGTTGGGGTCGGTATGGATCTGGAAGTGGAGGTGTTCGGCGGTGTTCAGGGTGTCGTCTGCGTGGGTGGCGACCTTGAGGGTGGACTTGTGGACGATGGCTATTCCTCCTCCGATTCCGTTGGTGCGATCCCTGCGGGTGATCTTGTAGCCGTCCGGGATGGCTATGGCGATGTCGGGCGCCGAGGAGTCGTTCCACCAGGTCTCAGTCAGGAAGGCCACGCCTGGGGCGGAGGTGTTGAGCAGATCCCAGAGCTCGACGGTGTGTTTGCGTGCGGAGCGGGTGTTGAGGAGTATGCAGCGGAGGTGGTTGGGTCCAGTCCTTGGAGGTTTGGTGGCTCTGTCGCAGGTGAAGCTGCAGGTGCGGCAGGAGAAGGGTCCGTGGGTCCGTTTCGGGGCGGCCTGGAAGCAGGTGTGGTTTCGGCCGGCGTTGAGTGCGTGGAGGGTGTGGCGTCGTAGTGGAGTCTGGTGTCGTGGCATTCGCGGGGTCCAGGGTTTCTGGTGCTGGGCGCGGTCCAGGCGCGGACGGGTGCAAACGGGCTTGCCATAGGCGCGTCTTCGGCGTGCCAGCGGCACACCCGCTGCGCGCATTCGCTGCGCGGCTGTGCAGCGTCCGGCATATATGGGGAGGTGGGAGGGAGGAGCAGCTGGGAGGCGGGAGCAGTGAGTGGGCAGGGGGCGGGCCGCAGCGGGCACTGCGGCGGGGAAACAGTGGTACAGAAAGCAAAATGGGGCACAAGTGGGGTAACGAGTGGCACAGAGCAGAAAACGAGGCACGAAGAGGGGGAAACAGTGGTACAGAAGGCAAAATGAAGCACAAGTTGGAGGGAATGAGTGGCACAGAGCAGAAAACGAGGCACAAAGAGGGGGAAACAGTGGTACAGAAGGCAAAAAGGACAGAGGACACTTACCAGCGGCAGTGGCAGCAGGGGCACACAGTCAGCTGCGTGGAGGAGGAGCGACCTACCAGGAGGGTCAGGGGTCGCTCACCTCACCGCGCAGCGTCCGGCATATATGGGGAGGTGGGAGGGAGGAGGAGGCGGGAGCAGCGATTGGGCACTGGGCAGTCAGGGTGGCAGGGCTGTAGGGGGCACATCGGAGTGGGAAACGAGTGCAACAGAAGACAAGAGGGGCACAAAAAAACGAGTGGAACAGAGGACAGAAGCGCACAAAAAAGAGGTAAAAACGAGTGCCACTGAGGGCAGAAGGGCACAAAAAACGAGTGGAACAGAGGACAGAAGGGCACAAAAAACGAGTGGAACAGAGGGCAGAAAGGCACAAAAAACGAGGGAGAAACGGGTGGAACAGAGGGCAGAAAGGCACAAAAAACGAGGGAAAAACAGGAGACACCAATGGGCCAAAATATGCTACATTATGGCTGATGTTGGCAAGTGTGGTAGCAAAACGAAATATTGCCAGAGCTTGGGGGAAGTTGCAGCCTCTCAGGGCTGTATCTTATGATAGAAGAGATGAGGGGCCGTGGTAGGGAGATAATCCGATGAGGCGTCATGGGATGTGGGGGCACCAAAAGTGATTGTCGCACCAGGTGCCGCCAGCGCTAAAGCCAGCCCTGAGCCACCAATAGTGAGAGAATGGAAACAAGACTTGGACTGGTGCTGTTCCGTTGAGAAGATAATCTATCAGAGCCGGGGATGTCCTCAGAAGTGGGATAAAGTGTGGCGAAAATGGTTCCGATATAGAGGGTTGTAGCTGTCGGTACTTTGCAGAGTCGCAAAATGCAGAAAGGTTCGGTTGCCGGGGTAGGCATAACGATGGATGGACTATCAACTGATCCAGAATTGAGTAATGTGCTGGGAGGGAAACGATCACTACCATAGATGGTTGGAATGTACAAATGACCTAATGTACGTGTTGGAGATGGGAAACATCATTTACTACGAAGTCATTACCACGCGTTACGTTTACTACGGTTAACTTACCACGCAAACGTCTTTTCAACGCGGGTGCATTCCACGAACGTCTTTACCACGCAACGATCAATCCTTCCAGTCTTCCTTCGTCCTGCGTGTTTATCATTTAGTAAAAGGAAAAATAAAAAAAGGAGGCTTGGGGGGCCTGGGGGGGTCAATGAACAAGCGGAATGTAAAAAAAAAAGAAGAAAACTTAGGAAAAAAACGATAATAAGTGTCTCTGACGATCAAGGAAAGAGCCGACCCAGCGACGTGGCGTGTACGTCATTATAGAAGTCCTATCTCTATTTTTAAAGACGTGTTACTTTTGACGCTCGTTTCCGTGAAGAGCTGCTGGTGAAAGGCATGGAGAGGTGAGATAAGGATTAAAAGTTAAAACTTAAAAAATAATTTAAGAGCATTGTAAATTAAAACAAATTTAAAATGTAAGCTAATATGTAGTATTGGTTTGATATAAACAACAATATTTTACTTTGTTCAGCAGTTTTGAAAATGTTTTTGGGCCAGATGTAGGTGGCCAATTACCGGTCGGTAACGGCCGAATTCGGCCGTTACCGACCGTTAATTGGATTTTGAGATGTAGGGCCAGGCATTTTACAGAATCGGTAAATTTACCGATCAGTAAATTTACCGATTCTGTAAAATACCGAATCGGTATTTTTACCGATTCGGTAAATTTGATATGTAGGTGGGACTATTCTGAGTCCCACAAGCCTTACAGAATCGGTATTTTACCATCAAATTCAATTTGATGTTAAAATACCGATTCCGGTGTGCATGCACATGTGTGCATGCACACCTGTGCCATAAGACAGGCAGACCTGCCCTTAGGGCATGTATGCCTGCCACATGGCACCCGACCCTGTTTTGGGGGTGCTAGAGGGTGTCAAAGTGACACCCCTTGCACCCTTGTGAAATTCGGTATTTACCGATTCGGTAAATACCGAATCGGTAATGCCCATTCATTCCTATGGGCTTCAAAGCCCATAGGAATGAATGGGCATTACCGGTCGGTATTTACTGAATCAGTAAATACCGATTTTTACCGATTCGGTAAATAAACATCTGGATTTCCCTACATCTCCCCCCTTCATATTTACCGACTCTTAAATACCGAATCGGTAAAATTCGGTATTTAAGGGTCGGTAAATATGCTTTACCTACATCTAGCCCTTTGTAGCCTATCAGCATCATTATGTAAATTTAGAAGGGACGTAAGAGGTTAGTTAACGTAAAATTTGCGGAGTAGAATCCTGCGTTATCAATTGCTGCGTGGTAAAGACACATGCGAAGTAAAATTTGCGTGGTACAGGTAAGCATTGTATAATCATATATTCGTTGGAGATAATGTATTATGCATGAATATATTTAATAAAATATAAAGAATTTAGAAAAAAAAATGTGGCTATTCCACCACAGACAGCCCCATCTGTTCAAAAGATGGCATGTGAAAGAAAGGGGGAACGAATAATCTAGGGTCATTGACTTCAAAGGATTCTATTGCCAAAAAAACACACTTGGATTTAACGCTTTTAGCCAGATAGCTCCGGCCAAATACTTGTCCCTAATAGACAGACCATTTATATTACATGTAATAACCTTTATTGACTCCAACATATTCTAAAATTAGAACTGCTTTTTAGCTGCCATATATACATCCCAATCCCTTTTCGTACAAATACTGCTTAACACCTCGAAGGTACTACAATTTTCCCCTATCATTTTACGAGAGGAACCGTGCATACCCCACCACCCTCCATACCCATACCATATTCCCACCCCCAGTGCACATCAAGAAGGGAATCGCCCGTGCTATTCCCTCCTGCCCCCTTGACCCCTGTTTGGTGGGTGCCCTGGATTGGCACTTTAGACTCAGATAAAGCAGGATTCACCACCCCTGAAACAGAATCATAAATGAAGCTAATGGCATCACTTCTAAAAGCTACAAAAACATTAGACCAAATTACTCTATCAAGCCGTGTTCATATATACTTGTTTTAACAAATCGTAAGTGTTGGGTACAGCAGAAAAAGACCAAAAATGTCCTTTATGAAGAACTTTTAGTTTAGATTGTTGACGAATGGCGGCCTGAACCCCGGCTGCTTTAAATGGTGCAATCATTTCCCTAAAATCTTTCCTCCAGATGGCTGCTGTGCTCGAAATGTCTGAATATATATGGAACTTTGTATCATCTGCTGTACCAAAGGATATTTTGCTGAATAGCTTTCAAAAGAATGTGATCCTTTTATCCTGGGACTGAGACTTTTTAATGTCCCGATCTCAGATAGTATCACCTCAAACCAGTGATTAGGAGCTGTCAGAAGAGCAGGATGTTTTGTATACTGATCATAATCGGGGGTTGAAGCCGCTTGAAGAGGAGAGGATAATAAAGTGTCAACTGTAGCATTAGCGGTAAATCTATTACTATCATTCGACTCTACCCTGTTTTTCTGCTTGGTAAGTTGCTGATTAGTCGACCCCCCTACATCTTCAAGGCTCCCATCATTTCTAGATAATGCCTCAATACTGAGTTCCTTAAATTATGTAACCTTTATCCTTCTGACTGCTTAGGGGCAGAGAATGAGACAACCTGCTGTGATATTTTAAATAAAGGGTAATTCTGTATCAACAGTGCTTTCAGCCCCTTCTGCTGTTGGCTGTGTCTGATATGGCCTAGGTCTAGATGCTGTGGCAATAGTCTCAAAGACAGTACTTGTAGGAGAGTGGGGTCTGCAATCCTATGGTCACCCCAGATTTTTGCTTTTTGCTTCACTGGTTTACGACTTTCTCTGGCTGTGGGCCTGCTAATCAGACCCACAGCCTAGCTGTTCTGTCTCTAAATTGACAACCATGTACTTTAGGTGCATTTACCAATTGTTCTGGGCCACCTTATCAGTCCCTGTACAGTGTACCTTAGGTATCCAGGGCATAGGTGTACCCAGGGCCTACCAGGGGCTGAAGCATGTATTATGCCACCCCTGGCTGGCCACCTAAAACTGACACAACTGGCTGCAAGACAGCTGGGGCAAGGTGGTGTAATCACCCTTTGCTATAGATATAGTATACCGATATCTAACCCTAAAATGGACACATATATTCCTATCAGTCACTCCTATGGCAGGCCTTATCAATCCTGAAGGCAGAGTGCTTGGAATTATGTGAGATGGTGCTCTGGCATGAGCTGAGCCCATCTGCAGCTTGCGGAACCAAGTCCTAATAGCTGTTCCATGATAACGCTATACCATATACTCTTAAGTGCATTATCAACCTTGTGGTTAAATGCTAACTCTGGTATAACATTATCAAAACATGTCGAGTAAGGTGTCATACGAATTGGAATACCTCCCCCTCGCCAATTCTGGCGACGGGGGTAGCATTCCACCCTCTAGAGGGACACGACATGTATGTAACTGTGAACCCCGGTTAAAGTTAACTCGAGCCTTGGCATCACAAAATGGATGCTGCCACCACAGACACAAGTCTGGCCTCCTGCTGCTGGGAGTCCTTCCAGCGAGGGAGGCTTGGACAAAGGGTTTCCTGCCTTGGGAGGTGCTAGCACCACCCCAGACAGAATTTTGTGTATTGGGTAGGATAGGCCTGAAAGGAATGAGACATGCCTGGGGCACACAAGGTGCCCTGTGCATACACCGGTTCAAACCAGTTGCTGGGGCATCCCTGCCCCAGCTCTGGCGAGAAAACCGGACAAAGGATAGGGGGTGTAACCACCCCCCTTCCTGGTCCCACCCAGGGGAGGGACCTAGTCACCAGTACAGCCCCCTTTAGCAGGATAAAGGTAGGAGCTGGTCCCATTCCAAATTAGATTAATCCTCAACTACTCTACAAGAAGAAACTCTGGACTTCGACGTTGTGCTCCAGAGAAGACTGAAGAAATCTCCCTTGTGGCCAAGGAGTGTCCACCCTGCAACTGCAGGCACCATCAAGCGTCCAGCGGCTTCCCTTTGTCGTCTTCCCTCGAGGATCCAGACTTCAGAGCCCGACGAGACCCGGATTCCGAGACCTCTCCGACCTCAACTCACATCTGCAGCCCAGCTGAGATCCGTGGGTGCGACGAGACACGTGGGACCGGCCATCTTGAAAGAAACTGCACTTCGCTTCCAGCACGACTCCCGAGGTAAACTCGACCAAGTGCTTTGGGGATTGAGAAGCCCCAGCCCCGAGCAGCCCCTGCACCGAAGATCAGCCCTCCAGCATCCACGAGATCTGCGTGGGGCCCTTCTGCTTGTTTGCTGCTCGACGCATTGTCTGGTCACTTGCCGGCTAACTAGTGGCCTCCTAGACGACGAACTTTTAAATCTTTGCTGCTGGTCTGGTTGCTCCAGACTGGCCCTTGCTTCCTTCCAAAAGAGGGGCACCCCGGACTCTCCTAGTCCGCACCAGACGCCTTTTCCACTCACCGCGTGGGTTGCCTTTGCCAAGGCCTGTTGACGCCGATTCCGGAACAGACACCGCCGACAGCGAGAGCCTGCGTGGGACAGCTCGTGCCTCCATCCTGGTCGTCGAAGACACCTCCTGGTCCACGTGGCTGCAGAGTCAAGCGTCCACTCTTCACCTGATCGCGACAATGACATCTGGTTCCTTCCTGGTTCCACTCCAGTCACTGGCCAGTGACTTTGAACATTGTCCCCTCTGCTTTCAGGTCTTCAGCATCTCTGATCCACCCTTGGATCACACCGGACATCTTCCTCCTGGTCGCCTGCAGCATCTTTTCTTTCAGGCTCCATTGACTTCAACGCAGAAACCCGACACGACTTCGCACCTATGCACCCGCAGCCCGTGGGTGAGGTAACGAGAGCATTTCGGTGCTCAAGGGTAGCTTGACTCTCCTAGTGTCCAGATTCACAGTCGTTTTAGTCCTAACTAGTCAGGATTGTCCGTACTCACCTTTTTCTTGAACTGTACTGTCCATAGACGTTGTTACGCATCCCACGTGTGAGTTCACACTCTGCACCCGCGTCCCGTGGGCCTCCTATTACTTACCTAAGGTTAGGATAGCGTAGTCCCAGCGGTCCTGCAGCCTCTGGACAGCTCCATTTCTTCTATCGACTCTCACATTCCATTTACTTAGTATATGGTTTGTCGTGCCCCTAGGGCACCATTGTAATTTTATACAACTTATCGTATTTTTCCTAAGAGATTGTCATGTGCTTAGCCCTCTGACCTCATAAAGAGTTCAGAGGTGTTGTGTTATAAATAAATATACTGTTTATTTTCATAACAACCTGTGTGGTGTCCTTTCATCTGGTATTCAAGGGGTTATATTGTGGTAAAACAGCTGGCTTCACATGCCAAAAGAGTTTAGCCTAAGACTGCTTTGTCCATGCTACCATTAGGATAGCTGGTCTATAAGGTTGACTTACAACCAATCACCATAAGGGTTGTTTGGACTGATACAAGGTGATCACTAGAACTAGTGAGCATCATATATCAGGCCAATTTCTCACATTGGTGTGCAGCGGTTGGGATTTGAGCTTGCTGTTGTTTTTACCACGTATAATCTTGAAATATCATTTGAAAGATCACATAAGGTACTATAGGTACATATAACAAGCTTAGAAATACTCTGAGTTCTACTGAATCAGCTGTTGTAGTAGAAAGGGACTAGCACACCCTGACTACAACTCTTAGCAAGGGATCAGTAGGAAAACCCATAGTGTCGGTAGGTGCATCACTTACACCTCACTAGAAAGCATGTCTACCCATGGAGAGACTTCAGAGACTCCCCTAGTGGTTAGTGACCCTCCACAGGTCCTTTCCAGATATGCAGCTCTCAGTTTTCAGGAGATGAGACAATTGTGTACCTCCAGAAAATTGAAACAGGGTTCTAACCCTACCACTCCTTTTCTGTTAGGTCTCTTAGAGACATATGATGCAAGAAGGGCTGCTGACACAGACCCCTCTAATCCAGATAGGAGCCTGCCTGCCTTAGAAGGTACTCGAGGTGATCCAGACCTCCCTGAAACAGAGGATGTAGATGAGGAGGAGGAGAAGGAGGAACCATCTGGGGATGAGGCAGACAAAGGTCCTGTAGTAGTCAGCAGACTTACCAGGGCCAACTTAGACATGCATAGGGAAGGGACTGTGGGACCCCCAGTGCTGACCCTTAGCAGGCCTCACTTTGGGGTTAGGAGAGATAGATCTCCTTCTAGGGACTCCAATAGATCTGTGCACTCTCATGCGTCTGCTCAGAGGAGAATGACTTCCCCTCAGAGGAGAGAGCATGAAGCAAAGATGAAGGAAGTTAATCTGAGGATCCAAAGGGAAGAACTTGCCCTTGCCAAGGAGAAACTTGCCTTTGCTAGAAGGCAACAGTTGAGTGGGTTGCACCCACTGGTGACAGCAATATCCCTAAGGATAAAGACAGGAGTTTTGATAATAGACACCTGAGTAAAATAGTGCCCTCCTATAAGACAGGAGATGATATCCACAAGTGGATAACTGCTTTGGAGAGAGCCTGCAAAGTACAGCAGGTACCCCAGAGTCAGTGGGCAGCTATATTGTGGCTCTCCTTTGAAGGTAAAGGTAGAGACAAGCTCCTCACTGTTAGAGATGAGGATGCTAATGATTACCAAGTCTTGAAAACTGCACTGATTGATGGGTTTGGCTTAACAACTGAACAGTACAGGTTGATGTTCAGAGACACCCAGAAAACTCAGGCTCAAGATTGGACTGACTTTGTTGATTGTGCCACTAAGGCTTTGGAAAGCTGGTTACTGGGTAGTAAAGTTACTGATTACACAGGATTGTATAATCTAATTATGAGAGAGCAAATCTTAAATAATTGTCAGAACCAGTTGTTGCATCAGCACTTGATTGACTCAGATCTGACCTCTCCCCAAGAATTGGGAAAGAAGGCAGACAGATGGGTCAGGACAAGGGTCAAGCAGCAGAACCAGAACCAGGGTGGCGGCCAGAAGAAAGCAGACCAGAAGGGTAATGAGAACAAGCAAAATGACCAGAAGTCTTCGACAGGGCCCCACAACCTAAGGAGGGTGGGTCCCAAAATTCCCAAAAGAAGAAGAATGATGGTCCCAAGAAACCATGGTGCCAATACTGTAAAAGTAAAACTCACTGGTTTAGTGAGTGCACCAAGAAAGGCCAAACTCCTACCACTACTGTCCCTAAGACACCTGCACCCCCTAGTACAGTTAGTAGTGGTAGTGTACCTCCCAAGGCTATAGTTGGGTTAACCCTGGGAACTGAGGTGGATTCTGACTTAGTCAGAATACCTACTCAGGCAGTTCTTGTTTGTACTGGGGACATGGATATGGCCCCTACTGTAAGTCCTAGTACTCTGGGCAAATACAGGCAAACGCCTTTAATTAATGGAAACATGGCTCAGGCCTACAGGGACACATGTGCCAGTGTCACCATGGTGACACCAACATTTGTGGACCCTGACCAGATCATGCTAGGTTCAGACTACCTAGTGACCAATACTAGCAATGTCACTACCAATCACAGTATGGCAGTTGTTAATTTCTCCTGGGGAGGGGTAACTGGCCTCAAAAGGGTTGTAGTTAGTTCAGACCTCCCAGTAGATTGTCTTTTGGGCAATGATTTGGAATCCTCACTGTGGTCAGATGTGGAGTACAGGACTCATGTAGAAATGCTAGGTCTCTCCTCACATGTCCTTGCTGTGACTAGGTCACAGGCCAAGAAATGCCCAGCTGAACACGTGCTGGATCCTGGAAGAATGGACCAGACACTACCCAAGAGAAGGAATGGTAGGGTTAAGGCAGAGCCTTCCCCCCTGCCTCAGGTTGAGGATCAGCCCTCTCAGGAGGCTGACCCAAAGACCCCAGAAGGAACTGTCCTAGAAGAGCTTGAACCTGAACAGGTTGAGTTTCTTGGGACAGGGGGACCTTCCAGGGCAGACTTGAGACAGGCCCAATTAGACTGTTCCTCTCTTGAACCCCTCAGACAGCAGGCTGCTGCTGAGGCTGCAGGGAATGCTACAGGTGCCCATAAGGTATATTGGGATGATGGACTCCTATACTCTGAGGCAAGAGACCCCAAGCCTGGTGCTACCAGGAGGCTGGTCATCCCCTTGTCTCTTAGAGGTTTCCTTCTCACCTTAGCCCATGAGATTCCCCTTGCAGGTCACTTAGGCCAGAACAAGACTTGGGACAGGCTTGCCCCACACTTTCACTGGCCTCATATGTCTGAAGACACTAAAGAGTTTTGTCGCTCATGTGTCACCTATCAAGCCAGTGGCAAATCAGGTGGCACAACAAAGGCCCCCCTCATACCACTACCTGTGGTGGGGGTACCCTTTGAAAGAGTGGGGATAGACATTGTTGGACCAATGGACCCCCAACAGCATCTGGGCACAGATTTACACTGGTGATAGTGGATCATGCCACCAGGTACCCAGAAGCTATTCCCCTTAGGACCACTACAGCTCCTGTTGTGACCAGGGCCCTACTTGCAGTTTTTACTAGAGTGGGGTTTCCTAAGGAGGTTGTCTCTGACAGAGGTGCAAACTTCATGTCAGGATACTTGACTGCAATGTGGAAGGAGTGTGGTGTGAATTATAAATTCACCACACCCTATCACCCACAGTGCAATGGGCTTGTTGAGAGATTCAACAAGACCCTCAAAGGGATGATAAAAGGGTTACCTGAAAAGCTTAGGCGAAGATGGGACATCCTTTTACCCTGCCTCCTGTTTGCTTACAGAGAGGTCCCACAGAAGGGGGTTGGCTACAGCCCTTTTGAGCTTCTGTTTGGGCATCCTGTAAGAGGACCCCTACGTCTTGTGAAGGAAGGATGGGAGTTACCTCTCAAAAAGCCTAAACTTGACATAGTGGACTATGTACTTGGTCTCCGCTCCAGGATGGCAGAGTACATGGAGAAGGCATCCAAAAACCTTGAGGCCAGCCAAGAACTTCAAAAAGCTTGGCATGACCAAAAGGCTGTCCTAACTGTGTATCATGCAGGACAGAAGGTGTGGGTGTTGGAGCCAGTGGCCCCATCAGCTCTCCAAGACAAATGGTCTGGACCCCATACCATCATTGAGCAAAAGGGAGAGGTCACCTACTTGGTAGACATGGGAACTCCCAGGAGCCCCCACAGGGTGCTTCATGTAAACAGGCTCAAGGCATTTGTCTACAGGGAGGACATGGGCTTGCTGTTGGCCACAGATGAGGGGCAGGAGGAAGAGAGTGACCCTCTCCCAGACCTGCTCACTCAGAACCCTGATGATGGGTCAGTAGATGGTGTAGTCTTTTCTGACAGCCTCTCTGAGCATCAAAAAAAGGATTGTAAACAGGTTCTTCAGTCCTTTAGGCAAATGTTCTCACTGACCCCCGGTCAGACAAACTGGTGCACCCATGAGGTGGACACTGGTGACAGTCTGCCTGTCGAGAGTAAAATCTACAGGCAACCTGACCACGTCAGGGACTGCATAAGGAAAGAAGTCCAAAAGATGTTGGAATTGGGAGTCATTGAACCCTCAGAGAGCCCTTGGGCTAGTCCTGTAGTTCTAGTGCCAAAACCTCACACCCAGGATGGTAAGAGAGAGATGAGGTTTTGTGTAGACTACAGGGGTCTCAATGCTGTCACTAAGACAGATGCCCATCCAATACCTAGGGCAGATGAACTTATAGACAAGTTGGCTTCTGCAACTTTCTTGAGTACATTTGATCATAACAGCTGGTTATTGGCAGATCAGGTTAGCTGAGGATGCCAAGGCCAAAACAGCATTTTCTACCCCAGGAGGTCATTACCAATTTGTGGTGATGCCCTTTGGTTTGAAAAATGCACCTGCCACTTTTCAAAGGTTGGTGAACCAAGTTCTCACTGGGTTGGATGACTTTTGTGCAGAATATCTAGATGATATTGCTGTCTTTAGCTCCACCTGGGAGGATCACCTGATCCACCTGAGGAAAGTTTTGGAGGCCCTGCAAAAGGCAGGCCTCACTATCAAGGCCACCAAGTGCCAGATAGGGCAGAGTCAGGTTGTGTACCTGGGCCACCTTGTGGGTGGAGGCCAGGTTCAACCCTTGGAGAGCAAGATACAGGCCATAAAGGACTGGGCTCCTCCAACCACCCAGACACAGGTCAAAGCTTTCTTGGGCCTGTCTGGTTACTATAGGAAGTTTGTCAAAAATTATGGGTCCATTGTGACACCACTTAATGACTTGACAAGCAAGAAAGTACCAAAGAAAGTTCAGTGGACAGTTAGCTGTCAGAAGGCATTCGATGACCTAAAGCAGGCCATGTGTACTGCACCTATTCTCAAGAGTCCTGACTACTTCAAAACCTTCATTGTCCAAACAGATGCATCTGAGTTGGGTGTGGGAGCTGTTCTATCTCAACTGAATATTGATGGTCATGACCAGCCCATTGCTTTTATAAACAGAAGGCTGACCCCTAGAGAGAAACGTTGGTCAGCTATTAAGAGGGAGGCCTTTGCTGTGGTTTGGGCCCTGAAGAAGTTAAGGCCATACTTGTTTGGAACTCACTTCAAGATTCAGACCGACCATAAGCCCCTCTTATGGCTAAATCAGATGAAGGGTGAAAACCCCAAACTTCTCAGGTGGTCCATTTCCCTACAGGGGATGGACTTTACAGTGGAGCACAGACCAGGGACTGACCATGGCAATGCAGATGGTCTCTCCAGGTATTTCCACTTAGAACAGGAAGACTCACCTGGTCAAGGTTAGTTTAATGTCCCTAAGTTTGGGGGGGGGGGGTTATGTAGGAGAGTGGGGTCTGCAATCCTATGGTCACCCAAGATTTTTGCTTTTTGCTTCACTGGTTTACGACTTTCCCTGGCTGTGGGCCTGCTAATCAGACCCACAGCCTAGCTGTTCTCTCTCTAAATTGACAACCATGTACTTTAGGTGCATTTACCAATTGGTACTGGGCCACCTTATCAGTCCCTGTACAGTGTACCTTAGGTATCCAGGGCATAGGTGTACCCAGGGCCTACCAGGGGCTGAAGCATGTATTATGCCACCCCTGGCTGGCCACCTAAAACTGACACAACTGGCTGCAAGACAGCTGGGGCAAGGTGGTGTAATCACCCTTTGCTATAGATATAGTATACCTATATCTAACCCTAAAAATTGACACATATATTCCTATCAGTCACTCCTATGGCAGGCCTTATCAATCCTGAAGGCAGAGTGCTTGGAATTATGTGAGATGGTGCTCTGGCATGAGCTGAGCCCGTCTGCAGCTCGCGGAACCAAGTCCTAATAGCTGTTCCATGATAACGCTATACCATATACTCTTAAGTGCATTATCAACCTCACGGTTAAATGCTAACTCTGGTATAACATTATCAAAACATGTCGAGTAAGGTGTCATACGAATTGGAATACTACCCCTTCGCCAATTCTGGCGACGGGGGTAGCATTCCACCCTTCTAGAGGGACACGACATGTATGTAACTGTGAACCCCGGTTAAAGTTAACTTGAGCCTTGGCATCACAAATTGGATGCTGCTACCACAGACACAAGTCTGGCCTCCTGCTGCTGGGAGTCCTTCCAGCGAGGGAGGCTTGGACAAGGGGTTTTCTGCCATGGGAGGTGCTAGCACCACCCCAGACAGGATTTTGTGTATTGGGTAGGATAGGCCTGAAAGGAATGAGACATGCCTGGGGCACACAAGGTGCCCTGTGCATACACCGGTTCAAACCAGTTGCTGGGGCATCCCTACCCCAGCTCTGGCGCGAAAACCGGACAAAGGATAGGGGGTGTAACCACCCCCTTCCTGGTCCCACCCAGGGAAGGGACCTAGTCACCAGTACAGCCCCCTTTAGCAGGATAAAGGTAGGAGCTGGTCCCATTCCAAATTAGATTAATCCAGAACTACTCTACAAGAAGCTTTGTCCATGCTACCATTAGGATAGCTGGTCTATAAGGTTGACTTACAACCAATCACCATAAGGGTTGTTTGGACTGATACAAGGTGATCACTAGAACTAGTGAGCATCATATATCAGGCCAATTTCTCACATTGGTGTGCAGCGGTTGGGATTTGAGCTTGCTGTTGTTTTTACCACGTATAATCTTGAAATATCATTTGAAAGATCACATAAGGTACTATAGGTACATATAACAAGCTTAGAAATACTCTGAGTTCTACTGAATCAGCTGTTGTAGTAGAAAGGGACTAGCACACCCTGACTACAACTCTTAGCAAGGGATCAGTAGGAAAACCCATAGTGTCGGTAGGTGCATCACTTACACCTCACTAGAAAGCATGTCTACCCATTGAGAGACTTCAGAGACTCCCCTAGTGGTTAGTGACCCTCCACAGGTCCTTTCCAGATATGCAGCTCTCAGTTTTCAGGAGATGAGACAATTGTGTACCTCCAGAAAATTGAAACAGGGTTCTAACCCTACCACTCCTTTTCTGTTAGGACTCTTAGAGACATATAATGCAAGAAGGGCTGCTGACACAGACCCCTCTAATCCAGATAGGAGCATGCCTGCCTTAGAAGGTACTCGAGGTGATCCAGACCTCCCTGAAACAGAGGATGTAGATGAGGAGGAGGAGAAGGAGGAACCATCTGGGGATGAGGCAGACAAAGGTCCTGTAGTAGTCAGCAGACTTACCAGGGCCAACTTAGACATGCATAGGGAAGGGACTGGGGGACCCCCAGTGCTGACCCTTAGCAGGCCTAACTTTGGGGTTAGGAGAGATAGATCTCCTTCTAGGGACTCCAATAGATCTGTGCACTCTCATGCGTCTGCTCAGAGGAGAATGACTTCCCCTCAGAGGAGAGAGCATGAAGCAAAGATGAAGGAAGTTAATCTGAGGATCCAAAGGGAAGAACTTGCCCTTGCCAAGGAGAAACTTGCCTTTGCTAGAAGGCAACAGTTGAGTGGGTTGCACCCACTGGTGACAGCAATATCCCTAAGGATAAAGACAGGAGTTTTGATAATAGACACCTGAGTAAAATAGTGCCCTCCTATAAGACAGGAGATGATATCCACAAGTGGATAACTGCTTTGGAGAGAGCCTGCAAAGTACAGCAGGTACCCCGGAGTCAGTGGGCAGCTATATTGTGGCTCTCCTTTGAAGGTAAAGGTAGAGACAAGCTCCTCACTGTTAGAGATGAGGATGCTAATGATTACCAAGTCTTGAAAACTGCACTGATTGATGGGTTTGGCTTAACAACTGAACAGTACAGGTTGATGTTCAGAGACACCCAGAAAACTCAGGCTCAAGATTGGACTGACTTTGTTGATTGTGCCACTAAGGCTTTGGAAGGCTGGTTACTGGGTAGTAAAGTTACTGATTACACAGGACTGTATAATCTAATTATGAGAGAGCAAATCTTAAATAATTGTCAGAACCAGTTGTTGCATCAGCACTTGATTGACTCAGATCTGACCTCTCCCCAAGAATTGGGAAAGAAGGCAGACAGATGGGTCAGGACAAGGGTCAAGCAGCAGAACCAGAACCAGGGTGGCGGCCAGAAGAAAGCAGACCAGAAGGGTAATGAGAATAAGCAAAATGACCAGAAGTCTTCAACAGGGCCCCAACAACCTAAGGAGGGTGGGTCCCAAAATTCCCAAAAGAAGAAGAATGATGGTCCCAAGAAACCATGGTGCCAATACTGTAAAAGTAAAACTCACTGGTTTAGTGAGTGCACCAAGAAAGGCCAAACTCCTACCACTACTGTCCCTAAGACACCTGCACCCCCTAGTACAGTTAGTAGTGGTAGTGTACCTCCCAAGGCTATAGTTGGGTTAACCCTGGGAACTGAGGTGGATTCTGACTTAGTCAGAATACCTACTCAGGCAGTTCTTGTTTGTACTGGGGACATGGATATGGCCCCTACTGTAAGTCCTAGTACTCTGGGCAAATACAGGCAAACGCCTTTAATTAATGGAAACATGGCTCAGGCCTACAGGGACACATGTGCCAGTGTCACCATGGTGACACCAACATTTGTGGACCCTGACCAGATCATGCTAGGTTCAGACTACCTAGTGACCAATACTAGCAATGTCACTACCAATCACAGTATGGCAGTTGTTAATTTCTCCTGGGGAGGGGTAACTGGCCTCAAAAGGGTTGTAGTTAGTTCAGACCTCCCAGTAGATTGTCTTTTGGGCAATGATTTGGAATCCTCACTGTGGTCAGATGTGGAGTACAGGACTCATGTAGAAATGCTAGGTCTCTCCTCACATGTCCTTGCTGTGACTAGGTCACAGGCCAAGAAATGCCCAGCTGAACACGTGCTGGATCCTGGAAGAATGGACCAGACACTACCCAAGAGAAGGAATGGTAGGGTTAAGGCAGAGCCTTCCCCCCTGCCTCAGGTTGAGGATCAGCCCTCTCAGGAGGCTGACCCAAAGACCCCAGAAGGAACTGTCCTAGAAGAGCTTGAACCTGAACAGGTTGAGTTTCTTGGGACAGGGGGACCTTCCAGGGCAGACTTGAGACAGGCCCAATTAGACTGTTCCTCTCTTGAACCCCTCAGACAGCAGGCTGCTGCTGAGGCTGCAGGGAATGCTACAGGTGCCCATAAGGTATATTGGGATGATGGACTCCTATACTCTAAGGCAAGAGACCCCAAGCCTGGTGCTACCAGGAGGCTGGTCATCCCCTTGTCTCTTAGAGGTTTCCTTCTCACATTAGCCCATGAGATTCCCCTTGCAGGTCACTTAGGCCAGAACAAGACTTGGGACAGGCTTGCCCCACACTTTCACTGGCCTCATATGTCTGAAGACACTAAAGAGTTTTGTCGCTCATGTGTCACCTATCAAGCCAGTGGCAAATCAGGTGGCACAACAAAGGCCCCCCTCATACCACTACCTGTGGTGGGGGTACCCTTTGAAAGAGTGGGGATAGACATTGTTGGACCAATGGACCCCCAACAGCATCTGGGCACAGATTTACACTGGTGATAGTGGATCATGCCACCAGGTACCCAGAAGCTATTCCCCTTAGGACCACTACAGCTCCTGTTGTGACCAGGGCCCTACTTGCAGTTTTTACTAGAGTGGGGTTTCCTAAGGAGGTTGTCTCTGACAGAGGTGCAAACTTCATGTCAGGATACTTGACTGCAATGTGGAAGGAGTGTGGTGTGAATTATAAATTCACCACACCCTATCACCCACAGTGCAATGGGCTTGTTGAGAGATTCAACAAGACCCTCAAAGGGATGATAAAAGGGTTACCTGAAAAGCTTAGGCGAAGATGGGACATCCTTTTACCCTGCCTCCTGTTTGCTTACAGAGAGGTCCCACAGAAGGGGGTTGGCTACAGCCCTTTTGAGCTTCTGTTTGGGCATCCTGTAAGAGGACCCCTATGTCTTGTGAAGGAAGGATGGGAGTTACCTCTCAAAAAGCCTAAACTTGACATAGTGGACTATGTACTTGGTCTCCGCTCCAGGATGGCAGAGTACATGGAGAAGGCATCCAAAAACCTTGAGGCCAGCCAAGAACTTCAAAAAGCTTGGCATGACCAAAAGGCTGTCCTAACTGTGTATCATGCAGGACAGAAGGTGTGGGTGTTGGAGCCAGTGGCCCCATCAGCTCTCCAAGACAAATGGTCTGGACCCCATACCATCATTGAGCAAAAGGGAGAGGTCACCTACTTGGTAGACATGGGAACTCCCAGGAGCCCCCACAGGGTGCTTCATGTAAACAGGCTCAAGGCATTTGTCTACAGGGAGGACATGGGCTTGCTGTTGGCCACAGATGAGGGGCAGGAGGAAGAGAGTGACCCTCTCCCAGACCTGCTCACTCAGAACCCTGATGATGGGTCAGTAGATGGTGTAGTCTTTTCTGACAGCCTCTCTGAGCATCAAAAAAAGGATTGTAAACCGGTTCTTCAGTCCTTTAGGCAAATGTTCTCACTGACCCCCGGTCAGACAAACTGGTGCACCCATGAGGTGGACACTGGTGACAGTCTGCCTGTCGAGAGTAAAATCTACAGGCAACCTGACCACGTCAGGGACTGCATAAGGAAAGAAGTCCAAAAGATGTTGGAATTGGGAGTCATTGAACCCTCAGAGAGCCCTTGGGCTAGTCCTGTAGTTCTAGTGCCAAAACCTCACACCCAGGATGGTAAGAGAAAGATGAGGTTTTGTGTAGACTACAGGGGTCTCAATGCTGTCACTAAGACAGATGCCCATCCAATACCTAGGGCAGATGAACTTATAGACAAGTTGGCTTCTGCAACTTTCTTGAGTACATTTGACCTAACAGCTGGTTATTGGCAGATCAGGTTAGCTGAGGATGCCAAGGCCAAAACAGCATTTTCTACCCCAGGAGGTCATTACCAATTTGTGGTGATGCCCTTTGGTTTGAAAAATGCACCTGCCACTTTTCAAAGGTTGGTGAACCAAGTTCTCACTGGGTTGGATGACTTTTGTGCAGAATATCTAGATGATATTGCTGTCTTTAGCTCCACCTGGGAGGATCACCTGATCCACCTGAGGAAAGTTTTGGAGGCCCTGCAAAAGGCAGGCCTCACTATCAAGGCCACCAAGTGCCAGATAGGGCAGAGTCAGGTTGTGTACCTGGGCCACCTTGTGGGTGGAGGCCAGGTTCAACCCTTGGAGAGCAAGATACAGGCCATAAAGGACTGGGCTCCTCCAACCACCCAGACACAGGTCAAAGCTTTCTTGGGCGTGTCTGGTTACTATAGGAAGTTTGTCAAAAATTATGGGTCCATTGTGACACCACTTAATGACTTGACAAGCAAGAAAGTACCAAAGAAAGTTCAGTGGACAGTTAGCTGTCAGAAGGCATTCGATGACCTAAAGCAGGCCATGTGTACTGCACCTATTCTCAAGAGTCCTGACTACTTCAAAACCTTCATTGTCCAAACAGATGCATCTGAGTTGGGTGTGGGAGCTGTTCTATCTCAACTGAATATTGATGGTCATGACCAGCCCATTGCTTTTATAAGCAGAAGGCTGACCCCTAGAGAGAAACGTTGGTCAGCTATTGAGAGGGAGGCCTTTGCTGTGGTTTGGGCCCTGAAGAAGTTGAAGCCATACTTGTTTGGAACTCACTTCAAGATTCAGACCGACCATAAGCCCCTCTTATGGCTAAATCAGATGAAGGGTGAAAACCCCAAACTTCTCAGGTGGTCCATTTCCCTACAGGGGATGGACTTTACAGTGGAGCACAGACCAGGGACTGACCATGGCAATGCAGATGGTCTCTCCAGGTATTTCCACTTAGAACAGGAAGACTCACCTGGTCAAGGTTAGTTTAATGTCCCTAAGTTTGGGGGGGGTTATGTAGGAGAGTGGGGTCTGCAATCCTATGGTCACCCAAGATTTTTGCTTTTTGCTTCACTGGTTTACGACTTTCCCTGGCTGTGAGCCTGCTAATCAGACCCACAGCCTAGCTGTTCTCTCTCTAAATTGACAACCATGTACTTTAGGTGCATTTACCAATTGGTACTGGGTCACCTTATCAGTCCCTGTACAGTGTACCTTAGGTATCCAGGGCATAGGTGTACCCAGGGCCTACCAGGGGCTGAAGCATGTATTATGCCACCCCTGGCTGGCCACCTAAAACTGACACAACTGGCTGCAAGACAGCTGGGGCAAGGTGGTGTAATCACCCTTTGCTATAGATATAGTATACCTATATCTAACCCTAAAAATTGACACATATATTCCTATCAGTCACTCCTATGGCAGGCCTTATCAATCCTGAAGGCAGAGTGCTTGGAATTATGTGAGATGGTGCTCTGGCATGAGCTGAGCCCGTCTGCAGCTCGCGGAACCAAGTCCTAATAGCTGTTCCATGATAACGCTATACCATATACTCTTAAGTGCATTATCAACCTCACGGTTAAATGCTAACTCTGGTATAACATTATCAAAACATGTCGAGTAAGGTGTCATACGAATTGGAATACTACCCCCTCGCCAATTCTGGCGACGGGGGTAGCATTCCACCCTTCTAGAGGGACACGACATGTATGTAACTGTGAACCCCGGTTAAAGTTAACTTGAGCCTTGGCATCACAAATTGGATGCTGCTACCACAGACACAAGTCTGGCCTCCTGCTGCTGGGAGTCCTTCCAGCGAGGGAGGCTTGGACAAAGGGTTTCCTGCCTTGGGAGGTGCTAGCACCACCCCAGACAGGATTTTGTGTATTGGGTAGGATAGGCCTGAAAGGAATGAGACATGCCTGGGGCACACAAGGTGCCCTGTGCATACACCGGTTCAAACCAGTTGCTGGGGCATCCCTACCCCAGCTCTGGCGCGAAAACCGGACAAAGGATAGGGGGTGTAACCACCCCCTTCCTGGTCCCACCCAGGGAAGGGACCTAGTCACCAGTACAGCCCCCTTTAGCACGATAAAGGTAGGAGCTGGTCCCATTCCAAATTAGATTAATCCTGAACTACTCTACAAGAAGAAACTCTGGACTTCGCCGTTCTGCTCCACAGAAGACTGAAGAAATCTCCCTTGTGGGCAAGGAGTGTCCACCCTGCAACTGCAGGCACCATCAAGCGTCCAGCGGCTTCCCTTTGTCGTCTTCCCTCGAGGATCCAGACTTCAGAGCCCGACGAGACCCGGATTCCCAGACCTCTCCGACCTCAACGCACATCTGCAGCCCAGCTGAGATCCGTGGGTGCGACGAGACACGTGGGACCGGCCATCTTGTAAGAAACTGCACTTCGCTTCCAGCACGACTCCCGAGGTAAACTCGACCAAGTGCTTTGGGGATTGAGAAGCCCCAGCCCCGAGCAGCCCCTGCACCGATGATCAGCCCTCCAGCATCCACGAGATCTGCGTGGGGCCCTTCTGCTTGCTTGCTGCTCGACGCTTTGTCTGGTCACTTGCCGGCTGCCTAGTGGCCTCCTAGACGACGAACTTTGAAATCTTTGCTGCTGGTCTGGTTGCTCCAGACTGGCCCTTGCTCCCTTCCAAAAGAGGGGCACCCCAGACTCTCCTAGTCCGCACCAGACGCCTTTTCCACTCACCGCGTGGGTTGCCTTTGCCAAGGCCTGTTGATGCCGATTCCGGAACAGACACCTCCGACAGCGAGAGCCTGCGTGGGACAACTCGTGCCTCCATCCTGGTCGTCGAAGACACCTCCTGGTCCACGTGGCTGCAGAGTCAAGCGTCCACTCTTCACCTGATCGCGACGACGACTTCTGGTTCCTTCCTGGTTCCACTCTAGTCACTAGCTAGTGACTTTGAACATTGTCCCCTCTGCTTTCAGGTCTTCAGCATCTCTGATCCACCCTTGGATCACACCGGACATCTTCCTCCTGGTTGCCTGCAGCATCTTTTCTTTCAGGCTCCATTGACTTCAACGCAGAAACCCGACACGACTTCGCACCTATGCACCCGCAGCCCGTGGGTGAGGTAACGAGAGCATTTCGGTGCTCAAGGGTAGCTTGACTCTCCCAGTGTCCAGATTCACAGTCGTTTTAGTCCTAACTAGTCAGGATTGTCCGTACTCACCTTTTTCTTGAACTGTACTGTCCATAGACGTTGTTACGCATCCCGCGTGTGAGTTCACACTCTGCACCCGCGTCCCGTGGGCCTCCTATTACTTACCTAAGGTTAGGATAGCGTAGTCCCAGCGGTCCTGCAGCCTCTGGACAGCTCCATTTCTTCTATCGACTCTCACATTCCATTTACTTAGTATATGGTTTGTCGTGCCCCTAGGGCACCATTGTAATTTTGTGCAACTTATCGTATTTTTCCTAAGAGATTGTCATGTGCTTAGCCCTCTGACCTCATAAAGAGTTCAGAGGTGTTGTGTTATAAATAAATATACTGTTTATTTTTATAACAACCTGTGTGGTGTCCTTTCATCTGGTATTCAAGGGGTTATATTGTGGTAAAACAGCTTGCTTCACATGCCAAAATAGTTTAGCCTAAGACTGCTTTGTCCATGCTACCATTAGGATAGCTGGTCTATAAGGTTGACTTACAATAATCACCATAAGGGTTGTTTGGACTGATACAAGGTGATCACTAGAACTAGTGAGCATCATATATCAGGCCAACTTCTCACAGTACTCATTGAGAGTTTTGCTGGCTCTTCACTATTCAGCAAAGTGGCAACACCACTGAACAATACAAAAGGTGTTGCAGTAATTTTAGTGCCCAACGCCATGCTAGAAGAGATGGTGCTTGGTGAGTCACTCTCTGTGAGATTCGCCCACCCCTATCTCCAGACAGACAGGGTTCACGCTGGAAATCAATAATTTCTTAGCTGGTCCTCTGTCTTGGGTCCACCCAGGTGCTTCTTATGCTAACTTTCAAATTAGCCTCTACGTTTCCGTGTGGAGAATCTAGAGGCGTGGAATTTCATGAGTCCATTGCAAAGCCAAGCAGCAGGACTGCCCAACTGGAAACAAATTAGCTATAAACTAGCACACCAGCAGGCTGCACCTGAATAATTACGAGACCCCAACAAGAGCCCAGGCAGAGCCACCTCTCAAAACCCAACTCCTTGTGGTCGAGAGAACACTCACCTGTGGGTCTCCTAACTCATCACACATTCCTTCTGGGCTGAGAGAAACGTGTCTACTCACACACAATGTTGGCTTCCTGTAAATCATACGATTCCCGCCTCAGCTGCTGCACATTCGGGAGCTGGGAAAGTATTTAAGAGTCCACCGTAACAATGTAAATCCCACAGTTTCACATAGGTTTTCATTGAATTGCTGTTTTATTAGTTCAACAGCGGCTGTAAACAAGCAGGTCCCGCTGCCCAACCTAGCAGCTTGTGAAAAACTCTGCTCCCCTGGCGTGTTGCAGGTTGCCACTAGGCAGCCCAGTGCGAGCTAATGCCCGGTTACTCACTGGTAATATTCATTACTCCGAGTCTTGGTCTTCCCGTCCCATTCCTGTGTCCTTCCCTCCCTCCCTCCCTCCCTCCCTCCCTCTATGGGGTTTTGTTTGTGGTGATTGTTTTTTGGTTTCTGGGTTTCTTTGATATTCTCAGGATGTGATGTTACGCACCTCCCCCTTTATCCTCACCGGATTGGTGGCGCCATATTGGGGGAAGTGCTGAAAGCTCTGCTAGGTTTTAGGTTTCTGGGGAGCAGAGTAGCTGCTCACTGTTCAGGAATGGGAATGGAAGACAGGATGAGGAGGTAATGTGTCGCTCACGCATCAAAATCTGTGGCTCCTGGGTCAAACCAGCTTAAGCACTGATGGGTGATAGCTGATAAAACCGCAAGTCAAAGCAGCACTCAGTACGCCGAGAGGAGTAAAGGGGAGACGAGCATTTGATGAAGAGTCTCAACAGTGCATGACGGAAAACAGCACCTCCCTATCACAGTGTTACTGAAGTTAAATACCTTTTTTCTGGCCAGAGGTGCAGCAGCATCTTAACGTGCAGTTTAATGGGGAGCATTTCTTCAGACTTGAGGTGGATAAGTTGCTAGAATTTTTTTTTAAAAGGACACTGGGGTTGCCAACTTTAAGGGTGCCCATTAGTTCACCACACAACTTTGGCAAGCACAAATCAAGAGGCTGGTGCAAGACACGAGCATCAACCCCAAATGCAGGGCTGCCAGCACCTGTCCTTTCAGCACATGCAGTCCTCCAAGCTCTTCTCAAAGGTAGTTAAAGAGTTTAACTGCTGAGGATAAGCCAAAGGAGGCTCCAACCTGGGCGAGTCAGCCTCAAACACCTGACTTCAGTTCCACCAACTGCACTCCGCCACCCCCCTCGGAACACCCAGGCGAAAGGGTGCTGTCATAAGCTAGCATTGGAGGGGTGCTGCCAAGAGTTTCATACCACCAAACCGTCTCTGCACCATGTTTCCAGCCCAGACAACCTGTGGCTGCTCAAGTAGGAGTTGCAGGCCCTCATAGACAAAGGAACCATTGCCCCACAAATGGCAAAGGGCAACCTGTTGGTGTATGAATCCAACACCACCTGCCCCGCTGGAGTCATTAAATCAGACAAGTGGGTTCTTCAAATTGTTCAGTGGGGTTATTTCATCCCTCTCTTAGAAACTCCACTGCCCATGCCATCATCCCTAGACCAGCTGACAGAGGATCCCTCTCCCTGCTCCGTCAGGAAGTGCAGGGTCTTTTGGCCAAAGGAGCTACTTAAAGGGTGCCAGCATCAGAAGAAGGTTGTGGTTGCTATTCCTGCTACTTACTGATGCCCAAGAAGGATTGAGGCCTCTGCCCTATTTTAGATCTGCACCCTCTAAACTTCTTCCTGAAGAAGGAGAAATTCAACATGCTCACGTTGGCTCAGGCTTTGTCTGCCCCGGACCCTGGCCTGGCGACTGGATGGAAGCGCTGGACTTGCAAGACGCATATACCTGTACTGCTTATTCACTGGCTTTTCCTGTGATTCACGATGGACTGTGAGCATTTTCAGTTCGATGTACTCCCTTTTGGCATCACCAGTGACTCTCTGGTCCCCACCAAGGTGATGTGGGTGGTTGCAGCACATCTGTAGAGGGCAAGGGTTTCATTCTTCCCCTAACTTGACTGGCTAGTAAAGGTGGGGTTGCCCCAGGCAGTCATTTCCCACCTCAAGACTGTGGCAGACCTCTTGCATTCACTGAGCTTATCCAGATTGGGGTATTTTTCATAGATTCACATTCTTGAATCATTCCCTGTCACCGAAGTTGGCATCCCACGGTACCATAGTGAGCAGGAAACTTTGTAGTATAGGCCATAATGGCAGCAGAAGTGACCCTTATAATCTATCTAAGCCATTTAAAAAAAAAAAGAAAACTTGACACATAGCCAATCAGGCGACAGTACTCTATAGAACACTCCAGACATAGGCTGAAACCCTCAGATTTTCTATCGCACATCGTGAGAAGTGAGTCTCCTTGAGCTCTGCTCAGTTTTCTTCAAATTATTTTTGTGTTTGGTATATCCTTACCATGTCTGACTCTTCAAAAACAGGTCTCTTCAGATCCCGCTCATCCTGTGGGAAAAAGATACTTCATGTGGATGAACCACATAAAGACTGCCTTTACTGCCTTTACACTCAACAAGTGAAACATTTGCTGCACTTTTTCTACAAAGACCTTAAGAGACAGAGCAGGACGTCTTCTTATATAGCTGAAGGAATCAAAAGCCTAGACACCCAGTGCTTCTAGTGAAGACAGTGACTCTTCTCATGCCATCCCAAAAAGCTCAAGCTCCTCTGACCATGGGGATGCTGGAGGTAGTAAAAAGACCTTAAAGAAAGATCCCCACAGAAAGGAGAAATTACAACTTGTCTCCACAAGTACGGCCTCATTCCATCCATCTATCCCATCTCACAAGAAAAGAGAAAGAGCGAGGTCTCCTTCATCAAAGCCATAGACATCAAAGCAGCAAATATCGTCGACGACCTTGTCAACCCCGGTACCATCAACAACGAAGACGATGACAGGTACATTGGCACAGTCGTCTAAAACGTTGTTGTCTAAATTGGCGACCACTAAAAGGGTGCCAGCATCAGAAGAAGGTTGTGGTTGCTATTCCTGCATCATAATATGGTTCACCAAGGTGTTACTATGAACATTATACCTATCAGCAACCTAGGAGAGTTGAGGTACTCATGCCCACCTCATTATTGCAAGGCTTACAGGCTATGCTGCAGGACCATAAAATGAGCTTCCCTGACACCCCACAGGAGCAAACACCAGCACCTATCCACCCGGTGCCTCCTGCTACACCCATACATTTGCCACCACCTAACGCACCCATAATGTCATCCCTACCTAATGTACCAAACCCAAGCGAGGACCATACATCCTCTGAAGATGAATGTGAGGAGGGGGAGAATCAGATCAGGAGCCACAACCACTAGTTGATGAATGGGAGGACTATTTGATCCCTACTCCATCCCCCCTTACCTCACCTGGCATATTCATCCCCGGAAGACACTGGGGGCTTCTATAATTTAAAGGACATAGCCGCAGCAAAATTCCACCTCCTCACTTCCATCAACCAATCTAACTGTTTCCTGCATGATTTTATGGTTTAAATGTCTTTATTGATTTAATAAAAGAGAAACATACATTCATCTCCATGTACATTGTAACTGTCAACCCTCCAGATCAAAAACGTGTAAGCGGGCAACGTCAACTAGAGCCATGGGTTCAGTGTACAAGATGAAACTGGGCAAGTGCTCGTACATGGTATGAGAAATGTAAGAACAAGAAAAGAAAAGGTGGAAAAACGAACCCCCTCTATCCCAGGTACCCCCCTCCCTCTGTCCAGCGCTCCCCGCCTCTTCCCCCACCCCCCCTCCATCCTCTCCCCCCAACTGTACTAAGCCCTCAATGATCTACTGAACAGTCCGTTTTCTGTGGTTCCATGAGCCTCAGCAATCTAAGATACCGGGGACATGTGATTTCCCGGAATTCGGTGGTCAAGAGTGGCAAGAATGGTTGCCACAGGTCATCATATTTATTTCCCTCTCCCGCCATAGTAAGTGACAGTTTCTCCATTCCGAGCACGTGCCATAACCGATGCAGCCATCCTACAAAGGAGGGTATGACAGGAGTACGCCAATCAGTGAGTATGTTTTGTACTGCGGAACCTAGTGCGATAGCCATCTGTCTGCCTCTGCATGATCGTATAGGGTAGGTCAGGGAGTTAGGAAGACCTAGTAGTACATAGGCCAGAAAGCGCGGGATTTCTGTCTCAAGGTGTTTGTCTATTTCATCCAACACTTGAGCCCAGTAGGGTTGAATCTGTACGTATTCCCACAACAAATGCACCAGGTTGCCAACCTGGCCACAGCCACGCCAACAGGTCGCCTCCCGGTTGCGGTCTATCCCATGCAGCGTTTCTGGGGTGTAATACCAATATGTCACCACTTTCGTGAATGTCTCCTTGAGTTCCATATGGTATGCAGAATGTCGGGCCCTGTAGTAGATTCCCTCCCATTCTTTATGACTGAGAGTCCTGCCTAATTCTCTCTCCCACCTCTCCCTGCCCGGGTTGTGTATGCAAGCCTGCGTAGCCTGTAGCATCTTGTAAAGATCGGAGATGAGTTTGGCATCTGACGTGCGGGTTATGAGCCATCGTTCGTATGTGGAGAGGCGTCTATCCGCACATGCGCGGACTTGCGGGTGCAATACCCAATGCCGCACCTGTAAATAGCGGAGCCGTTCGGTCTCCGGGAGGCCATACTCCTGCTGGAATTGGGGAAAGGGAACGACCCCCTCTGCTTCATACATCCGGTACAAGAAGCGGCAACCAGCAGTCCTCCAATATGGAAAGGCAGTCCCCACTGCGCCCGGGGTAAAATCGGGATTGTCAACTAGTGGGGTGAGTGGAGATGGGAAGGTTTTAAGGTCATGTGCGATGTTAGTGGCATCCCACACCTCAAGAGGGACCCGTGTTATGTGCGAGGCGTACAAGTTAGGGAGCCTGTGGGGCTTGCGTATGAAAGGTATTTCCTGCAATGGTCTTGCCGCCATCGCCTGGTCTTGAAACAACCAGTGTTTCTCTGATTCCCATTTACTCCATTCGACTAAATATCGCAATTGTGACGCTTGATAATACAGGTGAAGATCGGGGACACCCAGTCCTCCCCTCTCTGGGGTAAGCGTCACCAACATTCTCCGCATTCGCGGCTTCCGGCCAAACCATATAAATTGGGCCAAGTCGGATTGTGTCTGCCGGATCCACCCAGTAGGCGGTCGAAGAGGGAGGGCGCGGAAAAGGTAGAGGATCTGGGGCAAAATAGCCATCTTGACCGCCGCGATCCTGCCTAACCAGGAGAGAGGGTAGTGTCTCCATCGGTTAACCTCGCTTCGGATTTTCCGGCGAAGGGTGGCATAATTGGTGGTGACTATAGCAGGAAGCGAGGAAGCCAGCTGGATTCCCAGATATGAGATTGTATCCGTCGCCCATTGAATGGGAAACAAACACTGCAAGAAAGGCTGGGTAGGAGGGGACAGTGAGAGATCCAAGGCTATCGATTTGTCAGTGTTCATTTTGAAACCGGCAACCCGGGCGAAGGCGTCTAAATCTGCCATGCACGCTGGCAAGGCTGTTTTTGGGGTAGTTAGTGAGATCAATACATCGTCTGCGTATAAACTGATTTTGTGGACTTAACCACCAAATTTGATCCCTTTGATAGCCGGATTCTGCCGTATTTTCAGTGCCAGCAGCTCCATGTACAGGGCAAAAAGGAGAGGCGAAAGTGGGCATCCATGCCACATGCCCCTCTCGATGGCAAAACTGGCAGAGGTGCACCCATTCACTCTGACCACGGCTGTAGGGAACTTGTAGCAATTAGAAATAAAGGTGCGGAATTTCTCCTGTATCCCTACTCTCCCCAGGACTTGCTCTAGATACGTCCAGTGGACGCGATCAAATGCCTTTTCGGCGTCTATGGCCAACATCATGTATTCCCCAGGCTCTCGAGTAGCTTTCTCTATAAGGTGGAGGATTCGTTTGGTGTTATCTGGCGTCTGGCGTCCAGGAATAAAACCCGCCTGGTCCTGGTCGATAAGGCCGGGCAAATGAGGGGCTAGTCTAGCGGCCAGGATTCCTGTGTACAATTTGAGGTCAACATTAAGTAGGGATATCGGGCGATATGCCCCGCATTTAGTTCTATCTTTCCCGGGTATCGGGATAACTGCAATGGAGGCCCCTAAGAGATCATTCGGTATCGCTCCTTGTTCAGCAAACGTGTTAAACAGTCGGGTGAGGATCGGGGCGAGCACCACGCAAAACTTCTTGTAGAAAATAGCTGGAAAGCCATCTGGCCCTGGGGCTTTCCCCAACTTAAGGCGGGAGATAGCAATGATGACCTCCTCTGTGTGGATATTTCTCTCTAGGTGCTCAGCCTGAGCTTCTGTCAAAGAAGGTAGGGAAACCGAGTCCAGAAAAGATGCGCCCGCGGCACTATCCAACTGGTCTCCCGTGTAAAGAGTGGCATTAAAGTCACGGAAAGTTTCCGCAATCTCAGCGTCATCTGATACGCAAGTCCCATCAGTCCTGACAATCTCTTTGACCCCTTGTTTCTGACGGACCTCTCGCAATCTGTTGGCCAACAGGCGGCCACACCTGTCGCCCCCAGTATAATAAGCATGTCTCAGCCTCAGGGCCGCGAACTCTGCCCTGGTCGAGTGCCGTCAATTGGTGGCGCGAGGCTTAGAGCTGTTGCCACACTCTCGGGGCTCCCGTCCTCTGGTGCCTCTGCCTCTGCCTCGGACGCGTTGCGTAAGCTCATCGCGCTTGCGCTGGCGTTCCCTATTATCATCCGTTGAGAGAGCAATAAACTCTCCCCTAACCACCGCCTTCAGAGCAGCCCACTGGGTTGCAAGGTTCGTTTCGGGGTTGGCATTGTGAGAGAGGTAATCGTTAATGGTGTCCTGTATGTGCTTCATGACATCAACCCTGTGTAATAAAGTGTCTCTAAGACGCCATACCCTGGAGGGGCGCGATGCGGGTGAGAGAGTGAGAGTGGCGAGCACCGGGGCATTGTCCGAAAGTGAGGCTACCCCCATCTCAACTGCGGTCGTGAACGCGCGCACCGGGCCCGAGACCAGTAAATGATCAAGTCTAGCGTAAGTCTTGTGTGCATTAGAGTAGTAAGAATACTCCCTTTCCTGGGGATGGAAGCTGCGCCAAAGATCGTGTATGCCTAAGTCATGCAATCGTTTGAGTCCTTCTGTAGAGAGTGCGCCCACCTGATGAGTGCGCTGGCTGAATCTGTCCAAGAGATTATCTAACACCAGGTTTAAGTCGCCCCCTAAGATAATATTGCGGTCTGGCGTGGCTGTGGCCTCAGTAAGGGCAGACTGTAGGAACTTCTCTTGGCCTTCATTCGGGGTGTACAGGGAGCCAATCGTAAAACGTTAGACCGCCTAAGGCGAGATAGTAGGTCAAAAGCCTCCCCTCAATTTTGGCACTTTTATGCAGAACTTCCCCTTTAAATTGCTGTGCCAACAATATCGCCACCCCCGCCGTCTTGGTAGCACAGGAGGAGAAGAACTGAGTGGGGAACCTGTGGGACCGCAGTCTATGGCAATCGCGCGCCAGCAAGTGAGTCTCTTGAAGTAAGCATATGTCAGCCTGTGCGCTCTCTAAGCATGACAGTACTGCCCTTCGCTTTACTGGGTTATTAAGACCCCTCACATTGAGGGTTAAAATCCTAAGGGTGGAAGCTGGCATATTCGGTAGTCAGCAGGGTCATGCTTGTGCTTGAAGACCTGCGTGTGGTGTCATCTGTGCAAGTAAACTCTGAGTATGGAAAGACCGCTCGCGCATGTGGGGCTATGCTAGCATTGGATGGAAGTCGAACTTGGAGCGCTGGACACCCTCCCTCCACCCCCTAACAATTCCCAAACTGCAAAACCTATAAAGAAAGATAAAGAGAACAAAACCACATAGTCCATCAACCATAGTTGATCAGCAAAAGGATATCGGTGTGAGGTATCTACAGGATAGTCCTCTCACTCCCGCCAACGGCCAGGGCCTTACAGAATCCAACAATCGTCCAGGTATAGTGGCAAGAGTCAGCTGGGCTGGGTGCCGGGAAGATCCGCGGAAACTGCCTCCAGAGCCGACCTCCTGCCTTCCATTACTTCTGCGGCTCGGGGTTTCCTGAGTCGATGCCTGCGGCCCTGCTGCCGCCACCGGGGCCGGGAATCGTCCATTTCCTCCTTGGGAACCTCGTCGCCACCGTCGGACTCCGGCAGCTCCACACCCAGCAACCTGCTAGCCTCGGTCAGAGAACGCAGTTGGTACAACTTATTGTCCATGCGGAACACCAGCCTCAGCGTGTGACCCCAGCTATAGGTGATATTACGCTGTTGGAGGTGCATAGTAACAGGCTTGAAGGTTCTCCTACTCTGCAGGGTGAGAGCGGATAGGTCTTGATAGAGCACAGGAGAGCTCCCCAGAAACTGAAAAGGATATAGCTGCCGCGCTTTTTGGAGGATGGCCTCTTTGTGCGGAAATCTTGGACACAGACTAGAATGTCCGGCGGAGGGGCCGACGGAGCCCTCGGGAGACCTACTCTGTGCGCTCGGTCCAGTCTCAACTCCGTCTCCAATGGCCTGCCCAGAATGTGATTGAAAAGTTCTCTGGAGTAGTAGAAGAGTTCCTTCGAGTCGTCATCCATCTTTACCCCTCGGATGCGAATATTGTGGCGCCGGGATCTGTTTTCCAAGTCCTCGACGTGTGCTTGGAGGTCCACTTGTTGATCATGTATCCGTAGGATCTCCTGTTGTAGAGCGCTATCTCTGTGTACTTCCCGTTGCTTTTACCTTCCAAGTCAGCAACCCTTTCGCCAATGCCATCCATCTCTCCTCTGACCTCTTGGATCTCCAACGTGAACTCTTGTTTGAGGGTATGTATATCATCCCTTAGGGCGACAAACATGGACTCAAGGAAAGCCTTAGTCATGGGTTCCGATCCCTCTTCCTTCCCTGGCTTCGGGCCCGAGGACCCTGTCGCCGTGGTGGAGGCCATGGAATCTACTTGCATTTTGAGGAACAGGTCTTTAATGGTCTTGTCTCTCCTGTTTTTGGAGGAGGACATAGCACTCTCTGGTGAAGCTCAGATAAGGCGTAGATATTCCCCCCTCGCCGCCGTCCTCAGCCCTCCCGCAGCAGTTATCGTCAGTTGAGGACTCCTCCGGTGTACGAGGGAGGCGATGGGCCGGGTGGACTGGAAATTCGTGGGGGTCAGTGAGTCAGCCCAGGGCACCGGGCTCTTCAGTTTATATCGGGTTGGGTCGGCCACTCCCGACCCAGATTGCCACCATACACCCCAGACGCAGCAACTCACCCCTGCAGTCCAACAGGCAGTCTGTATCTCGTGGGCAATCCCGCTCTCCCCAGGCGGTGTAAAATAGGGCACTCCACTCACCGACAGTATCACTGGGACCATGCCAGTGTCCTCGGTCGTCCGGGGCTGTAACCCTTTCGCAAGATGGCGGCTTCGCCGCGCTCTCACCGCATCTCCACCGGGCCTCGCTTCTCATGGGGCGTCAGGGTCAAATATATCCGTCTTCGTAGAGGACGGGTTCCATCCCCCGGCTCCCAACTTTGTGTCCCCTGGGAGGCCCCAAGTCTCGATGCTGGCTGTCCCTTACTGAGCCTAGGCGAGGGGGAAAGGGCGCCTCGCTCCAGCCGAGATCACGCCAAGATCCTGCAGCTGGTTTCCAGGCCTAGTCGACCTAGAGCACTGCTCCAGACTTATGATGGCGTCACCAGGTCTGATTCCCATGCCGATTTCCACTGTGTGTTAACAAAGAGCCCCTCCACATCTCCCTTCACCGACGAAGTGGCTCTGTCCTGCGGGCCTCCGTCACCTTTAGGGAGGCCCCGAACCGTTGCAGACGTCTGAGTCCCACCAGCTGCAGCGCAGCCTGCTATCTCCCCAGCCACGGTCCAGGCTCCCAGGAGGGCACTCCCTTGAGACCTCCGCACTCAGCCCCTCCAGCGCCGGCTCACCTTCAGCGATGTCAGGCATTCTCACTGGGCTCCTCAACTATGTAGGCCACCTAGTATCTCTGGCCCCCTCGGGACTGCCCTCCGCACTGACCCTGCAGGAGGACCGTAAAACGGGTTCCGCCGCGGCGCGGCTCTTCAACCCGGGCACCGCCACCCGGGGGATTGCTGGGTACTCTCCGGTCTCTTTCTTGCTGGGCCTCACCCCAGCAGGGCTCCTTACTCCTTTACCAGGAGTCCATCTGAGCCGTCGCAAAATGGCGGGTCCGGCACGCCTCTCTGTTTCCGCCGCCCGTCCGCTCCGCTGGCGACACGCTGAAGGGTAGCCACCCTGTCCGTCGCTGTGGGGTTTCGCCGCTCCGCCGGCGCCTCCGGTGATTCTCCGAACCGCAGCACAGTCGTGGCGCCCCGCCGGGCACTCCCCGATCGTCCGTGTCCAGCGTTGCTTCTCATGAGATGGCGGCTCAGCCAAAGCCTCCTGCGACACCTCCACTTCCACCGCGGGAGACCGCCGCTATACTGCTCTGCCGCTCCCAACGCCGATAGCAGTGTCTCACGCAGCTAACCCCAACGGGGCACTCACACCGGCCCGGGTCTCCCGCTGCTCGGCTGCGACCTCCTTGTCCTCTGCCTCGCGGGCCTCACAAGCAGCTGGCCCGTCAATCGCCGCCAAAACGTCACCTCAGCGGCCGTTTTGGTCTCAGCCCGCGGCTCCGCAGCTTCAGGGACACTCAACTCTGGACTTGAGTGCCGACCGCTGCTATAACGGCCACAAAGCCGGTGCTACTGAAGGCGGTCAGCGGGAGCTCCGAGTCAGAGCGTCTTCTCACGCCGCCATCTTGGCCATGCCCCCTCCTGCATGATTTTAAGGAGCAGGCTCGAAAGTCCGTTCATTGATTACATTTGGGAGGAAGGAATAAAAATGATGATGAATCTGGCAACAGTTGTCCCAGTTCCACATGCCTTGATAAGACATACAAGGCCACAGATGATTCTCCAGCATGCCTTAGTTATTATCCATCCCAAGCCAGATTCTGTCATCTCGCAGGCTGCGCCAAGGCGTTCTAAAAATCCGTCCACTCCCATTTCAGCGCTTCCGTTTAAAGAAGGTAGGTGCCTCGATAATATAGGGAAGAGGTTCTCCCTGATGGCAACTATCACAGTCTCCACAGCAAATGCTCTTGGCTATGTCACTGTGCTATAATTGACAGATGTGGTAAGATATATACAGCCTTATTGACCTCATTACTGAAGATAAAAAAACAGATGCACAGAAAATCATACACGAAGGTGAGCGCCCCTCTTCAAAGATTATTGATTGCATTCTAGACATCGCCTCAACATGGTTTTGACAGCTACGGGGGCAGCTGTCCTAAGATGCCAGGGCTGACTCAAGGCTACAACGTTTATGCCAGAGGTTCAGATGAAAATTCTTGATATGGCCTATGATGGTGAATCCCTATTTGGGCAACACGTCGACTAGGCGCTGCTGTTGATAAAAACAGATACTGACACAGCCAGACCCTTTGGCACTTTACAGTATTGCATATTTCCCTTTCATGGTGCCAAAGGAAAAGGTTTTGCTACCTATAGAGGGCGATACCAATGACAACAGCAGTATTAACCACAGTTTCAATATAGAGCAGGTTATCAGCAACCCTGCCGCCATCCACCTTCTGCAGCCTAACACAAAAAGATCACATGGTGTAAACAGGCTTCCCAGGGTCGTGACAGCGGTCGCAAGCAGTGACCAGGATCAGGTACCGGCTACACCCCCTTCCAGTCAGGTGGGTGGGAATGTCACTAATTACCTCCCACAATGGCAGGAGATAACAGCTGTTGGGCATTGGATTTGGTAACATATGGAAACACCCTGGAATTTGTGCGGAGACCTCCAGCCAAATCTCCAAAAGGAGCTTATTCACCTTGCCTTCACTTATTATAGAAAGAGGTTTTTATCATGTCGGCAAAAGGAACGATAGAGCAGGTCCCTGCTCCCCAAAAGACAAGGATTTCTACTCCGACCTTGTTCAAAAGATGTCAGGGGAGTGGAGACCCATCCTAGACCTCAGAGAATTAAACACATTCATGCGCAACAGTCTTTCCTTATGATATCTCTTTCTGAAATTCTCCATCTCTTGAACAGCAGTGCTTTAATGACTTCCCAAGATTTGCAGGATGCTTATTTCTATATTCCCATACATCCAAACCATCACAAGTATCTCCATTTCACTGTAGTCAGTGCCCACTTTCAGTTCAAAGTCCTACCGTTTGGGCTCAAGTCCACCCCAGGAATCTTTTTTTTTTTTAATACATTTTTATTAAACTTTCATAACAATTAAAACATCCATAATTGAAGCACAATATTTCTGAGGAGCACATTGCTTGTTACATAACTCCTGGGATGTGACGGCCATTTGGGCATATTGATACTTTATAACATCTGATATCTGTCCCCTTGGCGTAATCTGCTGTTAGATAACATCTCCATTTTACATTCCATCCGTAATATTAGTCATCATTGTGCTAACCAAGTGAAGTACTCCTCGAATTATTGATCACCCTCCTCCCCTCCCCTCCCTAGCCCATGCCACTGGTGAGTTCACAAATAATATAAACTGTAATCTATCCATTTCCTTGATGTTCATATTTGTGTTGCAGCTTCATTCTCTCCAAGTCACTAGCCTGATTTAGGTCAAACATAAATTTGTTTCCGTGTCACCCGGGTCTACAGGTACCTCACTATGCACTATTAGCCCGGGGAGAGCCCATCGGTGCACCAAGCGACTCATCATCCGACTCCGGGTCAGGCAAAGTCAGCAGCGTGACCAGAGCCTCCCACGCCTTTGCAGTCTCCAATACTTTCTCATTGTTAGGTCTCCTAGGTTGTTGAAACCGGGCAATACTCTCACTAGCTGCCCAGGAAGTGAATTCTGCCCTCCAATGCTCTGTGCTGGGTCCCTGTTTGGCCTTCCACTGCCTAGTTAGTTTTCTTTTGGCTAGCAGCAACCCCAGGTCTAAAAACGTACTCATGACTTTCGTCCGAGCCGTATGGGGAAACCAGTGCAGCAGACACACTCTCATGTCGGGTTCCGATTGCCTATCCGTCACTCCACACAGCACCTCAACCACCGTCTCCCAGTACGTTCCCAGCTGCGGGCAACTCCACATCATATGGACATAGTCCGCCGCACCCAATTGACATCGGGGGCATCGGGCCGTATCCACTTTAAAATATTTCTGTATCCGCACTGGGGTTAAATAAGCTCTATGTAATATGTAAAAATGAATACGTTGAAATCTGGCATTGCGCCTGCTTTTCCAGGCTCTTTCTACTATCTTAACCCATGTCACTTCAGGTATTTCTTTACCTAGATCTGCCTCCCATTTTGCTTTCAATTGAGGCAGCGGCTGTAGTCCTTCTTCCGTCATCCGTCTATATAAGCATGTTATAGCCCTAACTGTCCCTGCCGCCATGACGACATATTGACAAGGCATTGACGTCTGTGGCTCCGACAACCCTCCTCCCCAATGCCGCTGAATCGCTGTGATTAGGGTAAATAATTGCCCCTGGGAAGATCATATCTGTCCTGCAATGCCTGGAACGGCAGGAGGGCTCCCCCTCATATAAATCCCCAACCATTAGCACCCCTTGCTCCTCCCATATCGCTAGCGTGGACCAGTCCCCCCATGCGGTAATGCTGCGCACATGCCCAAAGGAATCTCTGGTGCGTATGGTCAGGTAATTCTACTCCTACGCAGGCTGCGGTTCCAGCATGATCTCAGTGTTCGCTCCTCCTGGGTCAATGAGCTTATCCGCTGACAGAGAACAACGAAGGATAAGACATGGCTTGGGATTCATCGGTCCATTGGGCCATCCTGGCCCCTGAACTCCCAAGCTACCGCTTAGGTAAGCCGCTGCAACTGAGCGGCCAAATAATACAATTCAAAATCTAGGACTGCCCATCCACCCTCCGCATGGGGCCGCATCATCGTGGCTAGTGCCACTCGCCGTCTGCCACTCCCCAATAAGAATTCCCCCGTCAAGGACCGGAGCAGTCTAAACACCGAGCCTGGGATCCATATCAGGGGTGTCCTAAAATAGTATAACAGCCTGGGCAGTGCCACCATCTTCAGGAATGCCACTCGGCCCGCCACTGACAGCGGCAACGTGCTCCAGAATGCTACACTCCCCCTAATCCTCCGTATCACTCTGCTCACATTGCCCTCCAGGAGGTCCTCCAGCCTGTGGTAGATGTTAGTCCCAAGGTAGGGTAGGCAGTGAGGCCTCTATCTTATTCCTCCCAGGTAACCAGGATTCTCCATTGCCCAACGCACCGGGAACAGACAAGTCTTCACCCAGTTCACTCGTAGCCCGGATACCTCACCAAACCTGCACAGGAGCTTCGTCGCCCCACTTAAAACCTCTCCCGGGTCTGCCAGGAACATGAGCAAATCGTCAGCATATAGCGAGATATACTGCTTTTCCCCGCGTAATTCCACCCCAGCGTAATGCCTTCCTGACCTGGTTTGTGCCGCTAATGGCTCAATCGCCAGTGCAAACAGCAGCGGGGACAGTGAGCAACCTTATCGCATTCCTCGCCCCACCAACTTGTGGATATCACCACCCCTGTCCGCACTCGGGCCGCTGCTGAACTATATAAAATCCTGCTCCTCTCCCAGACCCATCACTCACATTACTTGGAATAGAAACAGCCATTCCAGACTATCAAAAGAATTTTCAATATCGACGGAGAGAACCATTGCGGTAGGTAATAAGCCGTGGTCCTCTCCAAAAATTCGGAGTAATCGCCTTATGTTAGTGGACGTGTTCTGTTTGGGGATGAAACCTGTCTGGTCCTTATGGACCAGCTGTGCCATATACGGGAGGAGCCGAGACACCAAAATCCTACTCAAAATGTTGTAGTCTGTAGTTAACATTGAGAGAGGGCAATAGGCTTTCATGTCAGACGGCTCTCTCCGCGGTTTCAAAAGGGGAACAATAATAGCCTCACAAGTTGTCACCGGAAGCTGCCCCATTTTCCATGCCTCCTGGTACACCGCTTGTGGGCGCGGGGCTAGACTATCCACGTACGCGGAATTGAATTCTATGGGTAGTCTATCCACCCCAGGTGTTTTATTGCATGCTATATGTTTGATTGCGTTCCTAATTTCCCCAAGCGTGATCTCGCACCCCAACGAGTATTTCTGCTCTTTCTCCAGGCACGGCAAGGCCACTTCCGCTAAAAACTCCCCTATATCGTCTGCACTCTGTCCCAGTTTACTGCCGTAGAGCTCAGTGTAATAGTTCATAAACAAGTTATTTATCCCCTACTGCATGTATATCATGTCTCCTGTCGGGGCTGTCAATCCCAGTATGGGAGTCCCACGGGGTTTGGATTAGCCAGCCACGCCAGCAGGGCACCTGACTTGTCTCCCTCAGCATGCACCCTCGCTCTGTAGGACCTGTGGTCAAAGAAGCGGAGACTTTCCACCTGCACGGCTACCGCCTCTCTGGCCTCCAAGAACTCATTTTGGGCTCCCAGATCCCCGGGCGGGCTCTCTCTGCCCTTCGCAGCCGGCTCTCTTCCGTTTCTAAATCTGCTAACAATGTCTTCCTTACCCCGGCCCTTTTACCAATACAAAGGCCCCGTACTACTACTTTAAAAGCGTCCCATTTAACTGCTGCTGACGTCGCCTTCCCCTTGTTCTCATCAAAGTACCAGCTAATACCAACCCTCGGGTCCTCGCAGAAGACCAGATCCTCCAGTGCTTCCGGTCGGAGTCACCAGGTCGGGATCACAGCCCTCTCTTGAACCCATCTTAATCCCACAAATAACAGGTTATGATCGGATATCGTCCTAGTTAAATACTCACTGTAAATTACTTTGGCATGAACTTCGGTGGTACACAAGATCGCGTCAAGCCTCACGTGCAGATCATGGAGGCCCAAGCAGTATGAATAATCTCGCTCCTCCAAATGATGATCACGCCACATATCCACCAACCCCCAATTATGTTGCCATGCATTTCTTACCTTGGACAGCTTATGAACTGGCGCACCAGGAAGCAGAGGATGGGACCTGTCCTTCTCTACATCCAAAATGGAATTAAAGTCTCCCCCCATTATTATCGAGCTAGTCAGATACAGTGCTAGGCTCCCGGACAGTCTGTCAAAGAAGGATATTTGGTCCACATTGGGAGCGTATATGCTGCACAGCGTTACCTCCATCCCGTTAAGGCACGCCAGCACTACTACAAATCTTCCTTCTGGGTCCACTCATTGGTGCGTCATCTGAAAAGGAACTACCACTTGGACCCAGATCAGGGCCCCCGTGGCAAAAGCGGAATAAGTCGTATAGAACAACTGCCCCCTCCATCTACGTTTCAGCACTAACTCCTCGGATCGATTAATATGTGTTTCTTGGAGGAAGGCTATGTGTACCCCTCACCGAACCAAGTAGGCATGCACCTTATATCGTCACTGCATTGAGTGAAGCCCCTGCACATTCCAGGTAACACCTTTCAAATCATGTAGCGTTCCCATTGTGTGACCAAGATCTCCCAATCTTACAATCCCACATAGGAACACACCGGAGGCTCTATCTACCCCAGAAAACTACCCCGGCTATCCCACCCCAGAACAGGCGCTACAACACTAGTACCCATCCAAACTTGTTCGCAAATTGCCCCTTCAAGTAAATCACCTAAGGAGCTATACCCACCCAAGAATAGGGGAGTGTGTCCAGAGCTTCAGAGGGACGATCCCGCAGCCTGCGACCCATCCGTGCTTGGCCCCCATGAGAGCCAATCTGCCCCATTCGAGGCTGCAGTATAACAGGATCACCTAATTGCTTACCCATCCGGCCTCGCTAAACCCCTCCATCCACTAATAGTCAAACAATGGCCAACCAAATCTAGGGGGAACACCCCAGGGCCGAGTCCACCTCTTCTTCTAGCTTTCGGCCACTGCACAGCAGCCCGCATTGTTACCCGTCTACAATCTCATCCGTGGTCCCAGCAGTCTCATGTGGTAGTCGCCCGATCCCTGCATCGAACTGTTCCCGAACTGTTTCCTGAGAACCGCTTCTCCTGTACGCGCTTTATACTGCTCCAACCACTTCCTCAGGGCTGCTGTGGAAGATCGACTTTTCATCCATGGTGATCCTGAGATGCGCTGGGAACATCAAGGAGTATTGCAAACCCTCGTCCCTTAGCGCTCTTTTGACTGCCACAAACGAGGCCCTACGGCATTGTACCTCGAGTTTGTTGTCCGGGAACAATGTTACCTTACTGTTGCCCACTTTGTACGGGCCCGCAGTACGGGTTTTGTGCAGCAAGAGATCTCTGTCCGTGTAATGGAGCAGCCTAGCCACCACTGGTCGAGGTGGCCTGCCAGGAGTTAGCGGCCGGGTCGGCACCCTATGGGCTCTTTCCAAGGTGAAGAAAGATGTCGAGCCCTCCGGAGCGGCTTCCTTTCTCAGCCAGTCTTCCAGGTAGTCCATCATGTTTGACCCTTCCACTCCCTCCGGCAGCCCCACCACTCGGATATTATTTCGCCGATTCTTCCCTTCGGTATCTTCTGCCCTCTGTTCCAGGGTTTGCAGTCGATGCTGGAATTCCGTGATCTAGGCGGCCATTGTCTTTTGGGCAGGTTCCAAGGTCGCCAGGGCGCCCTCTGTCTGCTTCACCCTATCTGACAACTTTGCATGATCAGCCCGGAGCAATCCAAGACCCAGCCTCACATGTGCTATGTCCAGTTGCAGGGCCTCCCTGGTGTCTGTGATTGCCTTGAGGATTTGATCCACTTGTTGCTGGAGCATCCCTTCCGATCGGGATGGGTTCCCCTCCTGAGTGCGCACCTGCCTGTTTCCCTCTGGGCTTCCCCATGCTTGTACGTCCCGGCAGACCCGGTTATCAGTTCGGGTCCCCTTCAATGGTCCACCTTATTTGCGTCGGTCCCCAGATCCCAGTGAACCAGAAATAACGCCAGCAAATAAAGATTTTAAAGAAAAAATAACAGAACTCTTTCATCAACTTGAGAAAACATATCTAGTTTCGCCATGGGTTGAATTTTGGATAGGATTAGGTGTACTTTTTCTGCTACTTTGGCTCATTCTTGTTTTGAGTTTGGGACAAATAATAGATGGAAAATACAGTACAATGGACGCAGCAAGTAAGAACATCAACTTGCTCCTGCAACCCTACAAGTCATCTCATCATTTTTTTTTGCTAAATCTGTTTATTGGTATTTGTAACTTCAACAATACAAAAGGCACTGCTTTACAATCAGAATTGCTCTTCAGTAATTCACAGGGATTAGGATATCAACAGTGTGACTCGTCAGTGGCAGCATGACAGTGCAATTAAAATGTTTTGGAGCAGGGCACCAATGCCCAGGCGTGCCTGCCGAGTAGAAGTCAGGAGTCAGTTCTTCACCTCTTTATAAGGAGAAGGACAAGCATTACATAGGCATCTCATCCCTAAATGGTTAGCATGTGCAGTAGAACCAAACAACTAACTACGACACTATTGTCAGGTTGCATTGCTGTTCGCCCCAGTTCTCAGCCCCCCCAGCCCTGACCCTCCCCCCCCCGCTTCTTCCGCTCCCACCCAGCGGACTCGCGAGGTTCTGCACCAGGCGCTGCATCACGGCCGTGTCGCGCATTACACCTAAGGACATGCCTGCCATGGTGCTGCCTGCTCCCCCGCCCCTCCCGCTTGTGGTGTCAGTTTAGGTCCCCGCCGCCCCTTCCTCCACTGCAGTTCCAGTCTCCAGCATAGTGTTTAGCATGTGTTCCCATCGGCCTGCCATAGGTTCCTTACGGAGACCCATAGTTTCCTCCCTCCGGATAGCTGTCCATTCCGCGCGAGCCCATGACGAGAATGATAGGATCCACGCCCTCGTGGTGGGTGGGTCCCTCGCCTTCCATCTCTTAGTAAGGAGACGGACCGCCGTCACCATTCCTAAGTCAAGGAATCTGGACGACGCCTTGTCCCTGGGCGGCCTCTTGAAGTGGTGTAGGAGACACTCAGGCCAATTGCAAGGGATGATGCGGCCTGTGCTCCGTGTAAGTAGTGCGTGAATGTCCCTCCAGTAGGTGCCAAGGCACGGACAATGCCACAAAACGTGGAGAAGTTCTGCGTTAACTTCCCCGCATCTGGGGCAAGATGCGTCCGCTATGTGGAAGTATTTATTTATTAGGTCTGGGGTGAGGTAGGCTCTGTGCACTATGTATACTTGGATTTGGCGGAACCTCGCGTTTCTGGGGATGCGGACCGGGCTTTTTAGAATCTTTTCCCATTCTCTGTCTGCGAACGCTCGTCCCATGTCCCTTTCCCATTTCACCCGTAGTGGGGCTAGGTCCTGCTCCGTATGTGTCCGTAGGGACGCAGCAAACCATTTGACTAGGTGTCTGCCCCTGCCCATGACGTGTAGGTACTGAATCGTCAAATGTTGCGCCGGTTCTTCCGCGACATCGCCCCATTTAGCCGCCATGTGCGCCGTTAGGGACCTGTGCATCAGGAAGCCTCCTGGGGGGAGCCCAGCGTCCGCGACCAGCGTCTCGTAGGGTGTCAATACTCCATCCTGGTACAGGTCGCCCAGCGTCTGGACGTCCATCGCATGCCATTGCTCTAACATAGAGTGCGTGAGTGCCCCCCCACCGCCGGGCGAACCCTCCAGGGGCACCGCAGGCGCATAAGGGCGCACCCCTCTCGTGAGGTACAGTGCCCTGCGGAAGCATTTGAATGCTACCGCCAACAGTAGTGGGGTGGGGCGCGTTGGCGCTGCCAGTGGGTGAAATAGCGCAGTGATCCGCTCCAGTGTATACGGTGGGTCAGCTGCAGCGGTATCCTCCCTTCCCCTGTCCGCCAGCCAGCGGGCGACCCATTGGAGCTGTGCCGCCAAGTAGTAGTGTTCAAAGCAGGGAGCCGCTAGTCCGCTCCTGTCCGTGGGCAAAAACAATTTCCCAAACGCGAGGCGGTGCCGAGATGCACCCCAGACAAAGTCTCTTAAAATCCTATTGAGATCAGAGAAGAAGGACGCGGGCGGGAAGAGTGGGAGGTTCGCAAAGTAGTAGAGGAGGCGAGAAAGCATCACCATTTTAGCGAGGGCCACTCTGCCTGTAGGCGACAGCGGAAGTGTAGACCAGAAGCTTATCTGGGCCCTGAGCGCCGTCACTGCTCTGCCCAAGTTCCCGTCTAGCAGGTCTGTCTGCTGGTGGTAAATCTGGATCCCCAGATATTTAAATGTAGTCTCCTGCCAGTAGACTCTTGTGCCGTGGAGACTGTACTCTGGGTCCGCCACGCCCTCCCTGAACGCATAAAGGCACGACTTGCCCGCATTGACTCGGAGCCCCGAGAGGTCGGCCAAACGACTCAGTAGCGCGGCCAGTAAGTCCGGTATGTGGCTCACGTCCCGGACAAAGACCAGTAAGTCATCAGCATACAGCGACACTTGGTGGACCCCGTCGCCCAACGGGATGCCATCCGCCAGATGCTGTCTCATGGCCGCAGCTAAGGGCTCAATTGCCAAAGCGAAGAGGAGCGGCGACAGGGGACAACCCTGCCGGGTACCTCTACCCACCGCCACCGCCTCGGAGACATACGGTCCCATCCGCACACGGACCGTGGGGCTGCTATACAGAAGCCCCACCATCTGCAGGAAATTGTCGTCCAACCCGTACGCCACCAACACTGCCGACAGGTATCCCCACTCCAGGCAGTCAAAAGCCTCTGTTAAGTCTAGCACCAGGCATCCGGCCCTGGGCCAGGCTGATGTTGCCTCCGCAGCTACCCTGAAGTACCTCCTGAGGTTCAGGGATGTGGATCTCGCTAGTACGAAACCATTCTGATCCGGGTGCACTAAATGCGGGACCACCGGTGCCAGTCGCTCTGCAAGGAGCTTGGCGAACACTTTGTAATCGGTGTTCAGCATCGCCAACGGCGATAGGAGCCCAAGGACAAGGGATCTCTGTCTGGCTTGGGTAGGGACACTAAAAACGCTTCCCTTAGGGAAGGTGGAAGCCGGCCGGCGTCCACTGACGCCCTATACATCCTGAGGAGCTGAGGCGCCAGGATGTCGCTGTGTGCCTTGTAGTATTCAGCCGGGAATTTCGCGCTGCGTGTACACCACCGATCCGTCTTGAGATCGGAGGGCACCAATCGGAGTCATGCGGTCTGCTTTACGGACCAGCCAAGCTAGCAGGCGGCCAGCCCTGTCCGCCTGTGAGTGTGTTCTGGCCGTGTGGGCCGCGTAGTTATGGCACCTCAGCCGTTCAAGTAGGGCCGCGTGCTTACCACGAAGCTCCCCCAGTGTATGCGTATGCTCGCCGGCGCCCTCTCCCTCTCGTTCGAAGCGCAGGAGCTTAGTTTCGATACGGGTCAGGGACTCAGACACCTGCGCGCGGATGTTCCACGTGGCACCCAGGCAATGCCCGCGTATAGACACCTTGTGGGCGTCCCACTCCACCCCCGGATCGCTCGCCGTGCCTTCGTTATCGTCAAAATAAGAAAGGATGGCCGTGCCCAGGGATGACCTGAATTCAGAGTCCTCTAACGCCACAGGCTGCAGTCGCCAGGTGGGCACCGGGGGTCTATCCGCCTCCCAGTTGAGCTGAAAGCAGAGGGGATTGTGGTCTGAGTGTGTCCTTCCTAAGTACTCAGTCTTGGACAGTAGCGGGAGCAGGGACTGGGAACCCACTATGCGGTCCAGGCGAACGTGGAGGCCATGTACAGCCGAATAGTACGAGTATAGTTTGTCCGCAGGATGTTGTGTGTGCCAGAGATCGTGTATGTCCCAGTGTGCTAACCAGGTCCTAAAGGCCTGTGCTGTTAATGTCGCTGCCGCTGCGCGCAGGGGTCGGAAGGAGCGGTCTAGGTGCGTGTCCAGAACCATGTTAAAGTCGCCACCTAGTAGCCAGGGGAGACCCGCATATCTCTGGAGGACAGGATTGAGGGACGCCAGGAAAGCGGGTTGGTCTGTGTTGGGGGCATAGATGGAACCCAGTAGTATCTCCTGCCCATTAAGCCTCCCCCTAACAAAAGAGTACCTCCCGTCAGGGTCAACTTGCGCGTCAGTGTATGTAAAGGGGACGCCGGCTCTCACTCCTATCAGAGCCCCACGCGCTTGCGAAGAGTAAATCGTGCCATGTATCTGCCCCCTCCAGCGCCTGCGGAGCCTGTCCAGTTCCACCTGGGACATATGCGTTTCCTGGAGGAGCGCAATCCCCACCCGGTGCCGCTGCATGTAAACGAATATTGAGTATCTACGCGACGGGGTGTGCATGCCGCGGACATTCCATGTCATGATGTTGGTGTTTGCCATGGCGTGTGTTGTAGTGCAGCCATCTGGGGGGTCGGGGGGTCGACCTGCCGGGCCGGGGGTTGGGCCTGTGCTGAGTGTTCGCTAACTGTCGTTCCTGAAACATGTGAACTAATGTAAACATGATAACTCAACGGGCGGTTTCCCAACGGGGCAAACGTCCAAACTTAATAGGTAAGGGCTGTTCAAGACAGCGTGCCCTCGATGGGAGTGCGTGTGGGGGAAAACGCGCAGTCAGTAGCTGAACATACTACGCCCGCACCCAAGGCCCTCAAACTTGTGGAGGTGTGCATGAAACTATCGATCGGTGGTTCGCGCTTGATCGGCCCTGGGTAGCCCATGGGGTGGTGCACGCTCCGAGCGCCCAGCTCCTCCCCCCGCCGCGCACGGCTAGGCGTCCGCAGTGTGACAAGCGCCTAGTATCGGGGGCCCGCCACCCACATTAGCAACACAACTGACAGGCAATGAAAGGATACAATATGCAGTGCATTCAGTCCGGACAGTACATCTGGCAATTCCAAGTCCGACCCAGTTCACACTATGAAGTCTGCTGTCTGGGGCGTGACCGTAGGCATAACAATATCATCCGACAGCACCGTGGACGGCGACGACGGCCCGCTGATTTGTGCTCCACTCAGCTGTCCATGGTCTTGCTCATTGCCTGTATTCCCAGCACCCAGCGTCGCAACCGCCTCTAGGGCCTCCTGCCGCTCCTGTCGCATTTCCTCCGGGCTGGGGGCGGCTTGTCCTGAGCCTGCGCTCCTCCGGGTCCCCCTCTTCCTCCGCCGCCTCCTGGAGCGCTGGTCCTGCCAGCCGCCTTCATCTGGGCCTGTCGGTCGCGACCCCAACCACTGTCCTGTTTCCTCCAGCCAGTCCCAAACCTCTGACGGGGCCTCGAAGAAGCGCGAGCCTTCCTTGGTGATCACTCTCAAGCGGGAGGGGAAGAGCAGCGAATAGGGTAGGCCTAGCTCCCGCAGATGCTTCTTCACTGCCAGGTACGAGCCACGCCTCTTCTGTACTGTCGCCGTATAGTCCGGGAAGAACAAGACTTGGCTGTTACCCACTTTGAGGTCTCCCATCTTCCAAGTCTCGCAAAGCACTGCATCGCGGTCGCGATAGTTGAGGAGCTTAAATAGGAACGGGCGGGGCCGAGTTCCAGGCCTCTGGGCTTGTTCTGGCACCCTGTGTGCCCTTTCCACTACAAATTGCGGCGATAGTGTCCCATCTGGCAGAAGTGCCGCAGCCAGTCTTCCACGTAGTGTTCGGGGCTCTTCCCCTCTTCCCCCTCCGGCAGACCCACTACCCGAACGTTGCTGCGCCGGGAACGCCCTTCCGCATCCTCGGCGCGATCCTCCAACACGTGAACTCTGTCAATGAGGTCCTGCAAAGCAGAGGCATGACTGTGCACCACCGGCTGCAGTTCCTGGACCGTTTGGCGTTGCGCGGCAACAGCGTGAAGTCAGAGGTGACCTTGTCGAGTCGCGCTTCCAGGGAGGTTTTGGTTTGCACCAGGGTAGTCCCAATGCGCTCCACCGCCGCCAAGACCGTGTCCATCTTGGCTGCCAGAGCCGACACAGGCTTCATCTCCATCGGCTGTTGAACGTGTGGCGGGTCGGGGCGACCCGGGCCCTGTAGCTTCGGCTGCGGTTTATCTCTCAGTCTACCCATGGCAAGCTGCTGCGCCGTGGGCATCCACTCCCCCGATGATGGACCAGCAGCAGCGGAGCGCACGAACCCACCAGACTCTCTGCGCTCGCCAGGGGGGTCAATGTGGCAACCAGCGTCGATCGGGCCCAAGCGCACCCACCACAGTAAAGCGCGTTGTTGTGTCATTAGAGGGCGGCTCCGCGTCAGGTCTCAAATCGCGTGCCTCACTCCCAGGAGATATGCAGGCGGTGCTCACAGGCTGTTTGTCACTGCACCCTGCTCAGGTTTTCGCCGCTGCCTCCGCCTGAGTGCCCCGGCGCGGCACACTCTGAGGGGTGTGGTCCGTAAGCGTGGGCCTCACCTCCTGTGGGCGGCCTAGGTGGTTCCCGGCGTGCGGTGGCGCGCTCAGCTGCCCGCCTTGGCTACTTCGCCGCTCCACCCCGGCCTGCAGTACTCCCACCGTGCCTCCGCTGCTCTCAAGTGTCCCACTGTGTGTTGATTGTCACCAAGAGCACGGCGTGCGCCCCGTGCTGTAGACCGTTGCGCGCTGCAGGCAGGGATGTCTCACCAGAAGCCCCCCCCCGGGGCAGCAGCGCAGGCAGGCTCCGCCGCTCCGCCGTGGTCGCGCTATGACTGATCTGGCCAGCGCGGTCGAGGAACCCAATGCTGGGTCAGCGGGGAGGCGGAGGGGGCTCTCGGTGCGCGGGCTCCCAAAATGGCGCCTGAGAACAAAATGTCGCCTCTGCGGCGAAGTCCAATGGCCGTCTCACCCCAGCTTCGCCACTGCCGCCGACTTGCCGTGTCCCTCAGCCGGTATCGCTGCCCTGGGCACCTCGCAGCTCCCGCTGGTCACTACTCTGCGTCAGCGCTGAGCCGCCTCCCGGTCTCCCGCAGCTCACCTCAAGAACTGCAGCAGCCTCTCGCACCGGGCCGTCTGCAGGGAAGCGGGACCCTCTCCCTCCGCTGCACGTCCGTGGGGTCCCGTCGGCGGCCAAGTCCGCGCCTTCCCAGCGCTCACCAGTCCACAGCAATGTGGCCGCTCAGCCGCTCTCCTTCCGGCTCCCTGTGCGGATCGCTCCGGGTCCCTCCTCCCAGCCTGCCAGCGGCCAAGCGGAGCAATCGATCACTCGGTCCGCAGTACCTCCACCGAGGGCTCCGTAGTCCGCAGCTGTGGTCGGGGTCTCTCCGCTGTTTCTGCGGTTCCTCCGCTGCTACCGCGGTGTCGGAGTCAGGGGCTCTCTTCTCCTCTCCGAGGTCCGGGCGCCCTTTGCGCCCTCGTCGCGTTCGCTCGCGGCGCTCAGGCAGTGGTGTGTTCTCGGCTCCCCGGCCGTGTCCCAGGGTCTTAGACACACCGATGGGGTCCCCAGGCGATCTCGCAACCACTCCGCCTGGCACTGGAGAGCTCAGGTCACTCCATCCGGGGAAATGCAGGATAAGTTGGGGCCTCGCTGGCAGAGCTCTAGCAAGTGGCGTCCGCCATGTTGCCCGGCTGGCGACGCCCCTACAAGTCATCTCATCATGAGCGAAGGGACCTGTCATCAGTGAACATCACAGCCGTTCCTATACCTGGTGGTATAGCATGGGACACAACTGATTATGACATTTATGGCCCTGTGGAACTGCTGAATATTCCACACCAGTTCAAGGTTTCTTTAAGTGATTTTGTTTCATCATGCACCTTTTCTGAGGATTGGGACTCTGAAACTGTTAAGAAATGTCAGCAAAATTTCAAAAACATGAACACCTAGAAGGTTCAACAAATTATGAAGAACTGTATTGTTATAATCATTTTGGTCACCATTATTTGCACAAATCTGTAAATCCTAGAAATGTTTTTACTTACAATCAATGGGAACATTGTCCAACGCCGCCAAAAGGCAGCTCTAAAAGATTTTATGAAAAATGTCCATACTTTACAGGTTTTAATATGACAAATCCAGAAACATTTTATTGTAAAAATATAAACAGGACAGGAATGGAAACCATGTTGACCACTACTAAACAAATTTTTTCTACAAACTTTTATGCTCAGCTGTTTACATTAGGGTACAACTTTTGGAGAGACAATATTGAGACAGAAACTGTCTGGGGCACAAAAGGGTGGCAGGTGCAGGGTTTAGAAGCCTTGTTCAGAGCCTGCATTATACCAGAACAAATCATATTTTTGAATGACACCGTTCAACAACATCATGTCTTGGCTTAGCTAAGATAAAAGATTTAAACAAACCGTCCATACCTATGGCCACACCTGACAGTAATGGCACTACAGATGAGGAGGTAGACATGACACAGATTTTAAAACACAACAGAATAAATCCTGATTGGAAGCAATGGTTAATCTGGCCCATAGCCACGAATAACTGTCAAGATAGAATCATGAACAAAACAGAAGGGTTCAAAATGAATAGGCCAGATCCAAGATACTCCCAGAGACAACATCCAGGGATAGTCGCCACATACAGTGTAGGAAAACTATGCCTTGATTGGCTACAGAAATCCACACTTCTAGAAATTAAACAACACTTGACTTTACTTAAAGAAGGCGTTGACTTACAAGACTTCTTACTTGGGCCTCGTAAACAATGTCAAAAACGTTTCATATACGCCGATATATACGTAGCTTACAATGAAGCTTGGAAAATAACACAAATAGAAACTGCAGAAAAAATACGAGAAATTAACGTATTCATTTAGAGAAAGCACTCTCTGTAGTAGACAATGGGTTAACGACTCTGTCCTCCAGAATTTATTCTTTGGACAGCATTGTATCATCTGCCATTGACATAATACAGCAGGACTTGCTAATGTTACAACATGGCCAGTATCAATTACGTTCTATAATGCTTCTAGGCTGGACGTTACAAAATCCCCGTTCAGGCTACGTGCCATGGCGTCAAATCAATACCACGTCATTGTTTACTGTCTTTAACCTTACAGATAAACAAATCTCTCTGGCACAAAGAGGAGCAGACTATACGGTGCTGAGCATAGAAAAACTGGAAAGATTACCATTAACTGTTCCTGAGAAACCAGTCGTTGAATGGATAATACATGGCACCATCATGATACCAGTGACGATTTTCCAATTTCAGTATTGTCTACAGCATATACCAGCAGGCCTGTATGAAAGGTTGGGTAAAGGATACATGAAGTCAACCTGGAATTTACCATACACACACAAATGTTGGAGTGGGGGAAAGGAGGTATTTCTTAGTACAAAGAATTGTAAAAACTCACTAAGGGGTACACTTTTATGTGAAGGTATTAATCTACATGGAGCCTGCGAAGGTTCTATAAGTAACCTTTCTTGCCACGTGCACGGTACTCCAGTGGCCGCGATAGACACGCTTTTCAGGCAGCTTTCCAATGGGAGCTACGTTATGCTCAACGATCACAGCTGTTGTGGCATGTTGCCAGGAAAAGCCTATCTGGTTAGTGTGTCGGCCAGGGTCACTTGTTGTATGCAAGTATTGTATCCAAAAAGTAATACAGACAGGGAGACGGCGGTATGACCTTCACTGAATATCTCTTCTATACGAATTGATACTTTAAGCAGAATGAAAGCCATTCTTTTGCAAAAAACTGTGCCACTGACCTTGTCTAGAGAAACATATGATCTGCAAGTTGCAAGGACTTCTGCAGAGATACATGCCTTATTATCAACAAACTGCCCAGTACATTTCGCAGAAATGTTAGGTCAAATCTTAAACATGTCTGATACCAGTGGCATCGCACATGTATTTAAGACTATCTTTTCTGGACTGTTAACACCATTCGAAGCAGTCCTCTGCATTTTTCCAAATTTCGTGCACTCTGTGTTCGGTGGTCTGCCTCTACTTTTGGGACTCGTAGCAGGAATTCTATTTTTGTTTCTCCTGCTCCGATATGGCAAGTCCAGTCACTGACGATACCCAGATTACAATGGAACGAGCTGTCCTGGCCATGCGATATCGTGACAGAATTACACAGATTCTTGGCTTGGCTCGTTTAAGAGATCTGAATATCACTTGGTTCCTTTCCTTGAGACCAATCTGGCAAGATTGCATCTTACCTGTTCTACGATGCCTGCTTTGCGGAGAAGAATGCATGTTAGACGTTGATGCCTTGCTAGGTCCGGTAACGACTCATGCATCGTGTTGCCCCCAACGGCTGTCAATCCCGATGACGGCATTCGTTAAGATCTCACCAGCGAATTCAGCCATTGGTGAGGAACGTGGAACAACAGGCACACAGGTACCATCTACATCGAACATTGCTAATGCGACTGACGCTGATGGCGATGCTTCAAATCTATGCACATTTGATCTACTTGATAAAGTAGTTCCACTTTCACCAACTGTGGTAGATGGTTTCTTTGCCAGCTTAGATGATTTGATGTTTTCTCCCGACACCGAGAATAACTTTTGAAAGTGCACACAGCGTTCCGTGAACTATGAAATTCGGCCTTCGGTTTTTCAAAACAAACCCTCTAACTTGGGAACTCTATGTTTCTACGATCTACATTTGAAATGTTTTCTCTCCAACCCAGAATAGAACTTTTTTCACTTGGCACAAAGTAATCTGCTTAAAATAGAACTATTCTTAGAGAACAAGAATTTCATTTGACACTTCCTATAGACAAATATTTGGCATTATCTCAGGAAAACGTTAACAGTTTATATATTATGCTATGGAATGGTCTCTATTTTTCTTCTGTAGATTTAGAGCCATTTCATGACTGTGATTTCATGTTTCATTTGGATAGCAGTTTTTAATGACAGCTATTGCTTGTAAAATGCGTGCAAGACAAATACTCATGTATGTGTATAAACCATGTTCAATGCATTTCATGTATTTTGGGTGGGATCATGAACACATGCTTTAGTTACGTTTCTTATGCTTATAGATTTAGTAATATTAGACATAATACGTGGAGTGGGTGTTTATAGCGTTTTAGGACCCTAGTGTAATTTTCCCTATTCATGCCCTTATATAGGTATAAAATATCGTATCGATATATAGGCATAGAAATCATAAGCATATTAAGACATAGCTCAAGTAGTTCTAATACGGCTTGGCTACTTCCACTAGTTCCGAAAATCTACAACGATTTCTTGGAAAAACCCGCCTTCAGCAGTCAGGGACTTCCCCCTGCATGAATATTAATTTATCCAAGAACTCATGGTGTTGACGTTATTATGTCCAATCTTACATCAAACTCGGCACCTTCAAGGTATAAATATGCCCACACTTGTCCAAACAAACACACCGTGGTTTTGAGCAGTTCGACTATCTACTTGCCCGACGCGCCCTGCTGCAGCAAGTGCCGAAGGAAGCCGACCCTCCAGCTGACGCACTGAGAGACGCTGTACTTTCTCCTGCCGAGAAATCCAGCTCCAGTGTTTCCAGGCTACCCTGGCAGGTTGCTGGGAAATCGAGTCCTGAGAGAGAGATACCAGACCTCCTACATTCTAAAACCAAGGTACGGAGCTGATTAGACCCTAAGAGAATTCTTGGATTAGATTCTTGGCAAAGAACACTAAAACTAGGCTACACCTCACTTATGCATTTTAGGTATTTTATGGCTTAGAAACCATATCATGCTTTTACAGTATTATTTTATAATACTCTTCATATTGTACGCTTTGTACTTTACAGCAAGTATTACGATTGCAGCAGTTCATTCCTTATGCTTGAGAAAGAAGACTGTTCAATAAATATATTTTATTGAAAACGCCAGTCTCTCTATTTTTCTCTGCACCTCTGGTGAAACGTAGCATGCACGATTGACTGAGTGAAATACCTATCTATTGTTTCCGCAACTCTAGAGATATATTTCTTATTCTTGGGAAACAAAGTTGTCATGTTTTAAGCGGTTATCAGAAACTAATCCCTTCTTGTTCATTCGAGAAAGGTTCTAGTGACCTCTGAGCTAGCTGGCACACACACAATTAAGTCTAGTATATTCGGTAGAGACCTAGTCGACTCCAGTCCTACGACTAAACTAAAGGATACACTATTCCAATGAGCAGAGCCTATTGGGAATATAGGAACTACACTACAATGGTTTCCTCCCTTCCCTCTCATTCCAAGCATTATCATCAAATTGAAGATGGAGTGATGTCGCCTCATTCTCATAGCTCCCCAGTGGCCCTGACAATATTGGTTCACCGAGCTTCTCCTACTCTCCGAAACCTATCCCATCCATCTTCCCAGTGAACACAACCTGCTCACAAAGAACAAAGGCCAGATCCTCCATCCTGAGTCAGCAAGCTGAAGTGGAAAAGTTCCTGCTTGTGGTGCGAAGCTTCCAATATCCATCCTGTGGAATCATCACCAGAACAAGTCCTTTCATACCTATTATCCCTGGCTTGTTCAGGTTTGGTGCATTCTTTAATAAAGGTCCACCTCGCAGCAATATCTAGATTCAGGGGTACCTCTAATTTGCTTTCTCTCTGTTCATCTAGAATAATCAAACCATTCATGAAGGGTTTAATTAGAACCTTCTGTCCAGTTAAAGCTCCTTCATCTGAATGGCACCTTTATGTGGTTCTCTCCCAACCCATGAAGTTGCCTTTCAAACCCATTCACAGGACGGGTCTCAAGTTCCTCACTTGGAAAGTCTCTCTTGCTCGCCCTCATGTCAACCAGAAGAGATTGTGAGCTTCAGGCCTTTACCATTCAAGAGCTGTTCCTCCATTTTACTGATGAGTATGTGATGCTGCGTACAAACCCTAAGTTTATCTCCAGGGTGCCATCACAATTTCATCTCAATTAACCTATCATTTTGCATACCTTTTTTCCACATCCGAAATCGCCAGCTGAGCAATTGCTTCACACCTTGGACATCAAAAGGTGTTTCAAAATGTATCTACAAAGAACTAAGCAATTCAGAAAATATGATCAGCGGTTTGTCTCTTATAGTCTTCCTCAAAAAGGTCCTGCAGTCACCAAGGCTACCATTGCCAGATGGATAGATGCCACAATTCAATTCTGTTACTGCAAGGATGGGAAATCCCTCTCAGCTAAACCAAGAGCTCATTCTACAAGGCCAGGTTCTACTTCTGCAGCCCTGTTTGCCGGTGTTCCGCTGGACAGAATTTGCAGAGCGGCAATGTGGAAGATCGCTCATACATTTACTCAACTTTACTGCTTGGACTCTGCCCACAAAAGCGATAATGCTCTGGGACACGCAGTTTTGTGCCATTTATTCCACATAGGTGAGCCCCTGAAACTTTAAGTGATTTCTGCTATGATTAATATATTTTAATAGTTTACACTGTTGAATTCATGGTTACACAGATTGATGCATAGGTGTTACATTGTTACCCACCATCCACAATGGTAGTATTTATGTATTTAGGTATGGGTATCTGTACAGTTACAGACTGCTTGCTGTTCTGATTGAAGTATGTGAATCTATTAATACCCCAATACTAGATAATAAAATACTTAGCTGTAACTACAGTTATCCAGTATTTGTATTTTTAATAGATTCACATGCAATCCACCGTTCTCCCCATAGAGGCTCCCCCAATAGCTTGGATGTTCTTTCCCGCTTGTAGGGTGGAGTTGTGGACCCTGTGTCAAGACGCCCAACGCCTCCGTAAATAACTAGTGGTTCAAAATCTGGCAGGTTCTCTGAACTCCAAAGCAGATTAACTCATCTGTCAATGCCTAGAGTATCATGAATGGCATCTTCATCCTGAGGTGGTGCAAGGTCTCTTCAGAGATTGGGGAGAACATTGCACATTTTTGGCTGAGGCAAATCTAAACAATGTCAGCACTTCTGTGTGCTGTAGTTTCCAATGTATAAAGGCAATACAATATCCCAATAGGTGGAATTCAAAAGACAATTTTTGTTGCATGCACAAGGCATTACACAGAGCAGAGAAAAAGGAGACACTTATTCCGGTGATTTTCAAGTCAAAATTAATTTTTGTATTTGTAGTATTCAAAAAAGGGGAAGGGGAAAAATTTCATGTGGGAGCAATTCTGTACAGCACAAGGTTAGACAATTCATATGACAACCGACAAGACTTGGTGCTCAGTATATACAAGTGATATGTGGCAACGCAAGTGTAAGTGAACAGCGAGAAGCGTCGTAAGGTGAGCAAGGTGAAATATTTACAGTGAGTGGCTCGAGGTGTGACAAAGTATTAGTGACTTTTTTTCACAATTCACAATTTCAATTGAGCCACAATGAAAGATGCGCCTATAATTGCGCTGTGGAGTCGACGGCGTTTCAGTCCTTAATCAATGTGGACCATCTTCAGGACAAGGTTGTCTCGTTTTCAGTGCTGTGGGGCGAGAAGATCATTAGAAGATGGTGTAGGGAAAAGGAGTTACGCTGTAGGCAGTTGGACTGTGGGTAGGTAACTAGCGGGAATGGTGGTAGGGAGAGGGAACGCCTGAGGTGTTGAGCCCGTGAGTGTGGTGTGGGGTATGTCGCATGGGACTGGGAAGCTCAGTGAGGGGAGGGGGGCGAGAAAGGGGGTGGTGGGACACTGTGAGAAATGAAGAGGTAATGGCGCGCAGTTGGACGGATGGAACCTGGATTAATCAGGTGTCCGAAGAGTGGAGGCACAGCGGTTGATGGGCCGCTATGAAAACTAATAGAAGGGGATGGTCGCGCTTTGGGGCGCGGTCTAAAAACAATTGGAAAGGATCCTGAGTAGGAGGAGGTGGGATCCCCGTACACGTGCACTGGGGCGGGGGTATGGCAGCGGAGGTGTTCATAGGCACGGGGACGTGCTATGCGACTGGCAAAGGAGAGTCAACCATGGACATACCTGTTGGGTTGCGAAGTCTCGATCCGGCTTGCGTGTGGATCGTTCATGGAGCCTACATCCATGGAGGAAATACAGGGAGGGGGCGTGGCCTGGTGACAAGGGTGGACGGGCTCGAGACCGGGTGGGGGTAATCAGGAAGTGAGAGAAGATGAAGGGGAGGCAATTTTAAAGCGGCACATACCTAATTACAACAGCGCGAGAAAATGATAGTTGCAGCTAGACAGTTCAATAAGGAACAGAAATGACGGCAGGCATGTAACAAAAACATAATTAGACGGTAATACATAGTAGAACACACAATTCATGAATGCAGTAGATTGACCATATCAAATGGTCCAGTGTTTATCAGGGGAAGATAATGACAAGTCAATTTTGTGAGACAATTTTCTACGAAGCAAAGGGTGCCCATAGAACAACCGGAGGAACATAAGTCTCTCTGAAGGGGAGGTGTCTGCACCCAATGTCCCTAATGGTACAGAGGCGGGACGCTAAGGAAGATTGCAGAGGGCAGGAGGAGGGAGCTAGTATTCAGGTAGTTTGTGATAGCTAGATGGTGATAGTGTTGTTCCACTCATCGAGAGTGTTCAGACCAGAGGCAACTGAGTTACAGAGGGTCATCCACTTGCATTCTGCTTTGTTAAGCAGGATCTTGATATCTCCTCCCCTGGTAGGAAGTGAGGGTTTTTCAATGACTTGCCAACTGATGTCTGTATCTCGGTGACCCAGTTCTAGGAAGTGTGGAACAAGCGGAGCTGTAAGTACTTTACAATTAATCCTGCTTTTATGCTGGATAATCCGTTGTTTAATCATTTGGGTTGTCTGCCCTATGTAAATGAGATCACAGGGACATCTGATGGCGTAGATGACATTCTGCGTCCTGCAATTAGTGTGACTTTTCAGTTTGTAGGTACGATCTTTGTTGATGAAATCCTTGGTGTTTAGTGTTAATTCGCAGACGCTGCAGTTTTGGCATTTGTAGTGTCCGATCACTGGATCTAGTCCCCAAGCAGCTGTGACTATGTCTATCAGCGGTCGCTTGTGGCCATGTGATGGCATGCACTAGGTGGCTGGCGATGTTGCGGCCACGTTGGTAAGAAAACAGGGGTAGGTCCTGAAATGGTTCATGTGCTCGGAGTATAGGCCAGTTTTTTAGGTCGAGCTGACGTTAGCATTCATGCGAAGCATGAATGCTGTCAGCTCGACAACTAATGTGATCCGTTTTTAGGAGAGTGGACACCAAAGTGTTACGAGCGTTTTCAGTGCTGGATTTCACCTCGGGAGCGCGCAGCATTGTCTGCAGTGGCAGTGTCAGTTTCGCTTTTGTATTACTTTCGTTTTTTCCGAGGCTGGCTGAGGGTAGCTTGAAATGAACAGGCTTGCTTTTTTTTTTTATTTCCCAGCCCCGAACCGAATCAGGTATCAGAGCGCTTCACACCCCCCACAGCCCCCACCCCCCCCCCCTCTGCATGCGCACACACAGGCGAGCGCAGGCACACGGCAGACACTCGCTCACACACACTCCCCTCCCCCACAGTCACACACACACACACTCCAGACACATACACACGCGCGTGACCCCCATCCCCACCACTTACCGGGCTCTTTTCGGCGTGTTCAGTGTCTCATCGCTCCACTTCTTCCTCGGCGGCGGCGGCTGTGGCGGCGGGCGGGGCTTCCTGCTGGATTGCAGGCCCCGCCCCCGTCTCAGGCAAAAGTGCCTGACTTCCGTTTTTTTTGTAATGTTTCTCATTATGTTTCCTTTCTGTTCCTAATGTGAAGCGCTCTGACGCCTTCGGGTAAAGTCCGCGCTATATAAAAATGCATAAATAAAATAAATAAATAAATAAAAATCCCCCGGCTCGCGCGCAGCCCTTCTCCGGCTGCTGCTGTCTTCGCCCGTGGGCGCGCCCCCAAGTCACGTGACGGTCGCGCGCGGCCCGCTTCCTTCTGTGAATGGGAACCAGTAGTTCCCGTTATTGGAGGCAGGATAGAGGCTGTGCCGGGGTCTGTCGCAGGAGAAGGGGCTCTTCTTCTATCATGGGCAGCCACGGACAAACCCGCTCTGCCCCCGAGGCTGCCATGCACCTCCTCCTTTTCAGGTAAGACGGAGTTTACTGTGGCATGTTTGCACCATTGTGTGCGTGCGTTGTGTTGTGTTCCAGTTTAATATTTCCGTCTGGGTTTGTGTTAGCCATGTGCAGTAAGAAGAAATCCGTCACACACAGTTGTACCCTTGTTTAATATTACTATGGCATTTGCTCCATGTGCGCGGGCACCGTGCTTTGATTCAGCATGGCGCCCCCTTTCATCTTCACAAAACAGACGCTGCACTTTCAGCACAGCGCCGGTATTCTGTTGACAAAGCCAATAACTGCAAGGCTGGGCTGCAGACTTGCAGCTATTAGCTTTGTCAACAGTATAAGGGGCGCCCGCTTTATAATTATGACGGTAGGCACTGGCTAATACAATGTGATTTTGTTTTCTACAACTCAGTAGGTTTGTCCCATTTGTTGCCTCCTTACTCGCTCACACTCCTCCCTTCTTCTTTTGTTCCTGCTCCTTCAACATGCCTTCAGCTTCACACAGCAACCCTGCAAGCAGCAAAGTGTGTTGTGAGGAACACATGATGGGGGTGCTGGGTATTAAAAGACCAGATTGTGTTGCTTTTGTTAACTTTGTTTACACCGTGTGTAAGCTTGCTGTGTTTTCTAAGTTACTCAAAAGTAGATTTTGATTTGGGCGTCGTTTACATGTTGTTACAGCCAACCCTGCTTGCTCCACTTGCATTTTCATACCAGGTTTCTAATGCAATTAGGAAACTTAGTCAGGCGTTTTTTTAATATAATTAACACATTTCCAGACCAACTCTCGGTTATAAAACATCATTCTTTTCGCTGCCATGCTTTCTTCCCGTTTCGAATTATGGAGACGTGTAAAATGCACAGGAAGTGTACTTAATAACTGGTTTCCTACTTTGAACAAGTATTTGCAATGCAATTGGTCTTGCATTTACGTGAGTTCAAACTATTGGCTTTGTAAATGGCAATGCGTTTTATTTATGGTTCAAAAACCAAAACATAAATATAAGGCATTGTCATTTACAATGCCAGTAGCTCAAACTCGCGTAAATGCGAGACCTGTTGCATTGCAAATGCTTGTTAATGATTTTGCTGACTTCGTTGCTGTCAGGGCTAAATTTGGACACAAAGGGGATCCTATTCATAGTATTTTTGGGTTGTGGTGAGAGGAGAGTATCCCTGTGGCAATACCATGCCCTTTTTCTCGCTTGTGTCACCAAGCGTCGTGGGTAACCTCTATGGATCAGTTTCTTTGTTAGGACTTCAGCCTCCTTAAAGTAGTCCTTCCGCCATTTGCAGTTGCGTCGGATGCGTAAAAATTGTCCGTAGGGCAATCCATCACGTAGACCTCTGGGATGGTAACTTGAATATTCCAATAGGGTGTTTTTCTCCGTCGGTTTTCTGTACAGGGTGGTGCCCAATTTACCTTCCTCAGCCTGGATCGTGACATCCAGGAATGGGAGGTCGTTGGTTTTATTCTCACTTGTGAATTTTAGGTGTTCCTGGGTCTGGTTGAGCCATGTGGTGAAGGTGTTTAGGGTTATGTCGTCTCCGCTCCAAATGAGTAGAATATCGTGGATGTATCGACGCCATAGATGTATGTTAGAGAGATATGGGTTAGCTGGAGTCAGGATCACAGATTTTTCCAAGTCGTGTACAAATAGGGTCGCGAAGTTTGGAGCAAAGCAAGCGCCCATGGCGACCCCCTTTATTTGCAGGTAGTAGGTGTCATGATATAGAAAATAGTTATTTTGAAGGGCGATGCGCAGTAGAGACATAATGAATTCAGTGGGTAGCCTTGTTGGTTGCGGTCTGGAGAGGAGGAGTGTCCGTATAACGTGAAGTCCCTCGTCATGTGCAATATTAGTATAGAGGGATTCAATATCTATACTGACCAATAATTGGGATGTAGTGTCGAATGGTTTGTCCTCTATGGTATTTATTAAGTCCGTGGTGTCTCGGATGAAAGTATCAGTACATGGGACGAATTCCTTAATGGCAGCGTCGATTGTATTTTACTGAGCACCAAGTCTTGTCTGTTGTCATATGAATTGTCTAACCTTATGCTGTACAGAATTGCTCCCACATGAAATTTTTCCCCTTCCCCTTTTTTGAATACTACAAATACAAAAATTAATTTTGACTTGAAAATCACCTGAATAAGTGTCTCCTTTTTCTCTGCTCTGTGTAATGCCTTGTGCATGCAACAAAAATTGTCTTTTGAATTCTACCTATTGGGATATTGTATTGCCTTTATATCTTTGAACCCCAATCCCGATTGGTTTATGGGTCACACTCCTGTTCCTCTTACAAAAAAGTAGTTTCCAAGGTGACACTCCCTCAAGATACTTTTTCTCTCAAGTAGTGTTCAGGCTTCCTGTACACCCTTCGCTGATACCACTCCTGCCTAGAGTCCTCAAGGAGATCAGGAACTACTGGGCCCAAGTCATCTTTTGGCCCCAATTGTGCACAAAAGATATGGTATCCCAAACTCCTGAGCATGAGCATCGGTCCTCCTACCAGGTTGTTGCTTTGGGAGGCTCTCCTGTCTCAGCAACAGAGCAGGGTCCTGCAGACGAATCTGTGCACACATTACCTCCATGCATGGAGATTGAGCTGCGGCAATTTACAGTTATAACATCCCTGCAGAAATCTGCTATGTCATTCTGTCACCCAGACACCCCTTAACAAAGACAGTATACACCTGTCACTGGGACAATTTTGTGGCTTGGTGTGCTACCAAAAATGCTGATCCCCTTTCTGCACCTTTGTCCAAGGTGTTGTTATTTGTTCTTTCATTAGCTTAGCAAGGCTTTGTTTTGGGCGTAGTTAAAGGGTATCTTTTGTCCATATCTGCATTATTGCAGTTACCCGACTAGCCCTCCGTGTTTAAAGAACTACAACATGTTTCTGCCAAATCCCTTTAACATGGCCCACTGGGACATGAACCTAGTCTTGATGTTATCAATGCGCTCGCCCTTCAAGCCTATGCACAACTGCCCTCTGTGTCTTCTGACCCTTAAATCTGCTTTTCTAGTAGCCATTGCATCGGCCCGGAGGATTAGTGAACTGTAGGTACTGTCTGTGCACCCTCCATACTCTACATTCTTTCCAGACAAACTGGTTCTGAGAACACATGCCTCTTTCCTGTTGAAAGAGGTGACATCCTTTCACGTTGCGATACCAAAAGTGGATGATGGACGGAGTGTTTGAGCAAATCAAACACTCACCCCCAGTCAACTGATCTGGGTTTAATCCATCACCATTCTTTAGCTCACTCCACACCCCAGTTCAGACATGGCCATATGCAAATCAGTCTGACTGTGCCTCATGGGAACAGTCCAGCCCTAACTGCCAAGCCATGTCTTCCCTGGACCGGAAACAAGCATCCTGGGACCGGTTTCGGATTCATAATCCTCATCAGCCAGGCTATCTTGAATCCAGTGGTAGAGTGAGCAAGGGACCCACGTCTGGGCATACCCTGCCAACTTAGGGCCAACAAAGCGATACCAAAGGGGATGATGGACGGAGCGTTTGAGCAAATCAAATACTCACCCCCAGTCAACTGATCTGGGATTAATCCATCACCATTCTTTAGCTCACTCCACTACCCCAGTTCAGACATGGCCGTATCCTTCCATGTTGGCCAGACTATCACACTGCTTACTTTCTTTGCTGTGCCTCAACCTTCCAAAGAGGAGGAGAGACTACATCGCGTGTGTGAGACCTGTCAGCCTTTTGGATGGTCCTTCCTAATTTTTATCCCTTTCTGCCTTCTCATTTTTTTTGTTTTGTACACTTCAATATTTTTTTTTTATGGTGTTGGCTTTAAAACTCTGGGCGCACCAACATTACTAATTAATGGTGAGGCGCAGGTGCTCCTCTAAAAGGGAGGATAGGTGCTCTGTCCTAAAATGGTGGCCTGTCAGAAATTACCTCAGAGCCTTGGGCCATAGGGTGACATGAGAGGCTCTGGAACCTTCTGGTCCACTCTAGTCACTTAGGCCCAGGCTATATATAGGGGGAGTGCGGGCGGCCATTTTAGAAGAAGAGAGTGGTCATTTAGTAGCTGGCTGGAGTTCGGGCTGCGGAGTGTGTAGGCTGGCGCACTGCAGGGTTTGACCGCCTCTTGGGGCTGCTGCCCTTCACAGTTGACGCTACCACATCCTGCTGATCTGATCCCGCCGGTAACCAGTTCCTGGACCTGCTGTTCCTCCGTGACCTCACAGGAGTGGAGGTTCCAGATTGACCCCGGGGTTCTCCTAGGTCAGATTCTGAGGGAGACAGAAGTTCCCTAGAAGGTGGTGAGTGCTGACGCCCATAGCTGGAGGAGAAGCCTGAGTGAAGTAACCTCCACCCCCCCGAGAGCCTGGAGCGTTAGTCTGACAGGACTGCCCTCACGTAATCTCCATGAGCCCAGGGCCCTCCTAGGTGAAGGGGCGTATTGACTGATATCGTCGTCAACTGTGATTTTCCTTTTGGTGCTGCTAGACGCTCGTTAATTCATTGCGGCAGCCTGGGGATTTCTCTTGTGTGTGAGGCTGTAAGAGAAGGGGGCTGGCCTCTGCTCCTGAAGCGAAGCGTTACTGGTGCAAGCTGGTCAGCGTGGCGGCCCGGGTTGGGTAGCGAGGCCGATCCGCATTGTGAGGAAACTGACTGAAGTACGGGAGAGACGCTGGGCGGGGTCGCCTAGCAACCGAGGCCTCAGCCCCGCACGTCACTCTCCCGCGTCCGTGCCCCACCTCCGGCTTCAGCCGAGCAACGCTGTAAGCCCGTCCCCGCCATTGAGAGCCTCTGGGGGATTCTGATCGAGGCGAGGTTGTGGTGGTGGCATTCCCTCCCCACCTTTTTTCTCTCCTCTTTGTGCGGGCGGTGGTCACCTTTTCACCAGCAACGAACCTCAGGTGAGAAGGGGTGGGAACATACCCGCTGGGACCGAGTTGAGGAGAGAAGTGAAGCGGTCTCAGTTTGCATTCTTCTAGAAGGTCTATCGAGGTGGAATTAGACTTCACAAATAGAAGCATAGAAAGCTTCCGACAACTCTGGGAGGGCATTGGACGGGGAGAGCCAGCTAACTAGGGGTGGATAATAATAATTACGATCTGCCCATTCCCGTGGTGATTCTTCAAGGGCCAGAACCTGTGATTAAACCTGTCCAATTACTGCTGGTTTCTGGATAATGATCGCTGTTGACCATCTATTGTCCTGCCTAAGTGTGGTGCTAGCATTGGCCATTTGGTCTGCGCTCTTCAGCCCTTGTTTGGAACTGCAAATACTGAGGGTTCTCTCCCGGAGTGAACTTGTCTGAACTACCGTCCCAGAATTGTACAAGAAGAGGCTTTACTAAAATAACTCCAACCTATGTTATTGTGGGTTATTATATCGAGTAAGAGGTTGATAAGTTGTGCCATTTCCCAGAACATGCACGTATGCTAGTGAATAATTGGCCAGAGAGACTTGAGGGTAAACATATGTAATTTACAACCTTGGGGCTATTCGTGTAATTATTTATGTATGAAATGGGAGATGCAAATAATCACCTAATGTTTAACCAAGACTATTAGTCTCTCCATTGGTAATGGTGTTTTACATGCGATACATTGACCTGATTAATGACTATTGCTTGGTAATGCTTTGAACCAGATGAAACAGAATTGACTTTTCCTTACTTAAAGTTTATGCTGGGAAATTGCTTTGCTAGAGAAACCTGATTAATGTAATGTGCTGATAACTTCAAATATAAGGATCACAAGAAGATAAAGATTTGTTACTTTTCTAAAGCTGGTGTAATGTCATTTTTGAGTGGAGGTACGCTGGGGTGCTGAGAGAGTGTGACGCAAGTACAGCACAAAAGCCTTGGAGTTAGGCCTTCCCACTTGTGCCAAGCTACCCTAGGTGGACCGGTGTTCCCGGGTCCAACATATTGGTGTTCAGCGGTGGGATCAGGGCTTGTGCTTTCGTCCACTCGACAATGGCTTAGTGTGCACCACGTACCCTACACCTGGAGTTTTCTCCTAGTGGTCTCCCTAATTGGATGTTTTTGTTTTTCCAAATTCCTTTTTGGTGGTGGGTGGAAGTAGTCTTATTTGACGCATCTTTCTTGAAGTACTCCAAAATAGCTGTCTGAGGTCCCACCTGGTAAAATGAAGTTTGAGTTGGATGAGTTGGAGACCTACACAACGGCCCAACTTAGGGAATTTTGCCAGGAAAAGGGGGTGTTCTTCAAGCGTGGTGCGAAGAAGGTGGAACTTCAAACCAGCTTGAGAGCATGGGTGGCAGCTCACCCAGATGGGAAAAAGGAGGAGGAAGATGAGGATCGTGACACTGTCATAGAATCAGAAATACTGTACCAAACCGAAGGGGGGAATCTGTTACCCGGTCATAGGACACCTTCGAGGGCGGGCAGTAGTGTATCTGGAAGGAGCCTGACTGCAGCGGAGTTAGCTGACAGGAGGGTGGAAAGACAATTAAAATGGGAGTTAGCTAGGTTGGAAAAGGAGAGGGAGGAGACGAGGCTCGCTCATGAGCTTAGCTTAAATGAGTTAGACCTCAAAGCCCTACAGGTAGGGACCTCCAGTAATCCTATTGGTGGCAGCGTACTTAAGGAGGTTACCAGGGAACCCAGACCCTACTTGCCCAAGGATGTAGTCGCCAGTTTTAGTGTGGGAGACGACATTGCCAAATGGTTGGCTGCCTATGAGGTCTCATTAAGAGCCCATGGGATTTCAGAGAGTCATTGGTGGGGGTGGCCTGTACAAGTATATGCCTCCAGTGGGGAGGGATGCTCTCTTAGCTCTGGAGCCGGAGGAACAGACCAATTACCCCACCATGAAGGTTGCTTTGATATGAAAGTTTGGGCTGACCCCTGAAAAACACAGGCAGAAATTTCGAAACAGTCACAAACTAGCTACACAAAACTGGGTAGATTTTCTAGACTACGCTAAGAAGGCCCTAGAGGGTTGGGTGCAAGGCAGTGAGGTGACTGACTACGAGGGGTTGTATGATTTGTTCTTAAAGGAGCACCTCCTCGAGAAATGTTTTACGGAGCTGCATCAACACCTGGTGGACAGCAAGCTGACTAGCCCTAGGAAGCTTGCAGAGGAGGCAGACATCTGGGCTAGTACCCGGGTGTCCTCAAAGGGGACTGGAGGGGATTCCCAAAGGACTGGTCAGGGCGCTCCCCAGAAGAAAGAGGGGGGAGACAAAAAGAGGGAGTTCTCAAAAGGCCCCCAAAACAGTTTCCAAGGAAGGGGATCAGGTTTCACTCCTAAGGTTAATCCACAAAAACCCCCCCATCCTGACCATAGTCAGCAGCCAAGGGTTGTCCGCTATTATGAATGTGGTGGGGTTGGGCACTATAAAGGAAATGCCAAGTGCCCAAAGAGACCACCCCCTCCCATCGGAGGAAAAACCCCGGGAGTGGCTAGTGTAGTGCTCGGGGAGGAGTTGCCTCTAGATAAGGGAGGTGAGTGGGCCGGAATAACCTTAGTGTCCCTGGGAGACAGCGAGATGGTTCCTAAGATCCAGGTGCCCCCAAATACCATCAAGTATGGGCAGTGGGTCACCATCAATGGCCAGAGAGGGGAAGCTCTGAGGGACACAGGTGCCAGTATGACTATGGTAAGGAGTCAGCTGGTGTCCCCCGAGCAGGTGATCCCAAACGTACTCCACCACGGCGCAATGGCTGACGGCAGAATAGGTCACTATCCTGTGGCTGAGGTTCCCTTTGAGTGGGGAGGAGTTGCAGGTCTCCTTCGAGTTGCGGTGAGCCCTGCCGTGCCAGTCGATTGTCTGTTGGGGAATGACCTGGAGCACAATGCTTGGAAGGAGGTGGAATTCCGTACTCATTCGGAGATGCTGGGTACACCTGATTGGACCTGTGCAAGCACACGGTCCGCGACTGCCCGGAGGGGGAGTTCGCAAGGGCTGGAGCCTGGAACAAAGGCACAGCCGGCTGCCAAAAAGGGGAAAATCCGGGGACAGGAGAAACCTGCCTCGGCCTCCACACCCCGTGAGATGGATGGGACACCTGAGGTGGTGAACCCGGAGTCCACGGAGGGGGATGTTGTCTCCCTGGAGGACCTACCTATCCCTGCGGAATGGCATGTGGAGGGAGGACCTACCAGAGAAGAGTTTTGTCAGGAGCAGAAGGAGTGCCCTACACTTGAGGGTCTGAGGCGACAGGCCGAAGCCCAGGCAGAAGGTAACATTGCAGGGAACTTCCATATCTACTGGGAGGATGGTCTTCTCTACAGTGAACCCAAGGCTCCGGTGCACGGTTCCTCACTGGCCTTGGTAGTACCCCAACGTTACCGAGCCTTTCTCTTAGAGTTGGCTCACGAGATTTCCTTGGCAGGACACTTGCGTCAGGACAAGACCTTTGCCTAGCTTGTCCCCCATTTCTATTGGCCTCAGATGAGGATTGCGTCTGACACTTTCTGTAGGACTTGTGTGTCTTGTCAAGCTTGTGGGAAAACAGGGGTTAAGCTGAAGGCTCCCCTGGAACCACTACCTGTCGTTAGCACCCCCTTTGAAAGGGTGGGCATCGACATTGTGGGGCCATTGGATCCACCCACTTCAGCCGGTCACAGGTTTATCCTGGTTCTGGTGGATCACGCCACCTGGTACCCAGAGGCAATTCCTTTGAGGACCGTTACTGCACCTGCGGTGGCTCGGGCCCTGATGGGGATTTTTACCCGAGTGGGTTTCCCCAAGGAGGTTGTGTCTCACAGGGGGGCCAACTTTATGTCAGCCTACATGCGGGCTAAGTGGAAGGAATGTGGAGTTACTTACCGTTTCTCTACCCCTTAACACCCCCAGACCAATGGTCTGGTGGAAAGGTTCAATAAAACCTTGAAGGGCATGATCAGAAGTCTGCCTGAGAGCCTGCGGAGGAAATGGGACGTCCTCCTACCCTGTCTGTTGTTCTCATACAGGGAAGTGCCACAGAAAGGAGTGGGCTTCAGCCCCTTCGAACTTTTGTTTGGGCACCCTGTCAGAGGACCTCTCAGCCTGGTGAAAGATGGATGGGAAAAGTCTCCCAGGAAGCTTCCCCAGGATGTGGTGAGCTACATGCTGGCCTTCCGTAGCCAAATGGCTAAGTTGTGGAAGCAAGCTTCTGACAACCTGGAAGCCAGCCAGGCAGTTATGAAAGAGTGGTATGACCACAATGCTCACCCTGTGGAGTTGGAGCCTGGCCAGAAAGTGTGGGTCATGGAGCCTGGAGAGCTTAGTGCCCTCCAGGATCGCTGGACAGGCCCCTTTGAGGTGGTTGAGAAGAAGGGTAAGGTAACTTACTTAGTGGATCTTAAGACCCCCAGGCAGCCCCATCGGGTGCTCCATGTCAACCGCCTCAAACCCCACAATGAGAGGCCCGAGGTCATCCTGATCATGGTGACTGATGGAGCAGAGGAAGAGGAAAGTGAGCCTCTCCCTGATCTATTTTCATCCCAAGAGAAGGATGGGTCGGTGAAAGGGGTGATCCTCTCACCATCCCTTACTCCTGAACAGAGGAGGGACTGCCGTCAAGTCCTGGAGCAGTATTCCTCGCTGTTCTCCATAATCCCGGGAAGGACCCACCTGTGTATCCATGATGTGGACACAGGGGACAGCCCACCTGTGAAGTCCAAGACCTACCGGCTGTCAGATAAGGTGAAGGCCAGCATTAATAGAGAAGTCACTAAGATGCTGGAGCTAGGAGTGATTGAACCTTCAAGCAGTCCCTGGTCCAGTCCGGTGGTTCTGGTACCAAAAGCTGCCCCGCCGGGCACCACTCCAGAACTTAGGTTCTGTGTGGATTACAGGGGACTGAATTCTGTGACAAAGACAGATGCTCACCCAATCTCTAGGGCGAATGAGCTCATTGACCGGCTGGGAGCTGCCCAATACCTGAGTACTATTGACCTCACATCAGGGTACTGGCAGATCTCCCTTACAGATGGAGCAAGGGAAAGGTCAGCCTTCTCCACGCCTGAGGGCCACTACCAGTTCTCTGTGATGCCCTTTTGGCTCAAGAACGCCCCTGCCATGTTTCAGCGGCTGGTGAACCAGGTCCTCTCCGGGATGGAGGCCTTCTCTGCTGCTTATCTTGACGACATCGCTGTCTTCAGCAGCAGTTGGGAGGACCATTTGTGTCACCTTCAGGCTGTCCTCCAAGCCCTGAAACAGGCTGGCTTGACTATCAAGGCTAGCAAATGCCAGATTGGGCAGGGGTCGGTAGTGTACCTGGGCCACTTGGTGGGCAGGGGAACGGTGCAGCCCCTCCAGGCTAAGATTGAGGCTATCATGGCCTGGGAGCCCCCCGAGACCCAAACTGAGGTCTGAGCTTTCCTGGGCCTAACAGGATACTACCGTCGCTTTGTTAAGGGGTATGGCACAATTGTGGCACCCCTAACTGAGCTCACATCCAAGAAACATCCTCGACGGGTAGTCTGGACTTAGGCGTGTCAACGAGCTTTTGACACCCTAAAGCAAGCAATGTGTCCTGTCTTAAAGGCCCCTGATTTTTCCAAGAAGTTTATTGTCCAAACGGATGCATCAGAGCATGACATTGGGGCAGTGTTATCGCAACTCAATGAAGAGGGTCTGGACCAACCTGTTGTTTTCCTATCAAGGAGACTGCTCCCTCGGGAACAGAAGTGGAGTGCGATTGAACGGGAAGCTTTTGCGGTGGTATGGGCTTTGAAGAAGTTGCGACCATACCTGTTTGGCTCGCACTTCCTGGTTCAAACCGACCACCGGCCCCTTCGATGGTTGATGCAAATGAAGGGCGAGAATCCCAAGCTGTTAAGATGGTCCATCTCCCTACAGGGAATGGATTTCAAGGTGGAACATCGGCCTGGAGTGGACCACGCCAACGCAGACGGTCTCTCAAGGTACTTCCGTCTTAGTGATGAGAGCTCCCAAGGGGTTGGGTAGCTCTCCCCACTTTCAGCTGGGGGGACGCGTGTGAGACCTGTCAGCCTTTTGGGTGGTCCCTCCTAATTTTTATCCCCTTTCTGCCTTCTCATTTTTTTTGTTTTGTCCACTTCAAAAAAAAATTTTATGGTGTTGGCTTTAAAACTCTGGGCGCACCATCATTACTAATTAATGGTGAGGCGCAGGTGCTCCTCTAAAAGGGAGGATTGGTGCTCTGTCCTAAAATGGTGGCCTGTCAGAAATTACCTCAGAGCCTTGGGCCATAGGGTGACATGAGAGGTTCTGGAACCTTCTGGTCCACTCTAGTCACTTAGGCCCAGGCTATATATAGGGGGAGTGTGGGGCGGCCATTTTAGAAGAAGAGAGTGGTCATCTAGGAGCTGGCTGGAGTTCGGGCTGCGGAGTGTGTAGGCTGGCGCACTGCAGGGTTTGACCGCCTCTTGGGGCTGCTGCCCTTCACAGTTGACGCTACCACATCCTGCTGATTTGATCCCGCCGGTAACCAGTTCCTGGACCTGCTGTTCCTCCGTGACCTCACAGGAGTGGAGGTTCCAGATTGACCCCGGGGTTCTCCTAGGTCAGATTCTGAGGGAGACAGAAGTTCCCTAGAAGGTGGTGAGTGCTGACGCCCACAGCTGGAGGAGAAGCCTGAGTGAAGTAACCTCCACCCCCCCCTGAGAGCCTGGAGCGTTAGTCTGACAGGACTGCCCTCACGTAATCTCCGTGAGCCCAGGGCCCTCCTAGCTGAAGGGGCGTATTGACTGATATCGTCGTCTACTGTGATTTTCCTTTTGGTGCTGCTAGACGCTCGTTAATTCATTGCGGCAGCCTGGGGATTTCTCTTGTGTGTGAGGCTGTAAGAGGAGGGTGCTGGCCTCCGCTCCTGAAGCGAAGCGTTACTGGTGCAAGCTGGTCAGTGTGGCGGCCCGGGTTGGGTAGCGAAGCCGATCCGCGTTGTGAGGAAACTGACTGAAGTACGGGAGAGACGCTGGGCGGGGTCGCCTAGCAACCGAGGCCTCAGCCCCGTGCGTCACTCTCCCGCGTCCGTGCCCCGCCTCCGGCTTCTGCCGAGCAACGCTGTAAGCCCGTCCCCGCCATTGAGAGCCTCTGGGGGATTCCGATGGAGGCGAGGTTGTGGTGGTGGCATTCCCTCGCCCCCTTTTTTCTCTCCTCTTTGTGCGGGCGGTGGTCACCTTTTCACCAGCAACGAACCTCAGGTGAGAAGGGGTGGGAACATACCCACTGGGACCGAGTTGAGGAGAGAAGTGAAGCGGTCTCAGTTTGTATTCTTCTAGAAGGTCTATCGAGGTGGAATTAGACTTCACGAACAGAAGCATAGAAAGCTTCCGACAGCTCTGGGAGGGCATTGGACGGGGAGAGCCAGCTAACTAGGGGTGGATAATAATAATTACGATCTGTTCATTCCCGTGGTGATTCTTCAAGGGCCAGAACCTGTGATTAAACCTGTCCAATTACTGCTGGTTTATGGATAATGATCGCTGTTGACCATCTATTGTCCTGCCTAAGTGTGGTGCTAGCATTGGCTATTTGGTCTGCTCTCTTCAGCCCTTGTTTGGAACTGCAAATACTGAGGGTTCTCTCCCGGAGTGAACTTGTCTGAACTACCGTCCCAGAATTGTACAAGAAGAGGCTTTACTAAAATAACGCCAACCTCTTTTATTGTAGGTTATTATATCGAGTAAGAGGTTGATAAGTTGTGCCATTTCCCAGAACATGCACGTATGCTAGTGAATAATTGGCCAGAGAGACTTGAGGGTAAACATATGTAATTTACAACCTTGGGGCAATTCGTGTAATTATTTATGTATGAAATGGGGGATGCAAATAATCATCTAATGTTTAACCAAGACTATTAGTCTCTCGATTGGTAATGGTGTTTTACATGCGATACATTGACCTGTTTAATGACTATTGCTTGGTAATGCTTTGAACCAGATGAAACAGAATTGACTTTTCCTTACTTAAAGTTTATGCGAGGAAACTGCTTTGCTAGAGAAACCTGATTAATGTAATGTGCTGATAACTTCAAATATAAGGATCACAGGAAGATAAAGATTTGTTACTTTTTTAAAGATGGTGTAGTGTCATTTTTGAGTGGAGGTACGCTGGGGTGCTGAGAGAGTGTGACGCAAGTACAGCACAAAAGCCTTGGAGTTAGGCCTTCCCACTTGTGCTAAGCTACCCTAGGTGGACGGGTGTTCCCGGGTCCAACAGCGTGGACCCCAAAAGAGCGTTATCATTCTACATTCATTGGACAAATGAACACTGGGTGTACGATCAACTCTTCATTGGGTTCACCAGAACAAAGAAAGGAAAATCTGTGCAGAAAAGGACCATCTCAAGATGGCCAAGAAGCAACCCTCTGAGGGCTTGCATGCTCATTCCACCAGAGCCAATGCTGGGACCAGTGCGTTAGCTCATGGAGTTACTGTCCTGGACATCTGTTTGCTGCGATGTAGGCATTTTTGCACACGGTTACCAAGCACTACTTCCTGGACAGTCAGGTCCATCGTGATGGGCACTTTGACCATTCGGTCCTTCAGGACTTCCTCATCTAAATCTGTTCAAAGACCAACCTTCTGAAAGGAATTGCTTGGGTGTCTATTCTAAGGTAAAGAATATGTGGCTAGAACTCTCTAGCAGATGAACAACTTACCTTCAGTAATGCCTTATCTGGTAGAGACCATCTAGTCGCAAATTCCTTACCAACCTTCCCATCCTCCCTGCTCTGCTCTTGTAGGTCCTTAGTGTTTGCAACTGGCCCATCAGCATTCTGTCATGGCCCTGTGCCTCCAGTGCGTAGAGATAGTGCTCAAGATGTTCCTGAATCCAGTCTGAGGCCTAAGGAATATTCTAAGGTAGGGAATCTACAGCTAGATAGGGTCTCTACAAGATAAGGTGTTACTGAATGTGTAACTTGTGCTTTAGGTCTCAAGTGAACGTCACGTGGAAAGGCTGACAGTTATTTTACCAATATGTAAAGCTAGTTTAAAGCATAATTCAGTACTCTAAACACGGTGTGACCCGATTAATGTTGGGAGAGATGGGTGGATACATGAATAGATGGATGGGGAGTGGAAAATTAGATAATGCTGAGAAATTAAGCAGTGAAAGTGGGTGTAAAGCGCACTCAATTGAAACGATAATTGCCGCTTTTTAACTCGATATGTGTGCAGTGTTAGAATTATGTCTACCGGACATATATGTGAAAATGAATGTAAGTGGCCTAGCCCCTGAACAGGCAGCTAGGACTCTAACACGCAACAACAATGACAATTTTTATAAAGTACATTCAAATTTAATGAGAACTTTGTACAAATCAAGCTAGACAAAATAAGTTTTTCTTTGTGAACAGGTCTCCAATCATACATCTGATTACTATAATGAAACCCGTGGTCATACATTAGTTCTGATGAAACAAAACAATCAAAACATATTTTAAACAAACCAACCCAAATTAAGCAAGCCATCTCAGCAGAAAAGAAAATGAGGGTGGAGGACAGATAAAGAAATGTTGGATTTCAATTAATGGGTGGAGATGCAGAGATATTGGGAAAGAGTGAGCAGTAAGGTGACAGCAAGAGGGGAAACAGGATAGGCTTAGTGAGGTTCAGAGACAAAGGAAGGAGGATAGAGATGCATGGGAGACAGTAAAGAAGGCAAGAGACAGAAGTGGGGGTAAGTAAAAGAGATAGGAGATCAAGGATCAGCAAGATTACCAAATGTCTTTTTTCCTCAAATGTGAGAAGAGAGTTCACCAGCTGCACTGCCAATACTCAGAAATATTTATCCAATTCTTAGTTCACAAAAAGTTCATTTTACAAAGAAATGTGTATTCAGTGAACTTTTGCCTGATTCTGTTCCATTGAACCAATAACACCAGTGCACCTGAAAACAATCATTTGTAAAAGAAACACACTGAGAACTGCAACCGTTGTGCTACTGTGAGATTTAGTAATTCTAAAAGGCAAAGGTGAGCTAGCTATAAGCGGAGAATGGAAGAAACAGGAAGACAGACACTGAAAGAAAGATATATAGAGGAAATATTACTTAATGCATTAATTGTTAGAATTCGACAGAGCTAAATAAAGCTAGGAAGTGAGGGAGTAAGAGGAAATGGGCAGTGACGAAAAAGATCAACATGGACAGATGGAACAGAGACATAAATATAGAAATTGTGGGCAGCCTTATCAGCAATGGGATCAATAGGTAGGCAGTACTTGCAAAAATAAAGTCGTATTGGTGTCCCTCTGACTTCCCGCCTGACCTGTAAGCATACAAACGGTGAACAGGCAGTGTGATTTTTCGCATGTGAGTGCTGCGTGCTCCATGAAAAACATTCTGCCGACTTAGGGCGAACAAAGCAAACACAAGGAGGTGATGGACGGAGCGCTGAAACTGGGGTGGTGAAGTGAGCTAAAGAACGATGATGGATTCAACCCAGATCTGTGACTGGGGGTGAGTGTCTAAAAAGTTTCAGCGCTCTGTCCATCATCTCCTTGTGTTTGCTTAAATCACTTACTATCCACATGTAAACATTTTCAATGTAGGTGACCTTCTATAATGTAACTGGTGCTCATGTAAAGCGGTCCAAAACCTTTGGGTCGAGTTAGTGCACTCTCTGTAGTTTTTCAAATATAGCACAAAGAGGTCAAAAACAAAGCTTGAACATAAGGCTAATAGATACCCATTTACTGGCTGGTTTGTACAAAGTGAAACCAGAAAACATTAATAAATCATGCCTTTTCCACTTAAATTGTGTTATCGAAGGCAAAACATTTATTTCACCTAAACTCTTTTTTTAGGTCGAGCTGACGTTAGCATTCATGCGAAGCATGAATGCTGTCAGCTCGACAACTAATGTGATCCGTTTTTAGGAGAGTGGACACCAAAGTGTTACGAGCGTTTTCAGTGCCGGATTTCACCTCGGGAGCGCGCAGCATTGTCTGCAGTGGCAGTGTCAGTTTCGCTTTGGTATTACTTTCGTTTTTTCCGAGGCTGGCTGAGGGTAGCTTGAAATGAACAGGCTTGCTTTTTTTTTTTATTTCCCAGCCCCGAACCGAATCAGGTATCAGAGCGCTTCACACCCCCCACAGCCCCCACCCCCCCCCCTCTGCATGCGCACACACAGGCGAGCGCAGGCACACGGCAGACACTCGCTCACACACACCCCCCTCCCCCACAGTCACACACACACACTCCAGACACATACACACGCGCGTGACCCCCATCCCCACCACTTACCGGGCTCTTTTCGGCGTGTTCAGTGTCTCATCGCTCCACTTCTTCCTCGGCGGCGGCGGCTGTGGCGGCGGGCGGGACTTCCTGCTGGATTGCAGGCCCCGCCCCCGTCTCAGGCAAAAGTGCCTGACTTCCGTTTTTTTTGTAATGTTTCTCATTATGTTTCCTTTCTGTTCCTAATGTGAAGCGCTCTGACGCCTTCGGGTAAAGTCCGCGCTATATAAAAATGCATAAATAAAATAAATAAATAAATAAAAATCCCCCGGCTCGCGCGCAGCCCTTCTCCGGCTGCTGCTGTCTTCGCCCGTGGGCGCGCCCCCAAGTCACGTGACGGTCGCGCGCGGCCCGCTTCCTTCTGTGAATGGGAACCAGTAGTTCCCGTTATTGGAGGCAGGATAGAGGCTGTGCCGGGGTCTGTCGCAGGAGAAGGGGCTCTTCTTCTATCATGGGCAGCCACGGACAAACCCGCTCTGCCCCCGAGGCTGCCATGCACCTCCTCCTTTTCAGGTAAGACGGAGTTTACTGTGGCATGTTTGCACCATTGTGTGCGTGCGTTGTGTTGTGTTCCAGTTTAATATTTCCGTCTGGGTTTGTGTTAGCCATGTGCAGTAAGAAGAAATCCGTCACACACAGTTGTACCCTTGTTTAATATTACTATGGCATTTGCTCCATGTGCGCGGGCACCGTGCTTTGATTCAGCATGGCGCCCCCTTTCATCTTCACAAAACAGACGCTGCACTTTCAGCACAGCGCCGGTATTCTGTTGACAAAGCCAATAACTGCAAGGCTGGGCTGCAGACTTGCAGCTATTAGCTTTGTCAACAGTATAAGGGGCGCCCGCTTTATAATTATGACGGTAGGCACTGGCTAATACAATGTGATTTTGTTTTCTACAACTCAGTAGGTTTGTCCCATTTGTTGCCTCCTTACTCGCTCACACTCCTCCCTTCTTCTTTTGTTCCTGCTCCTTCAACATGCCTTCAGCTTCACACAGCAACCCTGCAAGCAGCAAAGTGTGTTGTGAGGAACACATGATGGGGGTGCTGGGTATTAAAAGACCAGATTGTGTTGCTTTTGTTAACTTTGTTTACACCGTGTGTAAGCTTGCTGTGTTTTCTAAGTTACTCAAAAGTAGATTTTGATTTGGGCGTCGTTTACATGTTGTTACAGCCAACCCTGCTTGCTCCACTTGCATTTTCATACCAGGTTTCTAATGCAATTAGGAAACTTAGTCAGGCGTTTTTTTAATATAATTAACACATTTCCAGACCAACTCTCGGTTATAAAACATCATTCTTTTCGCTGCCATGCTTTCTTCCCGTTTCGAATTATGGAGACGTGTAAAATGCACAGGAAGTGTACTTAATAACTGGTTTCCTACTTTGAACAAGTATTTGCAATGCAATTGGTCTTGCATTTACGTGAGTTCAAACTATTGGCTTTGTAAATGGCAATGCGTTTTATTTATGGTTCAAAAACCAAAACATAAATATAAGGCATTGTCATTTACAATGCCAGTAGCTCAAACTCGCGTAAATGCGAGACCTGTTGCATTGCAAATGCTTGTCTTCCTTATTGCGCATGAAAGCACTTTAAAATATGTGAGTCCAGAATACCAGTTAAACAAAACTATCACATTTAATAAGTTCTTATCAGTAGAGTGCTATAAAGTACTATATTAATGTCAAAGCTTCTACATGTTTAAGAAATACACTTTTTGGAATTTTGAAGAAAGGTTATCATATTTTACATGATGTTTGTTGTATGATTTAGATAGCAAATATGTTCAGAGCTCTGCTTGTGCATGGGCTCTTCCTGTTAATTTGTTGGCTCCCCCACCTCTATAACTATCCCCCCAATACCAGCCAGACAGTTCTGTGAAGAATGGAGATACACACCATACATTGCTGCTTATATGAAAACTCTAACATAGGCCTCTTTGCAGGTCCCACAAATTCATATACTCTGAACACCAATACTCTAGTTGTTTAAACAATAGTGAATCTTGGCAAATCACCTTAATTAATGCCCCATAAGGGTAATCATTTAAAGGAGAAATGTAATGTCGCCTATTCAGATAGATCTTTGATTCCAATTTACTCCTTCTCCGAATCTGTTAACCACTCCTCCGCAGATAGATAATGTTGGAAAACGAGGCATTAGTTGTGTGGCCTGCACTAGTAATGGGTCTACATTTGTCCTTCACTGGGAACCAAACACCTCCTTGTAGCGTTTGACTGTCAGAGGAATGGGTTGCAGAGCTGTCCAAGGCTTACTCAAGGGAGGTGGTGTGGGCTAGTAATCACCATTCGTCCTGTTCTTACCAGGGTCTAGGGTTCTTGTATGGTGAAGACCCTCATTCACATTAAGCATACGGTGCGGTATATCTTGATTCTCTGCTCTTTTAAGTCAGCAGTATCATTATTGGGTCTTTTATTACTTGAGTGGTTGGTTCTTCAAGTGATCTCCTTATCCTCCACCTGGAGGTAGACCGTCTGTTTTTTTGACAACTGTGAAAAGTAAGTGCGAAGGTGTATTCTGAAGAGTGAGATTAAAATTGCTTCCTGTCCTCAGTTAAATCATTTATTTGCCAAGGATGGGGCAAGATTTAAAAGGTGAATTGGTGGATGGGATCCTGGGCCCCTCAGGCACCTTCGCGGGGGTGTGGTCGCAACGGTCCTTCCCGACTTAACTTTGTTTCTGGGGGACAAGGGGTGGGATCCGGGGTCCCATGCCAGTTTTGCAGGGAACAGGAAGGCGCTCCCCGACTTCCACCACTTCTCTGGGGCCTCTTCATGGGGAGCGCAACTAAGCCCACCACTCTCCAGTGACTGTGACCTGCCCTGCACTGCATTATGCGCACTCGTGAATATCTGAGCAGCGGCTCCCTCGCTGCTATTGGGGAGCTGCGTTGGAGCACTTGTCGCTAAGCGGCTTTGCGCTGCGACTCATGTTTTTTCTCGTGGAGCCCGGTCCCACCCGGGCACCCCAATGGCCTTTCACATCATTTGAGAGCAACTCAGCTAGCCCACCCTTAGCTGCTTTGCTAGCTCCCCGCCTGGCAGCACTCTCGGGTGATGACACGGGAACCAGCCCTTTATTCTGGTCTGCCCGCTCCTGCAAGCAGCGGCGGCCACTGCGGCCGGCCTGGCGGTGATGTGGGGGAGTGTGACAGCACTCCCTCCTCCTCTCTCTCATTGCAGGGGAGTGCAACAGTACTCCTCCCTCCTCTCTTCGGCCGTCGGGGGCCCATGGATTGGGTCCCCACTAAGATTCACGGGGGAGCGCTACGGCGCTCCCCGACTTCCTCTTCATCGTGTCCCAGGGATGGGATCCTGGGCCGCTAAGGCACCTTCACAGGGGAGTGCGACGGCCTGACCCACGTGTCCACATGTAACCAGTGCGGTGCCCCTTACCCTGGCTGCATCACAGCAGCCTTTTCTCACAAGGTGGACACCGGTGGGAAACACATGCAGTCCATTTTATCATGAGTTTACTGTGGGTAAATCCCAGCATGAGGCTCTCCCACCATAAAAGATAAAAAATCAGGTGAAAAAAAACGGAAAAATCCGGGCACCTCAGATGGTCAGAAACACCTTCTCACACATAAGATCACAGAGGGAACAACCTTCTGCCACAACCAGTGCAGTAAATAGGATTTAGAAAAGAAAATACCCACACAATAAAGGGACCACAGGAAATGGACTTGAGAACATAAAAAATAGCAACACAATTCAAGGACCTGCACAGCAAATCAGTAATGCCAGTATACCACAAACTATAAAAAATGCACGTCTATGTCACACACTTCCTCATCCACAATACCGCCAAGTGCAGCATCCCTTCAACAATAACCGCATGTCTGTGGTCATGATACACAACAATGAATTCCCACAGTGCCTCAAAGCAAAGCCAGCACACTTCCAATGACACACCTTTTGGTGTATTGTGATATCTCCGTGGATAAGCACTTTAATGCCCCACAGAGTAGCAAGCGCTATACAAATGATACAATACAATACAGAATATCACTCTCACATAATTTTGTTTCTTTCTAGGTTTACATCATCGCAGCCTCATTAAGCCTTCTTCTACTATTTTCCTAAATCCCTGCATGAATATAGCCCTTCATTTAAAACGAACAATTCTTCATCTCTTCTCTATATGGAATGACCTTCCCCTTGCCTTCCCTTTTCTGCTTGCCTTCTTCCTCAGAGTATAGCCTACTTTAATTTGCATGATTGTCCGCCTTATTCATTACTATTGTATACCTTCAAATTGTCCATGCTTTATTTCAAATACCACAACTTCTGCTTCTTTGGAACTATGCCCCTTCAACCTAAATTCCATCTAGTTTATTTATCCTACCAAACATCTGCATTAACTCACATAGCACTCATTGCAACGCAATTATAAACAGATTGGTTTGAATTGCCGAAATTAAGCACAATTCTTTCATAGCGAGTGTGGTGCTGGCATGTGATCGCTAAGATATGGGTTAAGTTTGGGTAAATACTAGTGGGTCTCAAAGGAAATAAACGCATTAGGAAGCCAGGGGTCGTAGCGGCGACCTCTTGCGAATCGGCGATTCTCTAAATGAGGATGATGGCTGGCCACGTGGGAGTTCCTTCTAGGCAGGTCTGTGTGATCTCAGGCCTCTGCTTGGTACCTTCCTTCTGTAGGAGGGGTTTGTTTAGGGTTTCTTTTCAGAGCGAGTGGTAGTTTAGTCGTTGGCAGGCAGCCCGCGAGGAAGGTTTATCCTGCGCGTGGTGCTGGTGATTAAATCCTGGTGAGAACCAACAGGTCTGGAGTAGGGGAGCGAACTGCTTTTTCTTGGCAGTCTGTGTTGAGAGACCCAGGTGAGAGTATGCAGGTCTCATGGAGAGGAAATAGTTCAGATAGTGAATTCAATTTACCGGCAAATTAATCCTGCAGACGCTTCTAGTTCGTATGTTGAGAAATGAATGCTTTGTTAGTAGCAGGAAAAAGACCCCCCTTTTAATCTAGCGAGGGATGAGCTATTTCTCCCTCGAGAATGTTTTTGATTGTTTGGAAAATTAGCTCATTATTAGTTGCCTTCAGTTACTTTAATTGGATATGAACTCTGCCGACCTTTGACATATTGAGCGATAAAACCTTCCCTTCTATTCTCCTATAAAGTGCCAAATGCCCCATAGTCCCGGCGCTCGGGCACTGTAGTAAGCCCTTACACCCACACTAGACACAGTATTAGCTATTCTGGGCGGGGCCATGAGCCGTCTGTAGTGTCTTGATAGCTGCCAAGGTTTCAGATTGCTATGTGTGACATTTTCATAATTTCAGTGTAATATGAGTGACATTTCAACAACTATCAGTGACACTTTTTCGCAAGCAAAATTAAGCAATGAAGACGAGGGAAACATTTAAATATTAGACATTACACTCATTTGAGCAATGAGAAACTCTTAAGAAGATCTTAAAACTTCTCTAAAGTACCAGAAATGGAAAGGCACTAACCGGAGCCAGCCTGTGTAATTGCAGTTCTAATAGAAGGCAGGCACCGCTGATGCTCAGAAGATTCTCATTGTTCTGATCATGCATGACTGTGCTAGCCTAAAAAGCAAGTTTTATAGCATTGCGTAGTAAGTGCAACTAAAGGTTATACCGTCACTCAGTCTCACAGCAGGCTGGGTCACGGCAATGTCCTTCAAAGGCTGCTCCACTCACCTGGAATGGACACAAGACACTGCCGGCAGCTCAGCACGTGCTCTTGCAACACACATGGAGGGCAAGAGAAGGGTTCAGTGCTTGCAGCCCCGATTCTGGGTGGTGGTGAAATGCTCTGGGAGGGGAGACTCCTGATGCTAGAGTTGCCACCTGGCTAGTTTTCTCCCAGCACCAACAGTATTTTTATGTCTTGGTTAGTACAATAACAAGCCAAATCGTTAAAAGAAGGTATTTTTTATCAATTATCCTTACATTCTTCATACAGTAAATATAAATAGAATGCAGTTTTTAATGTGTTCTAAGCTACTTTAACAATTTGTGGTTAATAATGAAAGGAGACAAAGGCAAAACGTGATGTTACAAAAAAATATATGGTTTGGTTTAAAATCTTATTTAGTATCATAACCCAGACCTGTCAGACTCTCAAAACAACAGCAACTGGTAAGTATTTTTTCCATGGAAAAGAGGCAATCCTAGCTGAGGCGAGACCACTGAAAATACAGTAAAGTCCTATTGGGTATACTCGAGCCTGCCCTGGCGGAGGAGAGGCCAGTTGAGCTGTCTTCCTGTGCCATAAGCCGGCAAGTGAGATGAGGAGGGGCAGTGGTGAAATTAAAGAGGAGCAATTTGAGTGCAGTTTTTGCAAATTTAGTGGTAAATTAACTTTGAAGGGTTCTTCGGAGCATTCTCTTCTCTGACTGCTTCCGACGTGGCACTTTCAGACACATTTAGTGCGCTTTGGATGAGTGAACTTTAAATCATTTGTATGACATTTGGTGTGATTTAGAGACAACAGGTCAGCTGACTCGCAGATTCGAGTGCCGCCGCAGGCAGCACTGACCAGCATTGGGCAAGCCTCACAGAAGAGTCTCTGAGTAGTCGGGCTGGCTGAGGCCCACGTTAGTGACAGAGCCAGCAAGATTGTTGAGGCATGAGTGCATTAAAAGGAGCATGCCCTGCCAATAAACGATATCCTCCAAATGAAACCCCAGGTCTCGGGTTTAAGGAACTAGTCAAAGGAAAAGGCTTCCAATCATTATTATCAGAAATTTCCTTCAGGAAAGAAAAATTTCTTTCTTGAGTCCCCTCACTCACCAGGGTTTTCCCACAGTGACATGCTTCATCATTGGGGCCATCCCAGTTCTCTACGAACTGGGGCGTGCTGCGACTTGCGGAAAACTACGTGGGAGCGCTTTTAGTGGAAGACTATGTGTGTTGTACATTGTGGTGGAGTGGGTTAAGGTGATTAAAAATACCTTGCTAGTGGGCTAAAAGACTTTATTATTGCTCCTAGGTTGGTATATCTAAAAGGGGGTGTTACACTGAGTTAGTGTCCATCCGCTTCTCGTGCTGTGATTGAGGTACTATTTCTTCTTTTTTGAACATTTATATTAGCGCAAACTTTTTATATTACACTTTTAATTGTGTACTTTCTGATGGATACATCTGCCTATGGATTCCTCATCTTTGAATTACCCCCATGAGTAGCATTCAACGGAAACTTTTCTTCACAGCTATCCCACGTTGACGAGGACATCACATAGGAACGGCTCCGCATGAGACTCCTCACAATGTCATTGGAGCCATAAGAAAACCTCTTCGGGGTGCTTTAGTCAGTTCTCTTTTTTCTGTGCCGTAGATGTGTAATGCTTTTTTTCTCAGGGCTGTCCATTTCTGGGAGTTTCCTTCTTGCAAGTCTCCGGGTATTTGTAGCACCGACCTTGGTTACACAGAAGAAGTTCGGATTTAAGCCATGCAGGGAATGTGGAGTTTATATGTCTATTACTGAGCCTCATGATGACTGGTTGTGGTGTTTGTCGTAGGACCACGATGTCGAGGAGTGTTTGTCATGCAGGCGCATGAACCCCAAGGCGTTGAAGGAAAGGGAAGCCAAACTGTTCATGGCAAAGGTAAAAAAAAGGAGAGGTCGAAGGAAGGCGAGTTTTCTGTCCAAGTTGCCGACTCCGCATACCTCTAAGTCGTGGAGGAAGCATAAAAAGAAGCGCTCCCATGGATCTCGACGTCAGTCGTCAAAGCATGAAACGCCAAAGTCTCATCATCACAAGGCTGAAGTCTCTCCTTCTCCTGATGTGACTCCAGCCCCGTCTCCGAGAGCGGTGTCTTCACCGCCGCTGAGAAAAACAACGCCTCCGCTGCCGGCTACTCCACCTCTGGCTCCAGGGTCTCCGGAGCCGATTGTCTTGCCTCCTCGAGCGATCTCAGAACCCGCAGCACCGGATCCAGTGGTTCCTGCCTTTCTTACTCCGGGTACAGATCGTCTCATTTCCTCAATGCAATGTTTGGCTTGTTTTGCCAGAGCGGCTAACCCTTCTGGTGCGCCGGTTGGCCCCATGAGTCCGCTTGCATACTCCCTGGTAGGCTTGCCACCTCACTTCCCTCAGGTACCTCTAATGCCTTTCATGCCAATGGCTCCAGGGAATTTGCCTCTCTCTACGCCGAGATTCTTCACGCCAGTGCAATTCTTGGCGGGGGGGGGGGTGGGAGGAGTACTGCTAGATGGATCTTCTCCATCGTCCACTATCCCCGTGTACATTCCTTCAACACCAATTCGGAAGTCGTTGGTGCTGTGTCCTGTGCAGCCGATGCCAATCCAGAGTATGAGGACTAGGAGGGAAGCACAGAGGTTAATCGAGGAGGAAAAGTATCAAGATCAACATGAGGAGGCTGATGAGGATGAGATTGTTTACCCTGAACAAGAATTTGTGGACCTACAGGAGGGTACTGGCCTAGATACATCTCCTAAATGGGAACTCTCCTCCCCAAAAGGCCTTCCAATGCATGAGGTTACTTCGTATCACCCTGTGATTAGGAAGGCAGTGGAATTATTAGATTTGACTTTGCCCACAGCAGAGCTGACGGCTAATATTTTAACAGAAGTGCTTCATTCCCTGTATTCTGTCTCTGAACCTTTGCTTCCTATCAATGAGGCTTTGACGAAGCCTATCCTGGAGGTGTGGCAGAAACCGATGACTGCTCCTGCGGTATCCAGATCTGTAGCAAGAAGGTATAAGGTGGCTCCGGGGGGGATCCTGCCTTCCTATTCACCCATCCGTCACCGGAAAGTCTAATGGTCCAAGTGTGTGCTCCTCTAAGCAGTCTGTAAGATCGTTCCCATCTACACCAGCAGATGGGGAATCCAAACCTATGCAACAGTCTGCAAAGAAGGTGTTCTATTTGGGTAGTATGGCTCTCAAGGCGACTAATGCTACTTGCCTGCTGGGTCACTATATCCATGCTCTGATGGAGTCTGCAAGAGAGGTGCTCCAGAAGCTTCTGGAGGACGTTGAGGGCCATTTTTCTGAGGTGCTTTCTAATGCTCAAGCAGCGGCATGTCAGGTGATATAATCGGGTCTGGACACTACTGACTCTGTTGACAGGGCAATTGGTTCTTCTGTTGTGATGAAGAGGCACAATTACCTGCAGGGGTCAGGGTTCTCACTGGATGTCCAAGCAATCCTGTTAGACTTTCCTTTGGACGGTTCACATCTATTTGGGGCTAAAGCAGACTGTGCTACAGAGCTTCAAAGACGGCAGAGCTACAGCAAGATCGTTGGGTCTCCAGTCTTAATCTAGGGCAGGGGTCTTCAAACTGTGGGGCGCGACCCCCAGGGGGGGCGTGGAGTGATGCAAAGGGGGTCGCGCATTCCCTGTCACATTTCTGCTCAGGCCCAAGGGCTTCAAACCCCCTCTTCCCCCGTCCTGTGTCTCAGCCCGGGCTGCTGCAGTGCAACTTGAGCTGCTGGGACCTCAGCTGGTCAGTGTCTGGAGTCTTATCTCCGGCAGGCCTGTCAGAGTTTTTCACAGGTCTTTAAAGACCATTTACATATTTACATGCCTTTGTAAACTGGTCACTGAGGTTAGTTTTTTTTCTGGTTCCTGTACCCCCTGGGTCCCCACTGCCTATTCCTTACATTTGTAATTTACATTTACTGCTGTAGTGTGAGAATGCATTTCATGAAAAGGAATATAAAGTAGGGTTGACAAAAGTAAAATGACTGCATGTGTTGTTTAAAGAGCCTGCAGAGACCTCCTCTTGACACTAAATAGATTTATAAATAAAAAAGTATGTATTCATTCATTATTTGACTTTTCTGTCTTTGTTCTCTTTAATTATCAGTCATGGATCATTGAGGCAGTCCTAGAACACAATTAAAAGTGCTTTCTATTTATATTTGCTGTGTATGAACATATATGTGCTTAAAATACAGCTTTAGGTGACAGCTTATTTTTGTACCAAGTGGGCCAGCAAAATAATCTGCTCGCAACCCTAACCATAGGACTGGAACTTTGTTACAGGATCAGCACATTATTTATTTCCTCCACCCTCAATCCCCGGTTAATGCAATAATAGCAATAGTTTAACTTAGATCTTAAACCCTACGCCGCCGTCAATAACATGCTGAGTTACTTCAAGTGTCTAGGAATGCATCCTGCATTCAGACAACTCACTTCTCATTCACGCCCTTCACTTTCAGGCTCACCCTGAACTCATAGCGATCACAATGCACTCACACTGATCACCATGCACTCACGCCATTCACCTGCTCACTCTGCAATCACAGTGATTACTCTGCACTCACAATGCACTTGCGCTGTTCACCCTATACCTCACCCTCAGTCACACAAGCACACTACTCATCCTGCACTAATGTGACACTTCACTCACCTGTCCCCCTCACTGATGAATATACAACTCACTCAAACAAGCCCAGCAGTAATCATACATTCATTCGTCCCATTCTGAACTTGCATCCGCACCCAAATTCGTACGGCCACCTCACTCACCCTGCAGTCACTCCTCTCACCCTACTCTCACTGTTGCATCGCTCACTGTGCACTCACATGGGCACCCTAGTCACCCACACAGTACAGATGGTTAATGTGCCTGCTACAAAGAATATGTACCATGCAGATCACAGAAATGAGTGTGAGTAAACTATGAGTAGCGCTATAAAAAAAATGAAATGTTTGTCAGAAAGGTGCTATAGAGAAGAGGTGCATTGTTGGTGAGTGGTAGTGAGGGAATTCATGGAGAAGGAGGAAACGGGGGTGGAGCACCAAAAAAAGACTGTTTCACCGTGTGCAACCAGTATTAGGGCCAGCCCTGGCTGGGAGTGTTAGCCCCCCCACCCCCCAAGTTCTGGTCTAGTGGCTCCCCTGCTTCTGCCAATTATTATTATTTACATTTGTAGTGCGGTACTGTTACCAAAAGATATCCTGGGGCTAATAACCATCTGCTGCCTGAAGGCAAATGAGAAACACACAGAAGGAGAAGGAGAACCAGCCAAATGGGGTAACCTACAGAGCCTAGGGGCCAAAATTCAAGATGGCAGAATCAAGTGCCCACCTGGAAGAGCTCTGGGCACCTCCCTAGGGAGGAACTGGACGGGGGTGGACACTCCATTGTCCTTTGTGTAATTTCGCACCAGAGCGTGAGCCAAGGGCTTCTGAACTAGGCATAATTGGTTGAAGCAAGGAGGGCACCAATTGTGCCCTTCAGTGCATTCTGGTGGCTCTTTGAAGCCCTACCCAATTATAAAGGAGAGGTGGTCAAGCCTCTCCTTCGCAGGAAATCCTTTGTTCAGCTTCCCCTGCCCTGTTCAGCAGGGAGGCAGAACAGTGTCTGGGGTCGGCAGAAGAACAAGGTGGCAGGCAGACCCTGTAAGGCTACACCAGTAGGTATTGGGTTGTCCTCTAAAGAGCCCCCACTATACATGGCATCATGCAACTAACACTGGAATCGGTGTAGTTGCACAATTCCAACATGCTGGATACTAAACATGACCAGGTTCGGAGCAGTCAATATGTAGTTGGACATCTCGACTTGCCAGTGTCCACTAAATACCTTAAAATGGCTGCTTTGCACTTACAAACCCAAGATAATGGAGTCTGGGGTTTGAGGGGGACCTTTGCTTGTGCAGGGGTACCCACACACTTAAAACCATGCATACATGCCCTTAGACTGAAGGGCCCACCTTAGGTGTAACATATAGGCATAAAGTGCATTGACCGGGATATACGGAAAACTTGTATCTAAAGTGAAAGGTGCTTGCACCATTTCATGCAGACTGCGATAGCAGCTCTGCAGACACAGTTTGCATGGGCTCACATGGGTGGCACAATACATGCTGCAGCCTATGGGAGACTCCTGGTGGACCAATGCCCTGGATACCTCTGTACTATATACTAGGGACTTACAGTGGTACCTAAGTATGCCAATTGTGCAGTGTAGTAAGTACTTACCAGCACATTTAGACGAGAAAGCACTGCCACTGGCGTCCTGTTTAACAGGATCCCAGTGAACTACAGTCAAAACACACTGGCACCAAGCAAAAAGTGGGGTTATCTATGCCAGAAAGATCCTACTTTCCCACAGAGGCCTCCATCCTATTCCAGACCCATGCCCTCTCAACGACTACCTGAAAAAGAAAAAAGTTAAAAATGCTCACTCTGGCTAAGGTTCTGTGTGCTTTGGGTCCTGTAGACTGGTTAGTAGCTCTGGATTTGCAGTACACATATTTCCATATTCCTATCCTGCCAATCCACAGATGTTGCCTGCGGTTCATGGTGTGGTCAAGAGTTTTTCTAGTTTGCTCTGTTCCCTTTCAGACTTACTAATGCTCCCTTGGGTGTGCACAAAAGTGATGGTTTGCAGCTCACCTATGGAGTTTAGGGATTCCAGTCTTCCTCAACTACTGGCTGTTAAACTCACGCTCCCACCTTCAGACTACAGCAGACTTCTGCATTTGCTGGGGTTCTGTATCAGTGTGCCGAAGTCGCATCCTACTGCCTCTCTGATGCTCCCTTTCTGTGGAGCCGTTCTGGACATAGTACAATTCCGCACCTATCCTCGAGAGCGACAAGTCCAGGATATTCAGGCTCTGATTCCGATGCTTCAGCCTCCATTCGGGATTTGGGTGAGACTAACTGAGCTGCTGGGCCTCATGATCTCCTGCATCTTTCTGGTAAATCATGTCCATTGGCATGTGAAGGCTCTGCAGTGGGACCTGAAATTCCAGCAGATTCAGCATCAGGGAAATCTCTCCGATCTGGTCCAGATGAAATGAAATTTAATTTGTAAAGCGCATGGCTGCCCGAAAGCGTCCCAGCGCTAACAGCAAAGAACAAAGAGCAAACTGAAGAGGGTACCGTTACTTAGGGGTCATTGGGAAAAAGAAATGTTTTAAGAGACTTTCGAAATTTGAGATGACAGGGTTCCGTTCGCATCCAGCCAGGGAGGGCATTCCACAGCTTTGCCGCATTTACCGAGAAACGGCGTCCCCCAGTGCGCACCTTCCTAACTCTGGGAACCTTGGCCAGATTTCCAAGGTCAGACCGGAGAGCCCAAGAAGACTTATAGGGGCAGATCAAACTCCTGAGAATCGGGGGTCCTTTACCCTGGAGAACCTTATGGGTAATACATAGCGATTTGAAGGTGATTCTTTTGCTTATTGGCAGCCAGTGAAGTGCTCTCAGGATCGGTCTAGCCGAAGATCTTCTTGAGGCGCCAGTGAGCAGCCTAGCTGCTGCGTTCTGAACCCGTTGGAGGGTATTGATGGTTGCTTCAGGAGCTGCTAAGAACAGGGCGTTGCTATAATCCAGTCTGGATAGTATTAGCCCCTGGATTAGTAATTTCCTGGAATGGGGAGGCAGGAGTGGGAGAACTTTCTGCACCGATCGGAGTAGGCCAAAACATATGCCTGCGGTTTTCTGTGCTTGCGTCCTATAGGTCAGGTCGGGCTCAAACCACACCCCTAAGCTTTTAATTTTATCTTTAGGTGCGGGCAACTCACCTAAACAGGGGGGCCAGATGGATTTGGGGAGAGATGTAAAACGGTGGCCCAGAAGCATAATCTCTGTTTTTGCTCCATTCAGTTTGAGCCGCGAACTGGTCATCCGGGAATATATTCCGGCAAGGCAGGCAGAAAGATTATCCCAACATCCCTCTTGTTGGGTTAGCGAGACGACTTGTTGGGTGTCGTCCGCATAGGTGACTATTTTAATCCCAAAAGGAGCAACCACCTCCTCCAGTGGGGCCATATATACGTTGAAAAGAGTAGGGCTCAGAGAAGAGCCCTGAGGGACTCCACACTGGAGGGGGGTAGATTTGGACAGGGCACTGCCTTCCCAGATCTGAAAAGTTCAATCATTCAGAAAAGATGTAAGCCATTGCAAGGCCCTGCCTGCTATGCCCAGTCTCGCGAGGTGGTGTATTAAGATTTCATGGTCCACCGTATCAAATGCTGCACTTAGATCCAGGAGGATCACAACAGCGGATCTTCCTGAATCCAAGATACACCTTGCTTCTTCCGCAACCACTTTCATGGCTGTATCAGTGCCCTGCCCCGGGCGAAAGCCCGTTTGGGAATTACGCAGCAGCTTATTGTTTTCCAGAAACCCGGAGAGCTGCTGATTAACCATTTTTTCGGCAATTTTGCCAAGGCCTGGTAGCAGCGAGATCGGGCGGAAGTTGGCCAGGTCAGAAGAATCAAGCCCCGGCTTTTTTAGAAGGGTTTTGACCATGGCCTGTTTCCAACTAGGTGGAACGACCCCGCAGGTGAGTGAGGCGTTTAGAAGCTCAGGTGCTAAAGGGGCAATGGTATCTGCAATCCGCTTAAGAATATACATGGGTGCGGGATCAGACGGGGAGCCGCTCTTCATGGATGATAGAACTTTACAGAAGTCTTCCCTGGAAATACAGGTGAAGGAGTCCAGCGAGGGACTGGAAGTAGGCGCCAGGTGAGTGTCAACATCAGGAATTGTAGCATTATATGGTAGACTTTCAAGGATTCTTTGTATTTTAGTGTCAAAGAAATCCGCTAGCTGGTTGCATCTTACTTCTGTGCATTCCTGGGTGCTTAATGGAGAGGGTACCTTAAGGAGTTGTTTAACTATTTTAAAAGTTTCCCTAGATGAATTGGATGACAATTTGATTTTATTTTCAAAGAATGCCACCTGGGCCTTTTTCAGAGAAATTTTGTAAAGTCTCAGGGCAGAACGATAGGCTGCTTTGTTATTAACGGCCCAGTCTTTCCTCCATCTGCGTTCAAGTTTTTTACATGTTTTCCCAAGATTTCTGAGCTCTGTAGTGTACCACGGTGATTTAAATATACTACTTTTCTTTGTTACCTTTTTAAGGGGTAATACCGCATCCAGGGAGTTGTTCAACCAGTTACGAAAGCTTATATGTCGGACGGAAATTCAAAAGAAAAGGCCTGCAGTGGTGGCTGGTAAACCAAACCAAGATTGGGTTAGTAGCAGACCCCTCTATCTCCCCAACCCAGAACTCTCAGTGGTTAAGATGTGTAATTTCTTCATTTCTGGGTTGGTCGAGATCAGAGGACTCGGGTCCCCTGGTGGAGTCTCAGCTCCACATCAACATAACTGGAGTGAAAGTCTTCCTCGGATCAATCAATGGAAGGCTGGTTCAGATGTTCATGGACACCACCACCGCCATGTAGTACTGCAAAAAACAGGGCAGAGTGGGGTGCTGGACCTTGTGCCAAGAAGTTCTACACCTCTGGACATGGCTGAAACTTCAGGTCATTTTCTTGATGTTACAGCACCTGGTGAGATCCCTAAATACCAGTGGGGACTAATTCAACTGGGGATGCCTTGTGGATCACAAATTATGTATTTACCCGAGGTGTTCCAAGGCCTCTTCAACAAAAGTGGTGAACCTTAGTTAGATCTCTTCTCCACTGGTAAAAACACACAATGTCAGCACTTCTGCACGTTGGAGTTCCAAAAGCGACAGACACCCTCTTGGAGACTCATTTTGTCTCGGGTACAGAACGGGACTCCTGTACACCTTCCCTCCGATACCACTCCTGCCACAAGTTCTGAAGAAGACTAGGACTGACTGGACCCAAGTCATCTTAATGGCTCTACATTGGGCACAGAGTATGGTATCTGGAACTCCTGCGCATGAGTCGTGGTTCTCCGATCACGCTGCTTGTTTGTGAGGATTTCCTCTCACAGCCACAGGGCAGGGTTCTGCACCTGAACCTGCGCACTCTCCACCTGCATGGGTGGAGATTGAGCGGTGACAGCTGAGAGTATTCGTTCTGCCTCCCGAAGTGTGTGATGTCATCTTGGCAGGCAGGCATCCCTTGACATAGACTGTGTGCACGTAGATGAGACCAATTTGTGGCTTGGTGTACTGTGAGATTTATTGATCCTCTGTCTGCACCCTTGTCCTAGATCCTTTTGTTTGCGTTGCCCTCGCCCTTTAGGGCCTTTTTTTGGGAAAAGTTAAAGGTATCTTTCGTCCATCTTTTTATTTTTGTGGCTGCCGGATCAGCCTTCCTTGTTCAAGTCACCCTAAATGCCTTCAACATTCGTTTTCCCCTAATCCTTTTATTGAGCCCCAGTGGGACCTGCGTCCTCTAAGACTGCCTACCACGAAAACAGTCTTCTTGATGACCATTTAATCGACTAAGAGGGTTAGCAAACTACAGGCGCTGCACACAACTTTTTTCCAGAGAAACTGTCCCTTTGCACTCGTGTTTCCTTTCTGCCAAAAGTGGTGGTACTCCTCCCAATGGTCAGAACATCACACTGCTAATCTTCTTTGCGCTATGAAGGAAAAGGAGAGACTTCACCGTCTGGATCCAAAAAGTGTGTTATTATTCTTCATTAACCACAGAGAAGTTATGCGTGTGGACGATCAACTCTTTGTTGGGTTTTCTAGGGTTAAAAAAGGGAGCGCAGTGCAGAGTATAACCATGTTCATAAGGATTATACTTTGCATCAAGATCTGCAGCGCATTGGCTAAGCAACAACCCCCTGAAGGCATGCAGGTTCATTCTACCAGAGCTAAGGCTGCGACCACTGCATTAGATCGCTGAGTCACCGTTCTGGATATCCATCAGGCAGCCACCTGAGCATCACTGTACATGTTTACCAAGCACTACTGCCTAGACAGTTGGGTCGAGCGTGATACCATTTCACCAGTTTGGTCCTCCAGGACTTTCTAGTTTAAACAGTACGCAGAACCTCCTCCAGGGAGGTTTTGCTTGGGTATTTAGTCTAAGGTAAGGAATCTGCATCTAGAAGTCTGTCTGATGAACAAGTTACTTACCTTCGTTAATGCCTGCTCTATATAGCCTCAGATTCCTTACTTACCCAATCATCCTCCCATCTCGGCAAACTGGGTTCCTTCTAAAGAGGTCCTTGAGGATATAACTTTGGCATACTGGTCACATTACCTCAATATGGCTCTGTTCTTCTGGTGTGGAAAGTAGTCACGAAACTGAGGTCAGCGCGCTAGGGTTCTGCCTATATAGGCACTGGGCATGTCACTTAAGGCTTAGACGACACCTGCATGGAACCACTCAGGGCGACCTACCAGCATGTAAAGAGGACTACTCAGAAAAAATTTAGGAACCAGTCTGACGCCTGGGGAATATCCTAAGGTAAGGAATCAGTGGCTAGATGGAGTGTTTAGCAGATAAGGCATTACCGAAGGTAATGACTTGTTTTTAGTGAACTCCTTAAAAGTTTTATTCTATTTCTCGAGAACTAACTTGGCCTTGGGGAGTTGTTCTGTTTCAAGCAGTAGTTTTTCCAATTCACATATTTCTTTTAATTCTCTCATGCTGTGTTCTAGAGCCTTCTCTATCCCCATTACCATCTAGTCCCTTAAACATGTAGGGGCAATGTGGCTAAATCCATCTCTAAATTTCTTGTCTTCTCTAAAAATACACAGGACATTATGAACCCGTAAGCCAAGGCGATTAATGACTTTAAAATACTCACTAAGCATTTGTGCATGTACCTCTGTTATAACTTGCTTCTTTTTGTACTTTTCTAGTTTCTCAAAAGTAGCCCAATTGGTATCTTCGCTGGGTGTTTTTTGAATGGGTAGAGGAGAGAGCCACTGTATAAGTTTTGTTATATATTCTTCTGTGTAGGTCAGGCCTCTCTATCTGATATACTATTCTTAGAGGGTCAGAAAGTAGTGAGAAACGTACAGCAGGAACAGCTGGGTTCCACTAACTCCCAGATGTAGATCAATGAGCATATAATATATACAATATGTTGCTGCTTGATCTCTCGGCTGCATTCGACACGGTCACCCATGATATCCTGGTTGACCGTGTCAGTGAGGCAGGCTGCCAGGGTCCAGCTCTCAGCTGGATAACGTCCTTCCTAAAAAACCGCACCCAGGCAGTCCGCATCGGACATTTCACTGCCCCCAAACTAAAAAATACGTGTGGGGTCCCACAGGGCTCTTCCCTCTCCCCCCACCTCTTTAACCTTTACCTCCTCCCACTAATAAGATCCTTGAAAGAAAGAAGTGTGGACATTTTTAACTACGCAGACAACCTCCAACTTATGTTCAAGATTGACAACACACCCCAGTCAATCTCTGACTTCCAATCCTCCATGACATTCATTTGCCAATGGATGGACGATAACCATCTAAAGCTGAATCCCAGCAAAACAGAACTGATACTGACGGGCGATGCACACAGACATTGGGACCCACATTACTGGCCAAATAACCTGGGCTCCCCTCCTATTCCCACCACCTCAGTAAAAAGTCTAGGGGTCACCATTGGCAATCTCGAGCTGCACTGGTCCAGGTTGTGATTGCCCTGGTCCTATCTCGACTTGATTACGCAAACGCCATGTTCCTGGGACTCCCACTTGACTTCGCTAGGCGGCTTCAACTGGTACAAATCCGAGCAGCACGGATAATATTTAAACAACCCAGATGGCAACATGCTTCCCCTCCCCTTATGAAACTGCACTGGCTTCCCATTCTCCAGTGCCTTTAAAGTTGGCTGCCTGGTGTACAAATCCCTAAATGGCCGCAGCCTCAAATTCATTGATAACCGCATCTCCCGCTACATTCCCACACGCAACCTTCGCTCAGCCCAACTTCACCTCCTTACGGTGCCGACTTTCAAGCTGAAGCGCCAAGGGGGATGCAGGTTTGCGACCCTGGCCCCTCGACTATGGAATTCCAAACCCCTGCTTCTTTTTCATCTTTGGGACGCTGCCTTTGACTGCCCGAGTTGAACCTTAGCTGGGGAGTGCCCTGTCTTCTGCATTACAACTTGCCGCACCCGCTGCGCGGGTGCCGCTTCGTCGGATTTATCCACCGGGTCTTTCAACTTACCGGGGCTGGAGGCGCCGTGGACACCGTGACAGGTCGGAAAGCGGCGTTGCAGGGACTCGATCACCCAGGAGTCCCTGCCTGACCGGCATCACCTGGTCCGCGCTCCCTGTCTGCCCCGCCCACAGGACGCTACGAGCTTCAAAAACCCCTGCTTCTTTTTCATCTGTGGGACGCTGCGTTTGACTGCACGAGTTGAACCTTTGCTGGGGAGTGCCCTGTCTTCTGCATTACAACTCGCCGCACCCGCTGCGCGGGTGCCGCTTCGTCGGATTTAACCGCCGGGTCTTTGAACTTACCGGGGCTGGAGGCGCCGTGGACACCGTGACAGGTCGGAAAGTGGCGTTGCAGGGACTCAATCACCCAGGAGTCCCTGCCTGACCGGCATCACCTGGTCCACGCTCCCTGTCTGCCCCGCCCACATGACGTCATACGCTCTATATTGAGGAACTGAGCACCCGCTGGGCGGGAGCGTCCCGGGAGAAGCCTGCGTCAAGGGCGGGACCGTTTTTGGCCGGTTGTGGCCGTGCGAGGCCGGGCTGGGCCACCCCCCTTTGACTTCTTATTGTGACTTTCCGGGTATTGTACAACTTTATGATATGATGTCTTGACTATCAAGCTTCAGCTGCTAGTAGTTCATTGTTGAACTTAGAATGTGTGGTAACTGTTGGCAGCTGTTGCTGTTGTCTGTCTAGTGCTTGTCCAGTTCTTCCCCTGCTTTTTAGGGTTAATAATGGTGAGACGCAATCTTGCAATGCCCATTCCTGCCTCTGCCCATAAGCTTAAGGAGGTAGCGAAACTGCCGCTCCCTAGCCTAATGGCCATAGATTGCATGCTCCAAAAAACAATTGGGGTGGTGGCAAACGCAATAGAAAATACAGAGCGACATTTTTCGCTACCTGCTGGTTCTGTCCCCCTTTTCTTCCTACCAATGTATCAATGCTTTCCATCAACTCTCAGGACTCCATATTGGCACCATCTTTCTCTGCCCTTCCGGGTGGTGGCCACGTTCCGATGTCACAGGAAATGGCTCCCTAGGATTTTATTCAACCCTCAGGGACTGCCCCCCTATCCGTCAGACTGTCACTGACCCCCCCCCTTCCACAAACCCCGGCTATCAATGACTTTCCTCCCGAGGGTGTTGCTCCTTTTACGAACGGGTGTTTTAATACATCAGTTAACACCAACTCAACCTCGGGCTCCCCTACAAGTACAAGCAGTGTTAGCAGTGTTAGCCCTAGCGTAAAGACTAGGGGACAGCTGGCGAGGCGTATATCCAAGCAAGCTGTTAAGGAAAGTCCTATTGGTAGAAACTGTAGGGGGACTGTAGAGGGGGGCAAGCAAAGGAAAGTGCCTGCCAAACGATGTATGAAAACATGTAATAATCCCGAGAGTAATGCGGATAGGGATGTACCTGTTGTGATGGAGGATCTAGACCTATTATGTGATGCAAACCTCTGGGAAAGAATAGAGACCCTTTTGGATAAACCTCCAAACAGCCAAGTGCGAAATTACCCCATAGGCAATAACACCATTGAACCAATTAGTACAAATCAAACCACAATTCCCCCTCCAAGTGCCGAGGGAGATATCCCCTCTATTGCCCAAATTGAACACACTTTGAAGTCCATCATTTTACCAGTGGTTGAAAGGTTAAAGGACTTAACAGCCAGATTGGATTGCTTTGAGCAGAGAACTCTAGATAACTTTTTCTCTGTAAAGGCCCTAATCAAAGTACACTCTAAACATAGCCCTTATCTAGCAGTAGCCCAGAACCAAAACCCAGTGGTTGCCCCAGTGGAATCAGGCAATAGTGTCCAGTCGCATCAACAGAGCACTGTAGGTTCCCATAAAGGAGCAATTCCTCTGGCAAATGCTGCACTAACAAGTCAAGTCCTGGCAGTAGCCACAAAAACAAATATGGGCAGCAAATCAGTAGCTCGATCACCGCCTAAGGGTAATAAGGGGTCCAGCGCCAGAGTAGGTGCACAGACCCCGTGTACCAAACCGAATAGCAGCAATAAACGGAGGCGTAGTAGAGACCTAGACCCGAAACTTGACCTAACTTCTGCCAAGACAAGCAACCTATCTCATATTGATCTGCCGCCAGCCTGTATGCCTTATGTGGTTGTCCTGGCAGGAGTCCCATGTTTAAAGCAGGGTAAGACCGAATCCTTCAGTGAATTAAAGAACAAAACTACATTTTGGTTAAACAACAACAGGACCCTTTCAAGGGATATGGAGGGTCAGATCATTCATGTTAGACGAGTTGGTTGGGTGGGAAGGAGAACTAAGGACGTTCAAGGGGACTGCATCCTGGTTAACTTTAGGGATAACAGGGTGGCAAGGTTTATCTCTAATCAACAGAATATATATGGCAATGAGGGAATCAGTGTTCATGATTTGGGATATTTTTATCCATGTCCATTAAATTGGCATCAGAGGCAGGCCCAAGTTAATCAACTGTGGGGAGGGCAGGCTGGAAACCATGACGGTCGCCCAAAGTTTGCTTCCGGCGGTGGTAGTAACTTCTGCGGAAGCAGATTTGGGCCATGACGTGGAGACTGCGCGCCCTTGAATCCCCCGCTGGCTTTAGCTGATAACAGTAGGTTGAATGGGAGTAGGTCTCCAGTCAGTAGGGTTTCTCTACCTTATGTTCCCCGGCCACTTCCTGTGGTAACTGATTTTAGAGGTGATTTATTTATGTCCAACATTATTCATACAAATCACCCACAGGGTATAGAGGTGACTGACCGCTCAACAATGAGGATTATTAGTTGGAATGTAGCTGGCATCTCAAGGAAGATAGAACTCCCCGATTGGAATACTCTGGCGGAGTCTTATAACATCTGTATCTTCCAAGAAACTTGGAGTCTGGAACCAAATCATAACGCTGGCTACCAAACCTTTTTCATACCCGCGATCTTGCCACTTTCAGGAAGGGGACGGCCCTCGGGGGGGCTTCTCATATGGGTGAGCATCTCCCTGGGCTGCAGTATTACACAAAAACATAGCAGCTCGCCAGATATCCTTAGGATTACGTTGAGAGGGCCAGGTGGAGGGAGGACTCTTGACATATTTGATATATATGCCAGGGGTACTAAGGGTAGCTCTGAGTCCCCTACAGTAGCTTTGCTTGAAAAGACCCTAGGAGGATGTCGTGATGGTACTCAAGTACTGATCGCAGGGGATTTTAATTGTACATATGAACCCCTTGCGGTAGATGATATCTTGGGTGTGGCGGAGGATGACTCTAGGAGGGGCATACCAGCCTTAGCTATACCACCTATAAAAAATGGACACAGAGGGCAATCCAGCTGAACGCTATGACTCTTGAGCTTGGCTTAAGAGCATTAAATGGCAGGACAGCTTCGGACCCTTTGGGTGCCCACACGTACAACAGGGTGAATCACCCATCGAGGATTGATTATATTCTCCTTGATTTAACTCTTTGGCAATTTGTCCAGGATATGGCAGTTATACCCACTGTAGATAGTGACCACAACCTGCTGTCTTTAACTTTAAAACACTTGTGGCCTAGACAAAACAGCGTAGCCTCAATATGTAAGGCAAAGTCCAACAAAAATGTCTACCCATCTAATTGTGGTAGACGCCTTCAGTGGAGTAAAATTGCCTTAGATGAAGTGAAAGTCCAGGCTATTGATACGTTATTAACAAGTACGCTGGGCGCAATGGAGGCGCCCACAACTGAGGACCTAGATCCCTCTAGAGTTACGATGCTGTTCCAGGAGGCTATAACCTCCATAGGGAATGAATTTATGGTACAAGTAGTAGAGGGTAGGGAAACTGGACACCAGAGGCCCAAGAGGAAGCAGGGATGGTATACACCAGTATGCAGACAGAAGAAGTCTGCTCTAATAAAATCTGTTAAGGCAAGGTCAAAATCCTTGATTAAACAAGCCAGGAAAGAGTATAACTTGGCGGTAGCAAATGCTAAAAAGGAGTGGGAGAACTTGTATTGGCAAACCCTAAGAGAGGCTAGCGTAGGGCGGGACTCAAGTCGCTTTTGGAGTACTATAAGGGCAAAGAACAGGCCTGATAGCGACCTTATTACCTATAACATCACGGGGCAGGCTTGGTTTGATCATTTCTCCACTTTGTATTCTTGCCAGCCAGAAGCTCCTATTGTTTCCGCTCCTGGCACCACTCTAGTACCATTCGGAGAAAACACCTTATTCCCTTTTACAACTAAGGAGGTGGAATATGCGATCAGCTGCATTGTGCCCCAAAAGGCAGCTGGCCCCCGATGGCATTCCTGGGGATTTGCTCCGCTCAAATTTGCCAAAGTGGGGGAAGCTTATTCATACCTTACTTAATCCTATCGACAATGGAGCGGCAATCCCAGAATCCTGGAAGGGGGCTGAGGTCGTCCCTATCTATAACAAGCATTTGCAATGCAATAGGTTTCGCATTATTAAAGTTGGAGCTATTGGTGTTGCATTATTTAGCAATGCCAATAGCTCAAACGTTAATAATGCGAGACCTATTGCATTGCAAATGCTTGTTTGCATTTGTCACCCCGAGTTGGACAGGTATGCCTAGACGTGGGTCCTGTGCTTACCATGCCACTGGCGTCAAGCTAGCCTGGCTAATGAGGGCTGATACCCTGAATACAGTCCCAGGATGCTTGCTTCCGGTCCATGGAGGACCAGGCCTGGCATTTCAGGCTGGACTGCTCCCATGGGGAGCAGGGTCAAGACTTATTTGCATAAGTTTTGGTCCAAAGTGGAATGACGTGGTGAGTAACAAAACAATGGATTTAAGCCCAGATCTCGGTACTGGGGGTGAATGTTTGACATTGTTAAGCATTCTGTCCATCTATTGTTCTTTTTGCAGTAATCTAGAGATGGTATTAAAAGTCAGTAGAAATCTCTTAAAAGATATATAACCATTATAGTTCCATATTAGCCAGTTTAATTTCTATTCATATGCTGGGGTCAGTAGTGTTCTGAAGCAGTGAGGCTCAATGGGTGCTTAGTGAAATGTGCATCGAGTAGCTACACAGAAGAAAAATAGGGTAAAATATCCACTGTTGCATCAAAGAGGTGGAGGTGTGTACATTATTACAAGTGAATGTTATTCTCTACAACAATAAATATGCATAGTCACAAATTAATGTGGGATCGACTTCAACCATGTTTTTGAGATGGTCTATTTACACTATTCTGATCAAATTGTAAGTTACTTACTGCTATAAAATGTCGCAGCACATAGCCGATTTCACCACCGCGAACTTTTGCAGCAAGCAATTGGTGTGCATTGGAAAACTTCCGAGCACCAACGTCGGCATAAAGGATAACCACAGGGACATCAGGATTGAAGACTGGATATTTATGATCACCTTTAAACACAAGCATTTGCAATACAATAGGTCTCGCATTACTAAAGGTTTGAGCTATTGACGATGCAAATATTAATACATGGCCAATTGCTCATACTTTCAGGAATGAGCGACTTATTGCATTGCAAGTGCTTCTTATTCTTGTACTCCAGTCCTGCTACTCCAATATAAAAAAATACAAGTCAAGCAAAATTGGGGGCTGTTTATGGAAACAAAAGTGTGCAACATTCCAAATGTTGCACCTTAACTTTTCGGAAAAATTGCAGACTTAGCAGCCGTCAAAAGGGAGCATTGAGCAGCTCCTAACCTGGATAGCAAGCTGGCCTGAAGAAGATGACTGCCATTAGAATACTAATGGGCAAACACAGGAAGAGGGGAGCGCGTGGGCCCACGCGGCCGCCCTTCCCACAGTGCCATGCGATCTGTGTAATTATGATGCGAGGAGCAGGCTGTGCAGTATTTTGAGGTACTGTTTGTGGTGATTAAAATGCTTTGTTCCACTTGGATGGCAAGCTGGCAGATGCGGATCGAACCGCACCAGGCGAAGTGAAGAGGAAGAAATCAGGGAGGGCGGATGTCAGCAGCTGACACTCTGTGATGAGGGAGGTGGAGGAAATCTGCTCAACCAGTTGTATGCGATCCGGAGGGGTAAAGTGGAATGCTCCTGGTACCTAGCGAGAAGGGAGGGAAGTATTTAAGGTGCTGTACGGGCGATTGCTTGGTGCAAAATACCACAAAGCGTTATGTCGAGTTGGTTACCATTACAAATCTGTCAACTTGGAAAAAATTAGTTTGCCATGCGAGAATAAGGGGCGGGGTCTTGGATGGAGCGGGCGGTGCTTGGTGCCGAGCATTGCTCGAGACACTGCTACACACTCCGAACCAAAAAACACACAACAATCAAACAAACAAAAAAGCTTCTAAAGCTGCTGCCAATGTCCCGGGGAGCTGTAAACCGTTTAATGGGCTTGCAACAGTCTTCATCTAGACTCTTTCACATGCTGTGCGTATTTCGGTATGAGCTGCACATGGTAAACATGACTTTCCAGCTTGATGAGTTGGGATAAAGTTTTTAATTCTAACGCATTCTAAGAGTTCCCTACTTCCCCATTATACCCTTAGGAAGTAATGATTGTGACGAGGAACTATAGCATTTTGTGCATTAGCATCTGCAATTGTACTCTTTCATTAAAGCATGATGGCATACAAACGCTCCACAGCCCTTGGGGGCCGCTGGTATAGGGCTGCCACCCCGCACAAGGCACAAGCAAGAGATGTGGGTGGGAGCATTGTCACTTGGAACACCCACATTTTAGCTAAAGAATTTTCCAAAATAATGCAGCGATTCATTTCATAATCGTTAAAATGCTGAGCGCGACTGTTAGCAATATGTCGACGTCCCTGAAAGATGTACAATAACCATTGACATAGTTGGCCCTCTTTGAGGCCTGTCGGCATAAAGCAGCTGGCTTAGTTTCGAAGTTATGAAGCCCATGGTATGGCAGATTTTTCGACCGCAAATTACAACCCTCTTTACGGAAGCCTGAGATGTTAGACCATCTGATCGGGGCTCATTAGGAAGGCGACGATGTGTTTAATTTGTATGTGAGGCGTGGAGTGTTGTCGCCACCTGAGAGCTTCTGTCGAACGCCACAATGTGCCACTGACGTTGCTGTCAGCTTTTCCTGTGTCAGACGCTAAGGTGGGGAGGGCATGGGGAAGGAATGGGGGGGGCAGGGTCTGCAGCCGGAGCTGAGAACTTGTTTGTCCCAAGTTCAGAGGCTGAATGTATACAGTACTTATGGTGTCGCCACGTGAGAGCTTCTGTCGAACGCCACAATGTGCCACTGACATTGCTGTGAGCTTTTCCTGTGTCAGACGCGAAGGGGGGGGAGGGAGTTCAGGGTCTGCAGGCAGACCTGAGAACTTGTCTTCTAAACCCAGCACAAGAGGCGCATAAAGGGAGTGTATACAGAGCTGGCTCACACCAGACCACCTTATAGATAGATGTGTCGCTATTAGCAGCTCGTTAGTCTCAGCAGACAATACATGTAGAATGTTGATGAAAAACTACAAGTAAATAAACCTGACCTTTGGCATCGCAACCAATAAAACACAACCGCCCACTGGGCGTGCAGCCAAGAAAAAGAAAGTGTGGGGACAGCCAAGAAATGGTGCTCTCCGTGTGCCGCAGATTTTCAATTCGATAGGAGCCCATTACAGTCTAATGTGGAATTAATACAATATAAACAGACAGATTAACATTTGTATTTGAATCACAGAGGCTGGATGTATACAGTACTTATTGATAAACTCGTCAGCCAGTAATCTGCCTCATGGCATTTGTTAGCATAAAGATGGTGTGTGCTTACATGTATTGTGTTTTTTATTTGGAACGGGCATCAGACGCAAAAAAAACAAGGTTAGGCCACGAAACCGAAACCACGGTTGTAGCGCAGGAGACGCCGTCGCCGTGCGCGTGCACGTTGGCTGTCCCTGCGCAAGCTGTGATGAGAAGACACGCCGAGCCGAGGTAGGGGATGTGTGTGTGTAACGGCCAGGGGGGGCCTGTATGTGTGTATGTGTGTGTGTGTGTGTGCATGCGTGTGTGTATGCGCGGCTGCGGGGGTGTTCTCTATGTGTGTCTGTGTGTGTGTGTATGCGCGGCGGTGGGGGGTTCTCTATGTGTTTGTGTGTGCGTGCGTGTGTGTATGCGCGGCGGGGTTGGCGGGGTTCTCTACGTGTGTGTGTGTGTGACTGTGTGTATGCGCGGCGGCGGGGGGGTCTGTATGTGTGTGCGTGCGTGTCTGCTTCCAAGGAGTCATGGGAGACAGGAAGCGCGCGTGACCTGATCCGTTTACGCGCGCGTGCACATCACTTGTCTCCTGTCTCCCTTGACTCCTTGAAAGCAGAAATGATTACAATAGAGTTTCGCAGCGACGATCGCTTTGCGATCGGTTTGCAGTGCGAAACCTAAAAAGCGCCAGAGGGACGACCCCTCCAACTACCGCCCAATTAGTTTATTGAGGGAGAGGTGTGGCGCCGCGGCCAGGGCGACTGACGCTGGAATCTGGGGACCACGGTTCGATCTCCGGCGGCAGGTTAGCCCAGCACCATGTGACTCTGGGCAATAGCTCGCTTAATCTTCCCGACGGCCCCCAGTGCCTAGAGACCCTTACGGGTGATTGTGCGCTTTACAAATGTGGACTTTACTTTACTTTTATTAGACTCCACCCAGAAGGTTGCGGGAAAGGTGATATTAGAGAGAATACATCTATGGGCTAAAGACAACGAGATTCTCTCTGATTATCAAGCCGGCTTTAGAGCTGGCACCGGCACAATAGAGCAGGCATTTAGACTGTTGTTAATCTATTGGAAAACAGTGGTTATAGGCAAAGGCAGTCTTTATCTTGCGTTTATCGCCTTAAAGACTACCTTTGACCTTGTACCTAGAGGCCGCCTATGGGGGGTGCTGTCAGACATGGGGATCCCCCCTAATAGTTTGTCTATCCTTGTGAGGCTACATGAAGATAGCTTTGCGCAAGTTAATTGGGGCACCGAGGGGCAGAAAACCAACAGGATAGCGGTGGGGAGAGGGGTCCGCCAGGGGTGCGTCCTTGCCCCAACCCTTTTTTCGCTATATGTGAATGGGGTTGTTGAACATCTGCTTGAAAAACCATCAGACGCACCATCCCTGGCGGGGGAGCGAATCCCTACACTCTTATTCGCAGATGATACGCTCCTACTATCTAAGACCCCGGTGGGCCTTCAAGGCCTTCTAGACAGCTTTCAGGCTTTTTGCACCAAGCGTGGTCTGGTAATTAACACAGAGAAGACCAAGTACTTGGTGCTAAATCCCCCGAAAAAACTTGGGCGACCCCCTACTTTAAACCAAGTATCCCTTGAGAGGGTCACAGTATTTGATTATTTAGGTATTCTTATCACGGATCCCATGCAGTGGGCCCCTCACCTTACCAAAATGTTGCTACGCCATAAGAGGGTTACGGGGGCGCTCCTTAAAGAGCAGCGCTCCTCTACGACCAGGCCAATTGCTCCTGTTATTGATATTTACAAGGCCAAGGGTGTCAGCGATGCCTTGTATGGCGCTGAGCTCTGGGGCTTTTCTAACACCGATCTATTAACTAGGTCTGAGAACAAGTTTTTAAGGGGCATTATGTCACTTCCGCAGAGTACACCAACGCTACCATTGCTGTTCGACCTGGGCCGCCAGCCCATTAGCGAGCTGGCAAAATATCGGCCGTTGCTCCTGTGGGCTAGACTGTGGCGAACCCCCGAACTTACCAAGTACGCAAAGGGGCTAGCGGAGGTATTGTCAATGGTAGGATGGCAACAAATAAAATGGCTTAGAGATCTTAAATTCTTATTAGGGGAGTTGGGACTTAGCGAAGCTTGGACTAGCCGGTCTTCTCCCCCGAAAGCCACCCTTAAGATCCTTTACTGGAAATGGGCTGCCACTAGAACCACCACTGACCCATCTCTTGGCAGGCTAACGGAAGAGATCCTAAAATATAAGGATGCACCATTCCGAGAGCTCTATCTAGACATTGTCTGGAAACCCTATGATAGGGCCCTATACTTTAGATTCAGGGTTGGGGCTCTCCCTGTGCGTGCATTAACGGCCCACTGGAAACCCCTGTTCCAAACTACACCTTTTTGCCCTTTTTGTACAACTAGCATCGAGACTGTTCTACATATTCTATTTGTTTGCCCGGCTTATGTACTCCCAAGGCAACGGTGGCTCAAAGCTATTTGTCGGGATATGGGTACCAGGCATTCAAGTGAAGCATTCCGCATCTTAACATCCGACACCCGTACACTATATGTCTGTGGTCTATCCAAGTTCTTATCGTGGACATGGTCCATTAGAGCAAAAAGGCTTGTGTTAAATGTTTAATTTGCTTGTTTTATATCCTACTTTTAAAAAAAGTTTTAAAATGTGTGCTCCTAATCGTAAAAGAAAGTTTGTCTTTGTGTAAATGTATTATATATCACTGTGATGCTTTTATGATATGATTTTATCAAAATAAAGCCTTTGAACTGAACTACTTAATTTCAGAAAGTCTCTCAAAACATGGTTATTCACACTTGCTTACAAATGATTTGCTCCGGGCCGACCACCCCCTAGTCTCTCTAGCACCAAGAAACCAACCGGTGTATGAGCGCTCTATAAATCATTGCTAACATAACATAACCTAACTCCTGATTCAGGAGTAAAGGGAACAATGTGCCCTTGCGGTTATCAAGACCACGCTTTAGTGAGTAAATAGAACAAGGCAGCCTTTAAACCAGTGGGAACCTGGGCAATCAACATAAAACAGTGATTCACCTGGTATCGTTAAAGTTGTAATTCCGAGCATTCATTAAATGTTAAAAGGAAAAGATAATACAACAATCAATGTAAGAAAACACCTTGCTCTGTAATTGTTTTTTTGGTTTATCATTCAGGGAAGGTATATGCAGACACTAAAAAACATGTTCAGTCTCAACAATAAATACATAGACAGAAATATAAGGTGCTCAGTGTCCCAGTGCGGAGAAATTATGTGAAGCAAATCACACAAATAAAACTGCCATCTTTCAGGTATGTATCTCGAAAAGCACACATATGAACAGACGATACAGTAGATATTTATTACAGCACTTAACAATTAGTGCACTGTGTTGTCAATGGCATCTGATAGACATCTAGCCGCAGATTCCTTATTTTAGAATCCTCCCCAGGTGCGAGACTGGATCCGGAAACTTTTTCCCACAGCATGTCCGCGTGCTGACAGAGGGCGTCGCTCGACGTCTTCCACCGAATATGACATCAACTGAGTCCATTTAACTCCCTCGCTGACGTCAGTTACTTCTTTTCCGCGCTCCCAACGGGGATCCAGAGCGTTTAGGGCCATTTTTTCCAGGTCCATCTTGACGCCTTGTCGAGAGAACAGTGTGCTATTTTCAGACAGTGTTGTCTGTATTCAAGCTTTGCAGGACTTACAATAGGCAGATGTCTATCATGGACCTGCATACAGTCTGTTTATGGTGCCTCGGATAGTACCACGACTCCAAGGAGTGCGGTTCCTGCCAGCGTCTTCGACCGAAGGCGTTAAAAAAGCACCACATGAAACTCCTGTCGGCTTGTGTAGGAAAGTAGGTTCTGCTTATATAGTTACCCCCACTTTTTTGCTTGATGTAATGCTGTTTCTGACTAGTCTGACAGGGATCCTGCAAATCAGTACCACAGTCTCTGTGCTTTCTCCTCTAAATTGGTTTGGTGAGTACTTAGGTACATTCCAGGTTGAACACTGGTGCAACCTTATCAGTACCTAGTATATGGTACTAAGGTACCATGGGCATAGGTATACCAGGGGTCCCCCATGGGCTGAAGCATGTATTATGCCACCCATGGGAGACCACTCAATTTGTAACTACAAGTCTGCCATTGCAGCCGGTGTAAGCTGGTGCTAGCACTACTTACGAAAGATATAGGGATCCCTATGTCTAAGGTCACTTCACTTATAACCTATGTCACCCCTATAGCAGGCCTTCACAATCCTGAAGTCATGGTGTTGGGTTCTGAGTGTAAGGGTGACCCAGCATGAGCAGGACACCCCTACAACCTACGGAGTCCATTCTCCCGGGTTGTAAGTGAGGCAGCGATATGACATATAGCCGGGAACCACGTCATTACGCAATGGCCATCTCAAAACTGGCTGTAACGAATCCTATCATGTTTGGTATCAAACATGTTGGAATCATAACCCCACACCATACATGCACCGTAAAGCTCCTCTGGGAGGCCCTCGGAGCTCCCGGGACTTGACTTCAGACCTGAACAGCAGGCTAGGGATGCTGAAGGCAAGAGACCCGTATCTGCCCTCCTGTTCTGAGCCCAGCTTGAGCAGAGGAAGGCAGTACAATAGGTATCCTGTCACAGGGAGGTGTGACCACCTCCCAGACAGGATTTAGTGTATTGGAGCAGGGTGGGAGCACTTGCCAGCACCACATATTCTGTGTGTAGGCCACACTTGGTGCCCTCCATGCCTAGTCCAGTTCAGGGAACCGCTGGCTCCCGCTCTGGTGCAAACCCGGACAAAGGACAGGGGAATATATTCCCCCTTGTCCAGCCCCTCCTTAGGGAGGGACCCCTGTATCGTCTTAAACCTTTCCTTAGGGTATTTAAGGGCTTACCTGTGGGTGGGTCCCTAGATTCATCATGGGACACGATAAACTTACCGACACCACTACTTCAACTGTCTGGGCACTCTGGACTTCGCTCTGGGCATCAAGGCTGCAACTAGGAAGACACCTGCTTGTCCTGATCTCGTCACCCTGCTCGTCTGCTGCAACATCTGTGCCTGTGCACCATACAGGAACCTTCCAATGCCTATGGGCATCCAAGACACCTGAAGGAGTCACTTCTCTGCAGGCACAGCAACTAAGCTGACTGGTCTGCTGATCCTGGGCTCCCATGGACTCCGAAAGGTTCAGCAACACAGGTGGTGGTTCTTCACCTCCCCCAAGGCCTGCTCTGTCGTCTCACCAAGTTTGAGACCAGTACCCCTCATCGGAGCTGCAGGAACTGAACCCCTGTGCACCACGTTGATTTGCAGTTGCAAAGGCTTGGTGTCTTCCTTCCACCAAGATCTTCGGGCTCCAAATAGCCCCAACCTCAAGCACCTCCAGTGACCAAGGTCTTCATCCTCACCGCATTGACTTGCATCGTGGGCTTGCATCTTGGTGAGCTGCTCCAATTCCTCTTGCTACTCCGGTGCCTCCAGCCTGTGGATCCTCTTCATATTCTTTGGGCTCCCCTGATTCTCAGGGCCTGCCCTATCTCCCCTGCTTGTGGTGAGTCTCCTGGACCTTGCTGGCCCCGACATTGCACCTTTCTCCACTTCTATGTTGGTTGCAGTTGCCAAGGCTTGTTAGTGCTCCCGCTGTTGCAGGGATTCTGCTCCTACACAGAACTGTTCACAGTGACCCAGGACCTCAGTGAATTGTGGTGAACCAAAAAACTCACCTCAGTACCTAGAAACCCTAACCGACCAGCATCAGTGTCGCATTAGCTCTTCGTCCTATATCAAAGGAACCAATGATTAGCCAACCCAGAACATGCCACTTAGGTTATACTCCGGAATGGTGGGAAGCAAGAACACTCTTTCGTTTGTTATTCTCATACCGGTCCACAACAGTAGTAAAAAGAGACACGTTTTTACAACGTGCTCTAAGATGCAGTATCCTTGCTAACATAAGCAGACATATGATTAGGACAATATGATCAGCATTGTTACAATTCCATAACACACAAAAGGATTAATCATATTACAGTGAAGGTGAAAACAGGTCTTATAGTGCCTAGTGTAACACCCTCCCTAGCTAGGAACTATGTTTTATAAAATATAGAAGGTCTCTTAGGCTTGTGTGGGGGACCCCATACCTCCAAGATCAGCAGGAGTAAATCACATCAGGATCTGCAAAAGCTCTCTGTCTTTCTGGAAAAATGGGACTCTTCCAAGTGTCTGAAATCATGCTTACAGTGCAATATTAAAGGCGCCAGAATCATGTTGGCTGCTGCTGCATGTATGTTATGTCTAAAACGTGAGCCGATCAGCCCGAACAGCAGCTACCTTGTTATGATAACCTTGGAGGCTTTAGCACTCACTGTGCAGACTAGGGTCGCGATGTAAGTCTAGGGATTTTGAAAACAAGCCATTCTCATGTGAAGCATTTCACGCAGCCTAACTTACAACAACAGCTATATGCAGTGTTGTGTGCAAAAAGCAGCAAAATGTAAAATGGCTTTTACATTTCTAATAAGCCTATGCTAACATAACAGTGTGGGCAACAAGGCCCAGCCCTCACTACAACCTCCCTTGATCGGAGAATGCACAATAGCAGCGGCAATATTTAAGAACGCAGAGTTCAAGTTCTAATGAGACAGAACCAAGTTCAAAATGTCGTCAAATTGGATAATTGGGAATAAAATCCGAATTAGTAAACACAAAAATTCAAAACCCAACAGGGGTGTATAATGTCAAACACATGCAATGTGTGAGGGAAACAAATATGAAGGAGAAAAAGGAATCATGAGTCCAGTACGTGTTTTATGAGCAGAAAAAATGTGTCACTTCAATCCAACAGCGTATAGGCACAGTACGTTGCAACTGCCTCCAATACGAAGTTGTCGTTATCGTCAGTGAACATTTCAGCCATCCAATTTAGTAATTGAAAAGAATACACATGTTCCTCAACAGCCGGAGCCTCTAGCACCATCAGAGGACAATTTGGGTGTTTTTCGAGATAACTGCGTGTCAGAAAGTCATGGGCTGCAGTCCATATATTCAAATTGCCTAGGACTCCATGCGCTACTGCGCAGGCCATAATCCCGACATCAGAACAGTCTAGTTCATGAGCAACTAAGGGACTCATTAGTAGATCATAATCCGGGTTAGGAGACACAAATCAAGAGCCCATTCAAAACTGCAATCCAGGCAGTGGAAAACCGGAAAGATAAACCATACACCACACTCAAGGTAGCCAGAGGCAGCGATCCACAGTATTTAAAGCATCCGGTTACGAAGTTGGAGCAGCCGGGGCAGATTGTCGTGGGGCAAAGAGTGTAGAACCATTTTGTAGCAAGCAAATTAACAGCAGTACACCGTCATCCAAGGCGAGAATTAATGGTTAACCGCCAAAGACGCTGTAAAAAATAGAATGAAAAAATGCCGGTATCACACCAAATATAGTTTGGAATGAAGTCACAAGGCCAGAACTTACTACTTTAAAAAAGTGTACCAAGCCTGTGGTCAAAGAGGCGTTAAAGATAGTGTGAATCAATGCTCCAAAATGGAGGGGGAGATCTGTGTTGAGGAAGGCATGTACCTCAGTACGAGTATTAGCCACGTGAAGGACGAATGTTTCAGATGTAAGGGTGACTTCTTTTTGAGATAAAAGAGCCCTTATTCGACTCATCTTGTTGAACTCTGCTTTCAAGGTCGGAATGGAAGACCAGATGGATATATCAAGCTTCCCATGCCGAGCGGGAAACAGCACATTCTTACAACAGACTACACGTTTGGAGACAGTCACTATGTACGGGATCCCTGTGTAACACCTGAGGGTCTCGGGGTCGCTTCAAACACAACAAAACAGGACACGACACGGATCAAAGGTTGGGTGATTTATTTGTATAGTACCACAAATATACAATGAAGTATGGATAGTTACTGTTCACCACCAGCCAGTCTGCGTAGCCCCGTCCTCTGCAATTACGCCGATTCCGGCGTATGCCAACAGAGGACCGTAACACAGTAGCCGACAATGCCACCCGGTGTGTTTTAAGGGGAACGAGGAAACAGCCGTTTCTCACCGTTTGTAGCAGGGAGACACCCAGCCGGGGTCTCTACCTGAAGGGAGCAGCCGCTCGACCTTATGCGACAGAGGAGACTGGGAGACACCCAGCCGGGGTCTCTACCTGAAGGGAGCAGCCGCTCGACCTCTTCCTCTCTACAACGGGATGCAGCTTCACCTCCTGGTGATGCGTCACCGTTGTCCCAATAACTGTAGAAGCTGGAGACGAGAGCAGCCGCTCAATCGTCTTCTGAACTCCTCAGCCGGTACGCGGCAAACACCTCCTGGTGTGCGTATCGGCTGGAGTCCTAGCAGATATGTGGCAGGCTGGGAGCAGCGGCTCACACCAGCATATGCCCCAATGAAGGATTCCCGACTCCTCCGAGTCAGCTACGACGATGGTCTCACCGGCCCTTTCAAAGTACTTGCTATCGACTCGTCCGAGTCTGAAGCCGCCAGGAAGCCTCCTGGCTGATCACCCAAAAGAGAAGGGGCGGAACAACAAAGAACAGTCCGGGGAGAACTCACTCGACCCACCTCCGTCTTTGTCCTGGAGTTTTAGCAGGGATGTCTTCTCTGAGCGGACGCACTGGAACTGCTGGGTGAACGGCCGTGTGGATATCAGAATATCCGACACCGTTCCTTCTCCGAGTACCGCCTATATAGGCGTCTTGTAATTACGTTATGCAACCACTGCTCTGAGTTGCATAACGCTCCTCCCGCTTTTCCTTCTGGGATTTGGAGTCCGGAGGAGTCGCGGATGACAATGTCTCCGAGGGTACGGGAAATTCCTGACACCCTGCCAGCATACCACAACAATCTTCATTATTTAATATTGAATAACTACCGTTCGCTAACGTGAAAATAGGTGTAATAGCCGGGGCGGGTGTACCTTTTAAAATACAGGCCAAATTTGGTGCTTCTGAATTACACAAGCGTGCAATTGTATATTCCTACAGACCAACGAGTGATCAAACCTCATGGAGATATGCGCTACCCAATGGTTTATATCTACCTATGACATAGTGCTTCATATAAGCTTTAAATTTAAATCGTGGAAAAGGTAGCGTTATTAAACCGTGAAGCACAAGGTTCTAACTGTTCAATATGCAATAGTGAAAATGTTGCATCTTTCATTTACATAAATTGTTGTTTAACAGTCCGATTAAATGGTAAAAATAGCGAGGAAGTGTTTATATAATCCCAAGGCACTTTCCCAGCCTTCAACGTTTGTAAAGTCCATGCAAACTGCATAATAGAACGCAATTGATTTTGACCATGGTACAAAAATGAGACTTCATCTTGCACAATATCAACAACAGAAGAAACAATATTATCTAATGTGTAAATTGGGAAAGAAAGTGTGTTAATGTTGCTGCAAGCACCTTTTCTAAATTAGCCTGATCAATAACTCTTAACCTAGAAGCAACTTCAATTTGGGACAGTTTCCAGGCTTCGCTGTAAACAGCATGAATCCATCTTTTGGGTCTGCCTGCTGCAGGACCTTTGACAAAGTCATTCAAATCAACATTGTAATTCAATTTAGACAAATGAAGCTTAACTGACGCCAGAGTGGAGTGTTTGAGCCAGTTCTGGCATAGCTTGCCTACAGAATAGGTAGTGACAGAATGGTCACTCTCAAAACGGGGTTCCAGTCAAACCTGTATTTAGCCAGGGGCCAAACCCAGAAAACGATGCTGGCATGAATCTGCACTTTTTTTGCCATAACAGCCAGCCTTGGGGATCCAAACTGGAAATGTTAAAGAACAAATTCAGTAACGGAGTCTTTTAATCACTAAGTGACCTACTTGTGTGATTGTTCCATTCGGGGTATTCTCCCAAATCGGGAATAGAGGGAGCATTTAATTTTTTAGACCTAGCCAATCCAAAGCAGGTGGTTTGTGAAATATTCGAATTTAGACACAACATATGGTTTGGGATGAGACATGCACGATGCAAAGCCTCAGTGCTTTGCACTCGCCAATTTTTAGAACCCCAAACAGATTTCAGATCAATAGTATCTTTCCACAGCTCATAGCCCCCAACAGCCAATTGGTCAATAAAGGACTTGGAATACAACAATTTTGTGTGGGTAAGTCTAACTTTGGAAGAGGACTTCTCAGCCTTCTTAAAATAAAATGCATTAGGGTTGGATTGATTAAAATCGGTAAAGTAGGAAAACTTTTTCAAAAGAGTTTTAGAGCTGCCTTCAACAGGAGCGGGACAATGTTCCCATTGTGTATAATTAACCACATTCCTAAATGTGTTTGCTTTGTGCAGAAAATGATTGACATAGTGTTGGCAACAAAACAAGTCCGCATAATTTGCAGAGTCTAAATACAAATCTTCAGCTTCGAAGGCAGCATAATATTTCAAATCAGAAAATAGAGCCTCTAAGGCTTGGACGTCCCAGTCATCAGAGCGTATATTTTGGTTAACCACATCCCCCATTGAAACACGAAGTACATTATGGACATTAATAACCTCTGTGGGACCATGAATCTGAAATTTGGCAGCATCCCATACAATCCCATCTAAGACAGGCCAAGCAGTGATATTCACAAAAGTCTGGTCCCTCTTCATGATGTGTGATGAGGAGTGGGGTGCTAAAGTTCCATCAGTCATTCTAATTGTAGATCTTTCTTTAACTTAGTGTCCATTCACAAGACGAAAAAAAATACCACAAATCCAATTGACCTGAATAAAAAAATTGAGAATAGTACCAGCCAAATGTAAGTCCATGGTGGAATCAAAAATGTGTTTTAAACCAAACCGCAAAAATTGAAACTTTTGAGGGTGGCTTTGATGTGTTAGTCAGTGTCAAATAAAAAACGTGACTGATTAGTCACACAGGCCTGCAAATCGGGCATCAAAAAGTCTGTGGGGTAAGTGTACTCGGTTTCATCAAGAGGATCACCAGCCGGTGGATTCAATAAAGGATTTGTAACTGTATTAATTTCAATGGCAACATCAGGCCTGGTGGTAGGTGCTGGGGCCACAACAGAGTTTGTCAGCATCGCTGGACAAGAAAACGCAGGTGTCATACTAAGAAGAATCGGCCACTCTGTGTAGTTTGACATTGTTAATGGAGATGTACCTGTTTTCCTTACGACCAGGAAGTGGAGGTAAAATGACTGTTCTTGTGCCCTGCACGCCAAGTACAGGAACTGGAGCACGATAAAAGGGCCGAATTCCTTCTTGTTTTCGATCTTCTCTCGGACCAGTTCACTAACTTGGGTTAGCCAGCCAACCACCGGAATCTGCAACACAGCATCAGTTGTGGAGGGAAAATGTTCCTTTGCAAGACTGTCTCGGGTCTTTTGTAAATTTTGGAAAACAGCACAATGTTCATCTACGTCAAAGGGAGCGGCAGACGCCGCCTGGTCTAGACCCTCAAGGTCCGGAACAAACATTTTGATGCCAAAGAGCATTTTGTATAGGGTCCGCCCACCCAGAGACCTTCTAGGGAGATTATTAAGTGCACGCTGAACGTTATTGATGTGGGCTAGTCAATTCCGGCCTGTACCTAAAACTCTAGCTGTCAAGGATTGCTTTAAGTCATAGTTCATCTGCTCCACAACACTATTGCCCTCAGGCCGGTATGGAGATGAAAATTTGACTTGGACCCCCAATGAACGCATGGCATCCTTGTATGCCTTCGAGGCGAACGCTGGACCGTGGTCCGAGTGGAAGGTACCACATGCAAAAATTCCCACAAAGACACGCAAATCCCTTATGACAGTTTGAGAATCAGCACTCCTTTGGGGCCACACCCACACAAAGCGTGTGCAAGAATCAACTGCAACTAAGATGTACTTATACGCAGTATCAGAAGAGAAAGGATCGCAGTGATCTAAATAAACACAACCCAGTGGTTTATTAGATATATAAAACTGTGTCTGGGGCGGGCGTGCTTGAAGGTTTAATCTGCTGGCAAATGTCACAATGAAGGACATAATCATGCGTTTGTTTGTATAATCCGCACCACCAGGAACGCTGCTGCAAAAGTGATACAGTCGCAGAGACGCTGGCATGAGCAGATGCCATACCCTCGTGAGCGGCTGTAATCAGCGTGGACCTGCGGTCCGCGTTGGGAATCAATCTGTCACCAACGTCGTTAATTCTCACATAAGGAACTTTATCAGGACATACCTGATAAGAGTACTTTGAAGGGAAACCTCTAGGATAATTACTTCCCTTCTCTGTTGCGGCAATAGCTGCCAAGATGTCATCATCAATCTTACTTTTGGAATGTGTAACTGCTGCAACCAAATATGTCGCTACTGCTGTCTTCGCCACTTCATCAGTGAGACTATTGCCAACAGCGTGAACTCCGACATGCTGGTGACCAAGAGTATGAATTACAAACACGAGTGGGAGCCGTTCTTTAAGCTCAGCCACTTGAACCCAGATCATTTTATGTTTTATTGTGCTACCTTTGGAATCACAATAGTCATTTTGAGTCCAAAAGAACAAATTATCATTGTAAGACTGTACACAGTAGTAAGAGTCACTTACGATAAGAGTAGTCACACTAGGATCAGCGTACTCTAATGCAAGCATCAGAGCACGGATCTCTGCCAATTGGGCGGTACAGTCCCCTAATGTCTGTGTATGCACGACATCAGACTTGAATTCTCCATTCACCATAGTACCAACCATTATTGCAAAGGCCGAAGAAAATACGTGCTTTGAACTCGTCGCTGGTTGCGCCAAACCGTCTGTGTAAATGATACAATGGAAATCCTCAAGCGGGTGCATGGTCAGAAGTGCTGGATGAACAAATTCATACTGCAAATACTACTGAGTTTGCAAAGAGGTGTCAAAAATGACCGTGACATCCGGAGATGTCAAGGACATAGCCCATTGTATCCACCTAGGGTGCAAAGCTTTTGAATTTGGCACTTCATTGTTGAGCTCATAGTGTTGTATTTCTATCTAGGACCCTAATTCGATATTCCCGATTTATGCCCTTATATGGTTATAACAAACAATATCCTTATAAAGGCATAAGAATCATATCCATATTTAGTAATAGCCCATGCAGTCCAAATACGGCAAGGCTACTCCCCTAGACTCCTAGAAAGTACAACGCGTTCTTTAAACAAACCAAGCCTCCAGCAGCCCGGGAAATCCCCCTGCTTTTGTTTTGATCTGAACAAGAACTTCTGGAGTCCAGAAAGAACTGTTAGTTCTTAGTGACGTCTTATGTCCAACCTTACGTCAAACCAGGCACCTTTCAGGTATAAATAGACCAACGCTGCCTTAAGCAAACACACAGTGGTTTGGAGCAGAGCGGCTATCTACTTGCCCGAGAGCCCAGCTGATGCGAGAGCCCACAGAAGCCGCCCCTCCCTTTTGACGCACTGAGAAAGACGCTGTCTTTTTCTCCAGCCGAGAAAATCCAGCTCCGGTGTTTCCAGCCACCCTTGCGGGTTGCGAGGTACGGAGTTGACTAAACCCTTAAGAGAATTCTTGATTCAGATTCTTGGCAAAACCAACTTAACTTAAACTGCTACTTACTTACTCCTTCCCACGTATTAGGCTTAGGTCAGGTACACCGGGGTAGGCGTATTTAGAAGCACCAGTTGAGTACGTTAGTCAATGTTTTTATACATGTATATATTTTATCCATTTTAAAGTATCATATGGCTAAGAAACCATATCAATGCTTTTACAGTATTATTTTATAATACTCCTTTTACTGTACGCACTTTACTTCATGTTAAGTATTGCAATTGTGGCAGTTCATTTCTCTTGCATGAGAAAGAAGACTGCTCAATAAATAACACCATTTATTGAAAACGCCCGTCTCTCTATTTCTCTGCACTCTGGTGAAACTAAGTATGCACGATTGACTGAGTAAAATAGCTGTCTATTGTTTTCACACGACTCTAGAGATACACTCTTATTCTGAGGGAGCAAAGTGTCATGTTATATGGTTGTCAGAAGCGAATCCCTTCTTGTCTAAATCCGGAGAGTTAACTCTTTCCTGAACATTCGAGAAAGTTTCTAGTGACCTCTGAGCTAGCTGGCAAAACTAATTAAGTCTAATATAGTCAGTAAAGACCTAGTCGACCTCAGTCCTACGTCTACACTGCTGTTTATATTATTCCAATGCGCAGAGCCTATTGGGAATATAGGAACTACACTACATGGCGCCCAACGTTTGGTAAGGCGATAATCTAACGCAAGACACTAGAGTAACTCAGTTGTGCTTTTTCACACAGACCCTTTTCCCGTAAAAACTCCAAAAGACGTCTGGAGTGGGTAAAAAGTTAAAATCCACCGGAACTTAGTAGGAAGAAATTCCTATGTATCGTTTTTGGTTTAATCAACATTGAAGGATACAGTGTTCCAAAATATTGTGCACCTAATCTTTGTTTCCTTGAAACTTGATCTGCAACAAAAACCTTTCAGGCAGTAAAATGACAGAAAGTGAAGACGAAAGGGAGGAAGCTAGAATAGCAGCTCAACTCCTAGTGGATGACACAACTATCCAACAAAATGACCCGAATGCTATAATCATTCCGGTAAATATAAGAAAAACTATAACTCTTAAACTTATAGAAAATGGACTAACACCAAGAGGTGGTACAGTCATATTCGTGGTAGAGGCCCATGAATATCGGCAGACAGAGGTATTCTATTCATGGATAAACTTTCCAGCAGCAACCGCTGTAACACACGAATTCCACTATTACAAAATAGAGGAACCTTCGGATGAATACACTCCTTTCGAGGACGTTGAAATCCCACTAAATTGCCAAGAGCACCTGCTCTGGTTTAATGGCGCCCTAAAACATCAAAATCACATCACCAGGCTCGGTCCACTAGGTAGACCAGGAGCAACGTGGCCGGTTCTAGCCAGCTACACACCACATCCAGACATTGATAAAATGTCAGACCGGGAACTTTTAGCTCAGCTAAAACTATTAATTAAAATACATAGACAATTGGTCCAATATGTAATGCGGACTTCAACAGTCCAACCAGCGATTAACATTCCACAGCTGACCCCTCACCAGGGGATCATAAACAAAATTACACCACAGAACATACAATCATGTCTTGGTAAAATACCCTCAAAACGGGAACAAATTCCATTCTGGTTAGCACAAAAAATCACTCAAATAGAGGCAGTATTTCCTAATACTACAGCTCATGAAAAACACAGAATTCTGACTATCTGTCTTCCAATGGGGATCGCACCACATGTGGAAGACTGTGACACTTGGGGCACAGTCTTTGCTTCAATATACACAAAAACACATGGTGTTCCGTCTATGGCGATAATACCAGATGTGCTAAGACAGATTCAAAATGAATACGGTCCAGAACCTGCTTTAACTCTGGGTATGAAATTACTGAAAGACTTCAAGCAGGTCTCGGCTATATTATTAGGCAACATAAAAGGAGAAGCAGCATCTGTGGCGATCCGCCAGAAATTGAAAGAAACCGATATAGCAGAACAACCATTTGAACTTGCCAGAATCATAGAAAAATCCTATGAAGAACTAGGTAGAGATAGTTTGGGTGGGAAACAAATAAAACCCCAACTAACTGAAAAACCTGAAAAAACATTTATTAAAAATAATCTAAATACTCCAAAAAAAGAGTTGGGATGGTAATAAACAATCCACTCCCAGAGAAAAACGATTCCAGTCCAGAGGAAGGTCTCCTCAACGGAGAGATAGATCTCCAGACCGAGGAAACAAGTATCCCCAGAGGGAACCCTCTGAGAAAAGATACAACCTTAGAAATAGGGATAATTTGAAAAAACCTGATAGATATCAAGATATTGATACACGTCCCTCTCGATCTTTTCAGACTTCCTCACAGAAATCGGAAAGAAGAGGACGGTCAGAACACAAGGAAGAGCACTTCAAGTCCAAAGACAAGGAACCTGCTCATCAAAGTAAAAAATTACAATTTCCAAGAAAGAAGGTAGCCAGCATTAGAATTAAACATGCCGAGGATACTGAGGACACAACTGAAAAATGGAGAGTGGGCCCAGACAATGCTAGACGGCGCAGCAGAAGTGACCATAGCTCGCAAGATCCTGATGAATCTTCTGGAGACAGTGGACACGAATGAATACATTCAGGTGGAAACTGCAGACACCAGAGTTAGCAAACCTCATAAAATATACAAAATAACATTGCGTATAGAGGGGGACAAGACTAGGAAAGTAAGGGGTCTCTTTTGGGATAACCTTTCGAAAGGCTATGACATCCTTCTAGCTAAGAAAGACTGGCCACCAGAGTTTGTCAGGGAGTGCCCTCATGGTAAGAAATGATTATGCCTGTCTTCTCAAATCGTATTTCAATTCATAAAAAATCCATATATGCAAGAAAATGGGCTGTGGCCCAAGCTCCTGCATTATACAAAAATCATGTAGGATGGGATGAGGATTCTCCTCCTCACAAAATCCAGTTAAAAAGTCAGCCCACTGCACAAAGGCAGTACCCAGTTAAACAAGAAGCTAAAAAGCAAGTCATGGAGATCTTAGATCAACTTGAATACCAGGGGGTGATTGAAACATGCACCTCACAAATGAACAATTTTTTGATTCCTGTCTCCAAGCCAGACGAAATCATATTGTCTAGTTTTGGATTACAGACACCTAAACTCCTGTTGCAAAACATTTGCAGTACAAAACTCACACAGTGCAGCACTAATGAATAACATCGTGCGCAAAAAATACAAAACGACATTGGATATCTCTAATGGATTCTTTTGTCAAAACATTGCACCTGAAAGCAGGTATTTGACCGCTTTCTCAATAATGGGGTCGCAAAAACACTTCTGTCGACTCCCACAGGGATTCAAGAATAGCCCAGGATTATTCTCAGCAAGGGTAACAGAGGTACTACAAATATATGATAATGAGGCATTATCTTATGTCGATGACCTCCTGGAGACTCACTTGAAAAGAGTGAACACCATAATACTGGGGTTCGCAGCTGAGGGTTACAAATTCAACTTTAAAAAGTCACGAATTGCCCATCTAACTGTCCTGTTTTTAGGATATGAATTATCAAGTGAAGGCAAGAGCCTAGCAGATAACTTCTTAGAGAAGTGCGCTGTACTCCAAGCACCAAAAACGCTGAAGAACTTACAATCAATACTAGGTTTCCTGAATTTCGGAAGAACATACATTCTAAATTATGCAGAGAGGGTTAAACCTCTCTATGAATTAATAAAACCTGATTTCAAACCAATCAATTGGACTCAGAAACGCACAGAAATTTTAAGATTATTGCAAACAGACATGTTAACTAAAACAAAATTGCAAACTCGCGAAAACATAAGCAACCTTGTAATCAGAGTCATCCCAGGAAGATGCGGATTCACGTACCTGACCTCTAATGAGGGAGAAACGGTACCAATAGCTTACAAATCACACTTGTACACAAAAGCTGAAATGAAGTCCAGTTCTACTGAAAAAATTCTAATAGCGGTTCAAACTGCTGTAGCAAAAGAAAGAGCCCAAGTCCAAGGCAGAAGGATAACTGTTTTAACAGCAGAATCAGCCTTTGAGGCATTAACAAGCCCACGCAATTTGAATGCTGTGGCATTAGATCCAAAATGGATACAATGGGAACATTCTCTTGCTACAGAAGACGTGAAATACTATTTTGACCCGAAAATGAAAAAACTAGAAGATCTAGAATATGAAGAAGAATATCCTCTGCCAATCGAAATTCTGCCTCTCGAACAGTACATATGTGTAATCTACATGGACAGATTTGCACAACATTACGATGTAGAGAAAAAATCCTACAACGCAGCGTGCGCGATTGTTAAAGGTCGCTGGCGCTTTGGTAAATTCAGACCAATAGTCACCAAAACTGAATCACTGAGGAACTGTTCAGCTCAGCGAGCTGAAATCAGGTCTTTAAAGATGGCGCTTGAAAATGCCAATCGTGAATTCCTGACACTAATAGTGTGCGATTCGCATTTCTGCATCACGTCTTACAATAATGACTTGCAGAACTGGGTTCCAAACGATTACAAAGATGACCCAGGTGCCACAATAAAGCATAAAAAGCTTTGGGAACAAGTAGTTCTTTTGCAGAAAGAACTACAAAAGACTCACGTGATACATACACTGAGTCATCAACGTGATGGCGTTCACGTTGCAGGGAATTCATTGGCTAACAGAGCCACAGCGGAAGCAGCTCAACCGGCTTCCATAGCCATAAAAAAGCGTTCTAAAAAACACATAGACGGAGAAACTATGCTGGCGGTAAAAGCGTCTTTGAAAGGCAACTATGCAGCATTACCTCTGAACTATCCACTCAGTAATACATACATAATTGATGTAAACTCCGTTCCTTTTGCTCAAATCCCTGGAGTGGGGGATAGAGTAATTCCAAACACGAACCGGAGAGTCTTCTTAATTGAAGCAGCACATATGGGATTGGGTTTAAGGCACCAGGAGATCTTGAAATCTCTTAAAGAATTACAATCAGAATACTGGTGGCCGGGGATGAGCCTGCAACATTACAAATTTGCAAAGGGCTGTCCAGACTGCAACAGAGATCGCAGTCGTGAACCGACCGGAGTATTGCCAGGATCCCTTTTTTAGAAAGCATCAAGCTATCTATACGCAGAAATCCAGCAGGAGAAACGCGTCCCCATAATATTTAAGACTAGATTCACTTAAAATGTAGACACCAGCACTCGGCTGACGCCAGAACTGTTATACAAAGATTTGCGAGTCTTTAGCGGCATATACGCAATTGGCATGCTACATTCTGACTAGGGTCCTGCGTTTAGCTCTCGGGCTTACAAGGAGGCCATGGCCAACATGGGCATTGCATTGCGGTACTCTTGTCCATTCCATCCTAAGGGAAATGCGGTAGTGGAAAGAAAAAACCGGGACATAAAGCAATCTATAACGGCAAGGGTATTAGGTTCGGGTGATGGGTGGGTCCAACATTTAACAAGTGTCCAACGTAGTCTTAATAATCTGCCAAGAAATTCTCTAAAAGGTCTCACTCCATACGAACTATTGTTCGGTACTAGAATGCATATTCAGGATCTTGATTGTCACACTTCAGTGGTAGAAGAAAAATCCTTTGATATCAAAGACCGTTTGGCTGTTTTACAGGACTTAAATGAAACAAGAAAAAGCCTGAGTAACATAAAGTTAAAGCAACAGCCGACAGCCACTGAAGAAAAACCACCTGTCCCAGCAAGACCTGCCTGGATTCCAAAGATTGGGGATCTGGTCAGAGAAAAGATCGCGGTGAAGAAGGAATTTGGGCCTTCTTACAGAAAAGCAGTACCTGTCTTAGCTGTCTGCGGAACAAGATCAGTTGTACTACCGCCCCTTGCTGGTAAAAAGGAGAACCGAGTTGTATCCATCGACCTGGTAAAACCACAATCATGTGGCCAATAATAAGTAGAAGGCCCAGTGGACTCCCAAGAAATAGCAGAATACCAACATTTGCTACAATCCAAGAGGTTCAAACTGAAAGACTAATCACATTTGATAAACCTGCATTGAATAAAAAAGGACAATGCAACAAAGCCATGGAACTTGTGCCTCTTGAAACCCAAATTGCAACAGTTCGTCAAGAAACACCTGTCTAAAACGATGTAGCTTCAGACTATGCTAATGAAACAAAGACTGATCCAAAGACTAAAGAACATCCGGAAGCAATTCCAACAATTGACAGAACTGCATCTGGCTACTTCATCAATTTCGATGACTTTTCTGAAGATCCAAGCGAGCCTGAAGAAACGCCAGCAACAAAATCTTTTAAAGACAAAGGGCCCGATGTAGGTCGGTCGGTAACGGACGAAAATCGGTATTTTCGGCCGTTACCGACCGGTATTACAGAAATGGGATGTAGGGGCATGTGTAACTGATTCGGTAAAATTACCGATCGGTAAATTTACCGATCGGTATTTCTACCGAATCGGTAATTATGAGATGTAGGTGGGACTCTTCTGAGTCCCACAAGCCTTACAGAATCGGTATTTTAACATCAAATTCAATTTGATGTTAAAATACCGATTCCGGTGTGCATGCACATGTGTGCATGCACACCTATGCCATATGACAGGCAGACCTGCCCTTAGGGCAGGTATGCCTGCCACATGGCACCCGAGCCTCTTTTGGGGGTGCCAGAGGGTGTCAAAGTGACACCCCCTGCACCCTTGTGTAAATCTGTATTTACCGATTCGGTAAATACCGAATCGGTAATGCCCATTCATTCCTATGGGCTTCAAAGCCCATAGGAATGAATGGGCATTATCGGTCGGTATTTACCGAATCGGTAAATACAGATTTTTACCGATTCGGTAAAAGAAACATCTGGATGCTCCTACATGTCCCCCCTTCTTATTTACCGATTCTTAATTACCGAATCGGTAAAATTCGGTAATTAAGATTCGGTAAATAAGTCCTACCTACATCAGGCCCAAAGTGACTGAACTTTTTCACAAACTAAAAGAAACATATCTGATTTCACCATGGATTGAATTTTGGATTGTGTTAGGTGTACTTTTCCTCCTGCTTTGGCCCATCATGGTTCTATGTTTGGGAAAATTCATTGATGGAAAATATAGTACAATGGACACAGCAAGTCAGAACATCAACTTGGTCCTAAAGCCTCACACATCCTCTCACATCGAGAAAAGAGAACGGTCATCAGTGAACATCACAGCCAATCCAATACCCGGTGGGGTAGCATGGGACAGAACTGATTATGACATTTTTGGCCTGATTGAGCTCTTGAAATATCCACACCAGTTTAAGGTTTCCTTGAGTGACTTTGTGACACCAAGTACTTTCTCTGATGATTGGTACTTTGAAAACATTAATAATATGATGTCAGATTTAGTAATGTCAGCAAAATTTACAGAACATGATTATTTGTAGGGTTCATCAAATTATGAAGAGTTATATTGTTATAATCATTTTGGAGATCACTATTTGCATAAAACTGCTCAGCCTAGAAATGTTTTTAAATATAATCAATGGGAACATTGTCCAACTCTGCCAAAAGGCAGCTCATTTTATGAGAAATTCCAATACTTCTCAGGGTTTAACAGTGATCCAGAAACGTTTTATTTCAAAATGTTAAATAAGACAGGAATAAAAACAATGTTGACAAATACTAAATTGATATATTCTGAACATTTTTATGACAAAATGTCTACATTTGGTTTCGAATTTTGGAAAAACAACATTGAAACAAAAAACATCTGGGGTACCAAAGATTGGCAGGTACAAGGCCTAGAAGCATTATTTAGGGCCTGCATGATCCCAGAACAAATGATATTTCGGAATGATACAATTCATCAAACTACTTGTCTTGGCCTAGCTAAGATAAAAGACTTAAATAAACCGTCTATTCTAAAGCCAACACCTGACAGTAATAGCACTACAGATGTCGAGATAGACCTATCCCATATTTTACACCAAAACAGAACACATCCTGATTGGAAAAAATGGTTGATCTGGCCCATGGACACAAATAACTGTCAAGATAGATTCCTGAACAAAACACAGGGGTTCAAAATGACCAGGCCAGACCCAAGATACTCCCAGAGACAACATCCAGGGATAGTTACAACATACAGTGTAGGGAAACTATGCCTTGAGTGGCTACAGAAATCCACACTGGCAGAAATTAAGCAGCACTTGACTTTACTTAAAGACGGTGCTGACTTGCGTGATTTCATTCTGGGACCACGCAAACAGCGTCAAAAACGTTTCATATACGCCGGTATATACGCTGCTTACAACGAGGCTTGGAAAGTAACACAAATTGAAACAGCAGAAAAAATACGAGAAATTGATCGTATTAATTTGGAAAAATCACTTTCTGTAGTGGACAATGGGTTAATGACTCTGTCCTCCAGAATATATTCACTGGACAGCATTGTATCATCTGCTATTGATATAATAGAGCAGGACTTGCTAATGTTACAACATGGTCAGTCCCAATTGCGTTCTATTGTACAGCTTGGCTGGACGTTGCAAAATCTGCGTTCAGGCTACTTGCCATGGCGTTTAATCAACACAACGTCATTATTCTCTATCTTTAACCTTACTGATAAACAGATCAGTTTGGCACAAAAAGGAGCAGACTATACGATTCTGAGCATTGAAAAACTTGAGAGATTACCATTGACAGTGTCAGAAAGACCTGTCATTGAATGGATAATACACGGGACTATCACACTTCCGATAACAACTTTCCAGTTTAAATATTGCCAAGAGTATATACCAGCAGGCCTGTATGAAAGGTTGGGTAAAGGATACATCAAATCAACCTGGGATTTACCTTACACACACAAATGTTATAGTGAAGGGAAAAAGGAGGTATTCGTTAGTGGAAAAAATTGTAAAAAATCACTAAGTGGTACACTTCTGTGTCAAGGTATTAACTTGCATGGAGCCTGCGAAGGGTCTTCAAATAACCTTTCATGTCACCTGCATGGCACTCCTGCAAAACAGATAGAGCCATTTTTCAGACAGCTTTCCAACGGCAGCTACGTTCTAATAAGTGACCACAGCTGTTGTGGAATGGTGCCAGGAAATCCGTATCTCGTAACTGTTAGCTCCAGGGTCATTTGCTGTATGCAAGTATTGTATCCACACAGCAAACCAGACATGGAGGCTGCGTTGTGGCCTTATTTGAATATCTCTTCTATTCGAATTGATACTTTAAGCAGAATGAAGTCTATTCTTTTACAGACAACTGTGCCTTTGACCTCGTCCAAAGAGACGTATGATCAGCAAGTTGCAAGGACAGCGGCAGAGATACATTCCTTATTATCAACAAATTGCCCCGTCCATTTCGTAGAAATGTTAAGTCAAATCTTAAACATGTCAGATACCAGTGGCATCGCACATGTATTTAAGACCGTTTTTTCGGGACTGTTAACACCCTTTGAAACAGTTCTGGGCATCTTTCCGAATTTTGTCCATTCTGTCTTTGGCGGCCTACCTCTACTTTTGGGACTCGTAGCAGGAATTTTATTTTTGATCCTTCTGCTTCGATATGGCAAGCCAAGCCACAGACAAGACTCCAGCAACGATGGGAGAAACGATCCTAGCTATACGCTACCGGGACCGCATCACTAAAGTCGTCGGATTAGCCCGGCTAAGAGATCTGAATATGACCTGGTTTCTTTCATTCAGACCAATCTGGCAAGATTGCATCTTACCTGTGCTTCGATGTATGCTAAGCGGAGAAGAATGCGTGTTGGACGTCTGTCTTACACTACCATCAGCAGTACCAATGGATATAGATACCTTGCTAGGTCCGGTAACGACTCATGCATCGTGTTGTCGCAGCGGCTACCTATTCTGATGTCGGCATTCGTTGAGACTTCACCACTACGAGTATGTGGCAGTGGAGTACGAGATGAGAGCAGCACCACACAGGTACAACCTTCTTTGAGCATTGCTGATCCTGACATCGATGATAGCAATCATTCTCACACATACACTGTTTCGGCATTTTCGAACTTGGTCGAACTTTCACTTGATGTTGTAGACCAATTTTTTGCGAGTCTGTCTGATATGATGTTCTCTCCAGTCAACGAGAATAACTTTTAAAAACAATGAGCACACAGCGTTCCCTGAACTCTGAATTCGGCCTTCAGTTTTGATAAACACAGCCACTGAAACATTTGGAACTATTTTTCCCCTGAAAGCGAAATTATTTTTTTTCACTTCCATAATATTTACCTTTTTCTGGCACATGGACTCTGCTTAAAGTAGAACTATTCTTAGAGAACAGAGCTTCTATTTTTAGGAACTCTAGAGACCATATTTTACCTCAGCCTCTAGCACATGTACAGCATTTTGTATAAATATGTGATGAAATGGTCTCGACCTTCTTTTCTGTATTCAGAGCCATTTCATGTGTAATTTTCGCAATTCATTCAGCTGATATAAATATGCATTTTAAGTGAATGATACCACTGCTTGAAAAGCGTACAGTACTAATACTCATTTTCGTGTATTTACCATACACCATTTCAAATGCGATTTATGTATTTTGGGGTGGGTTGGAAAACACACACACATCGTTATATGTTTACTATTGCTTAGTTTTAGTAATGATGGACATTAAATCGTGGAGTGGGTGTTGTATTTCTATCTAGGACCCTAATTCGATATTCCCGATTTATGCCCTTATATGGTTATAACAAACAATATCCTTATAAAGACATAAGAATCATATCCATATTTAGTAATAGCCCATGCAGTCCGAATACAGCAAGGCTACTCCCCTAGACTCCTAGAAAGTACAACGCGTTCTTTAAACAAACGAAGCTTCCAGCAGCCCGGGAAATCCCCCTGCTTTTGTTTTGGTTTGAACAAGAACTCCTGGAGTCCAGAAAGAACTGTTCGTTCTTAGTGACGTCTTATGTCCAACCTTACGTCAAACCCGGCACCTTTCAGGTATAAATATACCAACGCTGCCTTAAGCAAACACACGGTGGTTTGGAGCAGAGCGGCTATCTACTTGCCCGAGAGACCAGCTGATGCGAGAGCCCACGGAAGCCGCTCCTCCCTTTTGACGCACTGAGAAAGACGCTGTCTTTTTCTCCAGCTGAGAAAATCCAGCTCCGGTGTTTCCAGCCACCCTTGCGGGTTGCTGGGAGATCGAGTCCTGAAGAGAGAGATACAAGACCTCCCACATTCTATTACCAAGGTACGGAGCTGACTAAACCCTTAAGAGAATTCTTGATTCAGAGTCTTGGCAAAACCAACTTAACTTAAACTGCTACTTACTTACTCCTTCCCACGTATTAGGCTTAGGTCAGGTACACCGGGGTAGGCGTATTTAGAAGCACCAGTTGAGTACGTTAGTCAATGTTTTTATGTATGTATATATTTTATCCATTTTAAAGTATCCTATGGCTAAGAAACCATATCAATGCTTTTACAGTATTATGCTATAATACTCCTTTTACTGTACGCACTTTACTTCATGTTAAGTGTTGCAATTGTGGCAATTCATTTCTCTTGCATGAGAAAGAAGACTGCTCAATAAATAACACCCTTTATAGAAAACGCCCGTCTCTCTATTTCTCTGCACTCTGGTGAAACTAAGTATGCACGATTGACTGAGTAAAATAGCTGACTATTGTTTTCACACGACTCTAGAGATACAATCTTATTCTGAGGGAGCAAAGTTGTCATGTTATATGGTTGTCAGAAGCTAATCCCTTCTTGTCTAAATCCGGAGAGTTAACTGTTTCCTGAACATTCGAGAGTTTCTAGTGACCTCTGAGCTAGCTGGCAAAACTAATTAAGTCTAATATAGTCAGTAGAGACCTAGTCGACCTCAGTCCTACGTCTGCACTGCTGTTTATATTATTCCAATGCGCAGAGCCTATTGGGAATATAGGAACTACACTACAATAGCCCAGGAACAACACTGTGTACTCAGCAATGTAAGATTTTGCAAAGTTTAATTTATAGCCAAAGTCCGCAAAACGGCAAATTATGCGGTCTACGCGACACAGATGCGGCCATAATTTCTCATCTGTGAGATAAATGTCATCCACATACGAACATGCATCTGGACGCTTAGCAGCAGAAGGTCTTACCTCCATGGTGTGAGGTTTCCAACGTTTTTGGTGCGGTGAGCTGTGTTTTCCCTCGTTGTGCTTCCTGCTCCCAGCTTTGTTCTCTGGATTACCCAGGTCAGCCTGTCAGCGGGGCGGAGCTACTCCTCAGGAAAGGGCATTGTTTGGGCCTAGCCACTCCCACTGCATATTATAGCTGCTGCACCAGCTTTCTTAAGGATTTCCTTTTGCTGCCTTCAAGCTTTGTTTTTTTCTTTTGACTTTAGTCATTTAATTAACATGGAAAATAAGGCTCCTCTTCATTCCAAAAGAAGGCAACAAGTTTCACCTCCACCAATTAAATCCAAGGCGGTTGAGACAGCAGACCCTTCATTGTCTTTAATTTTGGAGGAAATTCAAGCACTTCGTATTAACACTGATACAATTGGTTCAGAAATTAAAAATGTCCGTAAAGAAATGGCGAGTTTATCAATGAAGATCTCTGATAATGCCATTAAAATTCAGGATAATAAATCTAAGCTTGACTCTTTTACTCCACTTGTTGCAAAAATGGTCCCTATGTCTTCTCAATTTTTAGACATGGAAAATCGCAACAGGCAATACAACCTGCGCATTTTTAATTTGTCAGAAGAGGTGGAAGGTGACAACTCCAGATTATATTTAGAACATTTTATTCCGGGCCTCCTACAAATTACATTTTCAGAAAAATTCGAGATTGATAAGGCCCACAGGATTCCTTCACATCGCAATCCTAAGCAGTCTAAACCTCGTCAAATGATTTTTCTGCCCTACGTCCAAAACTGCGAAGTCTTGGTTTCAAATATGGTATTTTTGACCCTTCTACTATGCGCATTTGGAAAGACAATTTTTCAAAATCTTTTCAGCGTCCTGATGATTTACGTCATTTTTTTGGATCAACAGTTGCACCATTCCATGGATACCCATGACTCTAATACTTGATCCTAATCAAACTTGTTTGTCCTGACATGATATCTGCTGATATTTACTTTGGGTCCCTACGGTGTCGGTCATTTCTGTGGAACGCATGTGCGTTTCTTTCTTCATATTAATGTGTTTTGTTTGTCCTTTTCTCCCTGCTTTCTTTTTCCCCTCTCCTTTGTCTGCATCTAGAGTTACTGTTTTCTTTCTATTCTGTTCGCCTCTTCTTATTTTCTTACTTTTGTTCCTTCTTTCATCTCTTCTTATGGCTCATTTTCATATTATTAAGGTTGTTTCTCTAAATGTTAAAGGCTTGCGCCACCCAGTTAAGCGCACCAAAATTTTAGATTATTTAGGTAGTTGTAAAGCTGATATTTGTTTCGTTCAGGAGACTCATATTGATGATAAAATATTGAATTACATGAAAAAAGTGGGTTGATACTATTTTCATCTCCAGCTAATGGTAAGAAAAATGGTGTTGCTAAAAAATTGCATTGTCAAGTTTTAAGCAAACCTCAGATACAGAAGGGAGATTTATTATAGTTAAAATAAAAATTCATGATTCAGTCTTATTTTTACTTAATATTTATGGTTCTACTGCTGATGAACCTTTGTTCTGGTCTGATATTACCACAGAAGTTTTAAAGTTCCGTTGATTGTTGGTGGTAATTTTAACGTTATTGCTGATCCACTCTTAGATAGAATATCTAGTACTAAATTCCGTCCTAAGGTTTTTCATGCTTTCAAATCCTTTATTCATACCACCAAATTAGCTGACATTTGGCGTTTACATTTTCCTACTGACAAATGTTTTACATTTTTTTCTAATCCTCACAATTCACACTCTAGGATTGATTATTTTTTTATTTCCAATCAACTTCTTCAATCTGCAACTAATCCTATGATTGGTAATATTGATATATCTGATCATGCCTTGATATCTTTTGTTTTTAATCTACCTTCCACTTTTGCAAAACAAACTAGATGGCGTATGAATACTAACATTGTTCTTAATGGGCATAACAAACCGAAACTCTTACAGGCCATTCAAGATTGTTTTTTATTTAACCCAGAAGAATCAACCTCTATAGTCACTAGATGGGACGCCTTTAAGTCCTATATTAGGGGTGTTACTATTTCTATCATGGCCTATGAGAATAAAACTTTTAATGCTCATATCAATCAGTTGGGTAAACCAATTGCTCACTTTGAAAGACTCTTCATTATGTCCAATGATCCCCAATACAGAGTTAAGTTGCAAAAGCTTCGATGTGAATTTAATTCGATTCTCAGTAAAAGAGCTGGTATCCAAATCTCCAAATCCAATGCTAAATTTCGTTTTAATGCCAATCGATCTGGAAAGCTTTTAGCGAAATATCTGTGTATTAAAAAAGATAAGACTCAGATTACTTTTATTCATGGTCCTAATGGCAAAATTGCACTCCCCCATAATGATAATGTTAATTTATAGATTTTTACTCTCATTTATATAATAAGCCAGATTTTCATGATACCTCCTTAATTGACTCTTTCTTAAATACTTATGATTTGCCCAAAGTTTCACTAACTGATAGGTCTACATTAGATCTTCTTATTACTGTGGATGAAATTCTGGCAGCCATAAAGTCTCTTCAAAAAAATAAGTCGCCTGGTCCTGATGGCATTCAGGCGGAATTTTATAAAGAATTTCAAACCCAACTCTTACCTTATTTATTTCAACTTTTTACTTTTTTTGGTTCTTCTGGAACTATTTCAGGTTCTTTTACTGATGCTTTAATTGTTGTTCTTCCCAAACCTGATAAAGAACTTACCCTTGTTTCAAATTATCGTCCTTTATCTTTAAATAATCAAGATTGTAAATTGTATGCTAAACTTCTTGCCTCTAGATTATCCCCAATACTTGATTCTATTATCCATCCAGATCAATCAGGCTTTATGAAGAATAGGTATTCTGCAAATAACACCAGAACCTTATTACATTTATTTGAACAAAGTCCTACTCTAACTGCTCCCTCAGGAATTATGGCTTTAGATGCAGAAAAAGCCTTTGATAAAATCCATTGGCAATATTTATTTAGGACCTTATTATCATTTAATTTTGGCCCTTTGTTTATCCGGATGATTTCTGCTTTATATTCTGCTCCCACGGCTAGGTTATTTATCAATGGGCAAATATCAACTAAATTTTCACTTTTTAGAGGCACAAGGCAAGGTTGTTCCCTTTCCCCACTTTTATATACCTCCATTAGTTGTGTATATGGGGTGTTCTAGAGGGTCTTGTGTATCTCTAGATCTATGGACGGACTATTTCTTTACCCTTAAGGGGCTAATATCTTTGACTTCTTTATCTGTGTTTTTTATAGAGCAGTCATGTATTTTGGGGTTTTTTCAGTTCAAAGATTTAATCATGATGTTGAATTTGAGTATTTAACTGTGTGGTTATAGATAAAGTCAGTTTGGCATGGGTTAGTTCATCCCCAGTGTTTTTGTCTTATAACTCTCGTTACTGTGGTTGGGTCCACAGTTTTTGTGATAAGAGATCTTAAAACAGTCTTGTCTTTCTGACATGGGTATGTAATTCCTGTGGATTAAGTTTGGAAACTTTATTTATCTAGGGGCCCTCTTGGGGACTCTACAGTGTGCTGTGAGTTTCTTCTCAACTGCACTATTATACATTTCTGACCCTCTATTACCCTCTCTCTTTTTCTTTCGTTTGGGCTCGTTTTCTCCTAGTAAGAGACTTTTAGCATTTGTAGTACGTGGACCCTCCTCTGGGGATGGTATGGCTTTGGCATTTGATTCTAAAGTAAAGAATCTGCAGCTAGATGTCTCTATCAGATGAGCAAGTTACTTACCTTCGGTACGCATTATCTAATAGAGATAGGATTTAGCCGCAGATTCCTTAATGACCCACCCAAACTCCCCACTCTGCGAACAATCTGTAGTGTAAAGGTTATAACCCTTTTCAGTACTGGTTTTATATACCAATGATTACCGTTTCACGTAGTTATGTGAATCAACAATCTTATTCCTTTACCTTGACTTGGGATTGTCATGCCTCCAAACTGGGTTCTGGTTGGTCTCAATTATTTTGGTTTAATAAAAAAAAAAAGAGGCGAGATGGTAAAGGAGATCCCATTATTGATTACGTATATGGGGTCTCTTTCGTCTTGAGGTGTTTGTTGGGACATTCATATGCGGAACCATGATTATGACTTGATAAGTTATTAAATACTTGAGTGTATTTAGTCATTTTTAGCTCACTGTTCAATACACAGCTTTTATAGGTGGCCCCTCCTTTCGAGTGCGGAAAATGATCACAAACTGATGTCAGCGTGATGGAGTTATATGGACTCTGTCTACATCAGATCCTGTGGACGATGTTAATGCGGAGTTGTGCGAACCCCTCTGCCTGCTTGCGGACATGCTGTGGGGAAAAAAAGTTTCTGGATCCAGTCTCGCTCCTGGGGAGGATTCTAAAGTAGCAAATCTGCTGCTAGATTACAGTCTCCCCCAGATAATGCGTTACCGAAGGTAAGTAATTTGCTTGTTTTGAACTCATTTGAAATTAAGTGTTCTCTTTAGGACAGTTGGAGAAATGAGACCTGGGACAGAAATAGTAATATAATTAGTCGGGTAACCTTATGCATAATATTGTTTCTGTGGGCGAAATGAAATAGTGTTTTTGGAATTTGTACGTGAGATTCAGAGGTCATTGGGTCTTTGATAGTCTCAGGGAATTAGATATATGACGAATACTTAAAGTGAGTTTTTAAATCGGCTCAACAGGTGCTCTAAAATAACACCACAAAGTGAGAAAAAAGAAGATATACTCACTTGGTTGGATGAATAACTTAGAAATATGTATTATGCTAATAGTAAGATCAAGTGGAAACAAATTAATATAAAAAGTATATATAGGAAGAGTGCTTCTGGTTCACAGAGGTCGTAGCAAGCAGAGCAGGAGCCGGAAGTTGAGGCAACGGGCCTTCGGAGCCTGATGAACAGAGGCCGATAGGCTGCGATACCATCCATCGGGGAGCCGGAGGCTATTTGGGGGATTGGTGCTCGGCCCGGCACCGCAGCTGGACAGCTTCTTTGCCGTTAGCAAAAGGTAACAGAACAGTAGTCTGGGCTATATGGGCTGCACCAGTAAATAAGTCCTCAAAATATGATATAGCACAAAGGTGCTCACACTTGACTTGACCCCACTACTGAGCGGTCAAATTTCTGAGAAAACTAATTTCTCTTCTAATAGCAAAGCTAGTATCAAGGAATTAGGATTATTTTTGACTACTACTCGTGATGCTGCGATTTTAATTATAGGAGTCTTTTTGCCTTTTGTTTTGAAGTAATCGTGAATATGAACATTGAGCATCTTCGACACTCTACGTTGCTGTTTTAAAGGAACCAGTCCTATTTTGAACTTGTGTCCCAAGGGAGAGCCTTATATTGGCTCTTTTGACTTGTTCTTTATGCCCTGATGAAGTCTTTGGCTGACTTGCCTGACGAAACACGTGTTGGCAATCTTGTGGTTACCCTGTGGTTTGAACAGCACCCAGCAAGAATTGTGATCACTGAGGATGCTATGAAAATGGAATAAAAGAGAAAATTCAATCCATTGGCGAGTTGTGAATTTATATGTGCTCTTACGTTTACGATTGTTGCTCAGGCTTTTAATTGTTAATTAGGATAAGATATTTAGGTGGGAGAGCTCACGTAACCGCACTCACAGTAGTGGCATGGAACTCGTCCTCTGATTGGCTGGGTGAGCTGGGTGATTGGGGGGACCTCAGTGAGGACCCAAGGGCCAAAAGCGCAGGAGTCGCTAGAGGACCTCAAACAGCTCACCAAAGATGGAGGCCCACGGTGCAGCGGATGCGGTGAGGACGAAGACCTTGGAAGGAAGAGATGCTGGAGGTTCTTATAGCCTGCAGACCCCTGGAGGACCTAGTCAACAAGCCTTGGCAACGGCAAGTTGACGCAGGCAAAGGAGTTCTCTCCCGGCCTTTCCGCTGAGGGATCCTGGCCTAAAACTTGTTGAGAAGACAGTGCAGACCTCAAGGGAGTTGCAGAACCACCACCTGTGTTGTTGAGCCTTTCGGAGTCCGTGGGGGCTCCCGAGCAGCAGACTGGCCAGCTTTGTTGCGGTGCCTGCAGAAGCAGGGGAGTGACTCCTTCACTCCAAGGGAGATTACTTTGGGTGTCTTTGATGGCCACAGGCCTGGAGAAGAACCTGGATAAAGCACAGGTGATGCAAAAGACGGGCAGTCTCGGTTCCAGGCAAAGTCCAAGGTGCCCAGACAATTGAAGTGGAAGTGATTTTGGATCTGAATCTTGTCCCACGACAAATCTGAAGAGCCACCCACAGGTAAGCCCTTAAGATGTCTTCCCCAGAGGAGGGGCTAGACAGAGGGGAAGATACTCCCATCTCCTATGTCCAGTTTTGCACCAGAGCATGAGCCAACGGCTTCCTGAACTGGTTTAAACTGGAGTTTGCAAGGAGGGCACCAAATGTGCCCTTCAAAACAGTCTGGTGGCGCTGGCAAGCACCCCCACCCAAGCTTAATACACAAAGTCCTGTCTGGGAGGTGGTCACACCTCCCTGTGACAGGAAACCTATTGTTCTACCTTCCCCTGTTCAAGCCTGGCTAAGCAGCAGCGTGGCTGAATCGTGTCTGTGATCTGCAGCAGCACTAGTTTCCTGTTAGACCCTGAAAGGCTGGTACCGAGAATACAGGGGGGCTTCTTAGGGGAGCCCCTATTTACATGGCATCATACATTCAACACTGGAATCGGTGTTAGGGTAGGATTCCAACATGTTTGATACCAAACATGATTGGTTTTGGTGCAGCCAATATATAGTTAGACATCCTGGCAAATACATTTTACAAGAGGATTCTACTGCATTATCGGCGTCATTTCACCCTGCGACTAATATAGGACAAGAGGGTTTTAGTATTGTCTCATGGAACATTGCGGGTCTTCAGTCCAAGATTGATAATCCTGACTAGAGAATTTGGCTTGACCAATATCAAATAGTTTGTTGCCAAGAGACTTGGACAGTGGACCCTCTGCATGTTGACGTATTTGCCTCTTATTATATACCTGCTTTCCCCTCCATAGCTGCCCGAGTGAAAAAGGGCTTAGTCACCCTTGTATCAGTGGAATTGACAGATATTTCATTTAGAGAATTGTGTAAATCCCAATATTATCTGCTGCTTTTAATTATTATGCCAAAGTCATTTGATATGCTTTTAATTAACTATTATTAAAATATTTTTGATCTAACTGTGACAAACATTGTAGATGATCTAGAGAATGTTATAACCGAAGCCCAGAAAAATCATAGAAAAAATCTGAAAATAATTTGGGTGGGGGGTTTTAATATAGGAACTTGTGATCCCAGGGTCTAGGAATCTTGTGGCATCTGTGATGAGAGGGATCAGTCCTTGAACCATTTGAAACATACGCTGTATGGGGATATATTGAATAGAGTTGCCATTGCTAAGGATCTGAAATTTGCACAAGACCTGGATGTGGTTACGCCCCCCCTCCCCCATTCCAACATATGTGGGTCCCTAATTGTCTTTGACTATTGACCACGTTTTAATAAGCAAACACCTAGTTCAACTCGTTAAGGGAAGTTAAGGCAAGTTGTATGAGTTACCATAATCCCATTGTTTTAACTTTAAACCTACTTGTGGCCAAATAAAAGGTCAGAAAAATACAGCATAGGGCAGTATACAACAGAAATAAGGGCATTAGTATTAAATGTGAAAAGGTTGATACGGTGGCCTTTCTTAAAGACCTTATAACAAATGATAAAGGCTGATTTTGAGACAGTACTCTCAGATTCCGCCTCTCCAGAGAATGTCATAGTGGCCTTCACAAATCTAAATGGCATCATGGCAGATAAACTAACCAAAGATAGTAGAAAAGCCCCTAAACACCCAAGGTAGTTCAATCAGATCTGCTCCAAAGCACATAAGGCGTTATGGACGTCCTTAAAAAAGACCCTGAGAAATAAGCATTAAATAATAAAAGGAAGGAAAGATTATAAAAAGGCAACCGTGGAAAGGAAACGGTTCCTGAAGGATCAGGCCTGGGAAGATCCAAAAATTGCATCAACCCTCAAAGACTCTTTCTGGGAGGTGGTAAACTCAGTTTCTATGTCTGAATTTGAATTTGAATTTGAAGGGATTTATACAGCGCTCGTACACCTGGCGGTTTCTTGGCGCTAACTGGCGACCACTACTCGGTGAGTCGGAAAAGGGGAAAGGTGAACATTCAGGATGGGAAGGCTTGGGTGAAGAGGAAGGTCTTGAGGTCTCTGCGGAAAAGGGGGTACTGGGTGCAGGTTCTGAGGGACAATGGGAGAGAGTTCCAAAAAGCTGGACCCGTGGTTGCAAACTTGGAACCACCCCACTTCCTCCGTTTGAAGCGGGGAACCAAGAGAAGATGGTGAGAGGAGGATCGGAGGTCTCGTGAGGGAGTGTAGGTTTGAATAGCCGAGTTGATGAAGGAGGGGGCAGAACCTGTCCTGGCTTTAAAAATGGTGCAGCCGAGCTTGAATAGGACGCGCTGCCGAACGGGGAGCCAGTGCAGGGAAAAGAGGAGAGGAGTTACATGGTGTGATTTGGAAAGGTTAAAAACCAGCCGAGCGGCCTGGTTTTGAACCAGCTGGAGACGCCTCATAAGGTAGTCGGGCATGCCATGGTAGAGGACATTGCCATAATCCAGGCGAGAAGTCACCATGGCCAGAAGAATTAGTTTGAGCGCGTCTGGGTCAAAAAATCGTGAGACTCTGCGGATAGTCCTGAGTGAAAGAAAGGCTGAGGAAACCACAGCAGAAACTTGAGAGTGTAGGGAAAGTTGGTTATTGATTTTGAAACCAAGTGTTTTGACAGAGGATACAGGAGTGGGTGGGGGACCTAAGGAGGGGGGCCAGAAGGAGGGGGACCAGGGACTGGAGCAACCACCTGTCAACACCAGCTCCGTTTTATCGGGGTTGAGTTTCAGGTGGTTGAAATTCATCCAGTCCTGGATGAAGGTCATGATGGACTGAACCTTCGACATAGACTCAGGGGCAGAGGAAAGGCGGAAAATGAGCTGGAGATCATCTGCATAGTTGTACACAGAGACCTCCAGTTGCTGTAAAGCAAAAATAAGAGGGGCGATGTAAAGATTAAATAAAAGGGGGGATAAAGAGGAACCCTGGGGGACACCACACTGGATGGGTAAAAATTCCGCAGAGAACTCTCCCAGACGAACCGCCTGAGTCCGGCCGCTCAAGAAGGAGGATAGCCATAGTAGAGCTGTTCCTCGGATTCCCGCCGCCTCGACACGTGAGAGTAAGATGGTATGGTCCACTGTGTCGAATGCGGCGGAAAGATCTAAGAGGATCAGGGCCTGATGTTGATTGGTGTCCATTCCTTGTCGGCGGTTATCCAGAACCGATGTTATAACGGACTCAGTTGAGTGGGCTGGGCGGAAGCCGGCCTGTCTTGAAGCCAAAACACCATGACTTTCCACGAACTCACTCAGGGTTTTTACCACGTGTCGTTCCAATACCTTTGCCAGGAAAGGCAAGAGGGAAATTAGGCGGAAGTTGGCTGGGTCGGAGGGATCCGCTCCAGGTTTTTTTAAGAACGGTACGATCACTGCCGATTTGAGTGCAGGGGTAACGATGCCCTGAGCCAGTGAGCTATTGAGAAGCACTAAAGGTGGTGAGGGGCAGAAGGTATAGATCTGCTTTAGGATGTAGGCAGGGCAGGGGTCCAGCGGGGAGCCGGACTTGACCGACGGAAGAATGGAAAGAAATGAGTCGGTCGATAGGGGGGGAATTGAATCCAGATGTGCAGTGACTGGAGGACGTCGGGGGTCGGTGAAGGTCGGGGATGGAGGAGGAATTTTAATTTTAATTTTGCTGATTTTGTCTAGGAAATAGTGATTAAGGGAGTCGCATAGTGATTGAGAGGGTGATGGTTTGAGTGAAGCTCTATCGGAAAAGGCAAGGTCTTGGACGATAGAAAAGATTTCTCTTGGCCGGTTCTCCGCGAGTTGGATTTTAGAGGAGAAATAGTATTCTTTGTGTCTAATATGGCTTTCTTATACTGAGTGAGAAGTTCAGTGTACCGGGTTTTAGCCAAGGGGCAGTAGTTTCGTCTCCATTGTCGTTCAGCTTGGCGGAGAGTGAGTTTTTGGGTCTTTAGATCGTCTGAGAACCAGCGGTTTGCATCTTTAGGGCGTTTGGTTGCGATGCGTTTTAGAGGGGCGATGGTATCGCACCCAGCTCGCAGCCAATTGGTAATAGCATCTACCTGACCAGAGGAGGGCAGCGCGGTCAGATCGGGGCTGGAAGAGGAGAGGAGGGTCGATAGGGCTTCGATGTCAACACGATTCCATGAGCGCGCCCAGACATTCCTCGCAGGAGCGGGCTTAGATGGTGGAACGGGGGATAGGGATAAGGTGATCAGTGAGTGATCCGACCATGGACATGGGGAGATGGAGATAGAACTAACCGGGCAATCGCGTTGCCAGATTTGATCCAGAATATGTCCCAACCTGTGTGTGGGAGCATTGACGACTGACGTAAAGTTGAGCGACTGAAGAGAGTCTGAGAATTCCTTGGACGTTGCGCATTCCGCAGGGTCGGAGGGCCAAAAGTTAAAGTCTCCCAGAACAATGATGGAAGAATGGTTAACAACCAAAGTCGCCATTAGGTCTTGAAAGCAGGGGAGGAACGTTTGAGGGGAGGACGGGGGTCGGTACACAAGGACACAGGTGAGAGGTGGAGTAAAGGAAAGGGATCGAACCACTAAGCAGTCTGAGATTCCCATGGAGGGGGAGACTAGAGGGTGGAAAGTGAATTCCTTACGGGCGATCAGGGCTACCCCTCCACCAGGCCTGCCCGAAGGGCGGTCGGCTCGAATGGCATAATAGGTCGGGGGGAGTATCGCCAGCAGGGAGGGAAGAGAACTGTTCGAGAACCAGGTCTCGGTGAGAAATAATAAATCAGGTTTGTGGGATTCCAGTAGGGTGAAAAGATCGAGCTGGTGTTTTACTGCCGATCTTGTGTTTAAGTACATAGCAGTTATTGCTGTGGGGGGGAGGGCGTCTGGGAGAGGATTAGAGTAACTGGTTTTTAGGGGCGTGGGCAAGATGTTGGTGTGGACTGAATCATGTGAAGTTAGTAGTCCAAGATCAGAAATGCGAGCTAAGATAGCGGCAGGTAGAGTCCACTTGCCTTGATGGGCAGTGAGTTGCGAGTGGGAATATTGAATGCGAGGAGCAGGGTGTATGGCCTCTGGCCTCGGGCGGTCGCGGACGGGCGCAGACGGGCTTTCCTTAGGCGCGCCTTTGGCGCGCAAACGTCGCGCCCGCTGCGCTCGTCCGCTGCGCTTCCTAGGGAGGCACATACTTATGGAATAGTGCGTAGGTGGGCGTGGCCTCCAAAGGGGGCGTGGCCTATTAATCGGCCGAGGCGCTGGCAAGCGTTTTGCGCGCCGGTTTCTGGTCAGCGGAGGGTCCGCTTCTGAATAACAGAGGCTTGGGGTGAGTAGAGTTTGATTTAAAAGCACAATATCACACAGATAAACAATTTTAAAAAGGAGCGCTCTCCCGGCTTTTCGCCTCAGGTGCAGCGTGTCATCAGCTGGAGACGCTAGTATTCAGCGTCTCTTTTATGCTGTGGGCGGTGGGCGTGGCCTCCAAAGGGGGCGTGGCCTATCAATCGGCCGAGGCGCTGGCAAGCGTTTTGCGCGCCGGTTTCTGGTCAGCGGAGGGTCCGCTTCTGAATAACAGAGGCTTGGGGTGAGTAGAGTTTGATTTAAAAGCACAATATCACACAGATAAACAATTTTAAAAAGGAGCGCTCGCCCGGCTTTTCGCCTCAGGAGCAGCGTGTCATCAGCTGGAGACGCTAGTATTCAGCGTCTCTTTTATGCTGTGGGCGGTGGGCGTGGCCTCCAAAGGGGGCGTGGCCTATCAATCGGCCGAGGCGCTGGCAAGCGTTTTGCGCGCCGGTTTCTGGTCAGCGGAGGGTCCGCTTCTGAATAACAGAGGCTTGGGGTGAGTAGAGTTTGATTTAAAAGCACAATATCACACAGATAAACAATTTTAAAAAGGAGCGCTCTCCCGGCTTTTCGCCTCAGGAGCAGCGTGTCATCAGCTGGAGACGCTAGTATTCAGCGTCTCTTTTATGCTGTGGGCGGTGGGCGTGGCCTCCAAAGGGGGCGTGGCCTATCAATCGGCCGAGGCGCTGGCAAGCGTTTTGCGCGCCGGTTTCTGGTCAGCGGAGGGTCCGCTTCTGAATAACAGAGGCTTGGGGTGAGTAGAGTTTGATTTAAAAGCACAATATCACACAGATAAACAATTTTAAAAAGGAGCGCTCTCCCGGCTTTTCGCCTCAGGAGCAGCGTGTCATCAGCTGGAGACGCTAGTATTCAGCGTCTCTTTTATGCTGTGGGCGGTGGGCGTGGCCTCCAAAGGGGGCGTGGCCTATCAATCGGCCGAGGCGCTGGCAAGCGTTTTGCGCGCCGGTTTCTGGTCAGCGGAGGGTCCGCTTCTGAATAACAGAGGCTTGGGGTGAGTAGAGTTTGATTTAAAAGCACAATATCACACAGATAAACAATTTTAAAAAGGAGCGCTCTCCCGGCTTTTCGCCTCAGGAGCAGCGTGTCATCAGCTGATGATGAAATGCCCAAAATAGATACCATAGTCCCAGCTGAAGCCTGGGTTAACCATTTTTCTCAGGAGCCAGGGATAGTAAATCGATCGCCGGCCACAGAAATTCCCTGTGATATAAGATCTGTCCAGGCCTTAAGCAATTCAATAGAGGTGAGTGAGGTTCTGTGAGCTCTAGAAAATAGTCACTCAGAGAATGCCCCGGGCCCGGATAGAATTCTTGACAAGTATTTACCAGATTTTAGGGCCCCTTTGATTACAAATGTTGTAAAAGCTGCAATAGTGGGCCCACTAGACCAGTCCTGGCAAGAAGCCATTATAGTGCCGATTTTCAAAAAGGGGGATAATACCCAACCTCACGGTTATCGCCCAATTTCCCTGTTCAATAGTTCAGTCAACGTCTTGGGCAGGGTAATTTTGGCCGAATTAGAACTTTGGGCTCTGGAACATCAGGCGCTCTCAATCTATCAATTTGGATTCGTACTAGGACTTGGAACCATGGAATAAACTCTAAACCTGGCATTTATTGTCCAAACGTACACCAAAGCTCAAAATGGCTGTGTTCATCTAGCCTTTATGGACTAACCTGTGCTTTTGACACCGTTAACTGTAGTCAACTATGGTAATTAATGTTACAAATTGGGATTGATGGAGCAGTTATCACCTTGCTCAGTAGGATTCATGAACACACCACAGCTTGAGTACGCTATAGTAGTAAGGGAGATTTGACCGAAGGATTCCCCTTTGACACAGGGGTAAGACAGGGCTGCGTCTTGGCCCCATTCCTTTTTTTACTATATATTAACAGGCTGGGAGACCAACTATGTAAGGTGGAAAAGGACACCCCAAGATGTAACATGTGCCAAATCCCCGCTCTCCTATATGCTGACGTCGCTGTCCTGATAGCCAGGACAGCAAATGGCGTACAAATACTGCTAGATTCATTCAATGTTTTTCTGAGCGATCTGGGGCTAAAAGTTAACTGTACAGAATCATGCATTATGAAATGTGTCGAAAAAAAGGCAAAATATGAATTTATTTATTGGGGGGAAAAATTGAGTAAGTCCTGCATTTTACTTATCTTGTGGTACCATTTGATGCTGATTTTAATTGGAAACGTTTTAAATATTAGAATTATGCAATTTCAGAAATCGATCTATGCTGTTTTTAGATTTGCTAAAAGACTGGGACATTAGACTGGTGCAACTAAAAATTTTACACCGCATCTATTACACCAGGACGCTACTCCACAAAATACATAGAGCACCCCATCCCTTTTGCTTGAGGGGTTGCGGGGAGGAGGGAACACTATTTCATACACTATGGGAATGCCCGCACATACAGGAATTCTGGAGGCAAATAATGCGCACAATCTCACAGACACTCAAGATTTCCATTTTACCAGAACCACGTAAGTGCCTCTTGAACATCTGGGACCCCAACGACCTAGATAGGTATGGGTTACTTTGGGCTACACTGGCCATGACAGTGGCTAAGCGTGATATTGCACAGAAGTGGGGGGCTCCGGACCTGCCCACTGCGAACAGATGGGCTAAAAACATGGATATCCTGATGGTCACGGAGAGAACGGTATATGTCCTTCGAGCTTCCCCCCGCAAATGGAACAAGGTATGGGCAGCATGGAATGTTTATAGGGGTGAGATTTGTGAACCCTTACCAGACGGAGACGACCTGGACTCTGAGGGGGAGGATGAGTAACGGATGGAGTTGGGGATGATTGCTTAAACGAACCAAATGCAGCAACGTATTAAAATAACTCACCTATGTGATGTCAAAGGGGCACGGAGACTTGCTGATGGGAGGGGGAGTGTGGAAACGTACTTAAAAGTGATGACTCAAGTTTGGGGGGGGGGGCTTTCTATTGAAGTTATAGGAGAGATGCACATGTTAGGTACCACATAGCGGAAGAAAATATACAAACTCTGATAACTAATGTATAGTTATACGGAAGAGCATATACCGATTTTCGACGGATAGACTGAGACACAAATGCATAATGGATAATGCAAACTACTACTTCAAGAACTGTATCAAACGAATACGATTATAACAGCTTGAACGTACCATAATAACTGTATACTATGACTTAATGTTAATAAAGATTTTCAAAAAAAAAAAGACTGGGCCATAAACCAACTAAGGAAATTTTGTGTATTTATAAGCGTAAAAGCCTTTCTGTGGTAACTTTTGGGGCCGGGGTGTGGGGTTATGTAAATTGTAAATCACTTCTCCCAGTGCCCCAGAGTTCCTCTGTTTCTTTTTGTCATGAGGAAGTTGGTCTGAGTTATTTGAAAGACTATATTGTGATTAGAGCTCTCGGTTTTATGGTATTTATTTTTAACATTTCCATCTGTATTTATCCATATTTGTTTTTGTCTTTTCATCTGTATTTATACACATTTATTTTAATCACAAGCAAATGAAGCCACTGCAGCTAGTATTTTTCCACATTTATTTAAATAGTCATGGACGCGCACTCAGTTGTTGTAACTTTTTTCGAAATTGGAGCCTTTGCTAGGTGCACTTTACTTATTGAGAGCAAATTTCTTCCCCGTACTCGAAGAAATGATGAATGAATTAGTGGTATTGATTAGGTCTCACCTGTGCAGCCGTCTGGCAAAAGTCAAAGCATTACTCCCTCCTTCACTTCCCGTGGGGGTGAATACTCACTGAGAGGTGGACCCAAGCTTTATGCTGATAGCTGTTGGGAGGCATGTCTGCCTCCATGCCCTGCCCCCATCAATATCCTTTCTCCTCCCATACAACCAAAAATACAAAAGGTTGCTGGGGCTGCAGCCAATGTCTTTGGGTGTTTTCACACCTCCTAATGGACGTTGGCTGCTTGCATTGCTCTAACAATTTAACTTATACCTGCTTCCGCTTCATTGCCGATCTCCTTTCTCTTTGGGCTTGATATAGTGGTTACAGTATAAAGCCGTCATGCTGGCACAACTGTAAAGCTTTGCTGGTTAGCATTAACTTTATTTGAAGAGGGGAGTGGTCTGTTTAAACAAGTGAGTAAGGCTCAATAAAAGGCACGTTTGGAGGGTACCACCTGTTTGTTTTTGAAGCTCAAGCTTGTGAAAAAGCGGCTGCTGCCTGTAGAAAGTGTCTGGCATGAGTACCACGGTGTGGGGTACCTTTTAACCAGATTAATCTCGGCCACCTTCAAAATGTGCAGGGAACTGGATGTGAACACTGGTACAACAAAATGCAAAAGTCACAGGACTGCAGCAGCCTTTAGTGGGCAAGAGTCACAGGCCTTTTAATGAGACACAACAGCACTTTTCAACAGCGTTTCTAGGATTTTAATGGTCTGTAAAATCACTTCATGGCAGAGAACACATACTTTGTGCCTAAATGCTGATGAACGTATATACTTTTAAAGGACCGTTTGAGTTTCCTGAATGTTTTACATAGCAATTTTGAATCTTAAGCCCTAAAAATGAAGCACTGAATATTGAAACCTCTCCTTCTGCAGACATTGTGCTCCAGCTGCACTTGTTCACCCCTCTCCAGAGGGGCAGTTTGATGGCAGCGGTTTCATATTTCTTTCCATAGCTCTTGTGCACCTCAGAGACGGATTTTCCAGAGGCAGCACAAGCATTTGTTTTGCCAGTATTTTTTAGTTTTATATATATATATATAAATACAAACAAAGAAAAAAACGTTTTCCGTCTGTATTTATATGTTAAAATCCGTTTAAACGGAAAACAGGGAGCCTCTATTGTGATACAACCACTGTTGCTTTGGTTAAAAACTTGGGAGAACCCAGAGGCCGCTCTCTGCAGAACAATACTGGCAGACTGAATGAAGCTGGATATTAGCTCAGACATACCTTGGTTAAGGTATGTCAAAACGAGTTTTTCCAAAATGGGTGTTACAGAATATTACACAAACCCTGAAACACTACAAAATGTATCGTCTGCCATTATAAAGTCTCTTTTTTACCAAAGTCATGTGCGAGCAGGCCCCATATGCAATGCGACTGGACAGCCATAGCTTCTCTGTCTACTATTAAGAGAACCTGCCCTGTATCTGCAAATGGACTTAAATGAAAGAAGGACATGTTTGTTGACGAGGCTGTGTTTAAAAACTGTACATTTCTTAGTTGCTTTCCTTATCCAAGGCTCGTAGTTTGCTTCACTCCCTGTCTGTGTGACAGTTGCTCTACTCAAAGCACTATACACTTTATTCTTTTCTTTAGAATTTACACCTCCCGAGTAAGCAATTTTTTCGCCCATTATTACTTGCCGCAGGGATTAGGAACTATAAACTGGCTATGTAGTTTCTATTCTCCCTAGGAACAGATGAGATTATATATTGTATTTTAAATTCTCTTTTTACTGTTTTTTAAGATTCATAGTAGATATTGATCCTTTTAAAATGTGTACATTTTGTGTATGTGGACTTGCTGTCTTTTAAATGAAATTATGTGTGTGCAATCTTTTATTGCTCTTCTAGAGTCGAAATAAAGTATTCTTGAATAGACATCTTGTAATTGACTTGATCTCCACTATATGTATTAAATGGCCAACCGCACTTGCAAAGCCTGGAGAATCGACTCTAGGGTTTTTAAGGGGGTATCCTGCTCAGGCAGAGCACCCTCACACTTAAAACCTAGGACCTTGCCTTCAGGATTGAAAGGCCTGCCTTAGGTGTGACTTTTATAGGTGTTAAGTGTAATGACCTCAGATATAACGGAACTTATATCTTTTGTGAGTGTGCAAGCACCAACTCACACAAGCTGCAATGGCAGGCCTGTAGTCACAGTTTGAGTGGTCTCTCATGGGTGGCACAATACATGCTGCAGCCCATGGGAAACCCCTGGTGTACCTATGCCCTGGGTACCTTAGTACCATATACTAGGGACTTAGAAGGGTACACCAGTAGCAAATCAGGAAGTACCAAAGTAATTACCATAGTCAAATTTAGGGAGAAAGCACAGTGACTGGGGTCCTGATTTGCAGGATCCCTGTCAGACTAGTCAGAAAATAGAGCAAAACCAGGCAAAAAGTGGGGGTAACCATGCTAGAAGGATCCTACCTTCCTACAATGATATTCTGAACAGGGGCAATGCACTTCGCCTACTGATTCACAGACCCTCTCTGGCCCAAGCTAAATCGGGTGATCTCATCTTGTTCAAATTCCAGAGACTCCCCGGAGACACCCATGGTGCATCAACCCTGGTTTGGCTGCACCAGGAATCACTCCATATGGCTCTGCTTAATGAATCAACTGAGTTGACTGACTCAGGGACAGACATCAAAGCTCCCTAACTAGAGAGATATCCACTGGTGTAACGAACATTGAGGGGGCCTCCCTGCACGGTACGCAGAGGGATCCCTCCAGGCTCATTCAGGAGCTCTCTGGCCAGAGTGTAGTGCCGAGGGGGCCTCCTGGAGCTTGGCTGCAGGGGCATGTGTTACGCCCCTGGAGATATCCACACGTCCTCAAAGACCCTTTCGCAAAAGAAGGGAGTATATTCCGTCTTGAGAGGAGCTGACAGTAACAATCGGAGCTTCAACCAACTCGCTGTGCCCAACTTTTCCAAAACTCTTAGAATAATATGCACTCCCAACCACAAGACAGTGCTTTACAGCAATATCAACATAAACACTGAAACCGGACACTGGGGTCTGCCGGACACTTGTCCCTTTCGACGGCATCCTCAATACTCCAAGCAAAAACCCTCAAGGCCCCCTTTTTAGGGAGGCAAGCACTAATTCAATTATTTCCTTCAATGACGCATGCATCAAAAACCTAACTACAGCTAACTCTGCTATTGAATACCTTCACAAGAGTGACATTCTTTACCAACAGGAGAACTGGGTGACCAAAGCAACATATATCACAGAATATTATGAATTCCACACTTCGTCCACCAAGCGTAACATCGTCGGGTGATGATCTGGAGATCTTTCCATCTTCTTCAAACACGCCCGAAAGGTAGAGGTAACAGCAATGTTCTCCAGCTCAAATGATTTACAGCACTCCTTATCAACACGCTAAAGAGTAAATATCAGCCACTTTGTCTACTGATAATCAACTGCTACGTCAACCAAGCTCAGTCACTTTGAAGCAGACAACTGTAATCACAGACCTCTTTGTGCAGTATTTCAATTAGCCAGCAGTGCCGCACTACAGCTACTTTAACTTGGAGAACCCACAGGGGATAAACACCACAAAGTTCTTCACATAATTAAATGGTCAGCAAATCGAGGCACAAATTGTCCGCTTGGATAGCAATAAAAGTGTCCACTTACATAACCCTTGGCATAGCTACCCTACTGGAACACTGGACAGACCTCCTCGCAGACCTTCAAAGAATCCTGAGGGGATGCCACATGACTCAGAGGCAGGGTCATGTCATCGTATATCAGTCCCTAATATCAAAGCCAAGGAGTTGCTTGCAAGCAAGAGGAGGCTTCGAAAGGCCTTGAAGGAAAAAGGAAGACAAGGCAAATGCCATCAAGTGCAGGCTCTTTCAGTCCTTAGAGCTGACCACAGACAGAGTCTGGCTGCACAGAACCAAGATGATCGAAGCAGAGTGGTTAAAAAATGTTTCCCTCCTCAAAGAGAAGAGCCAAACTCAGTTTTGGAAGTACATTAACAACCTCAATAATTTCAGATGCCAGGGATTAATGGGGATGTCCTACCCACCCTTGTTTGGTCTAGGCACATGTGGACCCATACCGGTGAATGATCAGAAATGCCGCTAGCTAAATGTTTGACTTTGTGGATCTGTGTGATTTGCGCGCAGGGTACTAAAATATAATCCAACCTGGACAAGCTGTGATGGGCCCCAGAATAAAAGGTGTGTTTTATTTTCTCAGGGAGATATGTACGCCAGGTATCCACCAAACCCAGGGCCTCAGGGAAGCCTGGCAACTGTCTTGTGGAGGGCCCCATATGTCGCGGGGGATGGCGGTCAAGTGTACCTGACACCACCGAATTTAAATCCCCCCCCCTTCTCCTCCAGTAGCAACAATCCATCCGGCGCTGACAATAGAACTGTGAATAAGTCTTGGAATGTAGTGGACTGGAGGCCAGGGGGTACATAGATCGAAAACAATGTTACAATATGCCCCTCCCACGTCCAGTGACACCAACATAGCGGCCCTTATCATCAGTCCAGGTAGAACTCACACTAATAGGAAACACATTATATCCACATAGCTTTGCATGAGTGCCCCATTAGGTGCGTCTCCTGGAGAAGGACAATGTCAGGGGCCTGTTTCCTAATATATATTGGAGTACTATACTACGTTTGACTGTATCGCCAAGCCTATTGACATTCCAACTCGGAATTCGGGCACTCTTATCCCACTTTATATGCATTAAAACGAAGTAAAAGCTCCATGGTCTTAGTTGTGTCACCTTCAGTGGTTGTCGATGAAAACACTATAATGAAAAACAACAAAATCAAATGCCTGATCCAACAACCCCCTCCCTGCTTCCCTGCACTCCGGGTCTTAAACTGCCCATGAATAACTAGCAGAGTGCCTGTCGCCCTAACTGTTACTAAAAGAAGAACCATGAGGGGGTAGCATGCCCCACCTCCCCAGCCCCATCAGTAGCAGCAATATGGTCCCACAGAGAGCAACCTGAACTATTGTGACTACAACAGTAACAAGAGTGTACCTATCCCCACCAGTCCCAGCAGGAATGTCCAAAATCTTAGTCTCAATTTTACCAAAGGGCCATCCAAGCCCGGCGGGGTGACTTCACACTGCTAGAATAGTTACTGTCTGTTCCGAGGGGAGGAATCCCTGCCACCATCCCGGTCCCAAACATGTTGACCTAACCGGTTCTCCAGCCAGTCCGATACCAACTCTGATTACTCGAAAAACCAGGCTCTTCCATCAGCCTCCACACAAAGTTTCACCAGGAACAGCATTGCGTATCTATATCCACCTTCTCGCAGTTTCTTCTTGACCTCTAGGAACGTCCGTCTCCTCTTCTCCACTCCTTGCGTGAAATCCAGGAAGAAGATTATTTCAGCGTTGTCATAGTAAAGTGGAGGGCCTCGTCGCACATTTTGAAGGATCACGTCCCTATCTCGGAAGTTGAGGACTCTCGCCAACATCGTTCGCAGGGGGCCCCAGGCTTCGGGCGACCACCCAGTACTCGATGCGCCTGTTCTACTACAAAGAATTTACTAATACCTTGAGGCGCAAGTGTTTCAGGATAAGGTCTTCCGCGAAAAGATCTGGGGTAAGTCCTTCCGCTTTCTCTGCACACCTAGGATTCGCACGTTATTGCGTCAAAGACATCCTTCATAATCGTCCAGCTTTAGTTCCATAGACTTGCGGGAGGATTGTAGTTCACCCACATCACGTTGCAGTTGAGTGACATCTCCCAGGAGGCTCGAGGTCATGATTTCCACTTGTTTGACCTTCTCGTTAATCTTGGAAAGATATGCGCGAATGAGATTTATATAGATTGAGAGACAGTCCTTTTTGTGTTCCATTGTCGTTTTGATACCAGATATGGCGTCCATGACATCTTTTAAGGTCAGTTCAGGGCTCTCTTCATCAGGATCAGCCGTGGTCTTGGAGAGTAGCAGCCGTGGAGTCTTCAGTATGAGCAAATGTAGTGATAAAACAGCCGCTTCTATCCCTGCCCCCCAAAGTACACCACCTCTGGGCGTCCAAATCACCGTGGCAGTCTCTCCCTCTGTCCCATGCCGATGTTGAGTTCAGTGCTGCTAATGCTCCCCCCGCCGTCCGCTGTCACTCGGCGGCGGAAGCGGGCCCGCTCTGGCTTAAGCACTGCTTGCCGTGTTCTCTCCGTGCGAGGCCAGGATTCAGGCCGGTCGCGGACGCACTCTCCAAGCACCTCAGCAGAACAGGCCGCCACTCCAGTCCACGGCTTCATCGCCCCTGCAGGCCGCAAGCAAACAGAGCCCGCAAATCTCGTTTCGCGCAGTCTGGAGCTCCGGGGGTCACAGGAAACAGAACCGCTTGACTTCTCGAGCGTTACCCTTCCCTAGGGGTCGGATCAATGTGACGGATAAACGAATTAGGGGAAAGGGTCGGTGGAGCTGCAAACTTTGGCGGCCATTGCGCTCAGCAGCTTGGCCACGCCCCTGAGTCTCGACATTCTTGGCCTCTTTCCCTGGAACCTGCGCCGACTCTGCACCTCCCCGAATTTCTGAAGGCTGGACCCACCCCCGCTCAACTGATTGAGTTCTATGAGGCCAGGCTCCTCATATTTGGGCATCCCAACCCTGTTGACATGCCTTCAGGGCCGCGGAGTTCAGAAGGGGCCCCATCTGGTTCCACGCAGGCAGCTCTGGCCCTGGCCCCTGGGATCTATTCCTCGATCCGGACCGATACCGGTCGTGCTAGCTCAACATTCCCCCGCACCGGCCTATATAGCTACCTCAACGTCCGGCACGGACACAGAGCCGATCAATGCCACTTACCTCCATGCAGGGGATACTGCTCACGAAAAATCTTCCAGATCCAGTCTGATGCATGGGGAAATTTAAAATGTAAGGAATCTGCAGCTAGATATAGGCTCTACCAGATAAGGCATTAGCAAAGGTAAGTAACTTGTTCTACAAAGCTGTTGCTCCTACAAGGGCGAGAACCTTTGGCTTTGCCAATGCTAGTTTTTTCATTGTTGAGCACTCCATGAAAGTGCATGTATTTTCAAGCTGTCTCTCTCATGCAGTAGTGGACAGTAATTTTAGCTAGAAGGGGGGCCACAAATGCACACATACACACTCACACCCAGGTTTTCACATGTGCGCACACCCCCGCCTCCATTCACAACACTCACTCAGAAATACACATAGATACATTAATTAATTAATAAATACACGCACGCACCAAACATAAAAAATCATAAAACTTTCCTTCACTATAGCTCTCTAGGAGGGAAGTGTTGGAGGTTCGAGGATGGTTGGGACTGCTGCTCTCCCTCAGCCAATGAGGGAAGAGAGCAGTCCCTCACTCATCACAAAGGGGGCAGTGAAACTGCTGACCTCACCCTACTCTGTGACGAGAGTCATTGATTAACACGCGGCCCTGGGCACCTCAAGGGCTTCAAACTGAAGCGCCCAGGTCCAAGGCTATCGGTGACACTTTCCCTTGTCACAAGGGGCAAGGCCTCAAGGCACTTTTGCAATGTTGAGAAGGTGACGCCATCAGGGCAGTGAAATTCTCAGCCTGCCCAAGTGCAGTTCAGGCACCCAGGCGCCTGCTCATTTAGCGCATGTCAAGCTCCAGGCTGCCTGATATGAACAAGAAGAGTGTCTCTCGGGCTATTCTTTGTTCAGCCTGACAGACACTGCTCTTGTCAGGAGGGAAATAGTTTGGGTCTTAGCCTCACTACCTGTACGGACAGGCCGCAGCTGCTCTTGTGTACTTCTCTTCCCTTGCTTTGGTGTCTGTCACCTGCTCTGTCTCTTTTGCACTCGCTTGTGGGCTTCCACCCATTGCCTCCCATTCCTACCCACTCCATGTTGCTTATGCATCCCTCCTACCCGCCCCAGTGTTGGTTACCCATCCCTCCTGCCCTCTCCTTGTTGCTATCGGGTCTAGTACGCACACCCTTCCCTGTGTTGCTCTGAGTTCGTCCCCCCATACTCCCCGGTGTTTCTTCTGCATTACCCCATCTTCCCCCGCATTACCCCATCTTCTCCTGTCATTTCCAGCCCCTATGTTGCATGAGTAGTGTGCATGCTTACCAAATGATACTAGTTACTGCATTATAGGATTATTCTTTTTTTTTTAACTGCAGCCACGCTCCACTGCATCCGGGATGCTGTGCAACATGGCTAAAACCCATTGGCAAAGCCAATACATCAGAAGAACGAGACGTATGGTGAGGGAGCGAAGAAGGCAGGACTGCATCAGCCACCCCACCTAACGATCTCCTAAGTTGCCCTTCTCATCTGGAAATCAAGCTTACCCCAAACATCCACAGGATTACCAACTCCGCTCTTGCGCGTCTCTAGGGGAAACCAACCTCTCTGCCACCAACATCCCTCCCTTCATCTGCTATAACCTTCACTACTCTGCTCCTCTGGCCTCTGAAACTACAACCAAGAGTCATGCTAAAAACCAAAACTGCCCTGCCCCTAACATGGCACGTACCCTAAAACATGACACTTACCCTAAAAAAAAAGAGGTCACCAAAATCCAGCATATCACCCAAACCGCCCTGCTAAGCCTACCCCCAGATATGCCTGACAGCAACCTGCACCAGCCAGAACTGCACCACCCACTGAGACGCCAGGAAGAGACCTAGGGCCTGATTTAGATCTTGGCGGAGGGGAATACTGCGTCACAAACGTGACGGAGATCCTGTCATGACGATCCCATATATCCTATGTAGATCGTAATACGGCGTAAATCCGTCACGTTTGTGACTGAGTATTCCACCCGCCGAGATCTAAATGAGGCCTTAAATTCCGCCTTCCTCGTGTTTGCGGCTGCCCGAGGCCACCCGGTAGCCATCAGGATGGCGGGCCCGTAGTCTCAGAGGGCCTCCCCCGCCCCCCCTCACCTTTGGTCATCCACTCCTCCCCGGGTAGGGGAGTCCCGGTAGGAGGGTGGGCGGGCCAGTGACGCACGTCCGGGGTGGTAGGCAGGGCGAGGGGTATATAACCTCCCCTCACCATTTTAGAAGCCTCTGTGCCGCTCCGGACGTCGCGCGTAGGGCTTCAGGAACACTCTTTTACCTCCCTACCTCTTACCCTGAGTGTCAGCCGGGGGGGGGGGGGCTGTGGGAGCTTTTAATGTGTTCTTTTTCGTTGCAGGCGGAGTTACAGGGCGATCCGGAAGCAGAGAGGTGCAGCACTGTACTTCAGCGGGCACATAGGGGTGCCAGAGCCTAAACCTGGAACCTCATGGGAGGTCCGGGAACCCTTGTTGGTGCCCCAGTAGTCCTTCGGGCGGTTGTGTGTCTGTGCAACCGGGGGTTTGCCTAGATACGCCCCGCGAGGGGCGTGAGTAGAGTGATTACCATAATGGCGCAGCAGATGGGTGGTTCGCCATGGTGCTGCTTGGCTCATCAGGCGGGCAGGTGGCGAGAATGCGGCCTGCCCTTGGATCGCCCGTAAGATAACCCACCGTGATTACATAACGTTGTATGTAATAAACCTGCAGCAACTTTTCCCAATCTAACACTGGTGTCTTGTGTGTTATTTGCGGGATGTTTGGGTATGTTCCGGGGCGGGGGGTGCTGTTGACCTGATGGGACTATTGCAGCAGGCTTGGTGTCACCATTCATGTGACCTAGTGGATTCAAATAATGTTGCATCTCTTATCCTCCCAGTTGTGTGCGTCATGCCTCTGGATCTACCGCCTTTATAATGCACGTAGTTTAATTGTAGACATCTCTGTTATAATAGCGAAATAGCAAAACATGGCAGGAGATTTTGTGAGAAAAACACCCTAATATAAACTACTTTTATATTTGGGCCCAAACTAAGGTGACATTGTGGGCAACAGATCGATGGGTTGGAATGCTGCCTCAAGCAAGTTGCTAGTGGTTAGACAAATTGCATGCATTCCTCCTGTCAACGTTTGCGTGTTGAATAGAGATTAAAACATTTTATACTAGATATTTGTCATGACTTGTCCCGCCAGACGTTTTAGAAAATTGGTAGTTAGTTGTGATTTTTATGTGCATTTCATGTATTTTCTGTTCAGGCTCTGTTTACCAGTATACCGTAACTTTACATTACATGAGTTAATGTTTACTCTTGCTGTCCTGGGTAAAAGGTTTATAGCCCAGGCACTATAACACTTAGAATTATGAATCTGATGAATCTCATCTGTCCGCCCTTGCATTAGCTGGTGAATCTAAGACCCAGCATTCTTCAAAGTATATATATTTCTACATGCTTGGCAATCCAAATACCTGAATAATAAACTATAGCTTTGAAGATGATGCCTGCAAAAGAATACGTAGAACCAAAATCATGTATCTACAATCTCTCCATACCCAGATTTGCAAAATAACTGTGTGCACCGGTAATCGCAAATATAAATAGTAGCACTTTGTGAATGTATCTGCCAGTAGCTCATTAAGAATAGTTCCTTTACAATTTAAACCTGTGAAATGTTTACATGTGATTGACCAATTACTTGGTTGGTGATTGTGTTTCCGAATGATTCTTCTGTAAGTCGAAGGGACCGTGTAATAAGACTCCTGGGGGTGTGGCAATTCTCTGTAGTGGATAACAAAGTTCTTGCAAAATGAACGGAAAATACATATACCAGGCTTCTAACAGAAGCCATGGGTCGAAATAAGAAAAATAATAGAAAAACATTACAGAGATTTCTGAAATGGATGCGGTTAAAAGGTGCAGCAGTTGTTATACCAACCTCATTTTCTGCTTAGGGTTACAACACGGTCTCTTCTTTAGGTGAAGCTGGTACTCCACGTCAGTAAATACATTAACTTCGTGTTTTCTGTTTCAAGTTCTACAATCCAGCTATTACTTTCTGTTTCTAACCTTTTATAAACATTGTTAAATACTCAATTTCTCTAACCCCAATAGTTTCTGTTCTTCCACCATCGCAGCCTCACTCTTTCCCTATATTTCTACTTCTGCTGGGGAAAATTAAAGTCGTAGGGAGAGGATCATTTGCTCTCTCATTGTTGACACTGTGGAATCAGTGGACAGTTTACTCCATTTGTGGGGCTCCATTCTGTCTAGCTAGTACCTTTTGAACAGTGCACCAAATTCTAACTCTCCGACATACATATTCCTTTCAGTGTGTTTCCTTGTCCTATCTCCCTTTCCCCCATTATTGCCCCTTTTCCATTCCTCCCTACCTTGTCACATTCCACATTGCCAGGGGCATTACTGCACTAGGAGTTCTTCAGTCTGTTCCTTTCAGAATCGGAAAGTGCAGCAGTCACCCAGCTCCATTTTTTTTGCTTCTGCTGGCTGCTCAGTAAGTTTGACTCTGGCATGAGCTCCGTCACTATTCATTAGCATGCGATCATGTCTACTTGTAGATCCTTCTCAGTAGACTTGGGCTTTGGTGGTAGAATGAACAAAGTTGTTTGATGAATCTCCAGACCCCCCCTAAACTTCATGTATGCAAGCCTACTCACCAAAGACCTATACAAATAATCAACATACCATAACTGAAAAATAGCTCAAGTCGGCTTTGAACTGACATTTCAAGATTATTTCTTTACTTTAAAGCATTACTGATTTTTTCTCACTTGCCACTTCTCTTGGTCTCTCAGGTTGGGTCTTCGAATGCCTCTCTGCATGTCTTTTTCGCTGGAGCTCTCTTTTCGTGTTTCTTTCTGACTTTCTGTAGCTCTCTCTCTTCCACTGGGCTTCTCACTTGGTCTTTCATCCACGGTAAACATTGTTTACCACGAAACAGGAACGCCGCACACCATTACAACGTGGTCGTTACAACAACCGCGTTGTTACAACGCATACCATTACTCCTCAAGTCAGAACAACAACTCCTATGCAGAGCAGCAGGATGAACAATAATTGTTTAATTTGGAGGCGAAATTGAGAAGGAATATGTAATATGCATGAAACAGTCCTCTACTACCATGTATCCTCTTATCACATAAGGACACGGCATCCCTACAATTCTGGCTTATTTGCAATTGATTTTGGCAGGTCTTTCAAGCGTCTTCAAGAGTTTTTTCCCACTAATAAGAAATTTGGCCAGCCTATCAGAAGAAAACGCATATTGCCAGGTGGTTGCCATATCCACTACCAAAAGCCAGCTGAGAGCTGCCTGGTTCTCTTGCTGGGGCTAAGGGCCCACCGTGCCCACTGCCAAAAGTCATTTCAGAGCTTCATGGTTTTCTGGATGTGGGCTTAGAACCCAGGATGCCTTCCAATGGACTTGCCACCTCCTAAGGCAATGCCGTTCCAGGTGCATGCCACTTAGAATGGGTTTAAAGTGGCCATGGAAACGCTTTTTAATGTGATAGTTTGAAGGCTTTCTATAACCACGAAGGAGATGTTGGCTGAGAGACAGGGTGAGCAGTAACAAGGGATGTCGCGTAATATGCCATGATTTGCTGTTGTAACATCATCACGTGCCCTATCTACTTGGTGTTGCATTTGAAGGGGTCCAAACTGGGGTGGCATAGTGAGCAAAAGAACAATGGATTAAACCCAGATCTCTGGACTGGGGGTGAGTGATTGAAAGGTTTCAGCACGCCGTCCATCATCTTGTTGTGTTTTCTACTTGGTGTCAGCCTCATGAAGAATGCCTAGTGCTCATGGGAAACGTAGTTACAATGAAGATGTTTAGATTGTGACTTTGCTTAAATAAAGCATCGTTAATGTCTAACAGTGAGTTTGTGTTCAAAAACAATAATTATTTTCTGCCATTTTTTAACATGCATCTTAGATATAAGGGAGCCTCCAGATAACTTTGTATAAAGTAAAACAGTCAACTTGAAAGGACACGGTGGACAAAATTGGTGTAGAATGTGACGTTTAGAAAAATATTGAATTGTAGGGGAACATAATCACCTAAAGCATTTTTTAAAAAGCTGTGGCATACAGGAGCACATGTTTTACAGATGTATTAAGTGATAGTGTTTACAGTTGTAATAACTGTCATGAAAATGTAGTGTTCTTGAATGAGATTTACAAATAAACTACATTTTTACTTGAAGTAGTCTAGAAGTTTTTAATTTTCTGAAGCCACATCTTTCCATGTAATTCAGGTTTGAATATATAGGTGAATGACTAATTATTCTGGCTGAATATCAGCATGTTTCATTCCTTGCTAGTGAGTTGGCCTCAGGCTTTCTCAAGGCTTTGTTCAATCAATGCTCCCGGCACATAGTATAGTCAAAAGTAATGGGTTTCTGGAGTTGGGATGGGGTCAGTCTCGTCGTATTAGTACAGCCTGCAGTCCTGTCTCATCTCTAAAATATCCTTCATTCCCACGTTTCTCCTCAGCCTTTCCTCGCTCGCCTCCTGGTTGTACCCTCAGCTTTGTCCTCACATGAAATGCCCTTTCTTGTCACCATCCTGATGCTACATGGGGATATCGTTAGCAATGGCATATTCCAATGATACGTTTTAGGTTCAGTGGACTGAAACTCTTTTTTGGAACAAACGTGATATTTTATTACTCTTTGAGTGCTCGGAAAGGGACTTTTTTGCTGTTTGTGTTCTCTTCTTTGAAGAGACTATTTGGAGTGGAATTGGTAACCGACCCTTCCTTCCTAGTAGCACCTACATTACTTTTCCTGTATCAATTATCCCAACTGCAGAGCTCTCTGTATGTTAGTTTGTATTCCTGGTTACAATATTCTATTAATAAAATGGGTCCATTTAGAGATAGTAAGCATTGTCATTTTTTTTTCTGCAGGAGGGTAGATAAGGGTGAGGAAAATGACTAAAGAGGAAGCCACCAAATGTGAAACCAAGGGACGAGGAAGACAGAGAACACAGAAGAAAGCCCCTCCAAAGAGAGGGCCCACCCTGCAAATTGACACATCATTTGGAAACCCATCCCCATCACCTGTTGGTAAGGCGGGAACATCTGTTCATGATCTGAAGGTGTGGGATAAGGGGCTGGAGGCTAGTGATATCAGTGCCTGAATATTATTTTTTTTTTTTTAAACCTTTATTGGTATAGACAGGATATACAGATCTGGGCCTACAACCAAACCGGCCGGCCATAATATGTGAAAACAATCAAGAAGTCCAGAATGAAATTACAAAATAAATCATAGAGAAACATAAGCAACACAATCTCAAAAAGGGGGGGGAGGAGAAAGGATCCATACGGCCATCAAACAGGAGCAAAGAAGGTTATTTTTTATAATAGGGCGATAAGGAGTATGACAGGCTCAGCGACAATATAGAAGAATCCGGATTCCCAAATCAAACCATCGGTAACAGAAAGGCTAAAGGGGCAGTCATGCAGGAATGTCAGCACTGTATATATCATTATAAAAACAGGGCCGTGAACACAAGTCGGTATACAGTTAAGAACAACATTGCATCCCCACCACCCAGTAGCACATCGGAAACAGAACAAAGGGGCCGGAATGGCGACAACACCAAGACTAACCCGTCATACAAACCTTGGGAGAGAAGGAAAAAGGGGAGGGGGGGGGGAGGGGAAAAAGGAAAGAAGAGAGGGAAAGGAAAACACAGACTGAAAGAGAAGAATGCCGCGCCTAAACAAGCGCCCCGTAGCAAGGAACACATAAAAGAGCGATCATATCAACAACGAGGAGGGCATGGGAGTCGCAATGGAAAGCAGCAGAACTACAAAAAGAAGAACAGCGACATTACAGACCCCACCCCAATCATACCACGGAAGGCAAGGACAGACGCAGCACTCCAATAAAGAGATACAAAAGGGCCATTGAACTAAGGAAAATAAAACATCAAATAAGACCCAACCCACCCATCCCACCCAGCACCCCTGCAGAAGGCTACGGCCTACCCTCCAAACAGCGCGCCTGTCGCCCTAAACCAGAACCCGAAATATAGTAGAGACAAGAGAAAAGAGAATATAGAGACAAAAAAGGAAATGAAAACAAAAGAAAGAAACGGGAGGGAGGAGCAAAAGGACAAAAACAAATACGGTCGGCCACAGCCCTCCACCCAACCATACAATCGCATTGCATGCGGACCAGAACGACACAATCTCGAGCGCCAAAAAAAAGATAGGGGGGTCTCCCACAGCACTAAAATTATGAGCAACTGCGCCACAGAGCTGTACATCAAGAAACCACCGGGAGCCGTGTATCTCACCCCAGTCCCTTCCTAACCACAGTTACCACCCACCACAGGACAATGTGAGGTGAACCACCCGATGCAGGACAAGCATACAATTTAAAGAGAATACGAGCAAAACAAAGGCCAGGGAGGGCAAGCAATAAGCAAGTGGGCAAAAGTCCAAAGAGGCAGTTCAAATGTCTCAGCATTAGCAACAAGGGCAATAATAGACAGGAGTTCAGTCTCGCCGTTGGGGAAAGCGGGGGTTTCCCTGCAAAATAGAAACACGACCTCGTCAAGGCAAAAACAGGCAGCGGTCCACCATTGGTCTCAGGCACCCGGGGAGGATCGGATCCCCGCACGACATCCAGGTCCCCAAACTCCAAACATCGAAGAGCAGGAGCTTCCAAATCCACCGGCCAGCAAACCCGTCGAGGGATAGCGACTGTAACCCTCGTAGCGACCGGGGGAGGCGAGGCGGCGGCTACACTGAGACAAGAGGGGACCATGAAGGAGCATTCATCCAAGATGGCGGTGGAACAAATCGAGTCTCCCAGAGCACCGGGAGCCAGGGTCGCGCGTAAGGACCGTAGGGCATCAAGAACGTCTCCAATCGTAGGCTCACGCACACACGTCCAGGCCCCCGTGCAGTCCAGCAACCCAGGCCCGTCATCACGAGGAGACCCACAGCACAGGTCGTCGGTAGCCATTTTGTGAATTCAGCCTCCGCACCTCCCTCCGCGACCCTCGGAACAGTTCACAAATGCGGGCCTTTACAGATTTCCGGGGGTCCCAGCAATGGCAGCCTCGGTGAAAAAAGGAGATTCGCCCAAGGCGGAGGGGGCCGTCTGCAATATCGCTGGCGCTCCTCCCAAACAGAGTCCGAGGATGAGGGTCCAGGGTCAATGGACGGAGCAGCGGCGGGGGGACCCCCTCACACGATCAGTCCATGGAGCACCGCGCCCCGCACCAGCCTCACAGGCCGTCAAGGCGGGCCCGGATCGGGGTCACCGGGATGTTCTCACAACGGCTCTCACCAGTGGCGCATTCTCTCGGCCGGGGCCGACGGCCACCACAACGCCAAGCCGGATCCGATAGGCGAAGCCCCGGTCTCAACACCACGAAGGCCCAGGTACCGTCGGGGGGCACAACTTCGGAACCGTAGCACGCCGGAGTCTCCAGACCAAACGGTGAGTAAGAGCAAAGCGTTGCGCAGCTATTTCTTCGGAACTGTGTCGTCTCTGGGCAGGATATACAACAGGATCCAGTGCCTGAATATTGATACTAACTGTATCTGTATATTTTATGTTTTATCTCAAGCTTCTCTGACCTCAATTGTTTTTTTGCATGCTTTTGGTGGAACACCATTTAAAAAAATGAATAATGTAGACTGTGGCTCAAGACTTCCAGCATGCTGTGTGTTGCTTTAGATAGCAGTCCATCTTGAAAGACCAGAGTTATCCAGAGGCCACCTTTTCACTTTATTTTCTTTAACATTCCAGTCTTTACTTGCTGTTACCATTTGGTAGTGTTTTCCCATCCCAGATTTTACTCCTGCATTCACTAGTGTGGAACGCCTGCACTTCCAGGCAGATTCTGAAAATGCTTCCAAAAAAGAGCTCTGACCATTAAGAAGTTTCATAAATAACCCAGTGTGGCCTTTTCTTCACATGCTCCTGCCTTTCCCCCCTCCGGTGCATCTCTACAGTTGCCCACCCAGTTCCTGCTCCCTCTTATCTTGGAGGACCCAAAGGTATGTTTCTTCATGATACTACCCCTTTCTTGAATAGTGAGATCTCTAATTATCTTCCCAGGTCTGATAAGGCGCCTCTCTCTAATACGTGCCAAATACAAGGGGCTTCAAGCAAACTGATGTTTTAGACCTAGCCATTCACTAGGTGCAGATCATAGAAGCTAAGCAGCATATAGCTCGCATTTATTGCCTGGGAATTTACAATGGGGTGAATTTCTGTGTATACTCTGCTGGAATTGGCCAGGGTCTCTGCGGAACTGACCTTACTTTAAGTTTAAAAAGTGATCTGTGGTGAACTTGAACTTTAACTCAGTTACAAGGTGCAGACCTAGGTAACAACAAATTATTACGAACTGCGGAATTCTAGTTTCCAAAGCCTATTGGTGCGAGTGTGATGGTTTCTGACCCAAGCCCCCCCCCCACCTTCGCTGCATGACTTGACTTTTGAAACCTGAAGTATTAAATGACATTCACTCTAGATAAAGCTCCCACTGTATTGCAGAGGGCCACTTCTGTTGCAAGACCAGGCATTCGGGATTTATGCATTCTGAGGTCGATAAACTTTAGTTGAATTTACTTCACTTCATTCATCTTTATTTCGGCTTAAATTGCCATAAAAGGATCACAAAACAATTACATATAAAAACACATTCGAGTCACAATTATCATTTCATAAAAACAACTAACACTATTATAATCTGGTAAAATCGATACAATTAAAAGCGTGATTAAAACAGAACATCGAAAAAGTGGTAGGTGGTGCACAGCAATGGTTAGATAAATTCAAAGTTCAGTTAAACGATGTAGTGGGTGCACTGGTGGGTAGTGTCTCCTACTGAAACACTAGAGAAAATGACGAAGTTGTGTATGCATAAAGATATGCAGATACATCCCCACTTATGGCACACCAGTTGGACAAAAGATGCCTTTCAATGGTTGATCATTCAAAATGTGGAAATTTATTGAAACAACATATTTTTTCATCAGAAGGTCGATATTTCATTCATATCAATCCAATGTTATTGAGTATTTCCAAAATGAGGAACATTCAAGGTGCATAACTCCGATGCATTTCGGGCGGTGCCCTTTCTCAAGGAGTACTAGGAAGAAGACAGAAATGTGTAAGAATTGGAGGGTGAGGGACGCGATAATTAACTAAATGATTTAAGGTGCCTATCAATGAGTGGGGACATTTGGGCTTTGTTAAAAAACGGGGGGGCGAGTGAAAGGTGGTGCCAGCTAGTGAGTAAAAAACGGAGTGTGAACTTAGCGATATCAGGGCGTGAGTGACGGGCATTAAAACGTGAAGGACTTTAAAACGTGAAGGAATGGCAAATAACTTACTTGAGATTCGATGTAACGCGGAGCGTTACTGACAGGTTCTGAAAAGGGTGAAAACGCTAAACGCGAGTGATCCGGATGTGAGAAAATTAACCTGAAGACGTGAAAAAGAAAGCGGACTGGAAGACGGACTAAGATGGAAAGAGGGTTAGAGTCATGGGTCGTGGCGCCATCTTAGAGTGGGGAGAATGTGAAGGAGACGAGTGAAGAAAATAGGATCTGGTAGAGGATGTAGGATTTGGTAGAGGATGTAGGATTTAAGTGATTAAGTGAAACATAGGCAATAAAGAGACAATGTAAAGCAATCTGACATATTACAGGTAACAACTATATTCAAAGCGGTCATTAAGGCCAAAAGGCTTCTGGGTCTGTAGGCGGAACATCCATTCGAGTTCTCTTTTTAATAGGAGTTTGTTGTTGTCAGTTCCTTCTTTTTTATTGACGATTTCGAGAATGATGAACTGCAATTGGGCGATGGTATGGCGGGCTTCCAGAAAATGTGTGGCTATGTTGGATTTTGCATTTTTGAGTCGAATGTTGGATTTATGTTCATTCAAGCGTGTCTTGATTTTTCTTTCTGTTTTACCAACATACAATTTGCCGCAGGGACATTTCAGGGCATATATTAGATTACAAGAGTCACATGTCCCATTGACTTGTAGTTTGATGGCGTTGCCTTTCATGGGGTGGCGGATGATATTGCCTTTTATGACACAGTTACAGTGGCTGCAGTTGAGGCAAGGCTGGGTACCTTTGTAGTTTTGAACTATGCAGGTTGGTTTAGATAATATTTCTTTAATGTTTTTACTTCTTGTGTGCGCAAACAAGGGTAAAGGTTTAAACATGTCACCAAAGTCTGGTTCAACTTGAAGGATGGGCCAGTGTTTAAGAATGATTCTTTTGTAGATGTTACTGGCTGTTGAATACTTTGATACCAAAACCATTCGTTGTTGTTCTTTGATGGGTTGTTTAGTGAGAGCCTCTTGTCGTGTTATTTGTGCCACACGAGTTTGTGCCTCAGATAGAACTTGTGTAGGGTATCCTCTGTCCAAGAATCGGTTATGCATTTCTTGCATGCGTGTTTTCTCAAATAGAGATTCCTTAAATTTAATTCTTCGCAAATGTGCGAATTCTTAAATAGCGATTTTAGCATTTGGGATGATGAATCCCAAATGCAAAAATTGCACTCGCAAAAGGTAAGATTCTGAGAATCTTGCCCTTTGCGAGTGCAATTTAGCTTGATGAATCAGGCGGTAGGTCTCTCATTTGCGAGATTTTGAGCTATTGGCATTGTAAATGACAATGCCTTTCATTTATATGTTTTAAAAAACCTGCAATTATAAAAGGCATTGTTATTTACAAACCCAATAGGTCAAAGTTTCAAAAATGTGATAAAAAGGTGTTTTGGAATGTGTTAAAACAGTTCCTTCATGTTATTACTAATTACCGCATGTCACACAAAATTGGGAGGTAAAACAGCAGGAGGTGGTATGTTTTTCGGGAGGGAAGTATTACTTTTTAAACCTCTCACCCCTAATTATCGCATGCCACACATAAAATTGGGAGGTAAAACATCAGGAGGTGGTATGGTTTTTCGGGAGGGTAGTATTACATTTTGAAACTCGCACCCTTAAGTACCGCATGCCACACTTAAAATTGGGAGGTAAAACAGCAGGACGTGGTATGGTTTATCAGGAGGGAAGTATTACTTTTTGAAACTAGCACAGGACACGGCATGAGCCCTATCGTGCTTGGAAATACATTAATTTAGTGGCAAAATGTGTCCTTTATTGGGAACTGCGAGTCTTACATGAATGTGAAGAGTGTCAATTATGCAAAATAACAGTGCTGTATTCTATCTTTACAATTGAATTCTCTCTGATATTCATCAATGGGAGAGTTTCTATGCTCTTGTGCAAGATCTTGTAACAGAAACACCGTTTTGTAAAATTTCCATGTTTTAAGGTCAACCTACATTAACAGAAATCATGGGCAAATAGCAAAATTAATGGATTTATTTTTTAACAATTGGCAAGGAAAGTAGATTTGATTGAAAACACCACTCCGGAAACACTGTACTTGGAGTAAAAGAAACAAGAATATTAACTGCTAGCAACTTTGTGTAGCTACAGTTCAAAGTTTGGCACATGACCCTTTGTGCATTTGGTAAATAATCATTTACTGGCAAATTGTGTCCTTTTATGAGAACTGTGAGTCTTACATGACTGGTATGCTGAGCAAAACAAATCACATATGACAGGAAAGTTGCATGTACTTTGACGTGTATCACGCAAGAAAACGAACCCCTGAATTAGAGATGCGTCCACATAACTCACTGCTGATCCTTCACAGTAATGCTCAGTAACTCTCAAAACCGCAATCAGGTCTACTCCAGCATGCTTCACACCAGGCCTCACACAGTTATGTGGAGCATCATTGACGAAAGACGGCATCGATATAGTGTCTGCTTTAGCATGTACCCACTCTGATTAGCACAGATGTGCAGAGCAACATTGATCACACACAGCAGATGTGACGTGGAAAAAAACGTCAATGGATCGACCACATACCTGCTTCTCGACTGCTTTCTTGACATTATGAATAACTACAGTAAAAGTCAGCCGATGTTGCACACCTCATTCATGCCTCCAATTTGTAATCTGAGACTGCAAACATCCCGGCTGTGCTTAAATTGCAATGCATTGTGCTCCTTTCAATGCGCACGCACTTCAAACGTTTTCCCCAGGCTGCAAGCACGCGGCAACAAAATTACGTTTCTAGAACCAAATAAATAATTTTAAATATAGTAAACGATATGGGGGAGTCTACTTCTTTCCCGATAATGGAGCCATGTTCGCGCCACTTCAATTCTCTCTCCAGGCCGCAGAGATGGACCTGAGCCCTTCGAAACTCAAGGGGCACTCTACCGCGGCAGCACTGGAAGGCGCGTCAGACTAGGAAGGGAGTCGCAATGCTCCTGAGCAACACAGGGAGAGGAAGGCACCGAAACGTGCTCATTCAGCATTTGCAGACTGAGTGAAAAATATCATTATTTTTCTGTACAAGCGCCTCATTTCGCCCTTTCATTTTAAATAACGTCCACGCCCATTTCTTTGACGACCTGCCGCTATAGACAGTGGCGCTGCTGCCATTATGTTAAAGCACCGAACGGGGTGCTTGTAAAACCAGAAACACGGAACCGAAACCGAAAACAGCCCGGGCTGAGTGAGAGGGCGTGGGCTGCCCGCGCATGCGCGCTCCGAGCCCCGGCGCCAAAGCGGAGTGCGGCATCTGAAGTCCCGGGTCCCAGGAGGGGGCCCGGGTGAAGACCAGCGCTGCGAAGGAGACACGGAACACGCTGAAAGAGCCCGGTGAGTGGAGGGAGAGGGGGGGATGTGTGTGTGTGTGTGCGTGCGTCTGTCTGTCTGTCTGTGTGTTGTGTGTGTGCGTCTGTCTGTGTGTGTTGTGTGTGCCTGCCTGCGTGTGCATGTGTTGTGAACAGCCTGCCGGAATCGGAGCTCGTGTTCACGCGCGCGACCTGATCCGATTCCGGCAGGCTGCGTGCGCGTGCCAGTCTCTTGTCCAAGTCCTTTTACTCCTTGAAAGCTGACAAGGTCGCAATAGGCTCGCTTTGCGACCAGGGGCTTCTCCCCTGCAATCGCAGCGAGACCTAAAAAAAGGACATGGAGATCATCCTCCTTGGAATTGCCCTCGCACATAGTGCAAATTCCATCTGTCGTTGTTTCCCCATCAGCCCTTTTTCTTGCCCAGCGTGCCATGGTTGATTTGGTCATAAGGTTACCGTATCTTAGTTTCATATAGAGGGTTTTTGCAAGTGGGGGCTCAATTTCGTCAAGGAAGGTCTCAAAAAGAGGCTCCTCCTTGAAATTTAAAAATGTATTTACTAAGGTCCCCCCGTTGTTCCCGTTAGTTATTTGGTTATACATGAAACCCCAAAAAGCCCTTTTCACAATTAATTTTGAATTTGGCGGTAACCCTTCCGGGTTTTCCCAGAATTTCATTAATCCTATTTTAGTAAACCACAATCTAACATGTTTTAGCCATAGATTGGTATTCGATGTGTCCAAACACAGTATCTCTTTTAGCCCATTCCTATAGTCAAGCAGTTCAGGTGTCTGCCATAGTCTGCCATAGTTGAATTCCTCAAGCTTATATGCCAAATCTCTTCATCCAGAGATCTACCTTGTCTCCATTCCGGGGTAAGAAATGAGTACATTGATCCTGTGTATGTTAGATGTGGTATAGCAACACACCAAAAGGCCAGTATCCTCCTTGATCTTTCCAGAGGTAGATCACTATTGAGTTGAAAACAAGATTTCTTACAAGCTAATAGTACCCAAATCGTTATCAGTGCTTGCCTCATTCTTCTCTTCCCCAAGGTGGCTAAAGAAAAAAAGCATTGGCAGAGCCAATAGGTTTCGCCTATGCGAGCCATGTTAGCTTTGTCGGGTTCATAGGGGTGAATTTACGTAGACGACCGTGGAAGACATGGGAAGAAAGGCCTCTGGAGAAGTCTCTGAAAATGTCCGGTGTAATCCAAGGTTGGATTCTTGAAGAGGAGAACCTGCAGGCAGAGGGAACAGAGTCTATGCCACTCAGAGGTGACCAGTAGACACAAAAGCACGATACCCATCCCCTTGGCAGGGAGCTCAGGAGAGTTGATGAGGACTTTGTCGCTACAGCTTTGGGGACCAGGTGATGCTGAGGAAGACTGTGAGCTGTACACAAGCTTTCCTACGTAAGATGTCTGTGTCTAGGTGGTCGGTGTCCGGCAGGAGCACCAACAAGCCTTGGTGCCGCAACTGACATGGAAGATGACAAGATGCAATCGTTGGGACCAGCAAGGTGCAAGGGACTCACCAAGTGTAGGAGAGTCAGAGCAGGCCCCGAGCAAGCAGGGGGGGCCACCAAAGCAGGAGAAGACCCTCCGAGGACCCACAGGCTGAAGGCACAGGAGTTGCAAGAGGACCTCAGGCAGCTCACCAAGATGGAGGCCCAAGGTGCAAGGGATGCAGTGAGGGTGTTGATCTTTGAGGGATACGGTGCTGGAGCCTCTTGCAGCCGAAAATCTCTGGATTTCAGAGCCAACAAGCCTTGGCAACAGAAAGTCGTCGCGGTGCACAGGGGTTGGGTCCGAGCGGCTCTGACAAGGGATACTATCCTCCAAATTGCAGGGAAGACAGGTCAGGCCTCTGGAAAGCTGGAGAACCACCACCTGTGTTGCTGGGCCTCAGAAAGTCCGTAGGATGACAGGAACAGCAGGTCTTCTGGAGAACCTGAGCGAAACACAGACACAGACGAGGCAAGAGACTTGAAGAATACCAAGACCAGGAGCAGCAGGAGTCTTCCTTGATGCCGTCTCAGTTCTAGTTGAAGTCCCAAGAGTCCAGACTTTTGAAAAGTGTCTTGGTTTCAGAGGTGAGTCTTGTTCCATGACGAGTCTGATGACCCACCAACTAGGGAGCCCTTAAATACCCAGTAAAGTGTATATGTAACATACATGTCATAATAAATGTAGACAGAGTCAAGGATTAAAGATGGGGAGGGATAGAGGAGGGGAAGGGAGTCATGAAAGGAAGTCATGTGAAACAGTGGACAAGTTATTACACTTTAAGTGCAATCGGGATTGAGGTCAAATTGTCGGTATTGGTAGGTTTTCCATTATGAAGATAGATTGCGGATTAAGAGATCTAGTGTTTCCCATATGTGCTGCATGGTTACGGGAGGACCTTTATGGAGGGATTGAGTTATCCATGTGCTCCTTAGGTACGTTACTCAAGCCCCTCCAGGTATGGTATGATGTATTGTTGCTGGATTTCCAGTCAATCAAGATTACTTTGATGGAAATAGTGAGTAGAAAGTCAAGTAAGGTGAGGTCCAATTTAGAGATATCAATTGGAGGATCGGCAAAGTGTGGACCCAAGATGATAAGTGGAAAAGATAGTGGGATGGTGGTCTTAAACATTTTGTGTCATTGGGAAGAGCCGTCTTGCCCATAGGAAGACAGGTGTGGGAAAGAGAAGAATATATGTTCTTCATCACCTGGTGACAAGGTGCAGGTCCAGCATGTGCCGGAGTCTTTGAGTTCTAGTCTGAATAATTTAGCGGGGGTCCAGTAATGGAAGTCTGCGGCAAAAAATGTGGTGTGGGTTAGTGAGGGAATTAGACTGTTTATGAATATATTTGAACTGATTTTTGACCAGGTCTCATCACTAGGAGGAGTAAGCTCTTTGGAAGAAAAGTAGGAAGAGCAATTGTGTGGTACTGGGGGATGACTTGGGGTCTTAGTAAAGGTAAGTTGTTTGCAAAATCTAAAAGCGGCATTACCACCTGATAATATCAGTTGCAATTTTCGTAGTAGAGATGAATTATGGAGAGGACCTAGCTTGGATATTTTGACTTTGATTTGAAAGAATTCATAAATGTCAATATTTGAGAGGTTTGCGTTTAAGATCTGATACTGTTAAGATGCCTTTGGCCGCCCACATCTGAGCAATGGTTAATGAGTTAGAGTTTTGTTTGTTTTTATTGTTCCAGAGTGACGTGAAGGCAGATTTGTGTTTATTAGTCACTAGTGCTGTGTCCAAGGCCAATAAGGAAGCTATAATATCTTTAAAGATGTTCTGGGATTTGTTGTAAGGGTGGCGTGTCATTGTCAGGGTGGTTAGTAATGTGAAAGGATAGCATATTGAGATCTGCACATCGAGCCATTTTTTTTAATGGATTAGTTTCAAACCAGCATGAGCCTTGGGGAGCTAAGTATACAGTTTAATAGTTATTCCAATTTAGGAAATTGCAACCTCCTAGTTTGGGGGGTGTTCCCAATTTTAAGCCTAATCTGGTGTTTTTTTATTCTTCCAAAGAAAGTTTGAGGCAACCTTATCAATGGTGAGATAGAAATCTGGGGAAAGGCGAACAGGGAGCATACTATATAGGAAATTATTTAGCAGCAATACCATTATCTTGATGGTTTTGAATCTACCCCATCAAGAGCCTAGGTGACCATGCAGACAGTTGGTCCTTATTTCATTCAGGGTTTTGTTTTCATTGATAAAGATAGACTCAGAAAGATCATTACAAAACCACATGGCAAGATATTTGTTATTAGATTTCCATTGAGAAAATTAAAGGAGCCAACTATTAAAGGGTTGCAGTGAACATTCAGGGGAAGGGTCTCAGTTTTGTCTCTGTTCAGTGAATTGCCAGAGAAATAAGAGAAAAGTCAATATTATTTAGTATCTCAGTAATGGCAGGGGATTCTGTGAATATCAAAATATTATCTCCATATGCAGCTGTCAGATGATTCATTCAGCATTAGTAACAGGGTCAATGGCAAGTAGGAATAATAAAGGCAATAAGGGGCTGCTTTGACAAGTTCCTTGTTGGATTGGATTAACGGAGGGAGTGAGTTTAGTATAGAAATGCTGGAATACCTTCAGTATCGCTTTTGTAGATGTTTGCACCTTATTTTGTTCATCTTTGATTGTCTGGATGAGGTTAGAATTGCACCTGAACTTTAGGTAGGTGCCAAAGATTTTCCAAATGTATTCAAATGGAATAACTCTGACCATTTGGGTACGTATCAATAAGTACACTGATTGTAGAGTTGAATTCGTATTTAAGACGTCATGATAGCAGGATTATTAGTTCTACTATAAATCAGTTCTTTAGCTTTGATTTTGGCTGTTGATTGATCTAGGGGGGCTTAATTAGTTTGCTTTTCTGAGACATTCGACTTATGATTTGGTCACTACAGCAACATTTCAATGAATTGAGATAGTTCATTATGGAGCTTCCTGACCATGTCAGAGTCTTCTAGAATCTCTAGGTTTATAAACCAGGTCTTCGCTTTTGGAGGGATGGGAAGGAGTTGGAGAGTTATTGAGATGGCTGCATGATCTGAAATTGTGATGGGTTCTATGGAAGCTGCAAAGGTGTGTTGAAGAAGGAAGATATTTGAATCTGGAAAAACTGTTGTGTGGGGGGGGGGAGAAAAAATGTAAATCACTACCAGCGGGATTGAGGAGTCTCAAGACATCTGATAGTTTATGGGTTGTAGAAAGGTCATGCAGTGCTTTGTGTGATTTAGGGATTCTGTATCTAAAGGCAGATAGTCTATCCAAAAGGGGCTCCACTAGTAGGTTAAAGACACCACCCAGAACAATCTGTGCAATCAGGGGGGGAAAGTGAGAGTTTAGCAGATAAGTTGTTTCAAAATTCAGGGTAATCTATGGTGGGAGCATATATGTTCACTGCACATAATTTTGTAGTGGTATTCTGTAGGCGTGTTATTAGCTATTTGCCATTATTATCGGTTTCAGAGGAGATAATTGAAAGGCCAGAGTTCTTGGAAATCAGTATTATAACCCCATTTTGAGGGCATGCAATGTCTGACACCCACCCAGAGCGTAGAGAAATACCTTCTTTATATCTTCTTGTAGAAAGACCAAATTGCTCTCAAGAAAGTAGCAGTAGTCAGAAAATTCTCTATGCTTTACGGGGTGGTTGAGTCCGTTGACATTAAGGGAAATTACTTTAAGAATTGTGTTGTTTTGGTCAGCCATTGGTATACTGAAAATCTATAGTGAATGGCCATTAACTTTGATGCCCCTAATGGGAATTTGAGGCAGTCACATAACTCATGGTAGGGGTGGGACAAAAAATTAGAGGTAGTGCTTAGAAAAGAGTGCGGGGTCATGGAGGAACCAATTGTTCTCCAACAGGGAGAGAGAGATGAAGGATGCTGGCTTAGTATACGGTGCACACTTATTTAATGAAAGCACCTTGCACTAATCTGGTGTATTCAGATACACTTCGTCCCTTACAAGCTGACATGATCGCTTCAAAACACTTACAGGCGCGTAAACGAACGCAACCTGATGATCCGAATAGTTGCGGATCAATCAGGGTACATCTATTAAACATATAATGAAGGTGAAACAGTACCAATAGCATATCAATCTCACTTGTACACAAATGCTGAGATGCGTTTCGCATCTACAAAAAAATGTCTAACAGCGGTACAGACTGCTGTAGTCAGGGAAAGAGCCCTGGCTCAAGGGAAACTTCTAAAAGTCGTGACCCCAGTTCCGGATTTAGAGGCTGCAACAAAGGCAAGCGTTCCAAAACGCTAAAGCCTTACATCCAAGATGGATACAATGGGCTAATTCTCTCACTGTAACAGATGTAGAATATAGGTACGACCCAAATTTAAAAACACAAGCATTTCTGCAATACAAACAAGAATATCCTCTACCAAATGAAATAATGCCTCTAGATCAGTATGAATACATTATTTACACTGATGGTTCGGCGCAATATAGCGCCGCTTGTGCTATCTTTAAAGGACGGATGCAGGATGGAAAGTTTCATCCAAATTCCACAAAAACATAGTCTCTTGGAAACTGCACGGTGCAGCTGGCAGTACTAAAAGCACTAATACTGGCACTGGTAAATATGAATCGAGAATTCCCCACACTAATCATGTGTGATTCTTTTTACTGTGTATAGTCATACAATGAATATTTACATTACTGGGGACAGAATGGGTTTAAAGATGCAAAAGGTGGCAAAATTAAGCATAAAACGCTTTGGGAACAGGTAGTGGAGTTGAAAAACCAACTACCAAGGGCTCACGTGATACACACACTGAGTCATCAACGTGATGACATTTATGTTGAAGGGAATTAATTGGATGACGAAGCCGCAAAGGGGACTGTACGCACGGATTCTGTAGCTGCAATTACTCGTTCAAAAACGAGAATAGGCGGTGAAATGATGGTTGGGATTATTGCTACACGCAATAACTCAGTAGTACCGAAAACGTTTCTACTCAAGTACTCCTACAACTTAGATGCAAACAATGTTCCATTTGGTAAGATTCTGCTACTGTTTCTCTACTGAAAAACCGCTGCTGGTGGCCAGGGCTAAGAAGGCAGACTAAATACTACGTCTTGAAATGCGACATTTGTCAGCAGATGAAAGGTTCCACCGTAACACATCCAGTCCAGACACCATTATTATCAGACAAACCACTAGCGTGTGTTTATTTGAACAACTGCAGCCCCTTACAATCTGATGCGGCTTTCGAATATATAATGGTTGCAGTGGATTCCTTCTCTAGGTTCCTATGGGTTTGGCCCCAGCGCTCGGCTGACTCTCGAACTGTTTGCGAGTCTTTATAGGGACATACGCAATTGGCACACTTCATTCTGACTGTGGCCCCGCGTTTAGCTCTCAGGCTTACAAGGAAGCTATAGGAAGTCTGGCTGTAACATTGCGGTACTCCTCTCCGTACCATCCCAAGGGAAATTCGGATGTGGAGAGAAAAAACTGGGACTTAAAGCAATCTTTAACAGCTAGAGTATTAGGCTCAGGTGGTAATTGGGTAAAACACCTGTATGGAGCCCAAAGGGTGTTAAATAATCAGCTAAAAGCTCTCTAGAGGGGTCACTCCTTGTAAGGTCCTATTTGGGACGAGAATGTGAGTACCTGATCTTGATTGTGAAGGCACAGTGGCGTATAAAAAACCTTTTAACATCCATAAACGTTTGGCTGTTTTACAGGACCTGAATGAAACCAGTGCACAACAGAGTAATGTCAATATAAAGAACACCACCACTGGGGAAGTAAAAAGTGTCACAGCAAGACCTGTCTGGATCCCTAAAATCGGGGATCTGGTCAGAGAGAAAATAACAGACAAAAAATAATTTGGGCTAGAAAGCCTGTACCTGTCCTGGCAGTTGAAGGAACAAGAACTGTACTTCTGCCACCTCTTGCCGGTAAAAAGGAGAAATGATTCATCTCCATTAACCTAATCAAACCACATTATGTGGTTTGATTAGGTTAGGTTAGGCATCTGAACCAATCAAACACTCACACCCAGTCAACAGATCTGCTGAAATGCCAGAAACTGGTCCTCGGAAGCTTGTTTCCGGTCCAGGGAAGGTATGGCTTGGCAGTTCTGGCTGGACTGTTCCCATGATGCACAGGGTCAGACTGATTTGCATATGGCCATGTCTGAACTGGGGTGGCAGAGTGGGCTAAAGAACGGTGATGGATTAAACCCAGATCTGTTGACTGGGTGTGAGTGTTTGCTTGGTTCAGATGCTGCGTCCATCACCACCCCCTTTTGTACCACTTTGTTCGCCATAAGTTGGCAGGGTATGCTCAGACGTGAGTTCCTTTGCTCACTTTGCCACTGGATTCAAGCAAGCCGAGCTGAAGACGGCTGAAATGCCAGAAACCAGTCCTCGGAAGCTTGTTTCCGGTCCAGGGAAGGCATGGCTTGGCAGTTCTGGCTGGACTGTTCCCATGATGCAGAGGGTCAGACTGATTTGCATGTCTGAACTGGGCTGGCAGAGTGGGCTAAAGAACGGTGATGGATTAAACCCAGATCTGTTGACTGGGTGTGAGTGTTTGATTGGTTCAGATGCTCCGTCCATCACCACCCCCTTTTGTACCACGGCTATGTGCCATGGCGTTTTATAAACTGCACATCTGTTTTCCTAGTACAGTCTGACAGAAAAACAGATAGAAATGCCACAGAGGGGAGAGAAGTATACAATTCTGCGCGTTGAAAAACTGGACAGATTAACATTTACAGTGGCCGAATCCCTATCCACGGAATGGCTAATCCATGGCCACATAACTCTCCCAGTCACAACTTTTCAATTCCGTTATTGCCTAGAATAAATGCAGGCAGGCAGATATGAGTAAATGGGTAAGGAATTCATCAAGGAATCTTGGAAATTGCTGTACAGATTTCAATACCGGAGTGGGGAAAAAGAGGTGTTTCTTAGCGGTACTAACTGTGAGAATACATTAAGTGGATCACTTATATGCCAAGATAGAGTGCTGCATGGGGTCCGTAATGGTTCAGTAGCAAACTTTTCCTGTCACTTAGAGGGTGCTCCAGCTGCCGTGATAACTACACTATTCAAACTACTTTTGAATGGGAGTCACTTGATGCTGAACGATCAAGGTTGCTGTGGGATGCTTCCGGGCATCACATACCTGGTAACTGTAAGTTCCAGGATTACTTGATGTATGCAAGTATTGGTTCCCCCAACACGTACAGTCAGGGAGGCGCCGCTATGGCCTTCATTAAATATTTCATTAATATGGTTTGATACTTTGAGGAGAATGAAAGCCATATTTACACAGAAATCCGTGCCCTTAACCTCCGCTCAAGAGACTTTTTATCTCCAAGTAGAAAGGTCTTCAGCAGAGAATCAGGCACTTATACGTACAAACTGCCCTTTCCATATCGCAGAAATGGCAAATCGTATCTTTCACATGTCTGATACGACAGGCATTGTCCAACTATTTAAGAACATAGGTTCTGAACTGTAAAGCACCTTTAAGACGGTCCTCCGAGTTATTCCAAACTTTATACACTCCGTATTCTGAAGCATTTTTGGAGGACTGCCGCTGATCCTGTTTCTAATAGCAGGTTTCCTGATTGTCATGTTTTTGCTACGCAATGGATATCCCAGTCACCAAGGAGATGGAAACAGTACTCCTGGAGAGAATATACAGTGATCGCATGATACAACTTCTAGGCACACCTTGCCTAAGGCAACTAAGTGCTTCTTTGTTCTTGTCGTTTAGACAAGTCTGGATGGACTGCATCTTACCTGTCCTCTGATGCCTATTTTACGGAGAAGAATGCGTGTTGGATCCCTGTCTGACATTCCCATCATGTGCGCGACCAGACATTGATGCTTTACTGAACCCGATAACGGCCCATGTTTTGCAGTGTCCCTAGCATATTCCTAAGTTGATGTCGGCATTCTTAGAGCCACCGCAGGTAACATCAGCACCTTTTTGTACAGACACCCGCTCATCCTCTGACACCCAGGCCTTGAATGGCGCACAGGCTGCACAAGCTGCCCCTGCACCGGCTGTGGACAGTACGGAAATTCATCTGTGCTCAATAGACAATCTGCTAGGTGTTACAGGAACCGCCAACTCCGAAGCAAGCAACGAGAATGTTGCGTCTACCAGGCAGGGCACAAACATTTGACTAATTTGGCCCATCATGTGTTGGGAAGAAATTCGGCTTTTTAAAAAACAAAACAGAAAACTGAAACTCTATATCAAAATTGACATTCCTTTCATGCATGTATGGCTTTCAGAATGCTTGTAGTAGTTCGGACTATACCTACGGATATATTAGAACGATAGCCTAACTGTCAATTTCCCCTTTTTAAAAAACATTTTTTTTTAGATCTTTTAGAAAAAAGTTTTTTAATTAATGTTTTTAACACAATAGCAAACTAATGTTTTGTATATTTGCGTACACATATCTAGAACACCTAGTAGTACGTGTAAAATTTAAAACTATGTTGTCCATTCGGAAGAGGAGTGGGTGTTATATTCTATATAGGTACTATAATATAGGCCTCTGTAAACTTGTTACCCATCACCTATATTCTCTCCCTACTTTACACTTGTCCCGGTTTACAGGGACTGACCTTTTACCTAGATATTACTCTGCATTCAGAATGCAGGTTTTCCCTAGTTCGAAATCTCATACATTATGCATGAGGGTTCTTGGAAGCACAGTAGGACTACCATCACCTCTATAAAATCTATGTACAAAGTTCAGGCCCGACTTCCTCCTTAGGCCGACACAGTAACACAGCGAGGTAGGACCCCTAGGGAGACCTATGGGTATATATACATAAATTCTTGCTAAGCTAGCTAGAGGAGATGGAGACTTCCCGGACGACAAACTGACCAGAGACAGAGAGGTTCCTACATGCAGATGCTCCAGCTCGCAGTGGTCTAACGCGTGTTCAGCTCGAGACCAGGACGGGGTCCCACACTCTCACTTAAGGTAATGCGGTTGACGAGATCCTAAAGGAATTTTTGGCATAAATCTACACCCATGCTAGGTACATTTAGTTAGGGAGGCATAGTAGGAGTACGCACCTTTTATTATCATGTGTTTTATATACTTGAATGTATTCATGATTTTAGTAAGATAGTAGAACTATACCATCCTTTTACTTTCATAGTACTGTTAATCATTTATATCCTATACTTTCTAACGGTTGTTGCAGCACATCTATTCTATACCAGAATAACAACTGTTCAATAAATGATTATTGAAAACGCCCAGCTTGTTTTAATCAGTGTATCTCTCTGAGACAAACTAAGTAAGCCCAAGTGACTGAGCGAAAGGTAGTACATTGTTTCCACGATCCTGAGGAATCAGGGTTGTCATGTTCTGAGGTTGCCAGAAACTATTCTCTCCTTGGTAAGAGGAGATTATAGTGGCACTGTGAGCTAGCTGATACAGAAAGGCTAACATACTTAGTGGGGGTGATCAGAGTACATCTGACACCAATTCTACAGTGTATGTTGTCTAAACGTGCAGATCCTGTATATATTTTCTATAGGTACTACACAACAAATCCAGACCCTTATGGTGAATTTAGGGGTCTTCAACAACCATAGAAAGCTCTTGAAGTGCTAGCTATGCAGAGCAGCCTTCAGGTTTTGTCCAGAAGGAGTATTACGCAGCTTGTTTCACCAGAAACTAATCGTACAGTGTAGGTTAAACGGAAAAAACACACAGTGTAGTTATATAAATAGTTATATTTATTACACTCACTAACACATTGGTATATCTCCTACCCAGAGGTATCAACACAATACATGTAATACTCTAAATGTAAACAGGTAAGTAAGCACAAATACACAGCGGTCTCCAGGGGTAGACCAAACCGTCGTTTTTAAGAAGGACCCTTCGCAGTGAACCCTGAAGAAACCCCATGGAAGGCCGAAGGTTGGAGAGTCACGCAGCCCATGGATACCCCAGGAATCAGGATAACTACACCAGTTAAGCCGGGTGCATAGGTGCGAAGTAACATCGGAAACTGCTGCACACCACAATGGAGGCTTCAGAAAAGATGCCTCTGGCAAAGAAGGTGAAAGAGTCTAGTGGAACCCAAGGATGGATTCTTGAAGAGAAGTACCTGCAAGCAGAGGGGACAGAGTCTATGCCACTCGGAAGTGACTAGGAGGCACGGAAGACTAATGACCACAGCTGGCAGAAGATGCAGGAGTGATGACAGTGACCTTGGCGCTGAAGCTGTTAGGACCAGGCAACGGGACTCACCAAATGCAGGAGAGTCAGAACACGCACGAGCAAGCAGGGAAGCCTACTGAAGCCAAAGATGACCCTCAAGAGGACCCACAAGCCAAAGGCTCAGGAGTTGCAAGAGGACCTCGAATAGCTCACCAAAGATGCAGGCCCACGGTGCAGAGGATGCAGTGAGGAATAAAGATCTTTGAAGGAAGAGAGGCTGAAGCTTCTTGTAGCCCAAAGATCTCTTGAGGACAGAGTCGCCAAGCCTTGTCATCCGCACGTTGACGTGGTGCACAAGGGTTCTGTTCCAGCAGTCTGAACAATCCAAGAATACTCTAACCCAGCCTCTCCCTTCCTTCCAACACATTTCACATGATGAATTTATGGACCTGGTCAAAGCAAGCAGTCCCACCGGCAACCCTTCTGACCATTGTCCACCGCAATTCTTCTAACAACCTCTGCTGCCACTCCAGTTAGGAGAATCATCAACAATTCCTTAACTACCGGAATATTCCCAGTACTTAAAAAGTCATACATAAGCCCATTACTGAAGAAAACAAACTTGGACCCACGAATCCTGACAACTACAGACCGATTGATTACAAATGGTCCTTTCTTGGGCAAACTGGTAGAAAGAGCAGCATTTGCCGAGAATTCACAATTCATTGAAGAGAATGACATATTTTCAGACTTCCAAACGTGATTCGGTCCAGAAAGAGGCACAGAATCTGCACTCCTTGCAAGCTGAGATGGCCTGAAGAACATAGTTGGCTGCAATGTAGTTGCTGCACTACTGCTCTTGGACCTCTCGGTTGCCTCTGACAGGTAGACCAAGACTGCTCTATACTGTATCGCATCCTACCTTTGCAACAGAACTAATATCATCCATACCCCACCTTTCTCGTCCAAACAGTACTTCACGAAAGCAGGGGTCCCTTAAGTCTCTATTATCTCACCCATGCGTTCCAACATCTACAGGAATTCATTCCCAGCACTGATCAATCAATTTCACCTCACATGCTATAACTATGCAGATGACACACAAATACTTCTTCAACTTAAATGCCTCAAAGACATTGGAAACTTGCCAATTTTCTGTTGTCTCGGAGCCATGGATCAATGGATGACTTGGAGCCATCTCAAATTGAATGCTTCCAAAACTGAGATACTCACATGTGTGGCGATTGGAAACATTATGACCTGCTCGCCACATGGCCTGATGTTTTGGAAACTCCGCCTAAAGTATCGAAGGAAGTAAGAAACCTCGGAATGACCATGGACTTCAAGCTATTGATGAATGCCCAAGTGGGAAAACTAGCAAGATCAAGCTTTGTTACTATAACCGCTCTGTAACAAATCTTCCCCATTTAGGATTTCCACACAAGGTCCAGGCTACCATCTCTCTTGCTCTGTCCAAACTTGATTAAGCCAATAGCCTCCTCTACGGATCACTTTTATGGACCATGAAGAGACTACAATGGATTCAGAACCCGGCTGCCAGACTACTCATAGATATAAAACCGCAAGGCCACGTCTCCGGTGCCTTGCGAGCCTTGCATTGATTACCGGTTGCCAGAAGATTCACCTTCAAGCTGCTTTGTATCACCCACAAAGCGATACATGGAACAGGACGGATCTTCATCAGGAATAAAATCACAAAATGCATTCAACAAAGGAATCTCCACTCTAGAGTGGCACTTCGCCTCAAAATCCCAAGATACAAGAAGTCAAACCACGGGTGGCACCTCATTCTTTGTTCTACCCCCCAACATAAGATCCACAGATAGCCACCTTATCTTCAGAAAACTACTCAAGAATTGGCTCTTCCCCACACAACCACCATACGCAAACAGAAGTATAGAGCATATCTCTGTGTATATAAGCTTTTATTTGTACTATAGATATGTACCTATATATGTGTATTGCTTTGTATAAACGTGTAGAATAATTGTTTGAAAAAATATTATATATAGATATTCATTAGTCCTGCTTAACAAATGTACGTATTACTGATAGTTACATTAGTCTATATTTTCAACATGTATATGTGACTGCTTAAATAAGTCAATCTTTTCTCATAACTATTTATCTACAATTGCTTCACTATTGGTTTACAAAAAAATATATAAATAAATACAATTAATTTAATGTACAACAACTCTTGAAAGCCGGAGTTTATTAATGCATCGTTAATCTACATATACTACCTTCCTTTATACATCTATACACCTTCCATGCACTTATGGATCTATATATTTATTACTTTTCTTCTAATTCAGCATATTCAATGCACTACCCTATTTTTCACCCTATACCGCTCTCAATATATCCTCTACCTCAACTCTCTGACTCATCTCGAACCTCTTTCTACTACTATTTCCAATGCACTGCCCTATTTCTCACCCTATACCTCTATTAATATATCCTCTTTCTCCACTCTCATTCATCCCTAACCCCATACCACTACTATGACCCCCAGAATAACCCTTTCTAGACTCTTCCCTACTCTACTCCTCCTAGCATCATCTCAAGCCTCTTTTACTATTCTGATCCCCAAAAAAAGCCTTTCTAAACACTTCCCTCTGACTCTTCCCCCTCCACCTCCCTTTTACTCATCCCAAACCTCCTCCTACTGCTGTGAGCTCCAAAACAAACCATCAAAAAAATTCTAAATTCTTCCTTCTTCTATCCCACCACTATCCTTTTCAATACAAATAATAGACTAACATGTCCACCACTCAAATTAATTTCATATTTCATTATACCAATTCACCACAAATCCTTTATGGGTTCCAGAGTAGCGTACTACTTGCCGAAAAAGCACTTCAGCACCCCATCAGGGGTAGCAAGCGCTATATAAATGCAAACTTTTTTCCCTCTTCTATCCCTCCGCTATCCTTCTCAATCCAAATAACTGACTAACATATCCACCACTCAAATTACTTTCATATTTCCCTATACTTAATCACCACTAATCCTTTATGGGTTCCCGAGTAGCATGCTACTCGCCGAAAAAGTTCTTTGACGCCTCATGAGGGCTGCCCCTGCTACGTGTGCTCTTACTGCAATTTATTCTGTGATCACTTTTTTCTTTTTTTTTTTGTGGCTTGCCAGCTGCTCGACAACATTGTGCGTCTCTTATCTTGTATTTACGTTTTTTTAGATACTGTAAGGGAATTCTACTATTGCTGGCTTCCGTCCGTCCCCATTTTTACGATCACATTCACTTTGCAAAGATCTTGTTTACAAGACTCTTTTTTTTTGGTGGCTTGCCAGCTGCTCGACAACGTGTTTTTTGTTGTTGTGTTCTGCCGTGGAGCGCATGAGGCATTCCAGCCTATCCCTCTCCCCCTTGTGCCTGGGGCTCCTGTCTCTTACTCCTCCCCCACGTCACTTATTGTTTTTTTTTTGTCGTCTTGTTTTCAGTTTACTTTGGTTGTAGTTGGCTTGTTCTTGGCTTATTCTCATGGTATATTGCACTCCTTTCAGACATGGAATCACTACTTCCCTAAATAGGTGGAATGGAATGGGTATCTTTCTTAACTCTTCCCTTTCTGACTTTGCCTATTGCTCGTTAAGAGGCTGCTGTGTAATATCTTTGTCGGCCATATTAGCTGTGTCGTTCACGGTGGAGACCCGATCCAGTAGTCTCTATCTTGCAGCTGCATCAGTTCAGCCGCCGTTGGCCGAGAGCCGCCTGGTCTGTAGCTGTCGCGAGCACGTTGCCACCTACAGCCTCCTCTGCCCCAGCCTCCTGAGCACCCAGCTCTACTCCCGGGCCCATGCCCAGTACTGAGCTGCTGTTGTTGAAGGGGACTTGAGCGTGCTGAACTCGATCCGTCAGGTGCTCTTCAGCTCGTGCAACCAACCTCGGGCACTTTTTGCTGCCCGGGGCAATAACGAGGGCTGTGAGTATGACCCGCTGCTCCCTTCCACACCTGTCTCTCTAGGACAGTCAGTTCATATTTCCATTCTGCACCCAATACAATACAATAATGCATTATTGGGAACAGTCGCATGAACGCTTCGCTCTGAGATCCCTTCCTCCCCGCACGCCTATCCTGTTGATACTCCTGAGCGAGGCTTTTTGATTTACGTTGTTAAAGAGAAGCGCTCACTTACCATCTATTTTTGGGGCTCCGCCGTGCAGTGGATCCGAAGACCTGCCCTCGTCTGCTTGCCGGCCTTCGTGGCGCTGACGCCGGGGCCTCGAGTGCTGAGGTTGCCCGGCAGTGTTCGTAGTGATGGCGGCCCTGGTCTGGATGAGAAACCGGTCAGTGGGAGCCTGAGAGCCACGAGCCGGGAGAGTTGGTGCTGACCCACTCCCAATAGTGGGTTGCCCCGTATGCCCGAGCTGTCGACGAGCCGGAGAGAAGCCGTGTCGCCCGGTTCCCCTTGGGTGTGATGCCCGCCCATGTTAATAGTCCCGTCCGGGAACCGGCGGTTGGCTCCCGAAGAGCTGCGGGGAGGGCACCCGGCCTTTCGGTGACTCTCCTTTCCGCACCAGGCGTCGACTGCCGACGATCAGCCGTGAGACCTGTTGCCTCTGGTGGTCGGCCTGAACTCGGAGGTGGAGGGGAAGTGGCGGAGAACGAAGTGGCTAAGATGGCGGATGGCGCCTTGGAGTGCACCCCTCCCGGGGACGGAGACACCGCTGAATTTGAGAACCCCGGACTTCGGCTACATGGGGAGACGCTAACGCGTAGTCACGTGCTGGTTGCACTGGTTACCCTGCGGATTGCTCTGCTTCGGAACTCCTGGGACTTGGAGGTACGGATCGCTGCCATTGCTGATCCGCCATTTTGTGGCGTAGTGGCTTTCCCCCGAGTTGGTCCCGCTGAATCTCCTTCGGTCGCTGTACCAGGTTCCCCGGATGAGTCTACAGTTTTGAGGGTGCGACTGGATCTGGCTCCTGTGCTGCGGTGCTTCCCGCATTCTGTGCTTTCCTTTCCGTGCTTTGCAGACCTGTTTTTGGACTTGGACTGGTTGGTGGTCGGGGTATTGTTGCATTCTGGCCGCCACCGTGCATCGTCGGTTGTTTCTTGGTGGCTGGGACGATGTTGTGCGACGACGCTGCCTGCTCCGCCTGGAAGGATTGAACTTTTTGTATCGACCTGTCTCCTGACTGCGAGGCTGTTTAGCAGTTCTACTATTCACAGAAGTGGCCAGGGGTGACCTTGCTTGGGTCTTGGAGGGACTTCTTGCTGGTTAATGGTGACTCAAGGACAAGTCTTGTGGGGCTGTTACTGATTGCGTTTTGTGCGCTCGCTGCTCTTTGTACTTTCTCTGGCCTCTGTCTCTACGATTTTAGTTGCGGGGGTGAGGGGGACCGGGTATCTGAATCGCCGGCTCCTCTCCTCATTCATTCTTTTTCTTTACTGTCTTCTTCTTTCTCTCTTTATTTCCTTTCTTTAGGGTGACTCTGGGGCGACAGGCACGCTGTTAGTGGGGTAGGCCATAGCCATTACGGTGATGTAGGGTGGCGGGTGTTGGAGGGGTTTTGTTATTTTAGTTTGTTTTGTTCTATGGTCCTTTTCTCTCTGTCTTCCCCAGGGGGTTGGCTATATCTTCTTCTTACATCCTTTTTCTGTTAGGAATCTGCACGTGTCTCTTCTTTCTGTCTTGTACGGGTGGGTTTTTCACACTGTGTTTTTGCTCAATTGCTAGCCATTGTTTGACCTTTACTCCTGGCCTGCCTCCGGCGGGCGTAGGGTGCTTTCGGCCTTAATGCTTATCATCGATTTTTGATTGCTTGGAGGGGTACACCTCTCCCGTCTCTTCATGTTTATTGTGTAGTGTGATGCCTTTGTTGATATAGCCGCTGCCTCCTCTCAATATTATAAAAATGAAACCTCTTTTATCCTTGTGTTTCACTGTGCTGCGACCACGTACTAAGACTATAACGTGATTCCTCCTTTTACCGTACACATTTACAATGCTCCTGTCTTTATCTCCTGATTTTGCGGCCGGCCCCTGTGGTTGTAGGCCTGCGCCTGTATCGCGCTGTTTGATTTAATAAAGGTTTAAAAAAAAAATAATAATAATAATAATGCATTATTGGCATTGTTAAACTTTGAAGTGTTCTTAGAGTATACTGGATTACAATGTTTATAGTTTTTTACGCTTAGTTTGAACGCTAGCTAGCGAAAGGAAAGACAGATTATTTGTGTATCCCACAAGTAAGGTGAAGGGTTTCACCTCTTGCAACGTTAAACTTCTGTGTTGCTATTCTTTTAGGATGTATGACGTTACAACGCATACTTTTACAACGCCTACCTTTACGTCGCAAGTTTTACGACGCATACCATTACAACGCATAATGCTTTTGGGCGCTGGCTAGTGAATAGTTTAATTTACTATTCCAACTTCAGTCCCCGTGGATAGTAGGGAAGGTGTTGGATAGTACATTAAACCTATTCCCTATCCTAGAGCGCCCCCCAGCGCTTTGCGTTGTAATGGTTTGCGTTGTAAAAGTTGCGTTGTAATGGTAGTTTGTTGTAAAAGTTTTGTTGTAAAGGCTGTATACCATTCTTTTAGGTTGTCAATAGTTGCTAAGTAGACAAACTTTTTGTACCGTCTCAACGCTTTTTCATAGGATGGTGATTTGTCCAGCACTTAGTTTTCATGTAGTTGTGACAGTCCTGCCATGTTTGCAAGTTCCTTGACAAACATTAAGTGGGTGAAGCTACCAAGACCATGTCTCCTGCAATCGCTCTAGTGTGTGCAAGTTTTCAGAGTAGTTTGCATTTCTGTTTTATATATTGCATCCCATCTCTTCACTTTATTTAACATTTGAATCTGAAGTATTTTGATTGTATTTTTTACTAGAGCTTTCCACACACATGAACAGAACCGCTCCGGCAGGTGGTCGACTTTCAGCTGTGGTCATAGTTTGGACAGTGGTCAGCTGGGTCGGATCTGAAGTGGTGATGATTTTGCGCACAAGGTAAAATGTAGGCTTGGCCCAGAGAGCAGCAAATTTCAGGAGTATGATTGTGCTGCAAATCAGCGGAGGTCTGGAACCGTACCTGTCGCAGCTGCCTTTACCCCTCCGCTGCCGTATCCTCGAGCACTACTGTGCTCTTCGCCAGCACAAGAGATTTTGGGCAATAGTAATCGGAGTGTGCTGTTTTTGTGACTTGTGCGCACACTTCTGTCACTATCTGTGGATTGATGTGTTCCTCTTCTTCGCTGCCTGGGACAAAGATTATCACTTTGACAGAGGCCTGCTTGCAGAAGCATGAAAGGAAGAGCATGTTCTGGCTGGGACTGTTTTCAAGTTATTGGGTTTGAAATATTCAACAATAATTTTCAAAGCTATGTACATTGTTTCCCTTAACCACGCCATTTTCCGCTTCATTGTTTGGGATATTGTTTTTCTGAAGAGATGTTTACAGATAGGGTACGTACGTTGAACCTCAGCGCTGCTTTCATCCACTGCCCCTCTCATCTCTCACTCTTACTGACACTACTCCCTCTTATCTCGCAATACTACTAGCGCTTCTCATTTCTCCCTCACACAACTTGTCTCCTCTCACTACTGCCTGCTCACAAATGCTACCTTCCTCTACCACCTTGCACTGTGCAAAATTCCTCCACCCACCACCCCCTTCCGTTTCTCTCGTACTCTCTCTCACATCTCTTTCTCGCTCTCATGCTCTCGTTCCTCTGCTTCCACGTTAGTTCACTCAGGTCTTCAAGCACAATTTCTTGCCTGTGCCTTTTCAACATTTCCGTCCCTCAAGCCCACGCTCTCATCCTCTTCTTACGGTCTTTTCTGCGTACACTGGCGTTCCCTCCGCATCACCTGACATGACCTCCGCACCAGCACACCACCTCCTCATCATCACTCAGTACCACCTGAGTATCATTCATCATCACTAGAGAATCATTTCCGCACCAGCACACCACCACCACAGCATCACTCTGCACCAACTCAGTCTGCCAGCGGTATCTGGCTTCTATTGACTCCCCCCTGGTGCCCGTCTGCTGCTCGTGTTGTAATTCAGGTACTATTTCTCAGCCTCCACCCTCCCGTTGTTAATGTCCCTTCCCCCATAAAAAAGCTATAACAAACAGGCAGGAAGAAACTGCCAGCATTGTAAGGACAAAAAAACTAGAAGACATTTTTTATGTTCATAATTTTTTCAATAGGCTTGTTGGGTTTGTACATAATGTCTTCTTGGTTATATATAAGGTAACAAAAATGCTTATAACACTTTTTTAAATAACTTTTCAACATGCTGCAAAGCAGCCCCACTGCTCCTCAACATAGCGTAAAGACATTGGAAAATCCAATAGCTCTGACTAAACTCATATAAGGTCCCACAGGTGAGACCTATTGGCTATGCCAATGATTGATTGTGTTTGACATCCCAGCTTTCCCACTTCAGATCCTCTTTTGTGATGCTTTTTCGAAATGACCTAAAACATAGGGTTCCTCTGATGCCTTTTGTCATACCATAGTGAGACCATAACTTGATCCTGATGTTTCTCATGTGTACTCTATTCAAGCCTGTGCACAGATGTTCTTTGTGACTCTTTACCATAAAGACAATCTCTCTCATCGTGATAACTTAATTTTGCTGCGTGAGTGAATTGAGACAGTGCAACATTTGTGCACCACCTTCTACTGACAAATTGGTGCTGAGGAGCCAGGCGTTTTTTTTGCTTAAAGCATGTTGGACTATCCATCACCTTCCGGCATTTTTCTATCCGCCACATCAATCTAAAGAGGAATAGAAACTTCATCAGTTTGATCCCAAGAGATTCCTGAGCTTCTGCATCGAACAAACAAAGGAGTATTCTGTTGATGATCAGCTCTTTGTGGGGACTACTAGTAGTAAAAGGAAAACATGATACAGAAGAGGAATCTGTCAAGGTGGACCGTCCTAGGTATTAAGATATGATATGTTCTTGCCAAAACAAGGCCCCCTTAGGGCTTACAGGCTAATTCCACCAGGGCTAAGGCGGCTACATTGGTGAGGAAGGGAAGTTGAAGCTGAAACGTGACTATCAGTGCAGACATTCGGCAACCACTATTGCCTTGACTGCCAGGTCCGCAGAGAGAGGCATTTTGCAGGCTTGGTCCTGCAGGACTTTTTGGTTTGAGTCCACTCCTCTGACCTTCCGCATTCTCGCATTCAGGTATGTACTGCAGTAGGGTTTGATCTAGTATTCAACGGGAAAATGAGTTACTTTCCTTCAGTAACACTTTTCCTGATGGATACTATATGTAAATGAAGATTCTCCAATAATGGATCTTTCATAGATTTACATGCTGAATCATTCCCCGTCGTCGAAGTGGGAGTCCCACAATTATCATGTCAAAGCAATCATATTAGTAGCATAGGCTACAATGGCACTAGGCCATGAATTTATTTGCCTATTTATGACCTTTTTTTAAAAAAGGACCTAACTTAGACACCAACCAATCAGACAAAAGCACCCTTTTAAAACCTTCCCTACAGAGGCTTGTTCCCTCAGATTTTCTACCACAGGAGGTGTGAAGGGAGTCTTTCTGAGCTCTGCTCATTTATTTCTTCCGGTTTCAAGTAACTTCTATCAGGTCAGATATATCTTACTTTCTGTATCCCTTTGGGACTTCCTGAACATGTC